>NW_027507784.1:211690011-212363605 GCF_037356315.1 Lithobates pipiens
CCCCCCCCCATTTTTTTCCTCCTTTTTTTTTTTTGCACTATTCTAGATCTTGACACTAGTTTTTTTTTTTCTATAAGTTGTCCTCAGAGATATATGTTGTATCACTTGTCCCCGTACTATGTTTTTTATTTTATAATTCTTGGGGACCGTGGCCGGAGCGGTCCATCATGCCACCCCACCTGTTGTGACTTGGAGGAAAGCACCTCCCCCGGGTGACACCAGGAAAACAACCCTTAGCGGTTGTAATTTTTCCGAGCCCTCCTTACCAGAGGGCCCCGGACTAGGACTTGGTTCGCCAGTCCTTCTAGTTTTCTTAAGAGAATAGCTGATAGTCATGTTTTGCATATATGCTATACTAAATATGTTCTTTTTCTCCTTCCTCGATCCATCTATTCTTTCTCCTCTCCTCTTTCTATCTTTGCCTTCTCTCAGGCGCCTTCCCTCCCCTTCCCTCTCCCTCCAGGAACCTTCGCGGAGACCGTCGCTCATTTATCTCTCAGGAGACTCCCGGGAGGATGGTCCCCCACAATCCGTGCCCAACGCTCCAAGGACTATGGTAAGCCCCACTCACTCATGCTCGCTACCCACCTCTGACTTCCATGGCTGATTCTATACCTCATACTCTCACGCTCAAGATCGCCTTGCATAACACCCAAGGGCTCAACTCGCCCTCAAAACGCCGTAAGGCATTTCAGAGCTACCACACCAGAAGCCTTGATATTGTGCTCCTCCAAGAGACCCATTTCCCTGCCAGCTATACACCTTCCTTTCTTCACAGCAGCTTTCCAACATTTTACCTAGCTAATGCCGACTCCAAAAAAAGGGGGGTGGCCATCTTACTGGCGAAACGGATTCCGTTCCTACACTCTCACACGATAAAAGACACCGAAGGTAGATACATACTAGTTAAAGGTCACATTGCGGGAGTTATGTACTCAATTATCTCTTATTACGCTCCCAACCAGGGCCAAACACGCTTCTTTGCCTCCATGCTCTCCACCCTTGCCCCACACTTGGAAGGCAGAATTGTTTTGGGAGGTGATTCCAACATTTCATTTGACCACATGCTTGACAAAACCACTCTAGACAAAACCAAACTAAAAAGACCTCCTAAACAGAGTCTACGAATTGCTCGTCTCCTCCATGACAGAGGTCTGATTGACTCTTGGAGAGAACTAAACCCTACGGCCAAAGACTACACTTAGTACTCTGCGCCGCACAAAACGTACGCCAGGATTGACCATATCTTTATCCCTAACTCGGAGATCCACACTGCGACTCATGCTCATATCCACGAAGTTCCATGGTCGGACCACTCTCTTGTGACTCTGCGCATAACTAGTTCCCTCTCCCCTCCTGGCCCCCCTCAGTGGCGCCTTAGTAAGTCCCTTCTTTCCAATGCAGTTCATTGCACCTTGCTGGAAAGAGATATTCGGGAATTCTTCAGTCTCAATGATACTGGGGACATTTCCCCAAGCAATTTATGGGGTGCGCATAAGGCGGTTCTGAGGGGGAAAATAATTCAATTAGCATCTAAACTAAAACGGGAAAGGAAAATAGATGTGGAAAAACTTGAAAGCGAATTTAAGTCCTGTAGTACAGCCCACAAAATCAACCCTACCCCGGAAACCTTAGCTAAGCTGGATTCGGCCCGTGTGGCCCTCAATTTAGCCCTTACGTCCAATGCGAACAAACACTTAAGCTGGCTAAGCGGCAGGTTCTATCTACAGGCCGGTAAAATTGGTCCGCAGCTGGCAGCGAGACTCTCCCCTAAAATTAGGGCCTTCTCTTTACCCAAGATAAAATCCCGAGCGGGTACCCTTACTCAGAATCCCCATAAAATACTAGAGGCCTTCCATACCTTTTACTCGAATTTATACTCCAATTCCACCCCGACCGACCCGAACTCTATTAATGCATTTTTAGATGAGGTGGCACTTCCCAAACTCTCAAATTCTCACCGTGACATCATGGACTCTCCTTTCCAGATCAGGGAAGTCCAGGACGTCATCAAGTGCCTCAAGCCCGACTCCGCTCCGGGCCCGGATGGATTTTCGTCACGATACTATAAAACCTTTTCTGAGTTCCTCTTTTCTTATCTGGTCCGGCTCTTCAACTCTCTCCAGGAGGGCTCCCAATTGGAGCCAGCGGCCAACCTCGCGTTCATTTCAGTCATCCCCAAGCCGGGCAAAGATCCCAGCGAGGTAGGCAATTACAGACCAATATCTTTAATTAATAATGATCTAAAAATCATGACAAAAATTTTAGCGAACAGAATGGCCTCGTTTATCGGTAAATATATACACAAGGACCAGGTTGGTTTTATTCCGGGGAGACAGGGGCCGGACCAGATCAGGAGAGCTATTGACCTCATCTCTCTCTTGCAATCCTCTTGGGATGGGAACTCCCCCCAATATGGATTTATTCTCTCCATAGAGCTCCAAAAGGCCTTTGACACGGTTACCTGGCCGTACCTCTTTACCACTCTCCAAAAATGGGGCTTTGGCCCGATGTTTCTCACAACACTTTCATCCCTCTATTCTTTTCCAAAAGCACAAGTCAAATTGCAGGGTCATCTCTCCGACCAATTCCCAATCCTTCAGGGAACCAGGCAAGGCTGCCCTCTTTCACCCATTCTTTTTGCCATAGCAATCGAGACGCTAGCCTTAGCTATCAGACAACACCCAGATATTCATGGAGTACAATGTGGTCCGAACACCCATAAGTGCGCCCTCTTTGCGGATGACGTGTTGTTGTTCATCACCGCCCCCCTCATCTCCACACCTAATGTTCTACTACTCCTTCAAAAATTCGGGGTAATTTCAGGACTTCAGGTTAACATGTCCAAGTCTACCGCCCTTAACATATCCACCCCTCAGGAACTGCTAGATAGAATCAAAACCCACTGCCCTTTTTCTTGGAGTGCCTCCTCTCTTCCATACTTAGGTATTCACCTCTCCCCCAAAATAGACCTTTTATACCGCCATAACTACCCACCCTTTTTCAAGAAGTTATCTGAAGATCTTGAGCAATGGTCGCTCTATAAACTGTTGTGGCTGGGACGGGTAAATGCAATTAAAATGACCCTTCTCCCCAGGATCTTATATCTTTTCCGGTCCCTTCCCATACCCATTCCAAAACGTACACTGGATAAATTCCAGTCAGCAATCATTCGATTTATTTGGGGGGGGGAAAGGGCACCGTCTCTCTAAGTCAGTTCTCTTCAGACCTAGGAAAAAAGGGGGCCTGGGGCCTCCTAACTTATGGTGGTACTTTCAAGCTGCACAACTATGCCAATTTTCGACCATATACTCGAAAGGCCCAAAGCCCGACTGGGTAGACTTATGCCCCGTACACACGAGAGGACTTATGTCCGACAGACTTCCAAAGGAGTTCCGCCGGAGTTCCGACGGAGTTCTGACAGACTTTTCGGCCGAACGGACTTGGCCACACACGATCACACTAAACTCCGACGGATTCGAACGTGATGACGTACGACCCGACTCGAATAAGGAAGTTCATAGCCAGTAGCCAATAGCTGCCCTAGCGTCGGTTTTAGTCCGTCGGAGTAGCATACACACGAGCGGATTTTTCGAAGGGGACCGGGTCCGGCGGAGTTCCGTCGGGAAAATTTGAAGCATGCTTCATTTCTAAAGTCCGTCAGACTTTTGCGAAGCTAAAGTCCGTTGCAGCCCACACACGATCGGATAGTCTGACGGACTCGGTCTGACGGACTTTGGATGTTGAAAAGTCCGCTCGTGTGTACGGGGCATTAGAAAGACAGGCTACTCCACATCATACCCTCGACTTTCTCGTCTGGAGACCACAAAAAGAAAGGCCCCAGATCCTTTCTCCAACCTTGTCACACACTCTATCCTTGTGTGACACTCTTCACAAAAAACAGTCCCTGATTTCGCCCTGGCACCCCCTCGCACACATCTTCCATAACCCCCATTTCCCCCCTGGTCTCAATATCAAGGCTTTCCAGTGGTGGCTAGACAAGGGCCTCTATAGAATAGGACATTTTTTCAATTGCAATGGCCCCTTATCACTCAAACACTGCATCTCCAAATTAGACATGCCACCCTCAGAATCTTTTCGCTACCATCAACTTTCACACTATTTGCAGGGGATTTGGATGTGCCATGACAAATCTCTATCGGTGTCTCCATATGAGCTTTGGTGCTCCTCAGCCATGGGAGTCAGGGGGGGGGAATTTCCCTTATTTACTCTGCGCTAGCTGACCCCCAGGGAAAAGCGAACTACATGGTGAGGTGGGGGCGAGACCTTCAGTTCGAATGGGATGTGGACACCTGGCACCTCAATTTCGCCCGCTCCTACAGGGGCATTCTCAATTACGCCCTTGTGGAAGCGGACCTTAAGGTCATATCTCAATGGTATCTGGTCCCCACCCGGCTCACCAAGTTTTTCCCCCAGTCTTCCCCGCTCTGCTTCAGGGGGTGCGGTCTTCAGGGCTCTCTCCTGCACACGTTTTGGGAATGCCCCAAAATCAGGGGCTACTGGAACAAGATTTTCAATCTCATTCGCAAGTGCATGGGCCACGCAATTAAACAGGAGCCCACCACAGCCCTTCTCAACGCAGGCATACCCAGGGTTTCTAAACAGACGTACTCTCTAATCCACTTTATCCTTCTGGGAGCCAAGATCACGCTGGCACACTCCTGGAAATCCCCCTCAGTTTCCTTCTCCCAGGCCAAACAAAAAATTTCCTGGATAATGGCACAAGAAAAGGCGGCCAGCAGGATCCTGGACTCGGCTGAGAAATTTAGACTTATATGGGAACCGTGGGCTGCTTACATTGGAATATCCCTTTTACTCTGATATTCCTCTAGATCCCTACCCCCCCCCCCCCGATTCCCCCTAATTTACAGGTTCACACGCGAAGGTTCCTGCCCTCCTCTTCCTCCTTAACCCCCTCTCCCCCCCTCTCTTCTTCCTTCTACCCCAATCTCCCTCTGACTTCCTCTTTTACTACTTACCTTGTTGCGAGGCTGTCTTGACCCACCTCAGGTACTGGAGTATACTGGTTGAAAGTGGGTCTTTACAACCGTTTAGGTTTTCGCATTTTGTTTCCCTACCTTGCTTGTATGTACAGGATGTAAGTTTTTGGATTTTATTACGGCCTCGGATTTGGGCTCCCATCCAGAGTTCGGGTTGGAGGGTCTGTTCTCCCTCGGCCCATTTCATGGTAACTTCCTTATGCCAACTGCATTTCCTCTTAGAGGTACTAGTAGTTCTCAGGTTTGGGTTTCAGGACTGAGGGCCCTTATGGGCCTGTTTCGCTGGTTTTTCGGGTCTCCTTGGCCAGCCCCCTCACAGCAAGATCCCTTAGGGGTGGGGGGTCCTGGCCGGGGTTTGATCCTGGGGGACCTGGAAACAGGGTCCCATCCGCTTATGTGTACAAGCTCTCCATCCAAGTCCTGTTAGCGGAGCTGGCTGAGCTCTCCAAGTAGACAGATACTCACAAGGAAGTCTACTCTATTACCCGGAACCCTTTATGTACTGTCTTCTTTTTTTGGGGGTTTTACTTCTTAGAGGGTATGTAGTTTCCTCATCCATCCGTATTTTGTCATACCTGCCTCGACATTCAGAGCCTGTTGACTTATGCTTTGTACCAATTCTATCCTCTGCATTCTGTTGTCATTGGCAGATGGTTGTTATTCTTGAAAGTTTTAATAAACGATTTTTGAAACGTAAAAAAAAATAAAAAATAAAATAAAAATAAAACTGCAAGCAGTTTTAAATGACGTTATTTCCGCTAAATGTCATTTTGTGCAGGAACAGTTCTAAACACGGGAAACACGTGGCACTTCACAGTCATACTATAGACACCCCCCAGGCATGATATTTAAAGGAATATTTCACTTTTTTTTTCACTTTAACCGTCATTAAAATCAGTGCTCCCGCCAAAACGGCCAGTTTTAAAAACATTTTAGGCATTGACCCATGTCCCCTGGGGCAGGAGCCAGGTCCCCAAACCCTTTTTAGGACAGTATCTTGCATATTAGCCATTAAAATTAGCACTTTTAATTTCGAACGTTCGAGTCCCATAGACTTCAATGGGGTTCTAAAGTTCGTACGAATTTTGGGTCCGTTCGAAAGTTCTGGTGCGAACCGAACCGGGGGGTGTTCGGCTCATCCCTAATGGTTACAAAGCCCCCAGCAGCACTGAATGTGTGTTCAGAAAGAATGCTGGATGCAGGACAGGCCAGTAGCTCAATTACATATTGAGCAAGCTCTGGCCAGTGGTCCATCCTCAAGACCCAGTAACCCAGTGGATGCTCTGTTAGAAAGGTCTCCAAGTCTGATCTTGCCCCTATATATTCCTGCACCATGTTATTCATTGTCTAAAGGCATTGGTCAGCCAGCCTCCTTCTCCACCGCTCTTTCTGTGACTGCACAAAGCCTCAGCAACACTTTTTCCAGCTCCAGGAAATTGTAACCTCCCAGGCTCTGGAAACACATTTCATAAACCTTTCTACAAGGCCTCCCGAAGATGTTTCATCCTCTGCTCCCTCTGCGAAGGCTGGATAAGTTCTGCAACCTTACCCTTGTAACATGGATCAAGAAGGGTTGCCAGCCAGTAATTATGCCTCTCCTTGATACCACGAATCCTAGGGTCCTTTCACAGGCTTTGCAGGATCAGGGAGGCCATGTAGCGTAGGTTTGCAGAGGCATTCGATCCTGAGTCCTCTGGGTCACTAAGGATCACATGACCCTCAACCACCTCCTCCCAGCCACGTACAACTCCATGGGTTTCTGGGGACTGAAAATGATACCTTAAAGACTGCTGTGATGCTAAGTGTTATCCTCCACCTCCATGCTGACACAATCTTCCTCCTCTTCTTCTTATTCCTGTGTGATCGGTGAGCCTGCAGGAATACTAGTATCTGGATAAAGGGGGCCTTGAGAGTTAAGGAAGTCCTCCTCTTCCTCCCGCTATTCTGCCTCAAGTGCCCTATCCATTATTCCACGAAGCGCGTGCTCCAACAGGAAGACAAGATCTGGGTCTTTTAATTGCTTTTGCCAAAGGACTGCATGGGAGGTCTTCATATGTCTGGTCAAGCATGTGGTGCCCAAGCAGCTGCTGTTTTGGCCACGCTTGATACGCTTCAGACATATGTTGCAAACAGCAATGGTGTGATCCGCTGCACATGTGTCAAAAAAGGCCCACACCAAAGAACTTTTCAAAATATGTGGGGAGTCAGCAGCGCTCTGCACCTGCTTAGCCCTGTGATGTGATGCAATACAGTGGCTGCTCCTCGTCACTGGAGCAAACTTGGCAGTATGCTGCATATATATATATATATATATATATATATACCAGACTATCTATATATATATATATATATATATATATATATATATATATATATATATATATATATATATATATATATATATATATATATATATATATATATATATATATATATATATTAAATACACTGCAGCTAATTGAATCACCTGCCTGCAGTATATTAGAAACAGTACACCAGAAATGGCCTGCAGTGAGATATAGCTAAACTGTATGCAGTGCAGTGTGTGTATATATATATATATATATATATATATATATATATATATATATATATATATATATATATATATATATATTGTAATATTTGGGGGTTATTTTAGCTTAAAGGTAGAGCTTACCAGTGAGCTGAGTCCACGCCAGAAATGCCGTTTTAAGGGCTTGTAGGCCCACTTTTATTAAAGAAAGAAAAGTCCGATAACAAAATAGTTGCCCACACAGGGGTTTCAGCTTTCCACAGCAATAATGTACGTAGAACCAAAAATACCAAGCCACCTGGCTCTCTTTAGCAGCACTGCTGCTCAGACTAATGCTGCAGCCCTCTTGGCTCTGTAACAGGGTTCCTGTACACCTAGTACCTCAGCACTCTTTACGAGTTTCCTTTTTTCAGCCCACAAGCTTGGACCCTCTATCTGCTCTGACAGACCGACCTGTGCAGACATGCACACTTCTTCTCCCTTACTCGCCTGGACTCCTCGGGAGGGTGGAGCCCAGAACCATGGTGTTGGCTTTGTTTTAAGCCCAAGACCCACCTGTGCAATCATCCAGCCAGACTGCTGGCTGGTCCCAAAACCCGGTCCCAGGATTGGAGATTCCGTACTACCACATATCCCCCCCCTTTGTTTCGACCCAGAGGGCGGAACACCCAAGTTACTTTTGGCACCTCTGTGCCAGATACCATTTACAGAAGTACCCTCCTGTCCAACCTCGCTTCTCCTAACGGGGAACTCTACCCAATGCCTCCTTTGGAGTCTCCCTCTAAGCCTTACTGTCACTCTGCTATGAGCTTTGATGCAACCTTCCCAACTTTTCTTCCGAGTGCATTTCCATAAGCACTTCCTCTCCTGAAATCTTAATGGGTTCCCGTTGGTCTTTCTACCAACCCTTCTGCCTCCACGCTTCAGGTTCCCAGGTTTCCCCAAAACTCTCTCAGCAGTACTGTTCTGAGACTGTAGGGGGCCTATTTCTATAGTGTTTAGAATGGAAACCCACCTCTTATTTCTGGTACCTGACTCAGCAGTCACTAATTGATTACCAGGTTTACCTGTACCTTTGGACACCACATTATCATGTACCATTAACACATTATTTGGTTCATCATTGACAGACATATTCAAACCAACATTAGACCTCTCAATGTTGCACATGTCACCAATGCCTTTTTTTTCAAAATTTGCTAGGGCAGAGTCTGCAGAGGGCACACATACCAGAGGGCCGCCATCACCCACAGGAACCTCACAGGACGCCACCTCCCCTGGGTTCACCCACTCTGCAGGCAGCTGTCCTACCACTTGACCCGTTCTGATGCCATCTGTATTTTTATCCACGCTCCTTGCCCATTCCCCTGTCCTGGGGACCTTATTAGGTTTGTCACCTAGACCAAGCACTGGACTGGGGACCCCAGTCTCTTTAACCACCTTTGTTTGAGCCCTGGTCAGGATCTCTGTTGCTTTCAGGTCCACACATGGCCCTTCCACCTCATGTGGTTTTTCTACTGGTACAGTATACACGCCCTTCACCAACTGACCAGCACCACACTGGACCATAGCAGCAGAAATGCTTCCCATCTGGCTGTTAGGAGGTGTAACCACAGACATTTTAGGCTTATTTTCAACTTCTCCAAAGTCTGTCTCAAATATTTCTTCTGCACGTAGTCCAGCAGCATACGTAGCAGCAACTTTTAACAAAAGTAGCAAATTTAGGAATAAACCATTCCTGTCCCGTTTTGCTTTGCCCTGTACAGCCTGCCATACAATGCTCCACCTAGAGGTACTCCGCAGTACCAGACCATCAGACTGTGGAGGAGACACACTAGTATAGATTGGCTGTACATCCCAAAGTTCAAGCATCTCTTTTAATGCTTCAGTTATAAACCAGGCCCTTGACTCCAGACCTAAGTCCTTCCTGGGGTCTTTCATGACACTGGGGATGCAGAGAGACTCACTTGCTGAGACTTGAAAAGTTGCAACGGTTAACGGAACCTCCACCCGGCTGGAGGTAAACACAGCCTGGTGCTCCACCAGAGCGCTGCCAATTGTTGGACTCATACCCAACTTCTCAGGCTCAGCATCAGTGAACTGCTCCAGAACATTACCAGTGACGTCACGTTGACACTCCATGTCAACCTCAGTTTTGTGGGTCACGGACAATGTCTCTGCTGTGCCCTTATTTGGTTCATCCTGCTCACCAGGGTTAACTCCTGCAGCAGCCACTGCGCCCTCAGGTACAGGCTGTTCTGCAGCCCCTCCTGCTGGCCCAGCAGAAACCGTATCCACCTTATCTTTGTGCATAAAAGCCTTATCTATCAGGGAGATAAGATTTTTGCTCCAAGTATCCCAATCTGTTGTATGTGCGCTCTCTTCTGCGGTACTCCTCAGCACCGATCCATCTGCCCAAGGAGACACATAAGAACAGACTGGCTTAGTTGCAGACTCATTACACCAGTCATTGTAAATCATGTCAGACTGTGGTAGCACAGGTTGCAATACCTCATATTCACCACCTTTCTCTGCTTGCATTTCATAAGCCTCACACACCTTTGCATTTTTCACAGGTTGTGTTAATCCACCATTTACCTGCACATTTTTAGTACTAGCAGCTTGCACTAACACATTACCATTACACAGTACAGTTCCATTCTGTCCCACCAGAGTGACATCGCAGTTGTCCAGGGCAACCTCTGACTCCAACACATGAAGTTCCCTGGAGATTCCTGTGGACAACTGTGCTGTCTTACCACCAGTTGCTACAGGCAACGGCCCATTTTTGATAACCCCAGGTTCTTTCAGAGCAAAAGTTTTCCCAACAGCATTAAACTTTTCATTAACACTAACACTTATAGCATTTTTTGCATTTGTAGGCTGTCCTAGCCCATGGTCAACTTGAGCCTGATAGTCATTAAACACAACACTTTTAGTCATCAACACAGGTTCTATTTGGATTTTAACCCTTGCATTCCCACTATATAGGGAAAAGTCATTCTCAAGTGCACATTCAGTGGCCCCACTAACTGGGGTCACTCTCACATCGTCATGGACAGTCTCGTAACCAGTCCTTTTATACATGAAATCAGCAGTTCCAGCCATCATTTCATTAAAGACAGTCTTACCCACTGCAGTAGTTGGTGTCACCATCTTCATTTGAGTATGTTGTCTTATGCACCAGTCCTCTGCTGCACTTTTACTGGCCAACTCCTCCTGGTGGCCATGGGATGAAACTACAGCAGGCATCTCCCACCGTTTAGCACCCCCTGCAGGCACAACAGGAAACTTCTTGTTGCTAGGGTTGACTGCGAACATATTTTCACCGGAATCTGGGCCTACAGACAAAACTTTCTCAGCAACATTATCTCCAGCCGTATTCCACAACCTAGGGCAAGAAAACATGCCATGCCCCAGCTGGCCACATTCCAGGCAGGGTACTGGACGATTTTTTTCCAAAGCGATTCTCTCCTGGTGATTCCCAGCTGGCCAGAATGCACAGGCCTCTTTGTGGGGACGCTGAACCAAACCTCTACTGCAGCTCCTTCCAGGCATAAATTTCACTCCGGTTGCCATGGGAGACCGCACTCTCCCAGCAGAACTTTGCTGGCTCTCTCCAACATGATAAATTGGCTCCTCCTTAAGCCACTTTCCACGATCCTTATTAGACTTATTAGCCCATGGTACAGAGACAGCCCGACTGGCTTCCTCTGCGTTGCTATGGGCAACCACTCTCATCCTCAGCCTTTGATCAGCCTCGCTCCTTGCATATAGCATGGGCTTCTCTCTGCTGGATCCCGTCTCATGCTGTGACACATTCACATCTTTCACAATAGCGGTTTTAACTGCAGCAGCTTTGCCAGGGGCAACAACAGCCCTCTTCCAATTATGGACATCCAGCGGCTTTCCCCTTGCACTGAGGGTTGGCTTCCTTTCCTCTGTAGCTTGGTTCAGTGCTGCTAAATGCCGCTTGCACCAATCCACTGCAGATTCAAATGCTGGTGGACTCTCCATAACAGCAGTCACCTGTGCACTCATTGCACCAGTGTTGCTAGGGACAACCCCAGCCCTTTTTCTCCTTGATACACTCTGATCAGGTATGTATGGGGCTCGTTCGGGCGGTAACAACCCCTCCAACCACAGAGCTCTGTCTCTCATTTCAGCAAACCTTGCTTCTTTTAAGAGCTTTGACCGCCCCATACTTAGAGACTCCAGAACAACTTTAAACAGTCCAAGAAAATGAAAGTGTCTCTTTTAAAGCAAGTTGCTTTTCTCTTCATGCAAGCTTTCCTCACCTGCACATTGCACACACTGATTGTGCTGTCTCATGCACACAAACACATTTCATAGCAAAAAAAATAAAAATAAAATTTGACTTTTCATTCACAGGTACACCACCTGCAACATGCAATGCCTTTTGCCTGGCTGCACTTCCACACACAGCCAATAGTTCCTGACTTGAACTTACTGTAGAGCAAGGACCCGGATTCCACCGTCTTCTGCCCGCATTCTCCACCACTTGTAATATTTGGGGGTTATTTTAGCTTAAAGGTAGAGCTTACCAGTGAGCTGAGTCCACGCCAGATATGCCGTTTTAAGGGCTTGTAGGCCCACTTTTATTAAAGAAAGAAAAGTCCGATAACAAAATAGTTGCCCACACAGGGGTTTCAGCTTTCCACAGCAATAATGTACGTAGAACCAAAAATACCAAGCCACCTGGCTCTCTTTAGCAGCACTGCTGCTCAGACTAATGCTGCAGCCCTCTTGGCTCTGTAACAGGGTTCCTGTACACCTAGTACCTCAGCACTCTTTACGAGTTTCCTTTTTTCAGCCCACAAGCTTGGACCCTCTGTCTGCTCTGACAGACCGACCTGTGCAGACATGCACACTTCTTCTCCCTTACTCGCCTGGACTCCTCGGGAGGGTGGAGCCCAGAACCATGGTGTTGGCTTTGTTTTAAGCCCAAGACCCACCTGTGCAATCATCCAGCCAGACTGCTGGCTTGTCCCAAAACCCGGTCCCAGGATTGGAGATTCCGTACTACCACAATATATATATATATATATATATATATATATATATATATACACACATACACACAAGACTGATGGTATATGTATATATATATAATATAATACACTGCAGCTAACTGAATAATCTGCCTGCCTGCTCAATCTAAATGAGACTCTCTCTCCATCCATGCCAACAACACACTACATGAGGCCAACATGCAGACGACTTTATATAGTGTGGGGCGTGGACTTAGTCCCCTTGAGCCATGATTGACAAAAAGCACCATGCCTTTGGCCAATTATGGCTCTCTTAGCCATGGGCGCTATGATTGACATGCAAGTCATGGTGCATGCTCTGGCCAATCATCATACAGCATCATACAGCAATGCACTGCGCTACAACAGTGCATTATTGGCCGTTATGTGCCGCTCAAATTTGGCGCGAATGGCCCATAATGTTCAGTTTTCGACAAACGGGCAAACAGCCAATGTTCGAGTCTAACTCATGTTCGACCTGAACAGAAAGCTCGTCCTTACTTGGTAATGCTGATATCGTCATCACTGGTCAAGTACAGAAAAGTAAACAGAGGAATTTCCTGCAGCCAGTATCTAGGCAGTCTAGCTGATGCACCTTCCCCCTGCATGCCTAATGATGGTACTTGTCTCAGGCAAACGCCTAATACCAAAACATGCCCTGTCAATCCAAGCTCATTACCTGTCCATCTTCTTGAAAGAAGCATTGTCAAACAGTGTTAGGGGAGGATGCTAGCTTAGCAGCTAGATTACCTAGTAAATCTGGACAGTGTTATAGGGACTTTGTACCCTGGGGACAAGAGGACCTATTGAAAAAATTGAGACGTCTTCAAAAGCACAATGGTATATTGTACTAAAATACAAATACTTTGATCAGCAAATTGGAAAATACATGCATGGACTACCGCCACTCACAAATTATAAACTTACAAGAAACCAAAAGTCCTGACACTTCAAATTAGAAAAACAGTCCGCTCCAGCAGATAATGGACAAGTGTGACATTTTTCGTGCACACAAGCTTGTCAGAACTTTTATGAAAAAAATATTTTTATCATTTCTCTTTTTTTGAACTATGAAACCAGAGTTTAAAATAAGCCCAAAATACAGGGTCAGTACAAGGTCCCAGTATATAAAGCAAACGGTTACAAAGGTACAGCCAATCTTTGAACAATGGGCCATGTTGATCAGTAAATATCTTCTTAAAGCGGAGCACCACCCAAAAGGGGAAGCTCTGCTTGTTTGCCTCCTCTGCTGCCACATTTGGCACCTATCAGGGGGGAGAGGGGCGTGCATACCTCTTTTTGACAGGTATCCACTCCTACTTTACACCCCTTTCACACCAGGGCGTTTTGCAGGCGCTATAGCGTTAGAAATAGCGCCTGCAAAACGCCCTAAAGAAGCTGCACCATTGTGTGTAGTGTGAAAGCCCCGAGGGCTTTCACACTACAGCGGTGCGCTGGCAGGACGTCAGAAAAAAGTCCTGCCAGCAGCTTCTTTGGAGCGGTGAAGGAGCGGTGTGTTTACCGCTTCTCCACCGCTGCTGCCCATTGAAATCAATGGGGCAGCACTGTAATGCCGCCAGCAAAACGCCGCTATTGCCTTTCGCGACCGCTAGCGGGGGGTAAAAGCGCCCCGTTAGCGGCCGAAATGCGCCGCAAATCCGGCGGTAAAATGCCGCTATAAATAGCGGCGTTTTACCGCCGACGCAAGTTGCGGTGTGGTGTGAAAGCGGTCTTAGAGTGACACTCAGAAGTTCGGCCTCCTCCTTCTTCCCCCCGCCGCCGGGCCATTCACAAAGCACACTTTGTGCATGTGTAGCAGGGAACCGGCTGTGAAGCCATAAGCCCTTGTACACACGGTCGGAAAATCAGACGGAAAATGTCCGATCGGACCTTGTTGTCAGATAATCCGACCGTGTGTGGGCTCCATCTGACTTTTTCCGTCGGAATGTCCGACCAACAAAGTTTGAGAGCTGGATATAAAATTTTCCGACAACATGATCCAATGCACGTCAATTCCGATCTTGTGTAGCCTAGTCCGATGGACAAAGTGCCACGCATGCTCAGAATAAATTCTGAGACGGAATCACTCGGTCAGGTAAAACTACCGTTCATAATCGATATAGCACATTCGTCACGCTGCAATGTTAAAAATTGTTTAATGCAGTGCATTCTCTCTTTCTTTATAATGCTATAAGAATGAAGTTGTTTTGCTGCTCATATTCACACACACTTCTCCAAAACGTATTTCTTTATTCTTTTTTTCATTACATGAATACAATATTTTTAATTTGTCAGATCTCCCCAATCATTTTCGATTTTTTTTTCTGTAAATTTTTTGGTTGTTTTTTTAATCAAGATCTCCTTTTATGACATTTTGCTCATCTTCGTAATGTTTTTGGTGTTTTACCACAACACCATTATTATCTATTTATTTTATTGTTTTCTTTTTTAATCTCTAGGAGGTTGTTTGGTGTTGGTGCCCCTTGTTTTAATTTGACTTTGTATTTTTTAAATATACCTGCCTAC
The DNA here is from genome assembly GCF_037356315.1 of Lithobates pipiens. Taxonomy (NCBI): domain Eukaryota; kingdom Metazoa; phylum Chordata; class Amphibia; order Anura; family Ranidae; genus Lithobates; species Lithobates pipiens. The sequence continues at coordinate 211,705,125 of NW_027507784.1, forward strand.
TCACAAATAAACTGTCCTTTTTGAAGTAAAACACATAGGAAAGTATTTCTTGAACCCAAAAAAATAATTTATTTAGGTGTCAAACAAATAAAGAGGGAGGCAGCGGGGAGAAACTGGGGAAATGAGTGAAGCCTTTGGCCCCCAGGATACACATCAACTATTTAAATGCAAAAATTGGTGGCCTGGGGAGTACATATCTGAGGGAGAACAGTCTGGTCCTGAAGTCCAAGAAACCCGGAACAGCAGCAGATGATATCTATGTCCCCAGGCTGTGGTCATACAAGAGCCTGCATCTTCTGTCAGACCAGACTGAACCCAGGTCATCACTCTCTGGTCTTCCTTCCACGCTTCCTTCCAGGCTGTGGCTCAGGAGGTGTGGTAGAAGGAGGAGGAGGAGGAACATGGTCCAAATCACACAAGTGTGTTGTTTGTGTGATTTAGCCCTTCAACCCCTTATTCAGTGTTTGGATAATTAGCTCCTCACACATGAGGTGTTGCCCCTCCTCCATTTGCTGCAGTTTGCAGGCAGCCAAGGTGGCAAAGGCCTCTTGATATGTGGGGGTGGCTTTGAGGGCCGCATAAGCCTCCCCAATTAGCTTGAGCACTGACTCCTCCACATTCCCCCCTTTCTGGCTCTTTTGGGTAGAAGGCAGAGGGGAGGGACTTGCGATTGAGTTAGGCTCCTAGGGCTGCCCACCTCTTGGCTGCCACTTACCCCTGCCTCCTCCTGGCTGCCACATTCCACACCCTCCTCCTGGCTGAGGTCTTCCTGTGTAGGAAAAGGGGACATAGTTTTAGTTTTTGGTTCATCAAACACACATCATTTTCAGCTCTTGACTGTTGCAAATTGTTAACAAATAGAAAAGACTATCATTCTGAGCCCAGTATTTTTCATTCTTGGCCCAAATATTTTGGCCACTACTGTCTATTGATATGTGAAACACTTTCCAAAATCAGCAATTAGTAAGCAAAAATCAAGTTAACATCATTCATTTTTACTCCAAAAATATTTAGGACAATACTATTCCTGTCTGGAAGGCCCAGGTTGGGTGTCGGAAGCCTCAGCAGGGGTGGAATGAAGCATAGAAGGAAGCGTGGAAGGAAGAGTAGAGAGGGATTCCCTGACCTCAGCCTGGTCTGACAGAAAATGTATCCTCTCATAGTACCACAGCCTGGGGACAAAAACTTAATCTGTTGCTGCTCCAGTTTTCATGGACTTGAGCACCTTCTTGCGCTCCCTCAGATATGTACTCCTCAGGCCACCAATTTTATTTTTTAAATAGGTGATGTCTGCCCTGGGGACCACCGGCTTCACAAACTCCAGCAGTTTCTCCATCACTGCCTGCCTCTTGAATTTGTTGCTGTAGTGGGGATGTGTAGCTTGCCAAAGACAGGGCAGCTCCCTGTACTTGTCGATGAACAGGAGGAGAAAGCCGTTAAACCCATCCATATTCTTAGCTGCAAGACACAACACAAGACAAACCCTTATGTCAGGCTAAACTCTCCTAATCTTGTCCCAATATAGGCCTCAATCTAGAAGCAGTATAGAATTGTACCTTCGTTTGAACGATCGGCGCGTCAGCTCCTCCCTCTGCTCACAGATCGTACGTACGACACACGCGTTTTGCATTTTATATACAGTGCACATGTGTGAAACTCCGCCCGCCCCTGACGTTTTTTCTAGTCTATTCCCGCCCCTTCTCTTTTGGCACAGTGGGGAGAGCACATGACGGAGACACAGCAGGGGCATGATAATAATTCCATTAACGAGGAGGAGTATGAGGAAAGCCCGGAGACAGAAATGTCCCGATCCCGGAGGAGAAGATTTAAGGCCTCAAATATGTCTTTTGGAGAGATGTTGGAGGTGGTGGACATATTGAAGAGGAACGACTATGATGGGAAGTACGGACCTTACCCAAACCCAAATGTCAGAAAGGCCAAGATCATGACTATTTGTGAAGAGTATTCAGAAGAATTTTTGGGGTACGACGATCCAAGGATCATCTGAGAAAGCACTGGTCAGACCTGAAACTGAGGGAGCACGATCAGTACAGAAGGATCAAGCGAGTTCTTCAAAAAAGTAAGTAAGTAGTTGTCGTGTGTTCATATTATTATTATTGCTTGCAAACTGCTCCATGTGCTTTGATTTAATGTTGTACAGTTTAAAATGGCCACTTTCATGTTCATGGGCTCAATCATTCATAATAAACATCGTTCGTTAGCCCACTCCAAAGACAATGTTTTTCCAAGTTGCACTTGACTACATATGTTCACACAACAGGTAAGTATTCCAGCTTTAGAAAGTGTCAAAAATAATGTTTTCACTTTTGAACTCTGCCAAAAAACACAATTGTACGACACTTCCAAGCAATGTTTCATATTCCTATTTCTGCCCTCAAATATATGTGTGCTAAGTATTCCTTTTTTACATTCTCATAGGGGAGATAAGACTCTGGACTTCTGAGGACAACAGGGACCCCACACCTCCCAAAGAAGGGGAAATACCAACACCAGAAGCAGAGGAGGAGGAGGAAGGAGAGATTGTAGAGATTGGCGAAATTAGCACCACAACAGGTGAGTATCTGAGACCAAAGCTTCTGGTAAGCTAATCAATGTATGCCTGCATATTTAAAATACACTGTGTTTTTTTGGTTTATTTTTAGGTGATGTGGATGTTGTGGAAGAAAAATCGCATTTTACCAGTGAAAGTGCCCAGATCCTCATTGGAGAGATAATGGGGTACAATCGCAATTTAGAGAATATCCAGAAAAACATCAATGATGTTCAGAAAAAAATTAAGAACATCATTGATGTTTTAGGGAGAATCTGAAACACCCAAAACTAGCTAGCATCCATTTTAATTTTTCCAAAACACTTTTATATTTTTTGAAAAGCCAAATTTGGAAGATGCACACAGCGTGTCAACATGTGCTATCTCCCATCAAGGGGGATCAATGTATGCGTTTTGTGGGTGCAACCCCTTCCTTGCTACTAAAGTGGCTGAAATGAAGGGGTTGCACCCCAAAAACATGTACTTTGATACCCTATGATGGGAGATAGCACATGTTGACATCAGACATGGGATCAGGAGGAAACTGGACACTTTTTGATTCACAATTTGTGGGCATCTTCCAAATTTGGCTTTTCCAGGGGTGACACCCCATCTGATGAAGGCAATATCAGCACAGTTTGTACATACTTATGTCTGATATTGTCTTCACTTTTCAAAGTTGAACTTTGTAAGTTCCTGTGTTCTGTATGTTATGCTTTGATACATGCCTGTTTACACAAAAACGGCAAGTTAGAAAAAGGTTAACAAAAATAATGTTTTATATACACCAAATATGTTGGTTTGTTCTAAAACCCTTTTCTAAATGCACATGTGAATGTGCTTTGAGTAAAATGTTAAATTATTAAAAATGTGTGGCTTCCTTTTTCAATGCGCAAAAGCAGTATTTGTAGTAAAGTTGTTGTTTTCTGTAACAATGGGTTTTATTTACTAAAGGCAAATTCACTTTTCACTCCAAGTGCAGTTTCAGGTGCACTTTTGCAGTGCACATTTAGTGCATAGTGGATTTTCCTTTAGTAAATAGTGATGGACGAACTTCCGACGGGACGTTCCGCAAACGCGAACCGCGAATGCGGCCAAAAGTTCGCGAAATGCAAAGTTCGCGGTGGGCCCCATTGACTTTAATGGTAGGCGAACCTTAAAAATCTACAGGTCATATTTTCAGCCTCAAAATACTTACTAGCTGTGCACACATAGTCCCACCACATGGACACTGACATAACAAAAGTATTAAGTGAATCTGGGATCGAGACCGACAAGCAATCTTTTTTTATCTGTGAAATTTTGACAATTCAGGAGCGCATGAAGGCCATGGAGGAGAGGAAAGGTCAGGGCAGGCTATGAAGAGGGTGCAGGAGATGATCACCAGCACCATGATAGAGAGCACTGACACCAGCACCATAATAGAGAGCACTGAGACCACACCAGCACCATGATAGAGAGCACTGACACCAGCACCGAGATAGAGAGCACTGACACCACACCAGCACCGTGATAGAGAGCACTGACACCAGCACCGAGTTAGAGAGCACTGACACCACACCAGCGCCGTGATAGAGAGCACTGACACCAGCACCGTGATAGAGAGCGCTGACACCAGCACCGTGATAGAGAGCGCTGACACCAGCACCGTGATAGAGAGCGCTGACACCAGCACCGTGATAGAGAGCGCTGACACCAGCACCGTGATAGAGCGCGCTGACACCAGCACCGTGATAGAGAGCGCTGACACCAGCACCGTGATAGAGAGCGCTGACACCAGCACCGTGATAGAGAGCGCTGACACCAGCACCGTGATAGAGAGCACTGATACCAGCACTGAGAGAGAGCACTGACACCAGTACCGAGAGAGAGCACTGACACCAGCACCGAGATAGAGAGCACTGACACCACACCAGCACCGTTAGAGAGCACTGACACCAGCACAGAGTTAGAGAGCACTGACACCACACCAGCATCGTTATAGAGAGCACTGAGACCACACCAGCACCGGTATAGAGAGCACTGACACCACACCAGCACCATGATAGAGAGCACTGACACCAGCACTGAGATAGAGAGCACTGACACCACACCAGCACCGTGATAGAGAGCACTGAGACCACACCAGCACAGTGATAGAGAGCACTGACACCAGCAACGTGATAGAGAGCACTGACACCAGCACCGTGATAGAGAGCACTGACACCACACCAGCACCAAGATAGAGAGCACTGGGACCACATCAGCACCGAAATTGAGAGCACTGACACCACACCAGCACAGAGATAGAGAGAGAGCACTAACACCAGCACTGAGATAGAGAGCACTGGCAGCAACACTGATACCAGCAACTCCCTGCAGGACCCAAAAATATGACACCGCTCAACCTCTTTAAACAGGAGGGTACAGGCATATAGTACGGTGTGCTTTTTTTTTTATACAAGGAAGTAAGCCAAAAGGTAGAAAAAAGGTCTGTGTGCTCGATTAAATAAATCGTTTATAGAGTTATGCATAAACATGGTCTACTGGTCCCAGGTGTTGAATTCCTCTGAGATCCATGCCTCATTCATTTTTATAAATATCAGGTAGTCAACACTGTCATGAGCTAGGCGAGTGTGCTTATCGGTCACGATCCCCCCTGCTGCGCTGAACGTCCTTTCGAACAGGACACTGGACAAGGGGCAAGCCAACAGTTCCATTGCAAATTTGGCAAGCTCTGGCCAGAGGTCAAGGCTGCCCACCCACCCAGTAGTCCAGGGGTTCATCACTTCTCAGAGCGTCCACATCGGCCGTTAACCCGATGTAGTCGGACACCTGTCGGTCTAGGCGTTCCCTGATGCTGGATCCAGATGACACCTGTAGATAGGTCGGCCGAAAGAATGACTTCATATAAGAAGTCACCAACACATCTTCAAAGCGCCCTCTTCTTGCAGGCGCTGTTGGATTGGTACCCGCAACTCTTTCTCTGGGAGGTTCAATATTTGGTGATGGTGTTTTATATTCCACCGCCATATAACTCTACGGTTATTAAAGAGGGGCTTTCATATATGGCCTTGCACCCCACCACCCCTGCCATATGGCTTGGGGACTTTAACATGGTTCTAGACCGGGGAGCAGACAGGATGCGTCTAGTTGAGGGTGCTCCAGTTCATGGGGAGACCAGATTGGGACGTACATTTAGGGAGTTCTCTCATTGACCCGTGGCGTCACAGATATCCAGAGAAACGGGAGTTTTCGTGTTTCTCGGCAACCCACTCCTCTATGTCCCGCATTGACTATTTTATGATATCAAAGAGCTTACTTCCCAGACTGTTGGACGCAGGGTACTGTGCCCGTTCGCTTTCGGACCACGCTCCTTGTTGGGCTACATTTGAGCTGGCACGTCAGGTGGGTCCGAGGCAGTGGAGGCTGCACCCCTTTTGGCTGTCGGCACTGGGCGAATGCGAGGACATAGAGGAGGAATGGCAGTTCTATTTTGATACTAACCGAGACACGGCCCGGATAGATCACATTTGGGAGGCCTTCAAGCTACATGTCCGCTCCACTCTGTCGCGGCGGATAGGCCGGCTGAAGAGAGCGTCCCTGACCCAGATGACACAGGCTGCAGAGGCGCTGGAGGCAGTTACGGCCGACTTCAGTGCCGACCCCACTCAGGCCAAGGCACAGTTACTTAGACACCACACTCGCGTCTTAGAACATCTACAATATGAACGAGCTAAGCGGAAGCTCTTTTTTACTAGACAACGGGTATTCGAGCAGGGGGAACGTGCGGGGAAGCTTTTGGCATATCTGGCGCATCAGGACTCCAGACCTCCGGTGGTAGTCTCCTTGACCGATTGCCAGGGAGTGGAGGTGACTGATCCGCCGGCGGTAGCAGAGATGTTTCGGGAGTTTTACATGGCGACATACACCTCCCAGGTGACTACTCCAAGAATAGAGACCAGGACCTATCTGGAGGGAGTTTCTCTTCCTAGCCTTTCACCAGCACAGGTTGCGGATCTTGATGCCCCCCTGACCAGAGATGAGGTCGCATTGGCGATATCATCTCTGGCCTCTGCGAAGGCCCCCGGACAGGACGGCATTCCCTTAGATTTCTATGCCCGATACTCCAGCGTACTAGCTCCAGAGCTGCTGAAATTATATAACTATATGTTTGACTCAGAAACCCTTCCCGAGACGCTACGACAGGCCACCATTATTGTATTGTCCAAGCCGGGCAAAGACCCACATCTTCCTGAATCTTACCGCCCCATCTCCCTTCTCCAGACCGATATTAAAGTTCTAGCGAAAATTATGGCCCTCAGACTAAATAAGATCATATTGTCCCTTGTACATCCCGACCAAACAGGTTTTATGCCGGGGAAAAACACAGCTATGAACATTCGTAGAGTGTACATGAATGTTCAGGCGGGGCATGGCTCGGTGGGGTCGAGGGTGGTGGTGTCCTTGGACGCGGCCATGGCCTTCGACTCCATCGAGTGGGGTTACCTCTGGGAGTGCCTGGGGCGCTTTGGGTTTGGCCCCAACTTTGTAAAATGGGTCACCTTACTTTACTATCGGCCGATGGCTAGGGTTGCGGTAAACGGCTGGGTGTCGGATCCCTTCCCCGTTGGGAGGGGCACGCGTCAGGGGTGTCCACTCTCCCCTCTTTTATATGCCCTTGCGGCGGAGCCCCTGGCGGCTAGGCTCCGGCATCATCCGGGGATAGTTGGCCTCCGTAGTGGTACCCTCGTGGAATCCGTAAGTATGTATGCGGACGATACCCTTTTGTACCTAGAGGATGAGGGTCCATCGCTGCGGAGTGCACTGGAGGTGTTGGGGGAGTTCGGCAGACATTCGGGCTTAACCATAAATTGGTCCAAGTCACAGGTTTTGCCCCTGGACGTATCGGTGCCGGACCGCTGCGCGGCCTCCCTCCCACTCTCCAGGGTCTCCGAGATTCAGTACCTGGGGATACGTATTACCAGAGAACCGCGGGATTACCTAGTGCATACTATTGAGCCCCTGTTTTTATTTCTTAAAATGCGCACCCAAGCCTGGTCCCGTCTCCCTCTTGGGGTGATGGCAGGGTTAACTTGGCGAAAATGATTTTGCTACCCAAAATTCTCTATGCGCTCTGGCACTCTCCAGTCCTGATCCCTCTCCGCTTTTTCAAAACGCTAGATACCATTCTGTGTACATTTATTTGGGGTTCCTCTAGGCACAAGCTGGCGTGGAGTACTCTTAAAAACCCGTCGTGCTCAGGGGGGGTGGCCCTTCCGGATTTTCGGACTTACTACATGGCGGCACAATTGTCGCACTTCTACCACCTGCATAGGTCGGATGGGGCAAGATACCAGATGCTGGTGGGTGGTGGAGAGGGTCTACCTACTCACACTCCTTTGCAGTTGCTCTTCCCGGCTGGGAGAGCAGGGGACACCCAGTCCCCTTTGCTGTCCTACCATAGGCGGATCTGGAGGTTGGCGATGGGGGTTGTTGGTGCTGACTTTCACCACTCGCACACCCCCCTGTGGTGTAACCCCGCTTTGCGGGAGTTGTCAGTAGTCCCTGGGGCTGCCTTATGGGCCTCTAGGGGTATAATTTCTCTATACCAGGTCATATCCCCCCTCGGCATTCGTGATTTTTCTGAGTTGCAGGCGGAATATGACCTGCCCCAATCTATGCACTTTCGGTACCTACAAATGCGACACACGCTTAGATCCCAATTCGCTGATGGCCTCCCAAACGTCCAGACTCTGCCCTTGGTCGAGCTGCTGCTGGGTGACAACTCGGCTCAATTGATTTCCACATTCTACAACTTATTGAGGGCGAGGGCGGTGGTACAGATCTCTGAGAGAGCCAGGATTAGATGGGAGGAGGACATGGGTCCACTGGAGGGGTCAGATTGGGACGAGTTGCTTGAAAATGTTAAACAGGTATCTTTGAAACTCCCAGAACGCCTTACACAACTGTATGTAATTCATAGATCGTATCTAACCCCTGTCAGACTGGCGAAATTCCAACCCGATCATAGTCCGGGATGCCCCATGTGCCCAAGTTCTCCTGGAACTTTCTACCATTTAATGTGGATATGCCCCAAGGTTCAATCTTATTGGGTGCAAATAATTAGCTTTCTACACGACCACATGGGGTCACCCTTACAACTAGACCTGAAAGTGTGCGTACTGGGTATGTTCCCGGACGTGGCTATGGACACGTACCTGACCACGTTTCTACAGTCAACGTTATTTACCGCGAGAAAACTGATAGCGAAACATTGGATGCGCCCGGCTCCTCCTGAGGCCCGCGACTGGATCATAGAAATTAATAATAACTTACCATACATAAAGTTGGTGTATAGACATCGAGGGTGCCCTGCCAAATACAACAAGGTGTGGGATAGATGGGTAAATACCGTGGAAACTTGTGTTGTTTAATAAGGGAACAAATAGAGGTCGTGACCTGGGGATATGGGGGGGGGGGGTGGGGGGGTGGTGGTCCTGAATTGGGGGCGGGCGGGGAGCTCATATTGCAGTACTAGTTTGCTATTTATGCTGTCTATCCTCACTGTACTGGGGGTAAACCCCTTCTGGCATTTGTATTCTATGTAAGATAGGTGTGGTTGCACCCACTACTTTTTGCTGTAATCTTTTTGAATGATTAATAAACCTGCGTTTGTTTAAAAAAAAAAAAAAAAAAATGGCCGCAGAAGTCTGCATGCGTTACACGTGAGCAGCCACTGGCGTGGTGAAAGAAAAACAAGCTCCCCAGAACCCGTTCTGCCGAGGAGTTCGTACAGGTAGTCATTAACTGCACGTTTCTGCTGGAGCAGCCTATCAAGCATATAGAAGGTTGAGTTACATCGCGTCGGGAAATCGCAAATAAGAAGTCTGACCGGCAGCTTGTGTCGCCGCTGAATGTGAGCAAGGCGAGCCATGGCTGTGTAAGATCTTCTGAAATGGGCCAAGATTTTCCTTGCCTGCCGCAAGATGTCCTGGACCCCAGGGTATTTGACAATGAATCGCTGCACGACCAAGTTTAAGACGTGTGCCATGCATGGCACGTGCGTAATTTTGCCCTGTTTCAATGCGCCAAGCAGATTGGCACCGTTGTCACACACCACTTTACCAACTGTCAAATTGAGCAGTGTTAGCCACTGATATGTCTGTGAATGCAAAGCTGAAAGGAGTGCAGGGTCAGTGTGGCTCTTGGCTTCCAGGCACAACAGACGCAGCGCAGCATGGCAACGTCTCACCTGGCATGTCAAATAGGTTCTGGGGAGCTTGGGCGGTGCAGTGGAAGAGACACTAGCAGCGGAAAAGGAGGAGTAAGCCGAGGAGGAGAGGGAGGAGGATGGAGTAGGAGGAGGAGAAGAGCCAGGCCTGCATGCAATCTGTGGTGTTAAAACCAAATCTACGCGGGTGCCACGAGTTACATGCTTGACGGCCGTCAGAAGGTTCACCCAGTGGGCAGTAAAAGTGATATACCTTCCCTGCCTGTGTTTGCGGTCAGATGTATCTTGCCACCGACACTGTGTGCCAGAGATACATTCACTTGCCGCTGAACATGGCCATATAGCTCTAGGATGCCCTTCTGTGAGAAATACTTCCATTGTGGTGTTCCAATGGCCACAAATTTTCGAAAGGCCTCCGACTCCACCAGTTTATAGTTGGTGGGCTATCAGTTCTGACAAGCCAGCCGTCAACCATTGGGCAAGAGGGTTATCGGGCATCATCATTTTTTTACGCTCAAACATTTGCCCCATGGAAGCCTGCCTTTTTCCAGAAAAACGTGAGGATGGCATGATGGAAGGTGGAGTGGAGGACAATTGTGAGGAGAGAGGAGGAGAACACGAGGCTGGATGCTGAGAGCCTGGAGTGTGGCTTTGTGTGTTCCGTTGCTCCCACTGGGCTCGGTGATGGCAGTTCATGTGCCTTCTTAAGGCGGTTGTCCTTAGGTGAGTGTTGGGCTTACCGCGACTTATGCGTTGACTGCAAAGATTGTAGATAGCAACACTATTGTCAGCAGCAGACACGTTGAAAAAAGCCCACACTGCGGAGCCATGTGCCGGCGTCCTGGGAGCGCCAGATGTGACTGTACATGGTTGATGCCTCGCTCCTGATACATTAGAAGTCTGCTCTGTCCCTCCTGTGCAATGTAAGTTCTTCCTGCTTCTCCTCCCTATCTGCTGGTCCATTTCTCCCTCTGAACTCCCCTCCTCTTCCTCTCTTGTGGGCACCCACGTGACCTCACTAGACACGTCGTCATCAACCTCACCTTCCCCACCGCTATAATTAGAGATCTTGGAGTAGGCAGCAACACCGGGGACCAACCTCCTCCTTGGGCTGATCTGGGTACTGTCGTCAGACTGCTGATTGGCAGTTGTTGCTACCTCCTTTTCCTGATCCAATGCCAAAAGTGGCTGCGCATCGGAAATGTCTTGATATGGATTGGAAAATAATTCCTGTGACTCAAGCGGAAGGTATATGGTGGTGGTGGTGTTGGTGGTAGTGTCTTTGGGGGTGCACACAGCAGAGAGTGAAGAAGAGGGTGCAGATCGAGAGGATGAGGAGGGTGCAGAAGAATAAGGCTCAGTGAGCCACTCAACCAAGTCTGATGCGTCCTTTGACATAATCGCACCCTAAATGACCCTGTGACAAAAATCTCTAGAGAAGTGCAGTATGTATGTGGAAGAAGGTATATAACACCCCGCTTCAATCTGTCGTTTTTGGGGGCCACTGGCCTATCACACCAGTTATAATACTTTTTTTTTTATTGCGTTTGTCACTCTTTGTAGTATCACTGCAGAACCGCTTAGCAGTCACAATGCTGCACAGTGAAAATGCACTATACTATGCTTTCTATATGTGCAAGTATTTTATACGTGTATTACACACCTATATACTGCACACCAAATAGTACACCTATACCAGTCCTTAAAAGGACCTTTGTGGACCTAGTAGCTAGTGATTTGCAGACTGTCCCTCAGTCCCTACACTGATAAAAGACAGCTGCAGAAACGAGCAGTAATCTGCAGCACAGCAGTGCACCACAACCCTATATATTGTACACCTATACCAGTCCTTAAAAGGACCTCTGTGGACCTAGTAGCTAGTGATTTGCAGACTGTCCCTCAGTCCCTACACTGATAAAAGACAGCTACAGAATCGGGCAGCAGTCAGCAGCAGTGCACCAGCAGCCTATATACTGTACACCTATACCTGTCCTTAAAAGGACCTTTGTGGACCTAGTAGTAATAGCTAGCTAGTGATTAAACTGACTGTCCCTGCTCCACACAGCGTCCTGTCCCTACACCGACAAAAGACAGCTGCAACCACCAGCACAGCAGTGCACTGAACCCTATATACTGTACTACCATTATACCAGTCCTTAAAAGGACTTTTGTGGCCCTAATAGCTAGTGATTTGTATCACTACAGTCTCTCCCTGCTCCACACAGTGTCCTGTCCCTACACTGACATAAAAGACAGAATGTAAAATGGCTGCCAGATCAGGTCTATTTATAAGGTAGGGGGAATGTCCAATTGTCCATGTGCTGAAATGTCTCAATTGGCTGTCCTGTACCCCATGATGGATGTGTCATCATGGGTCAAAGTTCTTTCACACTGTAAACAGCGCCAATAGTCTGCCGGTTTGGCAAATCGCGAACACGCAAAATTCGCCACAAACCGACCACCGGGCGAACCGCGAGGCCATCCCTAATTGCAGCCACAACTGCCGGAATTGTTCAGGATATAAAGAAAACCATATAGGTAGCCTTAGGAGAAATATAGCCTCCTCTGGAAAAAGACAGCGTGGTTGCTTTTAAGGAGCACAATATGACATACTTGAACAAAAATGATCTGTATGATCTAGTTGCTAGAAAGAATCCTTTATTGCGCCAATGCCACACAAAAGCCCGGTTACAGCATGCCCAACAATACCTTGACATGCCTCATCTGGCTTTTTTGTAATTGGTCCTGCCTGTACCATGTAATTGGTCCTGCCTGTACCATGTTTTCACTGTGACCAATCACAGAGATCAACATGATAGACACAGGTGACAGATTGCACTGCAGCACGGCCCATAGGGCACGTTCTGGGGAGGATGTCATATCCAGCGTCCACCCAGAATAGGGAATGTCCTGCCTGGCCATCATTTTACTATGGGAGGGAAGGTGTTAAAGTATATTCAATTGTAATTATTGTGTTTACAAGCATCCAAAGCAGATGTTGTACTTGTTTCTTCAACTTTCATCTGCCAGCATGCTTGTATAAGGGGTCAAGTACTCCAAAACTTTGCATTTTAGAATTAATTTTTCATAGTTACAAAATACTTTAATAACACTTTTGGTAACTAGCATGTTATAATAATGTTTTGGTTCATATCCATTCTAAATATTTAGCAGTTCATGAAAGCCAGGGTGCCCAAACAAACGAATGTGCTGTAAATCTTATTTTTTCTATGAGCTTTCTTTTACTGGCTTCCTATAGGCTGCAACGCACACATTAAATTGTTCAGACATAGGCATGAAGTGCTTTACCACAGAGAAATTTAGCCGGAAAATCGATGTTAGTTCCTACTACCATGAAATCTTAAATTATTTCAACAATGTGTTTATTTAAAACATTTTAAGCTCACAACTCTGTTATAGAGATTAAATTTGAGTTTTATTAAAGTTATCCAACAGGCTGCTTCAGTTCTAATTAGAAAATGTTACCATTAAAATGCAAACCCTGAGGATATCCTTATAGCTACTCTGCCACCTGCTGCATTCATCTGCTCCAGGTCTCAAACCACACAAGAACTGTTTGTACTGGGGTCAGGGGCAAACCAAATTAAAGTATCATCCAATAAAATGAACTTCCTTAATACATGAATTTAATTGAGCAAGGCATGACTTGGGTGATTATGATTAAATTATGGCAGAATAGAATGCGTCTCATTGGTATTTGCTGAATATTTGAGCCTGATGCTGTTCTATTCCAGATTGATATGTATATATAGTAAGACAGCTTCTTGACAAGAAGGACAAATGTAGAAATTAAATCAATAAATGAACCAGCTATAGTTCAGACCAGTTTATAAAAAAGATATGAATGCTAGTTTAAGTGCTATCATTGCTCATCACACGCAATACACCATAAGCATTTTTTATTAGCACAGACATTTATGCACAAATGTTCAGGCTGAACATTACTGTAGCCTGGGTGCTGAATCAGAACCCTATTCAAGTAAATGGGAGCCAATTGCTAAAAATTGGCATTTATTAGGCTAATAGGCAAGGGAATGTCAAATAAATGTCATAGAGGCAAACAAAAAACAAAGCAAAGCAAACTTTTTTTTAACAAATTCTGTTTGGAGGGGAGCATTGATTTAATAATGCTTAAAGTAAAGCATAAACCATGCTAAATTCCTTAAAGTGGTTGTAAAGGTACAAGTTTTTTTTTACCTTCAAGCATTGTACGCATATAGGTAAAAACCTTATGTGTTCCATTGGCTCCTGCTGCTGTCAATCACAGTCAATTAGTTAATCAGACAGAGGGGGCAGGACCAAATCACAGCTCTCTGTCTAAATGGACACACAAAGCAGGGGCTCTGCTCAGGTGCCCCCCATAGCAAGAAGCTTGCTGTGGGGGCACTCAGCAGGAGGAAGGGGCCAGGATTGCTGACGTGGGACCCGAGAAGAGGAGGATCCTGGCTGCTCTTTGCAAAATCACTGCACAGAGCAGGTAAATATAACATGTTTTTTTTTTTAATAAATAATGAAACTTTAATATCATTTTTAAATAACATGCCTAGGGGGTGCCCTTCACCTGCCTGTGAAGTGGTGAATACTAACTTAAAAATATATCCAAAATATAAAGAAGCTCATGCTGTGTACATAGGAAGAGAAAACACACACACAGAATGGTTGCAAGAAAGTTATCTTGTCCATTTATACAGTTAAAGAGAAAGTAAACCCTGATGGCTTTACTTCCTCTTTGATTCCCTGCAAAGATAAAGCATAATGGACTACTATGCATTGCATAGTAGTCCATTATGTGTCACTTACCTGATACAGGAGCCAGAAAAGTCACCACTGTCCCTTGTAGTCCGGAGCGTCCATCTTCTCGGTGGGTCACAACGCTCCGCGGCTGTCATTCAGCGAAGCCGCGATGACGTCACTCCCGCGCTTGCGCACGGGAGCCGCCACTCGCGGCATATCACCGTTGACAGCGGCGCGCTCAGTGCGCCTGCACGCCGCTGTCTACGGTGCATGCGCCGTAGACAGCGGTGCCTGTCTTTCACAAATATCTCATAAACCATGTAGGTTTAGGAGATATTTCTTGGACCTACGGGTAAGCCTTAATCTAGGCTTACCTGTAGGTCAAAGTTGGCTGTAAGGGTTTACAACCACTTTAAGAAATACAGTAAAGAGAAAAGGTTAGATCATGTGTCTGTTGTCTGGGATAATACGGTTCAACCTGTATAACCAAAAAGAAATAGAGTCGCTAAGGTATAACCCTGAGTAAGGTTCATTGCTCATCCCCCCCACCATTTTTTTTTGTCCAATTATGGACAGATATCAGTAAATCAGTTCTTCAAGGTGCTTCTGGTGGGTAGCTCACTGATCAAGCCCACACATGGCCAGTGAACTTCCAGGTCTTTAAAGCAGGTGCACTTTTCCCTCGAAGCTTTATGAAGTAGTCTTTATTCCATGGGAGGGTGTGTCATCAGCATAATGGACTTCTTTTCAGCAGGAACTGTAGCTTTACACATTTTGAAGCTCAGACACAAAAGTAAGTTCATTGCAAGGTTAATAAAAATTATACGCGAAATAGCCATGAAATCATCTGATTTACTGATATAAACCATAAAAATATGTTACCAAAAAAAAAAAAATCTCTAAAACCTCCACACCCTTAAAAGGATTCCACCCATCATTAGCAATACTTCAAACCCTGGATTGAAAAAGATGAAATATCTCTTTCCTGCTCCTTAATAGGCTCAGGTTTTTCTTGAAAGGGGACAGATTGGTTCACAGCACTGTCTGAAGCCCCATACACACTATCAGTTTTTCTGCTGAGTTTTTCCTTCAGATTTACCAAAACCATATAATATGAGGTCAAACCTTAGGAGTTTCCAATTGTATGCAATCAGGCAGGCCCTTGTACTACATGGTTTTGGTAAACCTGATGGAAAAACTCAGCAGAAAAACTGATAGTGTGTATGGGGCATGACACACTCTACAAACTGACAGATGGTTTACTATTCAAAAAGGATGTGATCAGAGGCAAAGCTTGAAGCTTGTGGGCCCAGATGCAAAAGTTGACTTGGGCCCCCCAACCATCCACCACTTTCACCATGCGCCAAGATACTCCAAGTGGCTAAAGAGTTATTTACAATTTTTATTTACATATTGAGAGGATAATTCTCCCTGCAGAAGGGGTAGGGAACCTTTAAGAGGTGGAGATTCACCTGAACAATATAAAACAGATCAAAGGTCACTGGGGTTTGGCGTCTCCCTTTTTTTATTTTTAAGAAATGAACTAGCAAGGCCTAAGCAAAATAAAAAAAAATAGAAAAATATAACAAATGTCACTGTAAATATAGACTTAGCCTACCTTAGCAGTGGACAGTGTCAGTAGGGCCATGAACAGTGTCAGATAGTAGGGCTATGGACAATATTGCAGTGGACAGTTTCAGACAGTAAGACAGTGGATGGTGTCAGACAGTAGCACAGTGGACGATGATAGACAGTATGGCAGTGGACAGTTTAAGACAGGAGGGCAGTGGACAATGTCCGACAGTGGACAGTGTCACACCGTAGAGCAGTGGATTGAGTCAGAAGTCTTTTTAATTGTTTTTTTTTATCATTTTTTTTACCATTTTATTTTATTTGTTTGCAATTTTATTTTACATTTTATATTTATTTTTTCTAGTAGCCCGGGGGGGGGGGGGGGCTTTGTCGAAATACCAGGGGTCTAAACAGACGCCCAATGTCTCCCTTTTGACACAGAGAAAAGAGATTGAGGACTGTACTCAACCTCCATCTCGGCAGCCTCACCTGCACAGAATGAATGATCAGGAAGAGCTCTGCACTGTCTTCCTGTTCATTCATAAACTGAAGCATAGTAAACACAGTTTACTTTGCTTTGGTTCATGAAGCAACAGAAATGAGGGCAAATCGGCAGAAATAAGAATTACCTGGACAGGAGGGGTGGCATATAGAGAGACCGATCCACTACATTTTCCTTCTGCTGCCACTGCATGCCAGCAGGACGGAGAAGACAGCATTCAGTGACCTCCCTTCCTGTCCATATGTGAAAGGGAGGCTGCACAGGTAAACCCCAATACTACATCACTGTTTGGGTTCATTCATTTACTCAGGGGTCCCCCTGCTGCCTGCACACTACAAGTCCCAGCATGTCCAGGACTCATTCCTCCCCTATGCAGGCTCCTGTCACTCCCCCACACATGAGATATCCTCAGTACAAGGTGAATCTGGAGAAGTCTCAGTACCCCTCAATGTGTTTAAGTCCCCCCAGCTCTGCGTCCTGAGACCAGCACAGATTGTCTTGGATGGAGAGATGAGGGGACCAGACCAGCACGCAGAGGGGCAGAGATAGAAATGAAATGTAGCTGGGAGGCAGTAGAGAGAAGTTGGGTCTGCACACCAGAGAGGAGGAAAGTTCCCTGATAACCACAGTTCTTCCCCTCAGCACGTGACTCACCTCCTCCACTCAGTGGCCATCACACCTACTCCACTAAGAGGCCCATCTCATCTCCTTCACTCAGCGGCATGTCCCATCTGGCAACTGTGTGAAGGGGAGGGGCAGAGGGGAGTCTACTTATGCCCATCATGCACCAGCCTTTCAGATGACCCACCCAGGCACAGTGACATAAAATGTAAAGTGAGAGGGAGGCTGCACGGGCTCCCCTGCAGCAGGAATGGGGTCTCATTTATGACCCCTGCCACCCTTCACACTATGCCATTGGGTGTGGCATTTACTGGTTGTGTTGATATGGCTAATTTTGTATATTGTCTTGATAGCAATAATATAATTAGGTTTGGTAAGAGCATATGTTTACAGAGCCCCTCCCACCCATTCCCTGTATACACCAACTTCTTGAAAAGAACATCCTGTCTCAGCCTCTGTAAACATATGGTCTTATCAAACCTAACTATATTATTGCTATCAAGACAATATACAAAATTGGTCATAGCAACACATACCACCTCTTGACTTTATAGGATAAATATAGGAAACTTCTTAAAGCCTTTTGTCCAGGAAAAGGCAAAAAAATAAACCCCCGTATTGTACATGGGAGGAGAAAATTCCCTTTCAACCCCCATCTTGTGGGCAGTCTGATGATTGGTTTGTTCCTGGAAGACTGCAACATTACTTTTGAGCAGGGTTAACAAGGTCTTTTGGCAGTTTGTAAAGAAAGTCCCAGATGGAAATCTTTTCTCCTCTTGGTCATAAGGAAATGCTCAGATGAAAGTCCACTCCAATTCATCCACATCTTCCTTATGCCCCATACACACTATCAGTTTTTCTGCTGAGTTTTTCCATCAGGTTTACCAAAACCATGTAGTACAAGGGCCTGCCTGATTGCATACAATTGGAAACTCCTAAGGTTTGACCTCATATTATATGGTTTTGGTAAATCTGAAGGAAAAACTCAGCAGAAAAACTGATAGTGTTTATGGGGCTTTAGGCTCTCTTCTGGTCTCCTCCCATCCAGCATGGTCATCTGCTTTGCCTGCTCCACCTCTCGATGCTCAATACCTGAAAAGAGTAAGACAAAGCAGATTATATTTTCCTTCCAACTGTGCCAAATACATAGAGAAATGTGAGCAGTGAGCTATCTGCCCATTTCTAACTGCAAAACTGTTGTAGGGTGCCCATTGTTGCCTTGAAACACTTTCACGGAAAGGCATTGACTTCCAACATAACAAATAAACTTGCATGTCTCTCCGTGCTGTCCTGGGAAGCACACAGGCCTGCTGTTGTCCACAGCATGGCACATTTTTGCAAAATGCCCCATTTTATGGCAGCAGAAACACTTAATGTGACTGAATCTATCCTTCCCAACCATTTTCTTCCACTTCTTAAACAATGCTGGTGTAGGAATCCCATCTATTTCCTCTCTAGGGACCCCCACCTTAAGTAAGTCAATCCACGTGTCTCCTGGAGATATGCCTTGTCTTCCTTGTACCCAACTCAACTTGGTCATTTGAGCTGATCAAATCGTCTGCTTCCTGGTTATGAGAAGTAACAGTGGCACATGTCCTACTTCTGTTTACAGAAGGGGCGGACTGACCATTCGGTCACTTGGCCACAGACCGAGGGCCCGGGCACTAGGGGGCCCCATCAGGGTTGTCAGCCTTAATAAAATCAGGGACAGTATGTAAAAAAAAAAAAAAAAAAATTCTGAGATTGTAGTTGCCCCGCCTCTCCACTGCCTCCTCAGCCAATGGGAAAACAGTGTACCCGCCCCCTTCTCCAGTGCGGCTTATTTGAGATATGAGCAGGAGATGCAGGTGGCTGGAGGAGAGAAGAAGGAGGAGGGCACAGCCTGATAGAAGGTAAGCTAACTGAGCTGAAATTATTATTATGAGTGGTTTTCCCTTGTGAGCAGGGGGGAGGGGGGAAGCTGTGTTTGCTCAAGCAGTCTCCTGTCTCTGAAGCAGTTAAATCGTTTATCTGTCTGAGGAGAAATGAACTGCTTCTGGAGGAAGTACATGTCCTGAATGTCTCCCCTCAATCTCTGCTACACCTTCCTACTCATTACCTGCCCACCAGTACACAGGTACAGTCCCCTCCCATACATTACTACTTCCTGTGTCTGTGAGCTGCTGGGGTACTAAAAGTCCCAGCATGATTTTTGGGTAAAAAGTGCTGGTGTGTGTACTGTGTATATGTATACTGTATGTGTACTGTGCATGCGTGCGTCTGTGTGTATGCTGTGCACTAGTGTGTATATATATATATATATATATATATATATATATATATATATATATATATATATATTTATGGTGTAGAGCCCTCTGACCGATACGGATAAGGATGAA
This sequence comes from Lithobates pipiens, assembly GCF_037356315.1. Taxonomy (NCBI): domain Eukaryota; kingdom Metazoa; phylum Chordata; class Amphibia; order Anura; family Ranidae; genus Lithobates; species Lithobates pipiens. The sequence continues at coordinate 211,724,720 of NW_027507784.1, forward strand.
AGACAAGGATAACATAAACTCGCTTACTTGAAATGGACCTGAAAGTGTGCCCTGGTCTAACGTACGGTATACCAAAATAAGGGGGCATACCTTAAAATGAAATGAATATGAAATGGGTGAAATGAGTACTCATATGAGGAGTGTGCTAGAGTAAAGGCCTGATAAAGGGGCGGGTGGGTGGGTATCGCGCACCGGAACCGACGAGGAAGGATGGGCGAACGGCTGATTATATACCACCGGGCTCCACCCATAATTTCAGGCCACCATACTGGCCTTTCTATTTATGGTGTAGAGCCCTCTGACCGATACGGATAAGGATGAAAGACAAGGATAACATAAACTCGCTTACTTGAAATGGACCTGAAAGTGTGCCCTGGTCTAACGTACGGTATACCAAAATAAGGGGGCAAAACACTCAGGTAGGGGAAGCATTTAATTGAACCAAGACTGTTACTGGGTAAGTTTGACAAAGGCCTGGGCCATCTCAATCTGCGGATTGGGTACGTAACGGGCAAAACAGGAGGACTTCCATCTACCCAACTTTTTGATAACATGGACCGGGACCCCTTGGCGGGAGGCCGTTGAAGCTGCCCCGATGCAAAATGAATGTCCTGAGTAGTGCGCAGGATTGAGGTGAAGGATGCCCAGGAGTATCCTGACATGCTCCATGAACTGGGCTGCGTTGAGAGGTTTTGAGTGAAAGGGTAGAAGTGGGCCAGTCCCTGGTTGATCGGCCAAAAGGGTCAACAAGCGGGAGAGGACAGTAACCGGACACCAGCGGTTGTAGGTCTTATAAAAATGTATGTCCGTACCTGGGCCAAGCTGCTGTGTCTTGGAAACCGCTAAGTGCAAGATGAAATGGTCCTCGAACCTGACTAGATGGTGCTTGCACAGCATACGTGCCGAGGGGCTACTGCAGGTAAACTCGCCTGGCCGCAGGAAGCCGTAGAAGGCCAGATGTATGACTGCTTGCAGGACGACACTGACATGGAGACCGAAAGGTGAAGAGGCCAGAATATCTGACATGTCCCTGAACACTTCGCCTGTGATAGGCAGCCGTTTGATGCTGGAAACTGGCCGACGTTTCTGAATGCCGCGCATGAGAGCCCGGACGGCGTGAAAGGTAAATAAGGAGGGCTTGGTAGGGTCCTGGAGGGACGTGAAGTGTTGTACCCCGGCCAAGTACAACCGGATTGTGTTGAAGGACAATGCCAAGTCCGAATGGCAGTAGGAAAGGAAGGCAAGGACTTGTTTGACCCGGGAGGACTCTGTATTGTGAGATGATGCGAAGCGACTAAAGGCCCTCCAGGCCGACTGATAGGCCTTGCGGGTATTGTCTGAGAGGGAGTGATCAATGAGTTGAGTTGCTGCTGACAAGTGTGGGGCTAATCCAAGATCAGTTGAGACCAGTCCGGGATAGCTGCTGATGTTGGTTCGGCTCCGGGCACCTGATCAAAAAATGAAACAAAGTTAAAGCGGGAGAGGGCATCCGCCGCCTGATTAAATTTGCCGGGAACAAAGGAACAATGAAGGTTGAACTGAAACAATAATGAGAGCTGGGTCAGTCGCCGCAGGAAGGACATAATCTGTAGAGACCTGGACCTGCCTTTATTAACAATCTCCGCAGTGGCCAGGTTATCTGTAGAAAAGACCACCGTCTGGCCCGACCAGCTGCGGCCCCAGGTGTGTGCAGCGGCTACAATGGGATATAGCTCAAACAGGGAGGACGTCTCAGTGAAGCCAGGAATAGCCAGTATCTGTGGAGGCCAGGGGGCTGCGAGCCAGAGGTTGCCAAAGATCGCCGCAAAGCCCGTGGAGGCCGCCGCGTCGGTCACCACCCGAGGTGAAAGGGCGGACACGGAGGGGACGAACAGGGACACTCCGTTCCAAGAAGATAGGAATTCCTCCCACATGGCTAGGTCTGCCATAGCCGCGGAATCCAGGCTGAGTACTTGCTCCGGGTCCTGAGAGTGGGATAACAAGGCTAACAGGCGTGACACGAACGAGCACCCCTGGGGGATGATGCGCATAGCGAAATTAAGCATACCAAGAAGGGACTGAAGTTGTCTCTTGGTACAAGTTCTGGCATGAGTGAAGTCCCTCAGGACCGTCCTGATGCGGGTCAGTTTATTCGGGGGAAGGCTGGCCTGCATAGTGTTAGTGTCTAGGCTGACCCCGAGGAAGGTGATAGCCTGCGACGGACCCTCCACCTTGTGCTCGGCGATGGGGACATTAAGATTATTGAAGACTACCCTCAACTTACCCAGATCTCGTGGAGGAGAGCCGGGTGGCTCTATCAGCAGGAAGTCATCCAGATAATGAATGACTTCCTGACACTGGGCTACGTGTAACAAGATCCAAGCAAGAGCCTGCGCGAAGGTGTCGAAGAGCCAAGGACTACTCTTGGACCCGAACGTGAGTTTAGTGGCAAAGTAGTACCGCTGCCTCCACTTGATTCCATGCCAGCACCAGAGGGACGGATGGATGGGAAGAAGTTTAAAAGCGTTTGAGATGTCGGCCTTGGAAAGCCAGCTACCTGTGCCTGTTTTAAGAATGGCCTGGATGGCCATGTCTACCGATGCATATTTAAGGGAGAACTCCTCAGAGGGAATAAGAGAATTGAGGCTGGGAACTGTAGAGGAATGAGGCGCTGACAAATCATAAACCAATCTGAGTTTATTAGAGAACTTGCCCTTGACAAGCCCAATAGGGCTGACTCGCCAGGTGCTGAAAGGGGGCTGTACAAAAGGGCCGATGACAAAGTCCTGATCTAGCTCAGATTGCAGCAGTTGGTCGATGGCTTGTTCATCCGTGGCTGCTGACCGTAGGTTCTGGCATTCGTGCGTGAAGTGAGGGAGAGAGATAAGTCCAGTGTGAAAACCTTCCGTGAAGCCCTGGACGAGGAAGGCGGACAGTGAGGGGGTAGGGTGACTGGAAAGGTAGACACTAAGCCATGCAACATTGAGCCGGCTTAGTCAAGACCTTTTGAGCTGCTTGATCTCACACATGAGCCGGGGGTGAGCTCTATGACACTGGGTGCACACATGGAGCAGCCTACACTGACTGAAGTTACACGACCCACTGTTGTAGTTGTTGCAGATCGGAGCACCGCCCATGGTCTTAACTGGGCGCCCTAGCTTATCGGTCTGTGGCGGGCGAGCTGGTGCTTGCAGGCCCTGAGCGGTACCCGAGGTAGATGGACCGTCGAAGGGCGGGGCTGCCACTGAGGTAGCGCACCAGGCCGCAGTATGTGTTGCTGACTGGCAGATTGCACACAGAGGGGACCGTAGCCCCGCGAAGTGGCGGCAGAACAGTTCGGTGTCCATGGTGCTCCAGTCCGTAGGGGTCTGGAACTGGGAGAGCCTGGCGGCTGCTCTAGCGGAGAAGGAGCGGTGGTAGTCATAGAATGAAAACCCGCCGTACTTGTACCCCAGGTCAACTACCACATGGAGGTACCGATCCAGCTCCTCCCTTCTGCCAGGGGAGGCTGAGCAAATGATGTCCCTCATCATGCCGAAGGCCAAGGAAAACTCGGTGATAGAGAGTTTCCTGTCTAGTCTGGGATCCTTGGCTTTGAGGACCACTGATACGTCCCCCCAAGTATACGCCTTATTCTCTGCCAGCTCGTGAATCGAGATCAGAAGAGAAGCCAAATTGACGTCTTTGCCCTCTAAGATGTCCTTCCTGATGTTTGCTGACACCAAATGAGACGGGTACACTATTGGTGCACCTCCGGAGATACCTGCGGGAAGACTAACAACTGGCTGGGATGCTGGTACTGGCGGAGAAACAGAGGGGTGGGTCTCGAGGAGGGCCACTCGGCCCTGCAGATCTGACATCGAGGTTGTGAGGGACGACACCAGGGTGTGGAGCTGCGAGATAGAGGAGGCGATGGAGCCCAATGAGGCCTGCTGAGCCGAAGCCTCCACCACCGCGGGGGGAGGAAACAGGAGCCGGAAAAGCTCTGCCTTTCTGGCTGTTGCTGGAAAGGGCACACCCCTGCGTCTCAGCTCGGCTGTCAGCCTGGGAATGGTCCATGCTCTGAAGGCCCTTTGGCTGCCATTTTCTGAAACGGATGGAGACAATGGAGCCGTGAGGTCCTCGCTGTCAGCCTGGGACATGGTGACAGAACGTGGGTCTGATGAGGCTACAAGCCCTCTGATCCGGGTTTTCTCCTAATACGGACCTACAAGGGGTGACATGGATTATAACTGGTTGGAGACTCCTAAAGAAATACCTGTTTTAAAGAAGGATGCTTTGCTGAAGGGCGTTTTCCCACTAGATGATTATGCTTACCTAAGGAGGCACCGTCCGACCAGGTGCAGGCTGGACCTACTGAACTCGACTGACCTGAGGAGATGAAGGTGAAGTTTTTGTTTGAGACTCCCACCTGATGAAGGCTAGCTAACAGTGGAGGTGAGACTTCAGACATGAGATGAAAATGACACAAATGAAAGAAACAGATGAAATTTTCTCTTCTCTTCCCCCCTACCCCCTTTTATTATATATATATTTTTTCTTTTCTTTTTTTTTTATCGCGAAATGAGGCTGACGAGCAAGGGCCCCCCGATAAGAATCCAACATTGAAGAATTAACTGGACTAGAAGCGGGAAGCGATACGTGACCGTGAAATGAGTAAATCTGCCATGACAGAGATCCGAATCGCCATGCCACAAACTTGCGACCGAGCACGAAACGGAAACTGGAGCATGTACTGAAATGAGGCCATTCCTGGGGCACGCCGGGACGAATTGGTCCGTGAATGTGATTTATTCGTACCGGAACGTGATAGGTGAAATGAAATGAAACCCATGACAAAGACTGGAATCAGAAGACGAGCCCATGCACCTAACAGATGAATCCTGTCTTTGGAGCATGTACTGAAATGAGGCGTAGCAGCTGGGCACACCGGGACGAATCGGTGCATCCAATAAATGCAACAAGATTCGAATCGGAGCGTAATAAGTGACAGAAATGATATCCCATGACAGAGACAGGAATCAACGACTGGACTGATGGTAGCAACAAAGAATCCGTCTCTGGCGCATGTACTGAAATGAGGCGTAGCAGCTGGGCACACCAGAATGAATCGGTGCATAAATAATATGCGACAGGATTCGAATTGGAGTGTAATAAGTGACAGAAATGATGTCCCATGACAGAGACAGGATTCAACGACTGAACTGTAGGTTTACCAAAGAATCCGTCTCTGGAGCATGTACCGAAATGAGGCGTAGCAGCTGGGCGCACCAGGACGAATCGGTGCATAGAGGAATGCGACAAGATTCGATTTGGAGCGTAATAAGTGACAGAAATGGTATGCCATGACAAAGACAAGAATCAGGGACCGTGCGTGATCCTGCGAGTGATTCAGTCTCTGGAGCATGTACAGAAATGAGGCCGAACCCTGGGGCACTTCAAAGCGAATCGGTGCACCGGAGGTGCGACAGGATTCGCGCCGGAGCGCGACTAGTGACAGAAATGATTTTGAAACAGTAGAAATGACTGGGACTGAAATGAATGAAACGAGATGAAATGAGACACATAACACAATTGCATGAATGAAGAGACATATTCGAACTGGAGCAGACCAAGCGAAACGTGCGGACTGTTTGCCTTGTCGTAACAAGCAGTCGGCTGTGAGTCGAACGATTCGACCGCTACAAATAGAAATGCTCGGGCAGTCGAACGGTTTCGAATGCCGTACCTGCGAATGAATCGCCTGACGTGGCGTAATCGAACGTGTCGAACGATGATAACGACTACATCGAAGTAGAATACAGTGACATGCGTACGAGGCCACCGAAAACATTCGATATGAAAGAACCGAGCGGCTCGTGAGTACAAGCATGATGACGGTACATCGAAAACATAATGAAAAGAGGGTGCCGAAGCCCTACCTGCGACAGCCGGCCCGAGGCGTAGCGACAAATTCGATGGGTACGACGACACTCCGACGGCGAAACCTACGGATGCTGATGGACGAGAGACGGTTTGTCAAAAAATTGGAGACGAATAACGCGGGAGCTGACGAACAGGCTCACTGCGTCTGGTCTGGATAGTCGGCCCTTGATATCTGACGTATCAGGTATCGCGCACCGGAACCGACGAGAGGAAGGATGGGCGAACGGCTGATTATATACCACCGGGCTCCACCCATAATTTCAGGCCACCATACTGGCCTTTCTATATATATATATATATATATATATATATATATATATATATATATATATATATATATATATATATATATAAATAATTTTAGGGATGCACCAAAATTTCGGCCGCCGAAACATATCGTCCGAAAATGCCCTTTTCGGCAATTTGCCGAAAGAGGAAAAACGGCTGATAATGGAACCGAAAATGGGGTGTGGCCTGGGTGGGGGGCAGGGCTCCGCCCCCCACCCCTGGTGCCGCCCATCATGAAAAGCTAGATCATGCTATAGTGCAGGAGAGCCGCCTCCGCCGCCTGTTTGATCAAAGCCCCGGGAACATCACAGCTTTCATTTCAGGATTGGATGGATGATCTGTCTATCAAAGTGCCCGGACAAGGGGGAGGGGCTGTATGTGACGGCGTGTGGCCGGGAACACACAGCTATTAAAATGAAAGCTGTGATGTTCCCGGCGCTGTGATCAAACAGGCGGGAGAGGTAGCTCTCCTCTCTTCCCTTCACAGGCTGGCTGCAGCAATAGGGGGACACTCTGGCTGCAGCAATAGTGGGACACTCTGGCTGCAGCAATAGGGGGACACTCTGGCTGCAGCAATAGAGGGACACTCTGGCTGCAGCAATAGGGGGACACTCTGGCTGCAGCAATAGGGGGACACTCTGGCTGCAGCAATAGAGGGACACTCTGGCTGGCTGCATAGATCTCTTTCATCATGTCCGCAGTTTCTGACCATCTCCTGCACCACGCCCTCTGTCTCTGACCATCTCCTGCACCACGTCCCCAGTCTCTGACCATCTCCTGCACCATGTCCCCAGTCTCTGTCCATCTCCAGTGAGGCCCGGAACGAACAAAAGAGAGACAAAATAGTGCAGGGCCGTGCATGACTATGTGGAATAGGGAGACAACAAAGGGTTAAAAGTGTGAGAGGTCTTAAGGGGGAGGATTTAAGAAATAAAGGAATCTGAGGGGGAGGAGAGTTTATTTAAAGGGGAGGCGGGGACTTCCGGGCACAGTCAGTGAGAGAGACAGAAGGAGGCCGTTTTACACGTGCTGCTCCTCTGTCAGTGCTACCAGGAGGTCGCTTTTATCACGGCGTGATGGCGGGCTGCAGCGTCCAGCGGGGGGACAGAGTGGCGTCTAGGCGGCGGTGCGGTATGGGGATTGTGCGGAGGGGTCAGCGCCACGGAGGGAGGGTCGTTTCTGCGCTCGGAGGCCCGGTACACTAGGCGTTTCTCGCCCCTGCTCCTCTCCCCAGCGGCGAGCAGCGCCACATCGGTGCCCCCCCCCCTTTTTTAGCGGTCCACCGACCCCACCGGCGGGGAGCACACGGGGGTTTAGCCCCCATGAGGTGCAGAACTATCCTTGTCACTGGGGGAGCGAGGGGGGTGGGGCTGTGGGCTGTAATGGCGCCCGTTCCCTGGCAGCATGCGCAGGCCGGTGGAGATTGCGCCCCCCCCCCTTCAACAGTGCCAGCCAGGGGGGAGAGCCAGCGGGGGAGGTGCTGGGTTACCCTGCGGCTCCACGGGGCCTGTGGGAAGCGCGGAATGGAGGAGGACAGCGGGGCGGCCCACCTGGCGATAGGCAAGCGTGGGGCTGGTGCTGCGGTGGACGGATCCGCCGAAGGGGTGAGGCCCACTGTGCAGCTGGGAATCTACGGCCCCCAGGCCTGCTGCACCTGGGAGGCTGCTTCCACCTATGGGCCCAGCTCATGAGGTGAGGTCGGGGGAGGAACGGTCCAGTTTGGAGGAAGAGGAGCAGCCTTGGGATCTCGCATCGTTGGAGTGGCAGGAGCAGCGGCTGTGGGGCCCTACCCGTCAGCTAGGTAAGATGGTCCATTGTCTCACGTCGAGTTTATTGATGCTCTTTGTCTGTTGCTGAAAGTGGGGAAATGGGGGTGCTATGCTGCGGGCACGTACGGATGCGGCAGTTGTCCCCGGGGCGTCGGGCATTTTCGCCTGGCACTTGTGGGACGGTGGGGAAACTGGGCAGTTGTTGGGGGGTTGGGAGGACCTGTTTGGGGGCCCCCGCGGGTAACCCCAGGGGTTGCCGGGGGGAAAAAGAGCAGATAGGCCCCCCCCCCCCCTCGGCCTTGACAGGGCCCCCTGCCCAGCGTCCGGGTGGGCAGGCTGGTGCAACGTGCGGGGTGCAGGGGGGGCCCGGGCGGGTTGTGTTTGCAGAGGCCACGTAGGGGGTTTCCATATGCTCTGAGGGGCTGTTGGGAGCCCATTTACGGCGGGGATTCGGATCCAGCACGGCGGGGTGAGTATGGGGAGTTCTTCTCTTGCTGCACCTTGGAGATTGTGGGTCGTTGTGCCTTGGCTGCAGGCATTGGCTATGTTGCCGAGCGAGCGGTCAAGGGACAACAGGCACGTTGCTCGGCTCTTGCCGGTTACACTGCGGCCAATGGGGGGGGCACATTAGGTTTCGGAGGGGGTCCGCTGGGCTGCAGTATGGTACTTCCTTTAAACAGGGAGGGGGTGGTTCGTCGATCTCTCTGGTGGGATGGCGGGATATCGGCCTATGTGGGCGCTTGGGGTTTTAGACGTGGGGACCCCCGAGTCAGTTTTTTCTTCAAGGGGGTGGGGGGCTGGGGAGACACCCGCCTCGGTGTTTATATGGGAGCTACGGTGGACTGGGGGGTTACGGCTGTCCTGGGCAGGAGGGCATCTGCTGTGGGGGGTTCTTATCCCCTGTCCCGGTGTTTTCAGGGAAGTTGCCTGTGTCGAGGAGTTTGCGAACAAGGGGGATGGTGACGGTGGGGAGAGGGGGAAGTATGCAACCTTTTCCAAAATAGGTACCCTGATTGGGGGGGCGGCTAGGCTGTTGGCTGATGGGTGTGTAGAAGATTTCTTGGGCTGCCGTGTTCCCTGGCGGGGGTGCCGTTTATGGTGCAGTATTTACGGTCTGCTCCGAAACAAAATCTGGGGGGGGGGTTTCGGTATAAATGGAGAGGGTGGGGCATGGGGGAGGGCCCTGGTTATGATAATAAAAAAAAAAAAAAGGAAATAATATGGTGGGAGTTGGTTTGTTCACCAATGGGAGTGGTCCCTGAGGAGGAATCAAAGGAGGTTCGTCTTATGCCCCAATTCTCGTTTCCCAGCTGGGATTCGGTTGCTGTGGGGAGGGACCCCGAAGCTGGTACGGCGTCTGATTCTTCCTTGACGTTGCTGACAGATAGGTTAGCGCTATGAGAAAGGAACATTCGGGGCTTAGCCTGACATCGAGGTAGCTTTTCATTGTTCTTCGGGGATGCTGGGGCAAGGGACCGTTGCAGGAATGGAGGTCTGGCCAGGGGTTGCTCCAGGCCTTGCAAGCAGTTTCATATGTTAGTCATGGTGGAGTGGGTGGTTGAGAATATGTTGGGCCTGTTTCCGTCGTCCGCTATTGGATGCCTTTCTGGGTGTGGGGATACCGACCTCGAAAGGGGGGTGCGATTCTCCTGTCTATGTTACGGCACTTTGCAGGTGGGTTCGGCATGCCATGGGTGGCGGTTATATATACTGAGGGCTCGTGGGCGGATATTAATTTTCTGGGGCATCAGGGTTGCCCCGGATCCTCGAGTGTAGGTGGTCGGGATTGAGATTCGGGTATGTCGGGTCAGCGGGGTTTGATTGGGGTTATTAGTCTTTACTGGGCGTGTTTTACTTTTGCAGGTCGCAGCAGTCCGCGTGCAGGGATTTCTGCCGACGGCTGTCGGTGGCAACAGCTAGGGTGCAGACCAGGCCCGATTTATAAGGTTTTCTACGGAATACGAAGGGGACCGGACTGTTGGGCGCGCGTGTTGGAGGAGTATCAGGGGTGGTCGATTTGGGCTGGACCGGGGAGTAAGCTGATATTGATTGGTTGGCAGGGGCCTGGCTATGGAGTTGTGGGGGAGCCGTGTAGGAACTTGAAGAGTGGGTGGCAGTTTGACACTGTGTGCGGTACGGGTTGTCTACCGCATACCCACGTCCTAACAGATGGTGGTACGGTTGCGGCACCATTTTCGTATGGGCATTGCATACAGTTGACCACTGTTATGTATGCTGCACGCCTCCTAGGAAGTGTCCATACTCTGTTGGATTTCCTGTCTCGGTTTTCGTGGGCCGAGTTCGGGAGGTAGCTCCATCTGCAGAGAAGGAGGGGTCCCCGGGGGTGAGTGGGTCGGCCGGGTGGCTTGCAACACGGTAAGGAGTGAATGGATGGTTTTTTGTATGGCTTGCTGGAGGCTGTGTTGGTTGGGTCGGAGGTCAGAAGGTGGGTGCGGTATTTCCTTCCATGCACATGTGGGTATGGGGGGGCGGTGTCCGCCGTTAGGCGGCAAATGGCTGGTTTGGCTTTGTTCATCCACTCTCGGGGGCCAGATGGACGTCGCGGAGGGAGTGTTGGGAGCCACACGCGTTTACAGGGCTTCGGAGGGGTCACATGCATGCAGACCCTTGATTGCCAATTGTTTTGCGTTCTTTGGGACATGGGGGCCATTGGGGTTCCATGTGTTCCTTGACTTAAGGGATAAATTTTATACAGCTGTTTTACATAGCGTTTTTGGCGCCATTCGAGTGGGGGGGGGGGGTGTTGGTGGGCCCCTACAGGCGGAATAAAGGGGGGTTTTTTACGGCTCTAGATGTGGATTTCAGGGGAGGGTAGTGTGGTTATGTTTGTGCGGGTCTAGGTCAGACCGGAGGGAAAAGGGGAGTGTGCAGCTGTGTACATTGCCTGGTTCCCAGGTTTGCCCTGGGAGGGTGGTGATGGACTCTTTGAGTGTTCAGTTTGTAGGGGGGTGGGCCATTCTAGTTGCGCAAGGGGGGTTCCGGAGTATCCACGTTCCAGTCGTGGTGGTTTATCGGAAAAGCCTTAGGGCAGTGGGGTTGGACTGTATGGGCGACCACAGGGGTGCCAGGGGTGGGGCTGACTGAGGTGGCGGTAATGAGGATTGCACGGTGAGAAGGTAGGTATTTTCGCACTGGCGTTTGCCTACATATGGTTACACACTTGGGAGTGGGCATGGTACGGGGTTGGAGGTAGCTATCTAATAGTTGGCTTTGCTTTAGTTGTGGAATGTGTTCTAGGTTGGTGTTACCCTGGTTTTGTCCATTCTGTCCTTTCAGATGAAGTGCAAATCTGCCTTGTCTGGATATAGGGGCATCTCTATGTCTGTGGGTGTTACCTTTGTTTGTCGTGCTGTCCTTTCAGATGAAGTGCACATACGCCTTGTCTGGATGTGGGGGCATCCCTATGTCTGTTGGTACTACCCTTGTTTGTCATACTGCCCTTTCAGATGCAGTGCACATACGCCTGGTCTGGTTATGGCGGCGTCCCTATGTCTGTTGGTGCTTCCCCTTTGTGTGTCGCTCTGTCCTTTCAGATGAAGTGCGCATACGCCTTGTCTGGATGTGGCGGCATCCCTATGTCTGTTGGTACTACCCTTGTTTGTCATACTGCCCTTTCAGATGCAGTGCACATACGCCTGGTCTGGTTATGGCGGCGTCCCTATGTCTGTTGGTGCTAACCCTTTGTGTGTCGCTCTGTCCTTTCAGATAAAGTGCGCATACGCCTTGTCTGGATATGGCGGCATCCCTAGGTCTGTTGGGGCTACCCCTTTGTTTGTCGTTCTGTCCTTTCAGATGAAGTGCACATACGCCTTGTCTGGTCATGGGGGCATCCCTGTGTCTTTGGTGATACCCTTGTTTGTTGTTCTGTCCTTTCGGATGAAGTGCGCATACGCCTTGTCTGGATATTGAGGCATCCCTAGGTTGTTGGGGGGCCAGGTAGGCGGAGGATAGATCAGATAACAGGCGGCTGGGCGTTTCTCGGGAGGAGGTGTGTATCCACTGGATGGGGACCCCTGGGATGGTGTGGAACAGGGTGGTACCGGAGGTGCAACATTAAGCTTGGCTCGGTCAGGCAACTGGACGTTCTGGTTCTCCGGGTGGGAGAGGATGTTTAGGGGTCAGTCTCATCGGGGGGGTACGCTCGGCTGTTAAGTCAGAAGGTGGCACTCCGCTCAACCTTTCCCTGCCGGGTTCATGGGTGGTCCGACATTGTTGCCCGGACTACAAGATTTGGGCATTATCAGTGGCAAAGTATAATAAAGCCTGTATGTGGTGTAAAAGGTTGTGGGTGAGTGGTTTCATGTAAGGGGGTTTGGGCTGTTATACACATGGAGTTGGAGCCTAAGGTGGGTATGTTTTCCGGGGGGCGAGGGGATTCACCTCTCGGCTGGGGGTATTGACCGGTGGGCGCTGGGTCTTTAGGAGGAGATTCAGCGGGCCCTGCGGGTGTGGAGGGGCCCTCAAGGGTAAGGGGTTATCCTTGCGGGCTGTGGCGGTGTTTTTGGTCTTTGATGGTGGCAAAATCATACGTGATGGAAGTGGTGGGGGGCTCATCGGTAGTATGTGCCCCTCTGGTTTATTCCAGTGGAACGGTGTCTGCTGGAATACGGTAATGGTTGCACTGCGGGAAGGGGGTTGTCTCCAAACTGATCATTCGGCTGGAGGCCTGTTATGGTGAAAAAGGTCCCGCAGTGTAGTGGTGGAAAGTGTTAAGTTTCGGGTACCATCATAGACCAATAGACTGTGATTTAAAAAGTTGTCGTTACAAAGGTTATATGATAAAATTGGAAAATATTTAATAGTTGGTTAATAATAAAAAGGCTGCTATGGCCATTTTTATACTCCAAACTCCTGTGTGGTCTCATTATTTTATGGGGGTAAAAGAAAAGGGGTTGGGGTAGTATGTGTGGTCCAAGGACAGTAAAAGAAGGTTGGGGATATCTAGACTACACTAGTCATGTACCATGTCCCCAGTCTCTGTCCATCTCCTGTACCATGTCCTCAGTCTCTGACCATCTCCTGTACAAAAATATTTTTTTTTAAAATATGTTTCGGTATCGGTGCTATTTCGGTATCGGTTTTCGGCCTAGTGTATTTTTCATTTTCGGTTTCGGCACCAAAAAACCCATTCGGTGCAATATATATATATATATATATATATATATATATGTATATATGTGTATGTTAGAAGGCTGGCCGCAGGCCAGCTATATATATCCCACATCCTCCTCCATCAGGTCCTTGTTGGTTTGTTTCTGGGTTAGTAGAAGGGGGTGAGGATTGGCTCGTTGCACGTCACTTCCGGGTCCGTTGTGCTCATGTCAGGCACTGCCTGGGAGACCACCCGCCCACCTTCATTCCTCCCCAGGGATATCTAGCTCATCTGCTCCTGACGCTGGGGGGAGGGGGGTGTTCAGCCGCCTGTCTGCTCCCCTCACTGGGCTGATCTGGCTCCGTAGGGGGGGGCTGCCTGCCCACTCCTCCCGCTGTTCACGCTGGGAGGAGGGGGGTGTTCGGCTGCCCGTCTGCTCCCCTCACTGGGCTGATCTGGGCTGATCTGATCTGGGTGAGATGGTCGGCCGACCAGCTCCTCTCTTCCTATCTTCCTATTGGCGTTATCTGCTTAATAGACAGTGAGTAAGTTGACCTATACACTGCAGATATGGAAACAGATAGCTGTGGTGTGACGGGTCTGACAAGGTTTGTAGGAGATGTACATGCAAAGCTTGGCAATACCTGGGGGACTGGTAAGGGATAGGGAGGATGCACAACAACACACTGCTTGCTTTACTTTTATGTTTGGTCTTTCTTTGGACCACCCGGGTTTCATGTGGGCTCTTCAGCATCGGAACAGTAGGGGGTGGGGATGTACAGGCCTACTGTCTAGCTGTATGTAAACTGGGAGCGCTGGGAGGGGGTGCCACCAGCTCAACCTGTGCAGATTCAGTTTCTCAAGGGGGCCGCCCGCACGCTTCTCCTGGTGCTCACGTGGGTGGGGTGCACCTGCTCACTCATCTTTCACTGCTCTAATATGTATGTGTCACTTAATCCATCCCACACGTATGTACTAGTTGGTGTTGGGATCTGATGCATTTGCAGCTGTCAGCCGTAGAAGTTTCCTCGGCGGTTAAACAGTTTCCTGGGGTAACTGTTTGTTAGCATGACCTCCCCATGCCTGTACCAGGCTGCTAACTGCAGCTCTCAGACTCATATCCTCAGGTTTTGGTAGTCATCACATTCATCCAGCATGTTCTGTTACAGCGGTTCTGTCTGCAAGTCTGCAAGAGCAGGTTGTCACTACGGTCAGAGGTTCTGTCACAATGGTTCCGCTGTAGCAGGTTCTGTCACAGCAGCTGTTTCAGTCTTAGCTTTTCGTTATACCGTTTCAATCACAGAGGTTCCATGCATTTTCTAGTCTCAGCGTTTTCCAGTCTCAGCGTTTCCTAGTCTCAGAGGGGCTGTCAACGTGTTCAGACAGAGCATTCCAGGCGTAGCATGTTCGGTCACATAGATGCTGTCCTAGCGTTGTCGGTCTCAGAGTGTCAAGTGGGTTGTCATAGCGTATCACAGTCAGCGGGCATCGGAGCAGGTGCTGTCACAAGGTGCTCAGTTTTAGTGTCCAGTCGCCGCGTTCTGTCATAGCTGGTGCGGTCACAGCATGGTCCAGTCGCTGTGCGGTCTAGACGCTACATGATCCAGGCAGAGCTGGTCCAGCCAGTGGTCCTGTCATAGCATGTTCTGTCATAAGCAGTTTTGTCAGCATAGTCTGTGTTCATGTCTTAGCGTTTCTGTCATAGCGTTTCTGTTCGTGTCTGTCATAACGGTCATTTCCAGTATGTTCTGTCATAGCTTGACGGGGCTGTACAGCCACGGCATACACTATAGCCATTTCATCGTCGTGTCATGTCTTTGCACTTTCAGTGTTCTTCGTACACCTGGGTTAGTTAGCAGTGCCCACAGCTCATGATCTGTCACGTCTACAGTTCCATATGGGCTGAGGGTATATATTTAATGATTGTTCACTATAATCTCTGCTGCACGTTATTTCATCACGCTTGTACGTCTACCCACCACGGTCTGTGGGTACACTAGCCCGGGGGGGGGGGGGGGGTTTCAGTTTGCTACCTGTTTTTTCTGTCGTTGCATTTTGTTCATAGTTTTCCTGTCATTGCATTTTGTTAGTAGCATTTTGGCGAGTGCTCACATCCAGGATCTGTCATGTCTACGAATCCATACGGGTTGAAGTTTAATTTTTAATTGTTTGTCGTCCACAATCTTCTCGCCCGTATACCATACATCATACGATGTACGCTAATTTCGTTACACTTGTACATCTTCCCAACACGGTCTGTGGGTTCACTAGCCCTGTGGGTTTGTTTTGCTACTTGTCTCTGTTTTGTAGTAGCATTTTGTTTGTATCTTTCCTGTCATAGCATTTCTGTTAGCTAGGGCTTACATCCAGGGTCTGTCAGGTCTACGGACCCATACGGGCTGAGGTTTAGTTTTTAATTGATTGTCGTCCCACAATCTTCTCGCCCGTATATCATACGTGCACATTCACTATTACACATTTACTACTACCCACCACGGTCTGTGGGTACATCAGCCCTGAGTGTTCATTTTTAATTACCTGTGTTAGCGCCGCAGGTTGCTCGGGCTCGCTCATTACATACACTAGGGTTGTGTCATCATTAGGTTCACATTTCCCGCGCTGTTGGTCATTTCTGCACCTACATCCATATATTTGTTAGGTACGTAGGGGCGTTTTGTGTGTTTGTCTGTTTTCATTTCTCTAGTTGTGTTTCCTTAGTTCAGGGCATTGTAGTGTGTTTCGGTAGCGGCCATTTCACGTTCATCCTCCACCGTCGCATAGGGGTTCAGTGCATGGTAGCACCCCATCATAAGGGGTGGGACCATACAAAACTCATAGCTGAGTTTTATCGCTGATGTACCCCTTTCCCAGCCTCATTTGGGGGGTGGGGGGCAATACTTTAGGTGGTTATTCCCAACTTAGTTCCAACCTCTTCCATCCACCAGTGCAGTACATGTTTCCATGCATGATTCTTCAACCCAGATTCATGCGATACTCAATGCTCTCTCATCGTCCATGCTACATTGTTAGACAGTGTACAGGGGTTCTTAGCCCGCTTGGCTAAGGCGGTAGTGCCAGCTGCCCCCTGAATCCTGCTCTTCTCAGGGCGCTGGCAGGTGGCGTGGTTTCTTCACAGTAGCATGTGGAACTGGGGGCTAGCCTGGTCATAGGCGATTGGCCTGGCCTATGGTTCTTTATTCAGAGTTCTCTGTGGATGCCTACCTGGGGGGAAGGGTCATAGGTCATGTCTCTGGCTTTCGCTGCATATTGCCTCTGCTTTTTTGGCCTCATCTGCCAATGCTATCCAGTATCCTTTAGGTCAGGGCTCGACAAAACCCGGCGCCAGGTCGCATTGGCGACTAGAATTAGCGACTGGCGCCTGGGGCAGCACAGCTGGGGGTATCCTGTCTCCGTGGACCCCCCCCCCAGCGTGATTGCGTCGGGCCGCGCCGCCGGAGGCCGGTAATTGAGCCCCCGGCTTTGAGGCCTTCTGTGATGCTATTCCCTTCTGTGATCCTATTCCTTCTGGAATCTGGGGCCCTCTTGTGGTGGCCGTTGGAATTACAATATATATACACATATATGCACACACATACATATACACATATGTATATATATATATATATATATATATATATATATATATATACACACACTTTTTTTTTCTTTTTTATTCTAACACCCTAGAGAGTAAAATGGTGGTCGTTGTAATAATGTCTGTCACACCATATTTGCACAGCGTACTTACAAGCGCACTTTTTTTGGGGAAAAAATAATTTATTTAATAAAAAAAAATAAGACAACAGTAAAGTTAGCCCAATTTTTTTTTATATTGTGAAAGATAATGTTACGTCGAGTAAATTGATACCCAACATGTCATGCTTCAAAATTGCGCCCGCTCATGGAATGGCGACAAACTTTTACCCTTTAAAATCTCTATAGGCGACGTTTAAAAAATTCTACAGGTTGCACGTTTTGAGTTACAGAGAAGGTCTAGGGCTAGAATTATTGCTCCTACTCTACCGATTGCAGCGATACCTCACATGTGTGGTTTGAACATCGCTTTCATATATGCGTTCGCTTCTGCACGCAAGCTTGGCGGGACAGGGCGCATTTAACATTTTTTTTTTTTTCTTATTTTAACTTTTATTTTTATTTTTTTTCACTGTTCTTTTAAAAAAAAAATGTGTGTCACTTTTATTCCTATTACAAGGAATGTAAAAATCCCTTGTAATAGAAAAAAGCATGACAGGTCCTCTTATATATGAGATCTGGGGTCAGAGAGACCTCACATCTCATATTTACACTAAAATGCAATTTAAAAAAAAAATCGTCATTTGAAAAAAATAAAACAAATAAAATGTCCCTCTAATAGCTATGGGCAATGACTTGGAGACAGGTGAGGGGCTTGGGGCTATCTTCCCCTCACTCGTCTCCATGTCAGGCCAGGGACAGGTCCAGATCGCCGTCACGGACCTGGCTCCTAACTTTTTTAGCTGGCTCCTAGATTCCAAGCAAATTTGTCAACCCCTGCTTTAGGTGACCAGCATTTCAGTCCCCCACATACTCCTGTCATTCTGTCCTTTTTGCAGCTTACCCTTTCAAGCCAGGTCATGGCATATGCAGAGTTAGTCAGGGAAATTTCTTTGGTACGGCTGCCAGTGAACAGCCAGGTTCCGTGGTGTATCAGATTCCTGTCTCCTACCCGTGGCGCAGTTGCCATTTTAGTGTGCTGGGCAGTCCCCCCTTTCACTTCACTTACATTTCCCCATTAATTAGAATAGATGGTCAACCAGGGGTTGGTGGTCTAATTACCATACCACGGTACAGTGTCGGATTCAAGCACATGTCCTTCTCTGCTACTTTCCTCTGGTCAGCGCATTCTTTTTCCGGGCATTCGGGATTTTTTCTGGGCTGATGGTTGTTGCTGGACTTTCATTGCAGCTTCATATCACATTTACTTTGTGTCTCTTTTTGCCCTCTTTTAGGCTTGCTGACCAGCCAGGCCAAGGCACACCTCAGGTCTTAGTAGTTAGGACTAGGGATGGCCGAACGGTTCGCCCGGCAGTCGTTTCGCGGCGAATTTCAGGTGTTCGCCGTCCGCCCGATCGGCGGACTATTGGCGCTGTTCGCCCGGCGGACTTCCGTGTTTACTGTGTAAAAGAACTTTGACCTATGATGACACATCCATCATGGGGTACAGGACAGCCAATTGAGACATTACAGCACATGGACACTTGGACATTCCCCCTAACTTATAAATAGACCCGATCCGGCGGCCATTTTACATTCTTTCTTCTGTCACTATAGGTAGAGGTTGCTGTGTGGAGCAGGGAGAGACTTCAGTGACCCAAATCGCTATCTATTAGGTCCACAAAAGTTCTTTTAAGGACTGGTATCATGGTATAGGTGTTAGGTGTAGTTCAGGATATAGGTTTGAGGCAGTGCTGTACTAGTGATTGTTGCAGCAGCCTGAGTGCCTTTTGTCAGTGTAGAGAAAGGGACAGGACGCTGTGTGCTGCAGGGACAGTCAGTTTAATCATTAGCTGTTACTATTAGGTCCACAAAAGTGCTATTCAAGTTATTGTTCCAGCAGCCTGTGTTTTGTCAGTTTAAATAGGGAAAGGCAGGAAGCTGTGTGTGAGGCAGTGAGGGACAGTCAGTTTAATCAGTAGCTGTTACTATTAGGTCCACAAAGGTTCTTTTCAGGACTGGTATGGTAATAGGCTTGTACACGTATAATATTCTTTCTTCCAAATATAGAAAGAATATTATACTTGACTGCTGCCCTTCTGCTGCAGTCTGCTAATAATTCACAACCTACTTGTTCCACAAAGGTCCTTCTAAGGACTGGTAAGGTCTAGGGTGCTACAGTACATAGGGTTGAGTGAGGTACAGTCTGCTATTCCTTAAGGACTGGTATAGGTCCACAATACATAGGGTTGAGGTGCACTACTGCTGACCGCTGCCCTATACTGCAGCAGTCCTTCATCAGTATAGGGACTGAGAGTTTTGTCACAGGGTCATTTAAAAAATGACAGGCAGAGGAAGAGGCAGGCCCTTCCGCAGGGATGGTAGGGCAGGAGCAACAGGCTTGAGCCAAAGTGGGAAGTTGCAGAAGGTGCGTTAAATTCATTTAAAGGACGCACCAGACTTGGTTGAGTGGCTCACTCAGCCTTACTCTTCTGCACCCTCCTCATCCTCTCGATCTGCACCCTCTTCTTCACTCTCTGCTATGTGCACCCCCAAAGACACTACCACCAAAAACACCACCACCACCACATACCTTCCGCTTGAGTCACAGGAATTATTTTCTGATCCATATAAAGACATTTCTGATGCGCAGCCACTCTTGGTATTGGATCAGGAAGAGGAGGTAGCAACAACCGCTACTCAGCAGTCTGACGACAGTACCCAGATCAGCCCAAGGAGGAGGTTGGTCCCCGGTGTTGCGGCCTACTCCGAGATCTCTACTTATAGTGGTGGGGAAGGTGATGTCGATGATGACGTGTCTAGTGATGTCACGTGGGTGCCCACAAGAGAGGAAGAGGAGGGGAGTTCAGAGGGAGATATGGACCAGCAGATAGGGAGGAGAAGCAGGAATAACTTACATTGCACAGGAGGGTCAAAGCAGACTGCAAATGTATCAGGAGCGAGTCATCGACCATGTACGGTCACATCTGGCGCTCCCAGGACGCCGGCACATGGCTCCGCAGTGTGGGCTTTTTTTCATTGCAATAAGTTTTTATTGAGATTTAACATGAAGATATGTATATACATACACAGATGCAACATTTCGGTTTACAGTGTATAACAATAACATAGGACACCTTATATGTATTATAAAGAAAGAAACAGAAAAGACAGTTCTGCATCACACTGCCCGACAAATTCAGTAGTCAGGGGGCCTACATGAACCGTCCGTGTGTTCAATAATTTCCCCATTATGAAGAGGAGGCTTCCCCTCTGGCACCCCTAGTGGGTAATCGCTGTGCCTAGTGAGGGAAAACCTCCACCTTCCCCTGGTTCGGCAATCTCCGTCCCGCAATGTTAAGCATCACCATCAAATCCGTAAGGCTCCAAAGCGGATGTCACTTATTGATGCATATTGTATATATATCCACCATAAAGGTGTTGTGCTATAAAACAACAAAGTTGTTTCAACGTGTTTTTGCTCGTCATGCAAACCGCAACATCTATTGAGCAAGACGCCATATAGGCAAGTAAAGAAGAGTGATGGATGTTTGACATAAAAGAACGTTAATAAGTAAAAATTAAACACAAATTAAAATAAAATAGATAGTAAAAAATAAAAAATAAAGAAAAGCCATAGTTTCGGAGCCATAACTCAGTTCTGCTTATACCTTCCCTTAAGTCTTGAGCATTATTGAGTAATAATCATATCAGTTTTGTATTATTAAACCAGTTAGTCCACGGTTTCCAGTTCGCTTTAGCTACGAGAAGTTTGCCCTGAGTTGATGCAAACATGGTTTCATACATGGCATGTGTCAGTAGTCATGATGACTTCCTTTATCGTTGGTGCATTATGATCTTTCCAATGACGCGTTAGAGCCAGTTTGGTACTTAAAAGTATGTGGGATACAATCGTTCTAGTGGGTTTTGGAATCAGATCTATGTTTAAGGATAAAATGGCCAGTTCCGGGCTAGTGGGGATGTAGGTCTTTGTTATTTGTGAGCATATATGAAATACTTTGCCCCAAAGTGTTTGTATTTTCGGACACTCCCAGAGAATATGGTACAAGGTGCCAGGATGGTTACAATGTCTCCAGCAGAGTGGGGAGACATTGGGGGCAAATTTGGAGACCCTATTGGGGTAAGGTACCAACGTCGTAATATTTTTTGTGTCATTTCCCATAAATTAATACATTTGGTGGAAGCATACGTTGTTCGCAGTGCTGTTTGCCATTGGTCTACCGTGAATATTTTACCTAAGTCTTTTTCCCATGCACTAATATTAGGGGTCTTGCTGAATGTTAATTTATCGTTGAGGGTATTATAGAATAGGGAGATCCCCTTTATATGGGTAGAGGGCTTAGTGAGATATAAAACAATCTTCCAGGGGAGTTGTATGTCTGGAAGTTTATTCGTTTGGAGAAGGTGTTTGATTTGAATATATCTGTATTTATCAGACTCTTCTAGACCATATTCAATTTGTAATGCTCGGAACATCTTCATTGCTGGTCCTATCCTAATGTCATCGATGTACGTGATACCCTTTTCCTGCCAATGAGATAGTTGCAAGTTGGGGATGAGTCCAATAAGACTGCTAGTAGGGATTTTTAAATTAGAGGTAGGGGTTGTAAAGGTTTGTTTAACCACTGGGCACTTAAACACCCTTAATAACCAGACCAATTTTCAGCTTTCGGTGCTCTCACATTTTGAATGACAATTACTCAGTCATGCAACACTGGACCTATATGAAATTTTTGTCCTTTTTTTCACACAAATGGAGCTTTCTTTTGGTGGTATTTAATCACGCTCGGTTTTTTATTTGTTGTGCTATAAAAGAAAAAATACAGAACATTCTGTAAAAAAATGAATTTTTCTTTGTTTCTGTTATAAAATGTAGCAGATTAGTAATTTTTTCTTCATCGATTTTGGCCAAAATTTATACTACTACATATCTTTGGTAAAAATAAGTACAAATTGGTGGATATTATTTGGTCTTTGTGAAAGTTATAGAGTCCACAAGCTATGGTGCCAATATCTGAAAATTTATCACACCTGAAGTACTGACGGCCTATTTCAATTCTTGAGACCTTAACATGCCAGAAAAGTACAAATACCCCCCAAATGACCCCTTTTTGGAAAGAAGACATTCCAAGGTATTTAGTAAGAGGCATGATGAGTTTTTTGAAGTTGTCATTTTTTCCCACAATTCTTTGCAAAATCAAGATTTTTTTTACTTTTTTTTTTTTCACAAAATTGTCATATTATCAGTTTATTTCTCACACAGCATATGCATACCACAAATTACACCCCAAAACAACACATTCTGCTATTACTCCCGAGTATGGCGATACCACATGTGTGAGACTTTTACACAGTGTGGCCACATACAGAGGCCCAACATGCAGGGAGCGCCATCAGGCGTTCTGGAGCACACAGGACAATTCTGACATTTCTCTCCTACATGTAAAAATCATCATTTATTTGCTAGAAAATTACATAGAATCCCAAAACATTATATATGTTTTTTTAGCAAAGACCCTGGAGAATACAATGGTGGTCGTTGCAACTTTTTATCTCACACGGTATTTGCGCAGCAATTTTTCTAATGCTTTTTTTTGGAAAAAAAACAGTTTTGTGCTTAAAAAAAAAAACACAGTAAAGTTAGCCCAATTTTTGCATAATGTGAAAGATGAAGTTACACCGAGTAAATAGATACCTAACATGTCACTCTTCAAAATTGCACAGGCTCGTGGAATGGCGCCAAACGTCGCTACTTAAAAATCCCCATAGGCGACGATTTAATTATTTTTTACTGGTTATATGTTTTGAGTTACAGAGGAGGTCTAGGGCTAGAATTATTGCTCTCGCTCTAACGTTCGCAGCGATACCTCATGTGTGGTTTGAACACCGTTTTCATATGTGGGCGGGACTTACATATGCATTCGCTTCTGCATGCGAGCACATGGGGACAGGGGCGCTTTAAAAAAAAAAAATGTTATTGTTAATTTTACTTCATTTATTTTAGTTTGACATTTGTTTCCCCAAAAATAAATTTTTTGATCACTTTTAATCCTATTACAAAAAATGTAAACATCCCTTGTAATAGGAATATGGCATGACAGGTCCTCTTTACAGTGAGATATGGGGTCAATAAGACCCCACATCTCACCTCTAAGCTAGGAAGCCTGAAAAAAAAAAAAAAGGATTCTGGATTTGATCCTATTGGCGAGTCGGTAGAAGCACCGGAGGGCGGCGGGAGGGGGGGGGGGGTGTCTATGGCTGGGTATTGCAGGGTATCACCGACTATGGCTGGGTATGGCTGGGTATCTCAGAGTATGGCTGGGTATCTCAGAGTATGGCGTTGCAGAGTATTGTGTTGCAGAGCATTGCAGGATATTGGCAGGTGTTGCAGAGCATTGCAGAGTGTTGCAGGGTATTGGCGGGTGTTGCAGAGCATTGCAGTGTTGCAGGGTATTGGTGGGTGTTGCAGAGCATTGCAGAGTGTTGCAGAGTGTTGGTGGGTGTTGCAGAGCATTGCAGAGCATTGCAGAGCATTGCAGAGTATTGCAGGGTATTGCAGGGTATTGCAGAGTAATGCAGAGTAATGCAGAGTAATGCAGAGTAATGGCAGGGTATTGCAGGGTTAATTTTCGGTGAGCAGCGATGTGGGCACTGCAGATGCAGCCCACATCGCTGCTGACACCGATCTCTTCCCCCTCCGCTGTTCCGATCAGTACAGAGAGGGGGAGGGAGGAACCTTTGTTTGTTTACAAGTGACCACTCCGTCATTTGACGGAGCGATCACGTGGTAAACGGCCGCTATGAGCGGCCGTTTACCGTGATCCGTGATGCGCCGGGTCCTGTGGACCCGGTGGTCATGGATGCTCTCGAGTGCGCACCCCAGGGGGCGCGCGAGAGCGGAATTCTGGGAGGGCGTCATATGACGGCCTCCCAGAGTTAAGAAACCGCCCTGTAGCCATCATTCGGCTATAGGGCGGTTGTTAAGTGGTTAAGGAGTAACTTCCAACCTCGTAGGGATGCTATTATGGAGGGTGCCAGAGGTTTGATGCGGGAAGTGTTGGCTGTGTGTGTCAGTAAATAATCATATGAACTGGTGTTGGGGATTTGGCTTTCCTCAAGTTCCCGCCATCTTGTTAAGGGCGAATCAGGGAACCAAGTCCTCAGTTGTGCTAGGATTGAGGCTATGTAATAATCATGAATCTGAACATTTCCCACCCCCCCGGCTGTTCTTGATGCTAATGAGCTTTTAAAGGCCCACCTAGCTTTCTTCCCTTTCCATAGGAAGTTGTTTATGGTAGCTTGCACCTTGGTAAAGTAATGATTGGGGACAGGGATAGGAAGAGATCTAAATAAATAGAGCAGTTGTGGCAGTATTATCATCTTTATTGCTGCTAATCTACCGGACCAGATAAGTTCCGTTTTATCTAGGGCTTGTAATTTAGATGGCAGAGATTTAAGAAAGGGAATGTAGTTGTTAGTGTATAGATCTCCAGTAGTGGAGGTCAAGGTGATCCCCAAGTATTCTATGCCTTTCTCGCTCCATTTGTAAGGAAACCGTGCACTGATTCTCAACCGCATACCACCGTCCACTCCCAGCCCCAATATATAAGATTTGCTCTCATTAACTTTATAATAAGACAATGCATTAAATATTTTTAGAGTGTCATGTACCAAAGCCAGAGATTTTTCGGGGTTTGTGAGCATTAGTATAATGTCATCTGTGAACAGACTAATCGTATGTTCAGATTTCTGGGCCTTAAACCCAGTAATATTGGGGTGGGATCTGATATATGCCGCCAGTGGTTCTAAGATTAAGTTAAAAATTAGTGGGGAGAGAGGACACACCTGACGTGTCCCATTTGTTATTAGGAAGGGATTGGAAAGCACACCCGAGGTGTATACCGTGGCTGAGGGATTCGAGTATAAAGCCATTATGGCCGATAGAATCGTACCGGAGAAGCCAAATTTGCTCAGAACTTTACTCATATATCCCCAGTGAACCCTATCAAAGGCCTTCTCTGCGTCCAACGCTAGGAGCAGAGAAGGCCCTTGTCCAGCACCAGCCAAATGAATGATGTTCATCAATCTCCTCGTAGCATCCGAGGTCTGACGTCCCTTCGTAAACCCAGTTTGGTCAGGGTGTATCAGGCAAGGTAAAATATCTATCAGCCGGTTTGTTATTAATTTGGCATAAAGTTTCACATCGGTATTTAATAAAGATATGGGACGGAAATTGGCTGGTGTATCCGGCGTTTTCCCCGGCTTCGGCAAAGTCACTATGACAGCACTCAGCATTTCATGTGGGAAGGAGGAGGAGGCAGCGGCATTGTTAAATACTTCAGTCAGATGAGGTAGCAGATGTAGTTTGAATATCTTGTAGTATTCCCCAGAGAAGCTGTCGGGGCCTGGGGATTTTGAACTGGGGAGTGAGTCTATTGTTTTGAGAGTTTCTTCTAATGTAAAAGGTGTATTGAGTCGTTCTAAGTGTTGTGGGGAAAGTGTGGGCAAAGATATCTGTTGTAGGAAGTCATTGATTAGGGTGGATGTAGGCTGGATAGTTTCAATGTCGTCCTTTAGGTTGTAAAGGGAACTATAGTAGTTGCTAAATGCGTTGGCAATGTCCTGAGGATGATGCATTTTTCTTTTGTTTTCGGAATGAAGAATGTATGGGATCTTTGATTTTAGTCTGTGTCCTTTGAGTTGGTGTGCGAGTAGTTTCCCTGCCCTGTTACCCTGTGTATAGTATGTCATCTTTAGTCTTTTTGTCTGTTTTTCAAAAGATTCCATTAGGAGGAGTCTCAGATCATGTCTCAGTCTATTTAGTTTTTCAGTCAAAGATTGGGATGTGTTCTGTTTATTTTTAGATTCTAGGTCACGGATCTTGTCTGTAATTTTGCGTATTCTCTGCTGCCGCTGCCTCCTCGCCCTAGCCCCTAGTTTTATAAAAATACCCCTAATATATGCCTTATGGGCATTCCAAAGTACAAATTTATTAGGCATCGAGGGCCCATTGAGGGAGAAAAATTCTTTCAAGTGGTCCTCGATCTGTGCCTTGTTTTCTGGTAGTTGCATAAGATAAGAGTTCACCCTCCAAAGAGGGATAGGTTCAAATGTGGATGAGTCCTTTAAAGATAGCGTAATTGACGCGTGGTCTGACCATGTAATAGTGTTGATAGATGCAGAAACTGCCTTAGATACGGTGTGTTGATCGACCAAGAACAAGTCTATCCTCGTATACGTATGGTGAGGGGCGGAAAAAAACGTAAAGTCCCTTTCAGCGGCATGTAAGCATCTCCATGCATCAAATAAACCTTCTTTGTGCAATGTACTGCACAGAGGAGTAGTCAGGCGTTTAGGTTTGGACGTTGTGTCAATGGACGGATCGGGTACTACATTGAAGTCACCACAGAGTACTAGAGAGCCTCTTTTGTATTTTCCGACTTTTTTCAGAATTTTGCGAAAAAGAAGCGGAGTTGCCGGGAATTAGGGGCATAAACATTCACAATGGTGTATGTCGCTTGATTGATATCGCATATCAGAATCAAATAGCGACCCTGAGCGTCTGCAATTTCCCTATGTAGAGTGAATACAACAGAGTCCTTGACCGCTATCATAACGCCTTTTGTTTTAGAATTGGCATTCGCAAAAAAGGTGTGTGGGAATTTTTTTTTTTTTTTCCAAGAAGAAAAATTTTATTGTAAACGAAGCAATCAACTTACAATAGAACAACATTTTTACATTGCAGTAATGATAAAATGGTCATGGTGTGATGTAGAAAAGCAATTGACATACAAACATCTTTAGGCTTACATCATCACAGGAGATGAAGGTTCGAGTCATTAAGGCTAAGTTGGTTTGTTATCCAACCAAATGTAGCAACAAACTACTTACATAGGCAGAACATAATAAGTATAGGCTGGCGCCTTTCAGCGATCAAATTAGAGGGTCTGCCTGTGACATTTACTAAAGAAACCGCACAAAACAAAAACTAAATTAAACAGAGAAAGTGGAAGTATCTCGATATTGCATATTGACTATTGGATTAGCAGGGGAGATGGAGGGATGTGGTCACGGACCTCTAGCAATCCCTCTTTAAGAAACATCTGAAGGAAAATTGTGTCTAAGCCCATAAAGGGGGGAGGGGGTACAGGAAAAGCAAAGAAAAAAACAAGCATAAAAAAAAATAAAAATAAATAATAAATGGGAGGAATAGGGAGTGAGGAGTGTATGGGAGACACCTACGATCGGGTGCGTTTGTCCTCACATATATATCTGAGTAATATCAGCATCAACAACCTGGGAGAACCAATTAGGATTTAATCTTGCCCATAGAGGATAAGGGGGGTTATGGTTTGCCTATACTTTGGCTCTTGGGACTACACCTCTCCATCTGTAAGTAAAAGTTTATATTCATTGGACAATTTAAAGTGAATCCAGCAGGACCAAACATTCCTAAATTTGGTAGCTGTATCTTTAGCTTGATGAATGAGCTCTTCCATCTCAGCAATTCTAGAAACGCGTCGAAACCAATCTGCCGCTGTAGGAACTTTCGTGGATTTCCAGAATGCGGGGATGCACATCTTTGCCGCATTGATTAGGTGCAAAGCAAGCGAGCGGTGGTAATGGCGAAAGGGAATAGAAGAATAATGTAGTAGCATTTGGGCCGGGGAATAATCAATATGATAAGTCGTGATATTAGAAGTAATTCTGTGAACTGTTTGCCAGAAAGGTTGGATTCTAGGGCAGGACCACCATATGTGTAACATTGAACCAATACTTTCACAGCATCTCCAACAGGTGGGTGGGATGGATGGGGAGATCTTGTTCAATTTAGTCGGGGTTTTGTACCATTTAGAGAAAATTTTGAAGCCGTTTTCTTGGGCTGTCACATTGATGGATCCCTTGTGAATAAGAGTATAAATGTTTTCCCAGTCTGCAGAGGAATGATTAATGGAAAGGTCTCTTTCCCAACTTTGGGTGGCTATGTTGGATTTAGGGTCGTGGGCTGAGAACAGCAGAGGGTAAACGCTTGAGATTAAGTGCCTTTGCTGTTCCGTTTGCGTGCAGAAAGTCTCAAATGGGGAAAGTTGTCTAGAAAAGTCTCCACGCTTGTGGGGGTCATTAAGAAAGTGCCTCAGTTGGAAATATATCCATAAAGGGCAAGATAGATCTGGGGCCCGCGAAGGTATATCAGAAAGGTTCAGAAAGGCCCCATTAGCGAAGAAGTGTCGTGCCTGAATCTCGGCATAGGGCCAAAATTCAGTCATAAAGGAAGCAGATAAACCTATCGGGAAGTCTGGATTCTGCCTGATTGGGGTCAGGGGGCTCTGTATCGAGGAGAGATGGTGAAGTCTGCATGCCTTCTGAAATGCTTTTAGAGTACTTCCTATGAGCGGGTACTGTTTGCAAGAGTGGGGGGTATGATTTGTGGCAATCCATGGTAGCGAACTTAGCGGGAGTCGTGCAAATTCCTGTTCTATGTCAGTCCATGCTTTCGAACGCCTATGAACATTCCAGTCTGATACGTGCTAGTTGGCACGCCCAATGGTATTTGGCTACATCTGGCAGTCCTATACCACCTTTCAATTTGGGAAGGGTGAGTCTGTCAAGGCTGAGTCTGGGGCGTTGTCTTCCCCACAGGAATTGACTAATGGCAGCCCTATATGAGGCAAAAAATGTCGGGGGTATCTGAATGGGGATAGTCTGGAAAATGTAAAGCAGGCGTGGAAGAATGTTCATCTGAAGTATGGCAGCCCTACCGAACCAGGAAAACATGCCAGACGACCATGCTTTAAGATCCTTCTGAATGTTTTGAAGTAAGGGGATGTAATTGGATGAATAAAGGTTGGATAGGCGGGTCGGGAGCTTGATTCCTAAATAAGTAATGGTGTAATTTACCCATCTAAAAGGGGAATTTGCTTGGCACAGCGAGAGAGTAACTGGGTGAAGGGAAACATTCAGGGCTTCCGATTTAGCGAAGTTAATTTGGAGGTTAGATAGGGTCTTAAATGTGGCAAAATCTGCGAGTAGATTAGGAAGTGACGTGTGGGGTTCTGTCAGGAAGAGGAGGATGTCATCCGCAAAGGCGGCAAGTTTGTAGGTGGTTTCTGCTATTGTAACTCCTTTAATGTCGGGGTTGGCTCGAAGTCGTTGAAGCATCGGTTCAAGAGTTAATACGAATATCAGGGGGGAGAGGGGACAACCTTGGCGCGTTCCGTTGGACACGGAGAAGGCGTCCGACAGGGTGCCATTAACCCGCACTTTCGCGGTTGGGACTGAATAAAGGGCCAAAATAAATCGAAGCATACGCTCGCGTAGTCCTATCTTTTGGAGAACTGCCGACATATAGTCCCAGGCCACCCTGTCAAACGCCTTCTCCGCATCAAGGGACAAGAAGAAACCTTGTTGTTGGGAAGATGATAACCAGTGGTGAATGTTGATAGCCTTGGTTGTATTGTCTCTTGCCTCTCTGCCCGGAATAAAACCCACCTGATCTAAGGAGACCAGGTTGGGCAGGAGAGGCAAGAGACGGTTAGCTAGTATTTTAGCGTAGATTTTTAAGTCCACGTTTAGCAGGGAGATGGGCCTATAATTAGTCACTATGGAAGGGTCTTTATTCGGTTTGGGGATCACGGAGATGTGGGCTGTTAGTAGGTCTCTAGGAGGAGAGATACCAGATGCTAGGGAGTTGAAGGCTTTCAGAAAGTGTGGTTTAAGGGAGTCTATGAAAGTCTTGTAATACCCCGTCGTTAATCCGTCTGGGCCTGGGCTTTTTCCGGGTTTCAATTGTTTGAGGACTGTATCCAACTCCGTCGGTGACAAGGGTCTTTCCAAGTCCATTGCAGCGTCCTCTGACAGAGGATCGGGGGTGTAAGTAGTAAGGAAGTCTTCAATCAAGTGAAGACGTGAAGCGTCACGTGTGGGGGATGCAGTAGGGCGCAAATTATATAGTTGGGAATAGTAATGTACAAATTGGTTTGCTATTTGATCATTAGCCGTTAGTTTCTTACCTTGAGGGTCAACTATAGAATGTATGGTCATGTCTGCTTTCTTCTTTCTGAGCGCTCTGGCTAGAAATTTACCAGCCTTATTGCCATACTCGTAAAAGGTTTTGTGTGCGAGGGTATAGTTTCGTCTTATCTGTGCGTTAAGAGTTTCTAAAAGCTCTTTGTGGGCTTGAAGTAACTCTGGGAGGGCTGCCAAGGCCAATGAATTTTTGTGGGCATTTTCCAAAACGTGTATCCGCTGTGACAAATTAGAGATGTGGGCAATCCTGTCTTTTTTCCTTTTGGCCGAAATTGCTATAAGTTCTCCCCTCATAGTACTCTTGTGCGCTTCCCATAACACCATAGGGGAGATCTCTGGTGAAGAGTTTTCTAGAAAGTATAGATTCAGTCGTTGGGTTATGTTGGTAGTGATAGTTTCGTCCGTAAGAAGTGATGGATCCAGTCTCCAAATAGAAGATCTGTTGGGGGGGGGGGAGTGTGCTATGTCTACAGTCAATGAAACCGGATTGTGGTCTGAAAGATACATGGGGTGGATCGAGGTGGCATGTATTGATGGTAGGTCAGCTTGTGAAATGAAAATGTAGTCTAATCTGGAATACTTATTACGAGGAGGTGAGTAAAACGTGAAATCTTTAACATTGGGGTTTAATGTTCTCCAAGAATCATGCACTGCTAGTTCACGCAGTCGATTCTTAATTGTCTTAAGTGCATTATAGGGTACAGATGAAGCACCGTTCGAAGTGTCTAGGGAAGGGTTCAGAGGGACATTAAAGTCCCCTCCCAGGATTAGCATACCTTCCTGGAAAGTGGCAAGTTCTCGTAGAGTCACAGTAAAAAACGGGACTTGACCAGTATTGGGTGCATAGATATTAACAAAGGTGACAGGTTTGCCGTAAAGCGTGCCTTTGACAAAAAGGAATCAAGCTTCCTTGTCAATACAAGTATCTTTGATTTGGAACGGGCAGTGTTTTGCTATCAAGATGGAAACCCCTTTGGTTTTTGCAGAGTGGTTAGTGGCATGGAATGAGGTAGGAAAGCGGGAGTTAGAAAATTTCGGTGTTGACCCTGTTTTAAAATGCGTCTCCTGGAGAAAGGCCACATCCGCTTTGTATCTGTGGAGTCCGAGTAGAACTTGGGAACGCTTCTCTGGCAGGTTTAACCCTCTAACATTTATAGACACTATGGTAGTGAGTATTTTTGTGGAACGGCGGTGGGGTTTCGTCATTTTTAAAGGGTCAGATTAGGCTACCTTCTATCCTGAAGATGTTTGTACACTAGTGTAAAGGAACAAGCGGAGCTTGTGAGAGGAGCAGGCCCAGAACCAAAGGCAGGAAACTGGACAGGGGCGGGGACCAGAAGGGCAAAAAAAAAAAAAATAATAATATCTGCAGAAAGGGAGAGGGGGAGGGAGGTACGGATGGGCTTTGGCGGGTATTGGAAGATTGAAACCAAAAGGAAGAACCAGTAGACACAACTTGCAAAGACTTCCACGTTATGGCAATGGTAGGGTAGTTGGATATTAGCAAGAGCCTGCTTGCTAATCAATTGGAAACAGATAGACTGATCCCAAACAAATAAACCAAGGTGAGACAGTGGAAAGATACTTAATACAACAATTGCAAAAACTTAAATGATAGGTCCACTGAGCGGGGTTGGCTAGAATCAGCGGGTAGTGGTGAAAAATCAATAAAGGGTGAGCGTTAGCCGATTAGAGAGAGATTAAATAATAGATTAAGGGAGGATAGCTGATCAGGAATGGGGGCAGTTAAGTATAGGCTAGGCCATAAGCCAGGGCCTATACGAAGCAGATAAGGGAGTTCTTCAGTGATTCGGCCAGGTCAGTACCGTTGGTGAGGCAGTGGGCAAGTCTAGTGAGCAAAAACAAAGACAAAAATAAAAGGGGGGGGACCCCTCTTTCCCTTCCCCTCCCCCTCCTCCCCCACCCTCCCTCCTCCCACCCCCCCTCCTTAAAAACCTCAAAAAGCTAAAGGGTAAACATTTAGTTATCAGGGGAGAGCCAAAGGGGGACATGCCAAATATAATAACCTGCAGCCCTGAATACTAAGGTATGACCCCAGTTGTCATGACTAGACCTGCAAAACCGTCTATAATAACCTAATGGCAGGGAGTAGTGAGGGAAAGAGGGTGGGGCAGTAATTAAAGCCCCTGTGGGTCAAGCCGGTTATATTATAAGACATTTCACCACAGGTATTGTAAGGTGAAAATGAGCCTCTGTTCCCTTAGTCTTGAGAAAACTAGAACTTCAGTCAAGCTGTCCCGGGGCATCGGGTGCGGGCGGACGCCAACCCATGTGTTTTCTTTTAAGAAATTGTAATTTCGCGTGGTGAAGTAGAAGTCACTGGGAGACTGAACTCCGCCAACAGCATAGGCTATGCAGTTTGCAGGAGCAACAATCTGGTGAGATTACACAGGTCTAAAGCTCTAGAGTGTTGTACTGCAATAAAACCCCTGGGGTAAACAAACAAGACATTTTCAAGGACGCATGGGAGGTGCCCTTACCCGGACCGACACCCCAAGACAGCATTATTCAAAAAAGAATATATAGTGTTCTGGTACTAATAACTACTTTATCAACACATCACATTAAACAGAGAGCAACTCCAAGTAAAACAGTGAGCTGTATGATGTCTTACACAATTTACAGTGCAGGAGAGTGATGAGGAGAAGAAAAAAAAAAAAGGGGAAGGGGGGCAGAAGCAGGAAAGAGGGTCGAAGCAAAGTCCACTAGTAGTTACGAAGGGAGAAGACAATGAAGAGGAAGCCGAAGTACTGGGTCACAGAGTAGGACTGAAACAGTTCAGAACATAGTCAGGATCTGGTGACCACGTATCAGAGTTAGCGGGACCGGACAGCTGTGCTGGTTACTTATCTATCCGATGAGGTGTTTCGGCACCGCTCCTCAGCGATCTCGACGTGCTCTCCTGGAGTGAGGAGCCTTGGTCGGGCTGAGTCCATGTGTCGGACCAGAAGCAGCAGGATGCTCTCGGGGATCCGAGGGGGATCGTCTCCTCCTGGAGCGAGAATCTTGGGTATCCATGCCTTCGTCGATTGGAGCAGATCTCCTGAATGCCGCCGGTCTGAAATCCGCATACCAATCGGGGACCGCAGTGAACGGTATTTCCAGTGTCTCGCAAAAGTAACGTAGATCTTCCGGAACTCGGAGGAGTGCAGACCGGCCGTGAGCAGATGCGGATAGGCCGAACGGAAATTTCCAACGATAGGGAATTCCCTTGGCCCGCAATACATCCAGGAGTGGGCGCAGTTCCCTGCGACGCTGCAGAGTGATGTTCGACAGATCCTGGAACATGTGTATAGTGGCACCATTATGAGACAGCGGGTTTGCGTCGCGAGCCCTCCTCAGAATCTCTTCCTTCAGCTGGTAATCAATTACACAGCAGATGACATCTCGAGGAGGATCGGATTCTTTACCCCTCTGGCGTAGAGCGCGGTGAATACGCTCCATACCTATCAGGGTAGGTGAAGGTCTGTCCAATAAGTTATTAAAGAGGGAAGTTACCTCCATTTGTAAGTGATCCGCATCGATGGTTTCAGGCAAGCCACGGATGCGGAGGTTGTGCCGCCATCCGCGATTATCCAAGTCCTCGATGTGGCGGTTGAGGTCCCTCAGCTGCAAGGTGTGAGTATCAATTGCCTGACAATAGCGACGAAGCACTGTGGAATGGGTCGCCATTACTGTCTCCACCTCCTGCACTCTTCCTGCAATGGCTTGAATGTCCACTTTGAGGTCAGAGATTGACGCCGTGAGGGCCGTGGTGAGGGTATCTTTAATATCGGTAGCCACCGATCTAAGGTCATGTAGGCTCGGTTGTTGCTGGGGTGTGAGGACAATGCCATCATCCTCCGGGGGGTTCCGCAGGCGAGCGGTGTGAGACCGGCCCGTAGCTTGTGAGGCGCCTCGTGGCGCCGCCATGTTGCTGGCCTGGCTCCGGAACATTTCAGGGATGTTCTGACTCATGCGCCCGGTATTTTCTCTCGGAGACCTGGAACGGGATGCCGACGAGCTGCGGGAAGACGTTCCCATGATTTGCGAGCTGATTCGGGTGTATAAATCCTCCGATAGAGGCTTATGAATCTCTCAGTCGGCTGGAGCTGAAGGATTAAGCAGCCATTCTCCCCCGAGGTCAAGCCACGCCCCTCTTCTTCATAAATGTGTGGGAAATTTTTATGTTTGCAGACTGGTGCGGAATTTTGACAAAAGTGGGTTTCTTGGGCACAGAGGACGTCCGATCCATTAGATAATGCTTCCTTCCACATAGATTTCCTCTTCATGGGGTGGTTAAGCCCTTTAGTGTTGATAGACAAAAAATTAATGGCCATGGAGAGGGATGGTAGTGAAGATGTGTTTAGGTGCTTTGTACATGAAGAGAAGGCCAAAACACCCCCTCGAAAGTTCCAATGGGAGTGAGATGGCTAATCCGTGATAGAGGTACTCACAGTTAAGCCGGGTTTGGGTCCGCTGAGTGGGCTGTGTTTCAGGCTGCTCGTGGTGACTTCTATCTGTGCGATAAATGGGCGCTCCTGAGGTAAGCTGCCGATCAAGAGAGTGCTGGTATGGCTCCGAAAGGAAAAACAAAAGTTGAATAAGGAGAAGAAAAAAAACAAAGAAAGTCCAGTTTTTACGAACATAACTGAGAAAAAGAGAACAAGTATTCATGGTAAAGTCCAATATAGGTCTAAGCCACCCCATAGAGGGTTAGGGGTGGTCCGTATGCAACCAAGTGCTGCTCAGGTGTTTCGGGGTAAAAGTTCAGGCCTAGCGGTTTCCCCGCTTCCCCGTTAGGAGTAAATGATGACTCCGTCTGTGTGACAATCAAGTGTGTGAACTGGCATTTTTTGGTGTCACTCTCTTCCAGTCTGGGCTGGGTAGTCGGCGGTTGGAGGCATCCGCATTATTATCCCTAGTGTCAGGAAGGATCCCCCATTCCTTCAGCAAGGCAATACCCTTATCCAAGACAAATGGTCGTTCCTGGTAAGTAATTGTGATTTTGGTGGGATAACCCCAACGATAGGGTATTTGATGGTTTCTTAAAACTTTTGTGATCGTATTCAAGTTTCTCCGCTTTTGCAACGTGTGCTGTGATAAGTCAGCATAGAACTGCAGATGGTGGTGTTGGGGTGAGAGCTGTTCTTGTTTGCGGACGCATTGCATCAGCTGCTCTTTCGTATGGTAAAAGTGCATGCGGAGAATCACATCTCTAGGGATTTTTTCTGGGAGGTGTGTCGGTTTTGGCAACCGGTGTATCCTATCTATGGTCAGTTCAATGGCGGAGAGACCAGGTAGAAGGGAGGCAAAGAGGTCGGTGGCATAGGAGCATAGGTCTGAGGTTTGGACTGACTCGGGGATAACTCTAATCTTGAGGTTGTTCCTCCTAGACCTGTCTTCAATGTCTGCCAATTTGTCTCTCACCCATGTCAATTCCCCCTCCTGTACCTCATGGGCGTCCACCAGGTCGTTTATGGCCATCTTGCCTTCTAGGTGATCCACTCTTTCTTCCACTACTTTTACTGCCCCGCTGAGTCTGTTCATACAGCCCATCATGTCCGCCTGAAGCGTGCTCCTCAGTGAGACTAGCATGTCTTTAAGTACCGTGTCCAGTACAGGCTGATTTGTAGTGGGATAATTTGTTATAGAGTCATGGAGTTCCCTGGTGTCATCCTCAGAATCCACCACTGGGCTCAGTGTGGGGCTGCATCCAGTACCATCCAGGTTTAGTTTGGCTTTAGCTGGGCTCCCCGAGGGAGAGGATGCTGGTGGGGAGTTCTGGTCACTATAAGAGTCCTGATTTCTAGGGGATGAGGTGCTGCAAATCTTTGCAGTCAACGCATTAGGCGTGGTAAGCCCAACACTCACCTAGGGATGACCGCCTTAAAAAGGCACATGAGCAGCCATCACCGAGCCCAGTGGGAGCAACGGAACACACAAAGCCACACTCCAGGCTCTCACCGTCCAGCCTCGTCTTCTACTTCTCCTTCTCCTCTCTCTTCACAATTGTCCTCCACTCCACCTTCCATCACGCCAAGCTCACGTTTTTCTGCAAAAAGGCTTGCTTCCGTGGGCCTAATGTTCGAGCGTAAAAAAATGATGATGCCGGATAACCCTCTTGCCCAATGGTTGACGGCTGGCTTGTCAGAACTGATAGCCCGCCAACTACTGCCATATAAACTGGTGGACTCGGAGGCCTTTCGAAAATTTGTGGCCATTGGAACACCACAATGGAAGGTCCCAGGAAGGAAGTATTTCTCACAGAAGGGCATCCTAGAGCTATATGGCCATGTTCAGCGGCAAGTGAATGTATCTCTGGCACACAGTGTCAGTGCCAAGATACATCTGACCACAGACACGTGGTCTAGCAAACACGGGCAGGGAAGGTATATCACTTTCACTGCCCACTGGGTGAACCTTCTGACGGCCGTCAAGCATGTAACCCGTGGCACCCGTGTAGATTTGGTTTTACCACCATGGATTGCATGCAGGCCTGGCTCTTCTTCTCCTCCTCCTCCATCCTCCTCCCTCTCCTCCTGGGCTGACTCCTCCTTTTCCGCTGCTAGTGTCTCTTGCGCTGTGCCGCCCAAGCTCCCCAGAACCTATTCGACATGCCAGGTGAGCCGTTGCCATGCCGTGCTGCGTCTGTTGTGCCTGGAAGCCAAGAGCCACACTGGCCCGGCACTCCTTTCAGCTTTGCGTTCACAGGCAGATCAGTGGCTTACACCGCTCAATTTGACAGTTGGTAAAGTGGTGTGTGACAACGGTGCCAATCTGCTTAGCGCATTGAAACAGGGCAAAATGACGCACGCGCCATGCATGGCACACGTCTTAAACTTGGTCGTGCAGTGATTCGTTGTCAAATACCCTGGGGTCCAGGACATCTTGCGGCAGGCAAGGAAAATCTCGGCCCATTTCAGAAGATCTTACACATTCAGCGGCGACACAATCTGCCGGTCAGACGTCTTATTTGCGATTGCCCGACGCGATGGAACTCAACCTTCTATATGCTTGACAGGCTGCTCCAGCAGAAACGTGCAGTTAATGTCTACCTGTATGAACTCTGCGGCAGAACAGGTTCTGGGGAGCTGGGGTTTTTTTCACCGCGCCAGTGGCTGCTCATGCGCGACGCATGCAGACTTCTGCGGCCATTTGAGGAGATCACCAAACTGGTCAGTTGCAGCCATGGCGCCATCAGTGACATGGTACCTTATGCCTTCTTTATGGAGCGTGCATTGCGTCGTGTCATTGATCAAGCTGTGGAGGAGTAGGAGCGGGAAGATGAGAAAGTCGCAATGCTCGATGAATTCCCGGGGGGGCTACTCTGAGACAAGTGAACAACAGGAGTCTGAAGAGGAGTCAGAGGAGGATGGTGCCAGGGCGGATGAGGAGGAGCAAGAAGAGCATGCTTTAAACCTTTCTGGGATCCCTGTTGTTGTGCGTGGATGGGGAGAGGAGAATGAAGAGGACGACATTATCCTGGATGATGAGCAGGAGCCAGGCCACCACACCGCTTCCAGTTTAGTGCAAATGGGGGCCTTCATGCTCCAGTGTTTTAACAGGGACTCCCGTATAAAAAGCATAAGGGTCAAGGACCAGTACTGGGTGACAACGTACTTAGACCCCTGATGCAAACACAAAATGGCGGAAATGTTACCGCCGTCACAGAGGGCTGTCAGAATGCAGCACTTCCAGGCCTTGCTTCGAGAAATTCTGCATTCTGCTTTTGCGTGCTCTGGCAGAGGAGCAATTCCCACTCCCAGAGAAGGAGTTGCGGGTACCAATCCAACAGCGCCTGCAAGAAGAGGCCGGTTTGAAGATGTGTTGGTGACTTCGGATATGACGTCATTCTTTCAGCTGACCCATCGACAGGTGTCATCCGGATCCAGCATCAGGGAACGTCTAGACCGTCAGGTGTCCGACTACATCGGGTTAACGGCCGATATGGACGTTCTGAGGAGTGATGAACCCCTGGACTACTGGGTGGGCAGGCTTGACCTCTGGCCAGAGCTTGCCCAATTTGCAATCTAACTGTTGGCTTGCCCCTTGTCCAGTGTCCTGTCCGAAAGGACGTTCAGCGCAGCAGAGGGGATCGTGACCGATAAGCGTACTCGCCTAGCTCACGACAGTGTTAACTACCTCACATTTCTAAAAATGAATGAGGCATGGATCTCGGAGGAATTCAACACATGTGACCAGTAGACCATGTATATGTCTATAAACAATTTTTTTAATCAAGCACACAGACCTTCTTTCTTCATTTGGCTCACTTCCTTGTCCAAAAAAAGCACACCGTACTATATGCCTGTACCCTCCTGTTTGAAGAGGTTGAGCGGTGTCATATATCTACTGGGGCTGCTTATTATGAGGGGCTCCCACCATCTGTTACGTACCTGGGATATGAGCCTGACGTGCAGAGGAAGGCCTCTCGTACAACTCCGGCTCGCGGACCACTGGTATTGGTACAGCAGCCACAGGAGCACGGTGGGGTATGAATGCCTGTAAACAGTTCAATAGTCCCTGTAGTAGTGGTGATCAGCAGGCAGGTAGTGGATGAACTCACACGAGCAGGACCAGATGCTGGTTTGCAGGGCTGGGAGCTGAAGCAGGCTGGATGAACGAGATGCAGGGTCAGACAGGCCGGGTCGGTAATAATCAGGCAGATCAGGCATAGACGGTAGGCAGAAGAGTGGTCAGGTCACAAGCCAAGTAGTACCGGAAGATCAACAGACAGAATCAGCAGGCAGGATCAGAGTCAAAGGGAAGCCGGGATCAGAACAGGCAGCAGGCAATCACAGGAAACGACAAGCTGGATCAGATTCAGAGGTCACACAGGAAACAGGATACAACACAGAAGCTGCAGACCAAACAGCAATGAATCTCTGTAGGAGCCCTGTTTAAATAGCCCGCCTGACTTCAGTATTAGTGACAGGTGTGTGTCTTAAAGTGCTAGTACTCATGCGTGCACGCCGGGATCTTACATGGATAGCCCGTCTTCCCTGACACCATCCCTGTGCTGTGCTGACTTCCTCCTGGGGCTGTACCTCTGCTGTGCATATTATGAGGGGCTCCCACCATCCCTGTGCTATGCTCATTATGAGGGGCTCCCACCATCCCTGTGCTATGCTGATGGTGTCAGTGCTGTATATCACAGTGCTGGTGTCAGTGCTGTATATCACGGTGCTGGTGTGAGTGCTTTATGTGACGCTGCTGATGTCAGTGCTCTCTATCACGGTGCTGGTGTCAGATCACTCTATCACGGTGCAGGTGTCATTGCTGAATGTCACGCTGCTGATGTCAGTACTCTCTATCACAGTGCTGGTGTTAGTGTGAAGAATAGTAATATTGTCTAATATTCTATATTTCAGAGGCGTTTCCGAATCAATAGCATTGATAGTCAAACTGACTTAAAAGAAAGTGTGCATTTATTTGTCACACAGTTGGCATCATAAATACAATGTAAAAAGTATAATAGTTCAGTTCAGTGTAGGTAAAATATATGAAAATAGAATAATTAATAAGCAGAAATGAGCTTATGAAAGCGTGTGCTTCAATGGCTTCTGTCTTGCTGGCCTATGTGTCCTTCAAGAAGCAACAGGAAATGACGTTCTTAGACTTCTGGCAGAATTCAGCTGTCCCAAGTCATCAGTCTCTGTGTGAATATGTCAGTATCATGTGTGGGTGTCTGAGTGTAAGTGCCCGTGTGAGTGTCTGTCAATGAGTGCCCCCCTTCAATCTCGAAACATCTCAGCTTTTATGCTACATGTGAACGTCATAACCTCACAAATTTAGTACCTTGTATGGCACACATTCATATCTGCTAACTTCTGCAATGTAAGTAGATACTCAGAGAGTCATATGGAGCTTGATTGACAAGCTCACATGTAACACTCCATACGTGACATAATGTGCTGTTCATATAATGTCATATAACCATACATTTACATAATATGAACACATATTAGCAACTTTACATTAAATAACTATATACTAATATGTATTAACATAACTGAGACTACTCTAAACTTATTTTAACAAGATATAATCCACAATGTATCATTGCTTTAGCTACGTAGACACATGTCTATTTTTGTCTTCTCATGACATTCTGTACCAAGATACCAT
Organism: Lithobates pipiens; assembly: GCF_037356315.1. Taxonomy (NCBI): domain Eukaryota; kingdom Metazoa; phylum Chordata; class Amphibia; order Anura; family Ranidae; genus Lithobates; species Lithobates pipiens. Next base: position 211,764,665 of record NW_027507784.1, read on the forward strand.
ATATGTCATGCTCAAATTTGGTTACATTCAGAAACGTATTACTAGCTCAGCTTTCGATGAGGATATATTTCACTGAACACTTGATCAAGGTCATTCACACATACTATTTATTATGATTAATCATAAAACCAAATATGTTTTGCAAGCTTGCCATAAATATATTATAATACCTATAAGTGCCGAATTATGAATTTGGAATAATATTCTAACAATCCCCCCTGAATTATGATTAATCATGCCAAATTGATCAAATACATTCATAACATCATTTATGTCACATTCACTCATCCTTGTATCAAATGATCGGACACAATATTCCTCAGAACTGAAGCAGGTAGAAATAAATCTCATTCTAAATGCTATTCTCTTTACTTTTAACTCCTCTAAGATGTATCTATTCAAAATCTTAAAATAATTGTATAGTTTCTTATTTTTTTTTTTTTTTTTTTTTTTAAGTATAACATGATCATGACTCATATCAATAATTATTAATAATAATAATAATAATAATAATAATTATAATTATTATTAAAATAAATGATGCAATAATATATTTCCATATTTGTGCTCAAATAATATTTTAGCTCTTTTGGAAATATACTTTACACTCTAAAAGTTGTCATAACTTTCCATAGTTCTATTAATAGTGATATGTTTCCTAACTAGAATGAATGATTGTGCATTTGTAACCTAAAAATATTCAATATATGAATAAGGAAAAATAAATAAAAATAATAATGATAATCCTAACTTAATATGAACATTAATATCAGAATAATTGGATTATCAAAAAACTATATATGTGGATAAATGTTTCAGTCCTAAATTGTTTATCTATAGTGGATAGATAAAGTTTCTTCTGATTAATTTTTTCTTCATGAAATGTCTTTAAAATTTCTTCTTCAAGTTCTGTTAGGTTAGAAAAACCTTGTTGAATAAGATAAATCAGTCATAAATATGAAATATAAATCTTTTATCCAAATATTCTTTCCGAGAGGATCTCTTCTTTAACTTTGAATTTCCTGGTATTCTCTTTGCTCTTCATAGGAGCTTGTTATCCTCCATATTTATTTGATTTTAGATGCCATATCTGTAAAAGAGATGCAGTATCATTATTTAGGCATAAAATATTTACATTCAATTCTTGTAACTTTTTCTTTTATTTTTTTCAACAAATGTTAAAACATTGTAGGAAATAACTTTGTGAATTTGTTAAACTATGTGTAAAATAATACTATCTTGTATTTCCTTCAAAGAGAACTTCCGTATGACAATGTACTGTCCTTATCCTGTCTAAAATGACCTCAGCTATAAAACATATGTACTGTGAAGTTTAGGTATGACAGAATGCAACATTTCTCTTTAGTCATGATACAAATGCATATTTTCACAAACAAAGGTTTTATATCACCCAGTGACAACAATGGACTATGCCTTTGTTCTCATTTCGAAAAGATTAAAAATATGCGTAACTGTATTCTGTGTTGAAGCTTTTATTCTAGTGTTAGAATGTTCTTCAGTAACAAGTACTGATTTTATGTCCTTCTTTGTTCTTATGCTGGAAACCTGAGATGAAGACTTCTCAGATACAGCTGTATAAACATGTGCTGGTGTACATTTCTGAAGATGTCTTCCTTCTACATCTATATGAATGTGTTTGCTTGATAAAGCTCTGAACCATAGAGGATATCTTTTACGACATTCTTTAAAACTATCTTCCTCAAAAATATCTTTTAGTGAGCAGTCAGATGTCTTTACAATGATTTTGTTTGATTTTACTATGCTCTCTGTAGCTTTAATTGCATAGTAAACACTTAGCAGTTGCTTTACATCTGACTCAAAAGTCTTTTCCCTTTTTGAAATTGAAGAATAGTAATATTGTCTAATATTCTATATTTCAGAGGCGTTTCCGAATCAATAGCATTGATAGTCAAACTGACTTAAAAGAAAGTGTGCGTTTATTTGTCACACAGTTGGCATCATAAATACAATGTAAAAAGTATAATAGTTCAGTTCAGTGTAGGTAAAATATATGAAAATAGAATAATTAATAAGCAGAAATGAGCTTATGAAAGCGTGTGCTTCAATGGCTTCTGTCTTGCTGGCCTATGTGTCCTTCAAGAAGCAACAGGAAATGACGTTCTTAGACTTCTGGCAGAATTCAGCTGTCCCAAGTCATCAGTCTCTGTGTGAATATGTCAGTATCATGTGTGGGTGTCTAAGTGTAAGTGCCCCGTGTGAGTGTCTGTCAATGAGTGCCCCCCTTCAATCTCGAAACATCTCCATATATGTCATGCTCAAATTTGGTTACATTCAGAAACGTATTACTAGCTCAGCTTTCGATGAGGATATATTTCACTGAACACTTGATCAAGGTCATTCACACATACTATTTATTATGATTAATCATAAAACCAAATATGTTTTGCAAGCTTGCCAAATATAAATATATTATAATACCTATAAGTGCCGAATTATGAATTTGGAATAATATTCTAACATAGTGCTGTATATCACGGTGCTGGTGTTAGTGCTTTATGTCACGCTGCATATGTCAGTGCTCTCTATCACAGTGCTGTTGTCAGATCACTCTATCATGGTGCAGGTGTCATTGCTGTATGTCACGCTGCTGATGTCAGTGCTCTCTATCACGGTGCTGGTGTCAGGTGACTATCACGGTGCAGGTGTCATTGCTGTATGTCACGCTGCTGGTGATCATCTCCTGCACCCTCTTCTTTGCCTACCCTGACCTTCCCTCTCCTCCATTGCCTTCATGCGCTCCACAGTCCTGAATTGTCACAACAATTTCACATATAAAAAAAGAATGCTTGTAGTTGTCGATCCCAGATTCACCTCATACATGTGTTATGTCATTGGCCATGTGGTGGGACTATGTTTGCACAGCTAGTAATTATTTTGTGGCTGCAAATTTGACCTGTAGGTTTGCAAAGTTCGCCTCCCATTGAAGTCAATGGGGCCCGTCGCATTCGCGGTCCGCGAAATGTCCCGTCGGAAGTTCGTCCATCACTAGTTAGGACTATCGCATTTACAAGTGAAGACTCTGACTACAAACAAAATTTATATATATATATATATATATATATATATATATATATATATATATATATATATATACACACACACACACACACACTAGTGCACAGTAATAAAATTTATTTATATATATATATATATATATATATCCGAAGCCCTATGACCGATACGTATCCGAACAATACCAACTTATCATAAGATACACCATGTGAAATGGACCTGAAGTGTGCCCTGGTCTAATGGACGGTATACCAAAATAAGGGGACATACCCAATGATCATAAATGAATGTGTTTGAAGAGAAATGATTTGAGAAATGCCCTAAAAAGGGGATGGGAGGGTGGGTATCGCGCACAGGAAACCGACAAAGACCACAGGCGAGTGAGCCGTTTAAATACCCCCCGGGCTCCTCCTATAAATTCAGGCCACCATACTGGCCTTCTTACTTATGGCCGAAGCCCTATGACCGATACGTATCCAAACAATACCAACTTATCCTAAGATACACCATGTGAAATGGACCTGAAGTGTGCCCTGGTCTAATGGACGGTATACCAAAATAAGAGGGCAAAACACTTAGGTAGGGATAAGAGAACTTTATTGTTTCCAGCCTTATCTATTGAGCCAGTTGGGTGAATGTCCGAGACATCTCTGCCTGTGGGTTAGGGATGTACCGAGCGAAGCAGGCCGACTTCCACCTGCCTAATCTTTTAATGACATGGTCTGGGACCCCGTGCCGGGATGCGGTTGAAGCTGCTCCGATGCGGAAGGAGTACTCACCGGGATTGAGAAGCAAGTTGCGAAGGAGAATCCTTACATGTTTTATGAACTGGCAGTCCGTTAAAGGTTTGACTGGAAAGGGCAAAAGAGGACTAGAGTCCGGGAGCTCGGGTAGTAGAGAGAGTAACTGAGTAAACACGGCGACCGGACACCAGGCGTTGTTGGTTTTGTAGAGGTGGATATCTACGCCGGCACCTGCCTGCTGGGTTTTGGTCACCGAGAGGTGGAGGATGAAGTGGTCCTCACGATGAACCAGATGACGTCTGCGAAGGACTGGACTGTGTGAGTTGTTATAGGTAAACTCGCTGGGCCATAGAAAGCCATAGTAGGCCAGATAAATGGCCGCCTATATGACCAGACTGGGGAGAACACCAAAGGGGTAGCTGGTAAGCATGGTGGACATGTCCCTAAAGATGGTACTGGTGATGGGGAGCCGTTTGACTTTAACTGGCGGTTGCTGCTTCTGGATGCCACCCAGGACGGCTCGGACCGCGTAAGATGAGAAGATGTACAGTTTGGTAGGATCCTGGAGTGAGAGAAAGGGCTGTATGCCAGCTAAGTATAACCGGATGGTGTTGAAGGACAAGGCCAGTTGACTATGACAATATGAGGTGAAGGCTAGTATATGCCTGGCATCTGTGGGGGTGCCTACTGTGGAGGCAACCAGAAATTTGTTAAATACTTTCCAGGCTACCCGGTAGGCTTTCAGAGTGTTATCTGAGAGTGGTTGGTTGATCAGCTGAGTGGCTCCATGTAGATGCGGCTCTAGTCCAGGGTCAACTGAGACCAAAGCGGGATAGGAGCTGACACTTTATCGGCTTCGGGAACCTGCCGAAAGAAGGAAAGGAAATTAAAGCGGGACAGTGCGTCAGCTGCAAGGTTGTAGTTTCCTGGGACAAACGTACAGTAAACATTAAATTGATGCTGCAGAGACAGCTGCACCAGCCTGCGTAGGAAGGACATCACAGTGAGAGACTTAGACCTGCCTTTGTTGACGATTTCGGCTGTGGCCTGGTTGTCGGTGGTGAAACCTACGGTTTGTCCTGTCTAGGTATGACCCCAGAGCTGGGCAGCTGCTACAATGGGGTAGCGCTCAAAGAGGGATGAAGACTGGCTAAACCCGGGGATCAAGAGTATCTGAGAAGGCCAGGGTCCGGCAAACCAATGGTGGCCAAAAATAGCGGCAAACCCTGTGGAGGCTGTGGCATCTGTCACTACCTGTGGCGAGAGAGGTGAGATGGACGGGATAAACAAGGAGATACCATTCCAGGTGGACAGGAACTCGTCTCGCATTGACAGGTCTGCTATGGCTGCGGTATCCAGGCTGAGAACTTGATCCGGGTCTTGTGCCTGAGAAAGGTAGACCAACAGGCGCGAGATAAAGGAGCGACCCTGTGGAATGATTCGCATGGCGAAGTTAAGCATGCCCAATAACGACTGTAGCTGTCACTTTGTACATCCCCTAGTGCGGGTGAATTCACGGAGAACTGACCTGATGCGGGTCAGTTTGTCAAGGGGCAGGCTGGCCTGCATGGAGCAGGTGTCGAGATTGACTCCAAGGAAGGTGATGGAGTGTGCGGGCCCGTCGACCTTATGTTCGGCGATGGGGACATTGAGGTTCCCAAAGACGGTCCTTAGTTTATCGAGGTCCCTTGGAGGTACGCCCGGCTGCTCAATCAATAGGAAGTCATCCAGGTAATGGATAACTTGCTGACAACAAGCTTTGTGCAAGAGGATCCAGGCAAGAGACTGTGCAAATGTGTTGAACAGCCAGGGGCTGCTTTTAGAGCCAAATGTTAGTTTGGTGGCAAAATAATATAGGTCTCTCCATTTAATACTGTGCCAGCACCAGAGGGACGGGTGGATAGGCAAAAGTTTAAAGGCATCGGAAATGTCGGCCTTGGACAGCCACGCGCCTGTGCCTACTTTAAGGATGGCCTGGATCGCCATGTCAACAGAGGCGTATTTTAACGAGAATTCTTCGGAGGGGATAAGGGAATTTAGACTGGGAACGTGAGAAGAATGAGGCGCAGACAGGTCGTACACCAAGCGGATTTTATTCGAAAATTTGCCCTCGACAAGCCCAATAGGGCTAACTCTCCACGTGCTGAAGGGGGGCTGTGTGAAGGGACCTATGACAAAGCCTCGTTCCACCTCGGTTTGCAACAGCTGGTCTATGGCCTGTTTATCGGAGGCTGCTAAGCGAAGATTTCTACACTCATAGGTTGTGTGGGGCAGAGAGATAAGGCCGGTATGAAAGCCTGTTGTGAAGCCACAGATGAGGAAGGTGGCTAGTGAGGGAGTGGGGTGCATGGTGAGATAGAAGCCCAACCATAGGACATCTATGCGGCTTAGTCACGAGCCTTTCTGAGTTTTGACCTCACACAAATTCCTGGGGTGCGCTCTGTGGCATAAGACACAGACGTGCAGTAGGCGGCACTGGCTGAAATTACACGAGCCATAATTGTAATTATTGCAAATAGCCGCCCCTTCTATGGTTCGAACTGAACGTCCGAACTTGTCTACCTGTGTCTTCAGAGCGGGGACTGACGGACCTTGGGCTGTACCGGAGGTGGAGGGGAACTCTAAGGGGCGACTAGCCGCTGTGTTGGCGCACCAGGAGGCGGTGTGGGTGGAAGACTGGCAGATGGCACACAGAAGCGAGCGTAGGCCGGCAAAATGCCGGCAGAACAACTCGGTGTCCATGAGGTTCCAGTCTGTGGGTGACTGAAACTGTGCCAGCCTAGCGGCTGCCTTGGCGGAGGAGGAACGATGATAATCGTAGAAGGAGAAGCCTCCGTATTTGTACCCTAGGTCCACCACAGTGTGGAGATATAAGTCCAGCTCTTCCCTTCTGGTGGGGGACGCTGAGCATATGACATCCCTTAGCATCTCAAAGGCTAGGGCGAACTCTGGGATGGAAAGCTTGCGGTTCAGTCTAGGATCTTTGGCCTTGAGAACTACGGAGACATCTCCCCAGGTGTAGGCCTTGTTCTCTGCGAGATCGTGGACCGAAATGAGCAGGGAGGCAAGGTTGACATCCTTGCCATCCAGGATGTCCTTCCTTATGCCAGCCGGAACAAGATGTGCTGGGCAGACAACGGGACATGTCCCTGCGGTACCTGTCGGCAGTGGTGTCGGGACTGTGACTGGAACAGGGGTGGTTGTGGCCGGGTGAGCCTCTAGGAGCGCCACTCTGGCCTAGACGTCCGTGACCGTGTTGGCTAAGGACAACACCATTGTATGTAGCTGTGATATAGCTGCTGAAATGGATTGGAGAGAGGCCTGAGGTGGGACTGTATGCTGTCGCTCACTGAAGGCGGGCGAGGAGACAAGGGGGCAGTAAGATCTTCGCTGCCGATTTGAGACATGGCTCCAGGTAGATTGTGCCCTAGGTGCGATGTCCTATCTCTTTGGGGTCGCAAGATGGACGACCGGAACCTATAGAGGGTGACACAAGTCAAGACTGTTTCTCTATCTTACCAAGCAAAGCCGCCTGTTGCTATGCGCTAAGGGGGCAGCGAACGTGTATATATATATATATATATATGTATGTATATATATATATATATATATATATATATATATATATATATATATATATATATATATATATATATATATATATATATATATACACACACACGTATACCTGCATGGTTGCTGTCCCGTTTTACCTGCGCCTTCTCCCTTTTTTTTTTTTACCTGGGAAAATAACGTCCAACCTGGTGCAGGGTGGACCTACTGAACTTGACTGACCTGGAGAGAGAAACGACAGATGACAACTGATGAGGAGTCTGACAAATTAACTGATAGGTGACGCAAATGGCTGACTGATATGACCGAGGTGCACCGATGAGTAGACAGTTTTTCAAAGTAGTTCTTCTCTCATTTTTCCTTTTTTTTTTTTTTCCTTCTTTTTTTTTTGTATTCTCCTGTCCCAATCCGACGTGTCATTGCGCAAAGGACGAAATGAGTGGAATGATCCGTGCTTAGCGTGGAGGCACGAATAAGTGCTACAATTGTGAACGTCAGATAAGACAACCTGTGGAAAAAATGAAATGTGGCCGATCCATCTGGGGCACACCGAAACGAATCGATGCATCACGGATGCTACTGGATTCGAATCAGAGCATGGTAGGTGACAGTGAAATGAAGCAAAATTGCCATGACAGAGGCACGAAATGGTCGTGTCGCCAGTGCGACTGACAACAAACCGGACTCTGGAGCATGTACTGAAATGTGGGAAATAAACCTGGGGCAGACCGGAACGAATCGGTGCATGTTTAGATGCAACTGGATTCGAACCGGAGCGTGGAACGTGACAGTGAAATGAAACGAACAACATATGTCATGACAGAGGCCTAGATCGACCAGCCGCAAGCTGTGACTGGGAAGCGAACTGGTCTCTGGGGCATGCACTGAAATGAGGCCAAAAAATACCTGGGGAGCGTCCAAACGAATCAACGCACAGGGATGCGATCGGATTCGAACGGAGCGCACTACATGACAATGAAATGATTCCCATGATAGAGACACGAATCAGAGATTTTGCAAAACTGCGACTAACAACGAACGGGCTCTAGCGCATGTACTGAAATGAGGCCAACGCAACTGGGACACGCCGATCGAACCCGTGCATTTTGCGAATGCGACTGGATTCGAACCAGGACGTAATAGGTGACAGTGAAATGATTACCATGACAGAGACTCGGATCGATAAGCCGAAGGCTACGACTAATAACGAGCGGGCCCTGGAGCATGTACCGAAATGAGGCCGAGCAACTGGGGCACACCGGGACGAATCGGCGCATTGCGGATGCGACTGGATTCAAATCGGAGCGCAGTATGTGACAGAAATGAGTGAAATGTTTGAAATGATAAAATGAAATGATTAAGTGAGCCAGCCATGGCAGAGGCATGAATCGTTGTGCTGCGTGTTGCGACTGGCAACGACTTATCTGTGGAACACAGTGTCGAGGCAGAAAACAACAAGCTACGAAAATAGCGCGACATTTTCAGTCTAACCAATAATAATGAAACGGGGCCCGTGAAATTAAGCCAGTTATAATAATGGTGCGTTCGAGTGACTAACGACCCGGTTTCATAACGAATGACTCGAGGGTTTAGTGTTGAGCTTCGCGTTTTAAGATAATCAAATAGAAATGTTTTTAGAAAAGGAAGGTCATTTGAGACCCTTACCTGCGGCAGTTGAGCCAGAGACGTTGTACAAAAAACACGAACGGGAACGAAAACCGCGAGACTTCTTGTAGAGAGAAATTGTACGAATGGCAACGAAACTCGAGCAGTCGGCCTAGTGACGTAGTATCGCGCACAGGAAACCGACAAAGACCACAGGCGAGTGGGCCGGTTAAATACCCCCCGGGCTCCTCCCATAAATTCAGGCCACCATACTGGCTTTATATATATTCCTTGATCATACATCACGGGACACAGGAGCTTCATTACATAGTGGGTTATATAGGCACCTCTGGTGATTGGACACTGGTTAACCCCAATTAAGGAGAATTCCTCCCCTATATAACCCCTCCCATATGGGAGGCACCTCAGTTTTTTCGCCAGTGTCTATGGTGGTTGGTCACGTAAAACTTTAGCTCTGTGCAGGTCCCTGCGGAGGCCTAAGGGCTACAACAAACCGGATCTATACCTCGGGCCAATATTTGACTCCCAAGATGGTATGGTACCCGGGCCTCGTCAGCCGAAGAAGCGAGGTTTGGCCTGTAAGTCCTCTCCTATTGGAAGACTGGGCTCTGGGAAAACCAGACTTGGTGTACTGTATATACAGAGCGCACAAAAGTTTCTGGCAGAGTCTTTTACATGGTCCAGGTAGGAGACTCTTCCGAGAAAGAGCCCCAGATAAACCTGAAGGTTGGCTAACACTGCCCGCCGTGATGGGTGAATGCTGGAATTTGTCTGTTTCAGCAATTCCTGCGGCGAGGACAGGTAAGGGAAGTTAATCCTATATATGTAATTATATGATGTATTTCTTCATTTTGAGTAGTTGTATGTCTTACCTGGTTTCCACCACTAGAGGGAGTAAGAGCAGCCTGATGCATACTTACATGCCTTTCAGTACACACGCTCAGTGAAGCCTGGTTCTCCAGCTGTCTCACGTCTCCACTGCAGTCCCTGCCACAACAAGGTAACACAGGGGTCCCATGTAGTCTGGGGGTCCCACGCAGCTCTGGTGGAGTTCTCCTTTCCCCCCCTGGATCCCGCGGTCCTCGTGCACGTGCGCCGGGTGTGTTTCCGGCCTAATGGAGGAGGGGGGGAGTGTGGTTGTGAGCCGTGCTCGTCAGTGTGCACAGCCCTGTACTGCGCAGGCACCAGGCGGCAGATTTAAAAAGCCCAGAGCATCAGGGAGCTGTAAGTGTGAGACACAGGAGCTGTGGGCAGTAAGCATCCGAGGGGATTGGATCCAGGCAAACCTTAGACACCTACTCAGCATCAGGTTGTGCAGTTTAAGCATATATATTTAGTGTGAGACTTTAGGCACAACAGTGATTGCACTTGTATTAGTACCTCTGCTTTGTAGCTTAGGACTATGTCTCCTCATAAGAGGGTCTCAGGGGGAGGTAGCAAAGGCACTGGTAAATCACCACCTAGGTCCAGAAATACCACATTCAGAATGCCTGCTGCTGAAGTCGCTACATCCTCTGTTTCTTCCCTGGGAGTCAGGAAAGCCCGACAGACTGCCTATTCCTTTCCAATTCATCCCTTAATGGATGAATTGTTGTATGAGGATTGGGGACATCCCGATAAACTGTTTGCTCCTCCTAAAAGGTTTTCTATGCACTATCCTCTGGAGGAAAGTTTCTCCAAGAAATGGGGGGTCCCATCTGTTGATGCGGCTGTTTCTTGTGTGAATAAAAACCTGACTTGTCCCTTGGATAATGCGCAGGTATTTAAAGATCCAACTGATAAGAAGCTGGAAACCTTATTAAAAGCCTCCTTTTCCATGGCTAGCACTGTAGTGCAACCTACAGTCACAGCCGTGGGGTTGTGCCAGTTCCTCAAGGAACAGGTTAAGCAGATGCTTGGGGAAGTAGAGAAGTATGCAGAAATGCCTCATATTCTGTGTTTCATGATTGATGCGATTTTGGATTCTGTCCAAAAAGCATCACGTTTGTCCCTCATGTTGGTACACATGCAAAGGGCCCTATGGCTAAAGAATTGGGCAGCTGAGCTGTCATGCAAGAAGCATTTGATTGGGTTACTTTGGGAACTTTGGGAACTTTGTTTGGAGAAGAATTAGACAAATTCGTCCAAAAAATTTCAGGGGGTAAATCTACTCTCCTTCCAGTCAAAAGGAGCAAGCGTCCTTCATTCAGGGGGGCTCTCTCTCCCGGAGCATCAAGCTCTAAGCAGTGGCGACGGCCTTCTCAACCCTCCTCTACAGGAAAGGCTCAGGGCCGGGCCCAAGGGCAGAAAAAGACTTGGGGGTGAAAGCCTGCCAAGCAGAGCTCAAAAGCTTCCTTGTGAAGGGGCACCCCCGCTCGGCCAAGATCACTTACTATCCCAGGGGGTGATAGTAGAAGTGGACCCAAAAGAACAGGGTTCAGGGTTTTACTCAAATCTCTTCACCGTTCCGAAGCCAAATGGAAGTGTCAGACCTATCCTAGATCTGAAGGATCTGAACCGGTTTTTACGCATCTGGTCCTTCTGAATGCAGTCAATCCGCACTGTGGTCTCCTCCCTGCAAGGGGGAGAATTTATGGCATCAATAGATATCAAGGATGCATATCTCCATGTGCCAATTTTTCCCCCACACCAAAAATTTCTAAGGTTCGCGGTAGAGCGGCGCCATTTTCAATTTGTGGCCTTGCCGTTCGGGCTTGCTACGGCCCCTCGAGTCTTCACTAAGATTCTGGAACCTCTCTTGGCAAACCTAAGAGCTCAGGGTATAGCTGTCATGGCTTATCTAGACGATTTGCTTCTCATGGAGAAAACAGCAGCTTTCCTGAACCACAGCGTCACCAGAACGCTAGAACACCTGGAACGCCTAGGTTGGATCATAAACCTAGAAAAGTCGTCCCTACAGCCTGCCACCAGGTTGGAATACCTGGGTATGATCAGACACCGCTCAAGGCAAGGTGTTTCTTCCAAGGCCAAAGGCCTTGGCCATTGGGGATCTGGTGCGCCTAATTCTGGGCAGGAGATCTTCCCCCATTCGTTTGTGCATGAGACTGTTAGGGAAAATGGTCGCCTCCTTCAAGGCTGTCCCATTCGCCCAGTTCCACTCAAGGCCTCTGCAAAGATGCATCCTTGCGGCTTGGAACAGGAAGTCCCAATCCTTGGATCTTCCTATGCGTCTATCCCCAGGGACACGCAGGAGTCTCATCTGGTGGTTACAAACCAAGAATTTGCTGAAGGGCAAAACTTTTCTTCCTCTTCCATGGAAGATTGTCACGACAGATGCCAGTCTGACAGGCTGGGGAGCAGTGTTGGAGGAGACGTGCTCGCAGGGGAAATGGTCTGCGATCGAGAAACTATTGCCCATAAATGTCCTGGAGATCCGGGCAATTTATATGGCTCTCATAAAGTGGTCTTACAGACTACGAGGTCTCCCTGTTCGGGTTCAGTCCGACAGTGCCACAGCAGTGGCCTATATCAATCACCAGGGCAGTACCAGGAGTCTGGTGGCCCAAAAAGAGGTGAATCGCATACTTGTCTGGTGTTCCGTGTCTTTCTGCAGTCTTCATTCCAGGAGTGGAAAATTGGCAGGCGGATTTTCTGAGCCGCCAGCAGTTGTGCCCAGGAGAATGGGCTCTGCACCCCCACGTGTTTCGGAACATATGTCACAGGTGGGGTACTCCAGACGTAGATCTGTTTGCATCCAGGTTCAACAGGAAACTGGACAATTTTGTGTCAAGGACAAGAGATACACTTGCTCAGAGGTCAGATGCTCTGACAGTTCCCTGGGATCAGTACAATCTGATCTATGCCTTCCCCCCGAGCCCGCTTCTGTCGCGGTTCCTGGGAAGAATCAAGAGAGAGACAAAATCTGTCCTTTTGGTGGCCCCGGCTTGGCCCGGGCGACCGTGGTACGCAGAGATCATGAAGTTGGCAGTAGGCAGGCCATGGATCCTCCCTCTCCGGCCAGATCTGCTCTCACAGGGTCCAATTTACCATCCTGCTTTACGCAGTCTGAATTTGACAGTTTGGCTGCTGAGACCCACATTCTGAGTGACCGTGGCCTTTCGGGGCCAGTGCTTTCTACTCTGGTCAATGCCAGAAAGCTGGCCTCCAGGCTTATTTATTACAAAATCTGGAGGGCATATGTTTCCTGGTGTGAACTCAGGAAATGGCATCCTAGAAAGTATGTCATTAGCAGGATCTTGGCCTTTCTCCAGTCAGGCCTAGAAATGAATTTGGCCATAAGCACTATCAAAGTGCAGATTTCGGCCCTGTCAGTATTTTTTCAGAAGCCACTTGCATCGCATTCCCTGGTGCGGGCTTTCATCCAGGGGGCCATGCGGATAAGACCGCCAGTCAAACCTCCAGTATGACCATGGGATCTGAATTTGGTTCTCTCGGCTTTGCAGGGGCAACCATTTGAACCTTTGCATCTGGCTTCATTAGTTCTCCGGACTAAAAAATTGGTCTTCTTGGTAGCCATATCTACGGCTAGAAGAGTATCAGAGCTAGCAGCTCTTTCCAGCAAAGAGCCGTATCTAATTATTCATAAGGACTGGGTGGTCATGCGTCCCAACAGGTCCTTTCTACCTAAGGTGGTTTCGGGATTCCATTTGAATCAAGACGTAATCCTACCATCCTTTTTTCCGGACACACAGTCCGCAGAAGAAGAATATTTGAATGAATGAATGAATGAAATACTTATATAGCGCACAATGCGAACTGAATCGCCTCTAGGCGCTGCACACTTTGCACATATTTGCACACTTTGGATGTGGTTAGAGCAGTATATATCTATCTTCGGGCAACTGCTCAGATAAGGAAAACTGATTGCTTGTTTATTTTGCCGGAAGGCCCTAGGAAGGGCCAGGCGGCGTCAAAATCCACTCTCTCAAGGTGGATTAGACAGGTTATTTCTCAGGCCTATAGTGTAAAGGGGAAGATTCCTCCTTTTCAAGTGAAAACGCACTCTACTAGGGCTGTAAGTGCTTCTTGGGCAGTGCATCACAAGGCCTCCCTGGCTCAGATCTGTAAGGCTGCAACTTGGTCATCAGTCCACACATTCACCAGATTCTATCAGGTGGATGTCAGAGGGCAAGAGGATATCGCCTTCGGGCGCAGTGTAATGCAGGCTGCAGTTTAGGCCCTCAGGTCCCTGGTGGTCTATAATTATGATCTGTGTCTCCCTCCTCTCAATCTGAGCATTGCTTTGGGACATCCCACTATGTAATGAAGCTCCTGTGTCCCGTGATGTATGATCAAGAAAATGGGATTTTTATATACAGCTTACCTGTAAAATCCTTTTCTTGAGAGTACATCACGGGACACAGGGCTCCCGCCCCTCTTGGGTTTTACGTGGTTTCTTATTGCTTTGCTACAAAACTGAGGTGCCTCCCATATGGGAGGGGTTATATAGGGGAGGAATTCTCCTTAATTGGGGTTAACCAGTGTCTATATAAGTGGTGCCTATATAACCCACTATGTAATGAAGCTCCTGTGTCCCGTGATGTACTCAAGAAAAGGATTTTACAGGTAAGATGTATATAAAAATCCCATTATATATGCATTTCAGAGCCCTATGGCCGGTACGGATAAGGATGACAAACAGGGTTAACACAAACTTACTACTTGAAATGGACCTGAAAGTGTGCCTTGGTCTAACGTACGGTATACCAAAATAAGGTGGCAAAAACATTCAGGTAGGGATTGTGCTTTATTGACTTAATCTAGTTACTGAGTGAGTTTGACGAAGGCCTGGGCCATCTCTACTTGTGGATTGGGAATATAGCGGGCAAAGCAGGTGGACTTCCATCTGCCCAGTTTCCTGATTACGTGGTCCGGGACCCCTTGGCAGGAGGCTGTTGAGGCTGCCCTGATACGGAACGAGTGTCCGGAGTACTGAGCAGGGTTGAGCTGAAGGATACGTAGAAGTATCCTAACATGTTCCATGAACCGAGCAGCGTTTAGGGGCTTGGTATGGAATGGCAGGAGTGGACTAGCGTCTGGTTGATCGGCCAGAAGGGACAACAGGCGGGTGAGAGTGGAGACTGGACACCAGCTGTTGGTCTTATAATAATGGATATCCGTACCAGAGCCAGCTTGTTGTGTTTTGGAGACTGCTAGATGTAAGATGAAGTGGTCATCATAACGGACCAGGTGGCATTTACGAAGCATGCATTCTGCGGGGTTGTTACAGGTGAACTCTCCTGGCCGTAAGAAGCCGTAGAAGGCCAGATATATGACTGCTTGTAAGACCACGCTAGGATGTAGACCGAAGGGTGACGTGGCCAGGATATCTGACATGCTCCTGAAGATATCTTCTGTAATAGGCAGACGTTTGGTGCTGACCACTGGCTGGCGCCTCTGGACGCCACGCAAGACAGCCCGTACGGCATGGTAAGAAAACAACGAGGGTTCAGTAGGGTCCTGGAGGGCGCCGGCTAGATACAGCCGGATTGTATTGTGGGATAATGCGAGTTCCGAGTGGCAGTAGGAGATAAAGGCCAGGACTTGTTTGACACGGGATATCTCTGTACCGTGGCGTGTCATGAAATGGTTGAAGGCCCTCCAGGCCGTTTGGTAGGCCTTGAGGGTGTTGCGTGAGAGGGAAAAATTGATGAGCCGAGTTGCTGCTAGAAGGTGTGGGGCTAGTCTAGGGTCAGCTGAGACCAGGCCGGGATAGCTGATGACATTGGTTCGGCTTCGGGCACCTGTTCAAAAAACGAGACAAAATTAAAGCGAGAGAGGGCATCTGCTGCCAGATTGCGTTTACCGGGGATAAAGGAGCAGTAGACATTGAACTCAAAAAGTAACGAGAGCTGAACCAGCCGATGCAGGAAGGACATCACCACTAGAGACCTGGACCTGCCTTTATTAATGATTTCTGCAGTGGCCAAGTTATCTGTCGAAAAGGCCACGGTTTGGCCCGACCAGCTGCGGCCCCAGATGTGTGCTGCTGCTACAATGGGGTATAACTCAAAAAGGGAGGACGTTTCGGAGAAGTCGGGTATTGCCAGTATCTGGGGAGGCCAGAGAGCTGCGAGCCAGAGGTGGCCAAAAATTGCCGCGAAGCCTGTGGAGGCAGCAGCGTCGGTCACCACCAGGGGTGAAAAGGGAAGATACCGAGGGAATGAACAGGGATACACCATTCCAGGATGACAGAAATTCCTCCCACATAGAGAGGTCCGCTAACGCTGCGGAATCGAGGCTGAGGACCTGCTCCGGATCCTGCATGTGGGACAGTAACACCATTAGGCGGGACACAAAGGTGCGACCTGGGGGATGATACGCATGGCAAAGTTCAGCATGCCGAGAAGGGATTGCAGCTGTTTCTTGGTGCACGCTCTGGAGCGGGTGAAGTCACTCAGGACCGCCCTGATGCGGGCCAGTTTATCTGGGGGGAGGCTGGCCTGCATGGTGTTGGTGTCCAAGTTAACCCAGAGAAAGGTGATGGACTGCGCTGGGCCATCCACCTTGTGTTCCGGAATAGGGACATTGAGGTTCCTGAATACCACCCTCAACTTATCCAGGTCCCCCGGAGGTGACCTGGGTGGCTCAATCAACAGGAAGTCGTCCAGGTAGTGTATGACCTCTTGGCACCGGGCTTCGTGTAGAAGGATCCACGTAAGCGACTGTGCAAACGTGTCAAAGAGCCAGGGGCTGCTTTTAGTCCGAAGGTCAGCTTGGAAGCGAAATAATACAGCTCCCTCCACTTGATGCCATGCCAGCACCAAAGAGATGGGTGGATGGGGAGGAGCTTGAAGGCATCCGAGCTATCGGCCTTGGAGAGCCAGGTGCCCGTGCCTGTCTTGAGTATGGCCTGGATGGCCATGTATACGGAGGCATATTTAAGAGAGAACTCCTCGGAGGGGATGAGAGAATTTAGACTGGGGATAGGAGAGGAATGAGGCGCTGACAAGTCGTACACCAATCTCAATTTATTCGAAAACTTGCCCTTGACAAGCCCAATAGGGCTGACTCTCCAGGTGTTAAAGGGGGGCTGGGTGAAAGGGCCTATCATAAAGTCCCGATTTAACTCGGCTTGCAGGAGCTGATCTATGGCCTGTTCGTCGATAGCCACTGACCGTAGGTTCCGGCACTCATATGTGACATGAGGGAGAGAGATGAGACCTGTGTGGAAGCCTTGGATGAAGCCTTGAATGATGTAGATAGACAGCGAGGGAGTGGGGTGTGAAGCAAGGTAGAAGCTGAGCCACGAGATGTCGACCCGGCTCAGTCACGACTTCTTGAGCTGTTTAACCTCGCAAATGAGCCTGGGGTGAGCCCTTTGGCACAGGGTGCAAATATGGAGCAGCCGGCACTGGCTAAAATTACATGAGCCGTAGTTATAATTGTTGCAGATTGCTGCTCCTCCTATGGTCTTGACCGGGCACCCAAATTTATCTAGCTGAGGCAGGCGTGCGGGGGCCTGTTGGCCCTGAGCAGTACCCGAGGTAGAAGGGTTTTCTGAGGGGCGAGCTGCTATTGAATTAGCGCACCAGGTGGCGGTGTGGGTGGCCGACTGGCAAATTGCGCAGAGGGGAGAACATAGGCCCGCAAAGTGGCGGCAGAACAGCTCAGTGTCCATGATGCTCCAGTCAGTAGGCGTCTGGAATTGCAGGAGCCTGGCGGCCGCTTTAGCAAAGAGAGAGCAGTGGTAGTCGTAGAAACCAAAACCCCCATATTTGTAGCCCAGGTCCACGACAGTGTGGAGGTACCGATCCAGCTCCTCCCTCCTGGCTGGGGAGGCTGAGCAGATGACATCCCTCAACATGCCAAAGGCCAATGTAAATTCTGTGACTGAAAGCTTCCTATCCAGCCTGGGATCTTTTGCCTTGAGGACCACTGACACATCCCCCCATGTATACGCCTTTTTCTCCGCAAGATCATGGACGGAGATGAGTAGGGAGGCGAGATTGACATCCTTGCCCTCTAGGATGTCCTTCCTGACGTTGGCCAGGACCAGACGAGAAGGGTACACCACGGTACTGCACCCTGTAGTACCTGTGAGAGGAATAGCCACTGCCTGGGCTGCTGGTTCGGGAGAAGAAACGGGCAGGCGAGTCTCCAGGAGGGCCACCCTATTCTGGACCTCAGAAATTGAGGTAGCCAGGGAAGACACCAGGGTATGGAGCTGAGTAATAGAGTAGGCGATAGAATCCAGGGAGGCCTGCTGGCTACTGGATCCTGCCATGGCTGGAGGAGGAAAGAGGAGCTTGAAGAGCTCGGCCTTCCTGGCTGTCGCAGGAAAGGGTACACCTCTACGCCTCAACTCTGATGTCAGTCTAGGAATGGTCCATGCTCTGGGGGACCGCAGGCTGCCATTCTCTGAAACTGGAGATGGGGACAACGGGGCCGTGAGATCCTCACTGCCGGCCAGGGACATGGTGGTGTAGTCCAAGCCTGGGCGAGCCAACTTGTCTTTGGGGTTGGATTCTCTCTGAGCGGAACCTATTTAGGGTGACATGGATTACAAGACTCGCTGGTGATCTCTGATGGTATACATACCTAATGTATATATATATATATATACTGTGCAGGCATGCGTTTGTGTTTATACTGTGCACTACTGTGTGTGTTTGTATATATACTGTGCAGGCATGTGTCTGTATCTATACTGTGCACGAGTGTGTGTGTGTGTGTGTGTGTGTGTGTGTGTGTATGTGTGTGTACTGTGCAGTACTGTGTGTGTGTCTAAGTATACTGTTCACGTGTCTGTGTGTTACTGTGCATGCGTGTGTGTATACTGTATGATCCATGTGTGCTCACTGCCACTCAACAGAATTTGATCCAACAATCCTGTGCCCGTGAAAAATGCCCTTGTTGCCATTCAGAGCCATCCGATTGGTGCACTGCTGAGCTCAACCTCAGATCAGGCAGCAAGGCAGGTCTGGGTGCACACCTGTGCAGTGATAACATGGTGCACAGCTTTTATTCATATGCCCCACTGCCCGATCTGAGGCCAACTACAGCAGTTCACTATTCCGCTGGCTTTATGACTGCACATGCGCAGTTTAGAGCCTGCAACATGTGGCGTTATTTTTTTTTGCCCGCCAGCTGCCTACCTCACCAAGCACCAAGGTACAAAGGTGTGCAAAGGTGTGTGTGTGTGTGTGTGTGTGTGTAAGGGGATACTCATGGAAGGTGGCACTCTGGACACTTTTGACATGCCCTATGGCAGAGCCCCCAATCTGTCTGCCATAAATCTATCAATATACGTTTATTGTGATTTTATTTTTTACCAAAAATATGTAGAAGAATACATACTGGCCTAAACTGTATAAAAGAATAAATAAATAAATAATGTGTGTGTATATTATATATATATATATACAGTGGTGTGAAAAAGTGTTTGCCCCCTTCCTCATTTCCTGTTCCTTTGCATGCTTGTCACACTTAAGTGCTTCGGAACATCAAACCAATTTAAACAATAGTCAAGGACAACACAAGTAAACACAAAATGCAATTTGTAAATGAAGGTGTTTATTATTAAAGGTGAAAAAAAATCCAAACCATCATGGCCCTGTGTGAAAAAGTGATTGCCCCCTAAACCTAATAACTGGTTGGGCCAGCCTTAGCAGCAACAACTGCAACCAAGCGTTTGCGATAACGTGCAATGAGGCTTTTACAGCGTCCTGGAGAAATTTTGGCCCACTCATCTTTGCAGAATTGTCCTAATTCAGTTACATTAGAGGGTTTTCGAGCATGAACGGCCTTTTTAAGGTCATACCACAACATCTCAATAGGATTCAGGTCAGGACTTTGGCTAGGCCCCTCCAAAGTCTTCATTTTGTTTTTCTTCAGCCATTCGGTGGTGGACTTGCTGGTGTGTTTAGGATCATTGTCCTGCTGCAGAACCCAAGTTCGTTTCAGCTTGAGTACACGAACAGATGGTCGGACATTCTCCTTCAGGATCTCTTGGTATACAGCAGAATTCATAGTCTCTTTTATCACGGCAAGTCTTCCAGGTCCTGAAGCAGCAAAACAGCCCCAGACCATCACACTACCACCACCATATTTTACTGTTGGTATAATGTTCTTTTTATGAAATGCAGTGTTCCTTCTACGCCAGATATACTTGGACACACACCTTCCAAAGAGTTCCAAAGAGTTCCACTTTTGTCTCATCGGTCCACAGAATGTTGTCCCAAAAGTCTTGGGGATCATCAAGATGTGTTGTGGAGAAATTGAGACGAGCTTTGATGTTCTTTTTGCTCAGCAGTGGTTTTCTCCTTGGAACTCTGCCATGCAGGCCATTTTTGCCCAGTCTTTTCCTGATGGTGGAGGCATGAACGCTGACCTTAACTGAGGCAAGTGAGGCCTGCAGTTCCTTGGACGTTGTTGTGGGGTCTTTTGTGACCTCTTGGATGAGTTGTCGCTGCGCTCTTGGGGTAATTTTGGGCGGCCGGCCACTCCTGGGAAGGTTCACCACTGTTCCATGTCTTCGCCATTTGTGGATAATGGCTCTCACTGTGGTTCGCTGGATTCCCAAAGCTTTGGAAATGGCTTTATAACCCTTTCCAGACTGATAGATCTCAATTACTTTCTTTCTCAATTGTTCCTGAATTTCTTTGGGTCTCGGCATGATGTGTAGCTTTTAAGGATCTTCTGGTGGACCTTACTGTGTCAAGCAGCTCCTATTTAAGTGATGCCTTGATTGTGAACAGGTGTGGCAATAAACAGGCCTGGGTGTGGCTAGAGAAATTGAACTCAGGTGTGGACAACCACAGTTATAGTATGTTTTAACAAGGGGGGCAATCACTTTTTCACACAGGGCCATGATGGTTTGGATTTTTTTTCACCTTTAATAATAAACACCTTCATTTACAAATTGCATTTTGTGTTTACTTGTGTTGTCCTTGACTATTGTTTAAATTGGTTTGATGTTTCGAAACACTTAAGTGTGACAAACATGCAAAGGAACAGGAAATGAGGAAGGGGGCAAACACTTTTTCACACCACTGTGTATATATATATATATATATATATATATATATATATATATATATATATATATATATATATATATATATATATATATATATATATATATATATATATATACACACACTTTTTGGGGCGGGGGGGGGTATTTATAGTATAAAGTAAAAAATATTGCTTTTTTAAAAAATGGTCTGCTTTTTTTGTTTATAGCGCAAAAAATAAAAATCCCACAAAAGAAATCTCTATTTGTGGGAACAAAAGGACATCAATTTTGTTTGGGTTCAACGTCTCACGACCGCGCAATTGTCAGCTAAAGCGACGCAGTGCTGCATCGCAAAAAGTACTCTGGTCAGGAAGGGGGTAAATACTTCCGGGGCTGAAGTGGTTAAGACTCTCCCATTGGCCATGCCCATTGTTCGCCATGGTTTACTATGCATGCCACAAATCATCATCTCCCTGGTAAGGGTCCCAGTGCAGTATTTTGCCCAGGGGCCCATGATGTTGTTTAGGTGGCACTGCCCATGAGTGGCTCGTGGTGCCTTTACTGGGTCACCAGCTCTAGGTCTCCTGCCACTCTGCATGTCGCAGGACTTGCCGCCTCCTCTAACAAAAAAAAAATGGCTGGCACGTGGCGGCCATCTGTAAGCCTGGGGGCCCCATAAATTGTCAGTACGCCCCTGGTTTACAGTCTTCGGCATTTGTCCTTTGTTAGGTCATCATTAGACTTGGTCATGAGGGCTGCACACTGCTCATTCAAATCTTCAGCTTGGTCTACAGGGGTTTGAGCACACTTCAAAGCCACTGCAGGTTTAACTTTGATTACTCTCCTTTCTAAATCTTTTGCCTTGCTTGCAGTTTCTTCCAAACACTTGGATGCCATTGCAAGCTGCTACTACAGTAAATCTCTTTCTAATGCCACCTTTTCCCTCTTTTCAGATTTAATATGTAGAGCATGCAGGAAGTGCAAACCAAACACAGCAATTGCCCGCATCTCTCCATTACTGAACCCAAACCTTTTGAGACTAAGGGTCCGTTCACACAGGGGCAACACGACTTTTGGAGGCAATTTGGACACGACCTGAACACGACTTTGGGCGACTTACAACACGACTTTAAGTCACCCCAGGCCAGGCGACTTTTGCCTCGGCCAATCAGAAAATGAGCTCTTAAGAGGGAACTCCACGCCAAATTTATTTAAAAAAATTTGGCATGGGTTCCCCCTCCGAGAGCATACCAGGCCCTTAGGCCCTCGCCGGACTCCTCCGCTATCTTCTGCTAGCTCTTTTACTAGCGGAGGAGCCCAGCATTCTTCTTCGCCGCCGCTCTCTTCTTCCGACTTCGGGGGTCTTGTCCCCCTCTTTGGTTCTTCTTGCCGGCCACAGCGCCTTCTTCTAGCTCTTTTAAAAGCAGTGGCCCGGTCTTCTGTCGCCGCTGCTGTTGCCACCTTCTGTTATTCTCTTCTGGAGATGTTGCCTCGCTGCTGTCTCCGCTGACTATGACAGAACACATAGCGTCTTATATAGGGACATCACCGGATTATGTCCCCGCCCATTATGATGTCACAGTCCCAGAGGATGCTGGGGCTGTGACATCATAATGGGTGGGGACATCATCTGGTGATGTCCCTATATAAGTCGCCGCACGCCACGTGTTCTGTCATAGTCAGCGGAGACAGCGGCGAGGCAACATCTCCAGAAGAGAAAAACAGAAGACGGCGGTGGCAGCAGCAGCGACAGAAGACTGGGCCACCGCTTGTAAAAGAGCTAGAAGAAGGTGCGGTGGCCCGGCAAGAAGAACCGAAGAGGGGGACAAGACCCCCGAAGTCAGAAGAAGAGAGAAGTGGCGAAGAAGAATACCGGGCTCCTCCGCTAGTAAAATAGCTAGCAGAAGATAGCGGAGGAGTCCAGCGAGAAGACCCCCGAAGAAGGAAGACCCCCCCGGAGCTGTGCAATAAACTATTTTAACCCTGTGTTGTGTGTTTTTTTGTACTTTTTTTCACAGGTGAATGGGTAGGGGTACGTTGTACCCCATACTCATTTACATAGGGTGGGGGGGTGGGATTCGGGGGCCCCCTTATTAAAGGGGGCTCCCGGATTCCGATAAGCCCCCCGCCCCCAGCAGACCCTGACAACCACCGGCCAGGGTTGTCGGGAAGAGGCCCTTGTCCTCATCAACATGGAGACAGCGTGCTTTGGGGTGGGGGGCGCGCGGCCCCCTCTTCCCCAAGGCACCCCCCCATGTTGAGGGTGCACAGCCTGATACGGCTCAGGAGGGGGGGCGCTCGCTCGTCCCCACCCCCTTTCCTGGCCGGCCGGGTAGCGTGCTCGGAATAAGGGTCTGGTATGGATCTGTGGGGGACCCACACGCCGTTTTTTCAGCGTAGGGGGTTCCCCTTAAAATCCATACCGGACCTAAGGGCCTGGTATGCTCTCAGAAGGGGAACCCACGCCAAATTTTTTTAAATAAATTTGACGTGGAGTTTCCGCTTGAGAGCTGATAATTCTGCCTCCGTATAGACGGAGATCCGACTTGGAGGCAACCTCCATTGAAATCAATGGGTACCGGTCGCCTACAAGTCAGATTGAAGTAGTACAGGAACCTTTTCTGAAGTCGGAAGAGACTTCAGTAGTGTGCATTAAGACGGCTGTCATTCACTTACATTGATTTTTAAATGTTGTCCGACTTGAGGCGACTAGGGGCGACCTGAAGAAGTCGGATCTGAGTTGCCCCTGTGTGAACGGACCCTAAAATCTGAGGAAAGATCGGAGACTCCTTCCCCCCCAAGCTCTGTTCAAAGGAGAAGCATATCCAGCCAGCTCCTTTGCCACAGGCATCCACTGACTGTTTCTGGCCCAGATAGGAAGGATGCACCCCTTCAAGTCCTCCTGGACACCAGAAACCTTTGCAGCCTTACTCTTCCTAAACAAAGTACACAGCATTTTTTTCCCCCAGCACAAGCAACAAAACACACCACAGAAAACAGATCTGCTTCAGTTGAAATTTTAGCACAAATCCAGGCCACGAGCCCCCATTGTAATGCTTTTTGTCTATCTATTAAGTTCTTGTGGTAAAACCAAGGAAGCTTAGGACTTCTGAAGCGTATCAATGCTTTACTAAACAGTGAAAAATCTGCACATACAAACTGTAGGATGAACAATACAACACAACTTATAGCTTACAAAATATATGCCTACACATATAAGCATTTACAATTTGTACACATTAAGTAAACCAATCAATTACTCAACTTAGGGGTCAAGATGTCCTCCATGGTCCTTTTGTTCAGTTCAACTCACAAAGTTCTCCAGCTTCTGGAAGCCATGTCTCCTCTTTGTCCTTCCAAACACTCCCCAAGCCCCTCCCATTCATTTCCTGCAAAGAACATCCTGTCTCAGTTATTTATATATCAATGGAGAGGGAAAGGCCTCTGTAAACATATGCTCTTACCAAACTATATTATTTCTATCAAGACAATATACAAAATTGGCCATAGCAACACATATTGGACACAACTTTTAACCACTTCGCATCCAGGCCAATTCTGACATTTCTCTCCTACATGTAAAATTCATAATTTATTTGCTAGAAAATTACATAGAACCCCCAAACATTATATATGTTTTTTTTAGCAAAGACCCTAGAGAATACAATGGCGGTCGTTGCAACTTTTTATCGCGCACGGTATTTGCGCAGCAATTTTTCTAACACGTTTTTTTCAGAAAAAAAAACTGTTTCATGCTTTAAAAAAAAACAGTAAAGTTAGCCCAATTTTTTTGCATAATATGAAAGAGGAAGATACGCCGAGGAAATATATACCCAACATGTCACGCTTTAAAATTGCACACGCTCATGGAATGGCTCCAAACATTGGTACTTAAAAATCCCCATAGGCGATGTTTTAATTTCTTTTACTGGTTACATGTTTTGGGTTACAGAGGAGCTCTAGGGCTAGAATTATTGATCTCGCTCTAACGTTCGCAGTGATACCTCACATGTGTGGTTTGAACACCGTTTTCATATGTGGGCGAGACTTATATATGCGTTCGCTTCTGCGTACAAGCCCACGGGGACAGGGGCGCTTTAAATTTTTTATTTTTTTGTTAATTTTTTTTTTTTTTTTTTAGTTTGACACTTTAAAAAAAAAAAAAAAAATGATTAATTACTTTTATTCCTATTACAAGGAATGTAAACATCCCTTGTAATAGGAATATGGCATGATCGGACCTATTTACAGTAAGAGATATGGGGTCAATAAGACCCCATATCTCACCTCTAGGCTGGGAAGCCTAAAATCAAAAAACCAAAAACAAAAAAAAACGACCCTGGCTTCCCAGCCAAAGCAGCGCCCTTATTTGAATGCAGAAGCCGGGCGTGATGTCATAACAAATGATCCAAACGATCATAGAGACTCCAGGGACCGTCTGGTCTGCCGGAAATCTCAATGGTATCATCCGGGGGCCGGCGGATCCAGTGACCAACTCACCGATGGAAGCGGTGAGTCGGTAGAAGCATCGGAGGGCGGCGGGAGGGGCGTCCCCTCCCGCCGCCCGTAAGAATGATCAAGCAGCGGAACAGCCGCAATGATCGTTCTTATGGTACAGGGAGTCACCGACTGAAAATGCCAGTGGCGGAATTACCAGGGTCGCAACAGTCGCAGTTGCGACTGGGCCCTGGAATTCCATCACTGTGGGGGGTGCCCCAGCGGGGTTGCTATCCACAGGGCTGTGAGTGGAGAGAGTGTCACAGGAGAGGAGGAGAGAGGAGGAGTAGATCAGCTGTGTGTTTTGTGTCCCGTGCGAGAGAGGATGGACGAGGGGGAAATAAAACGTCAATCCCGGTGTCTCTGTGCTGCTGTTACATGAGAGACACTCTCTCCACTCACAGCCGTGCTGACCCCTCTCCAGTGTGTGTATAGACTCAGGAAGATCCCGCCGCCCATGAACATCATAGAGCTGCTGATTGCTGCCTCCCCCCAGGTGGGGGGGAGGGGGGTACAGAGATCTGCTGGGGGCCAAGGTGCACAGCGGAGTCCAGGGACCCTAAAGTAAGGGGGGCTCTCTGGGGACCCTGATGTAAGGGGGGTATCTGGGGACCCTGAAATAAGGGGGGCATCTGGGGACCCTGAAGCAAGGGGGCCCTCTGGGAACCCTGATGTCCAGTACCACCACCACCCCTCCTCCAGTACCACCACCACCGTGCCACCCACCTTCAGTACCACCACCCACCTCCAGTACCACCGCCACCCACCTCCAGTACCACCGCCACCCCTCTCCAGGACCACCATCCCCCTCCAGTACCACCACCCACCTCCAGTACCACCACCCCCCTCCAGTACCACCACCACCACCCACCTCCAGTACCACCGCCACCCACCTCTATTACCACCACCCCCCTCCAGTACCACCACCGCCACCCACCTCCAGTACCACCACCACCCACCTCCAGTACCACCGCCACCCCTCTCCAGGACCTCCATCCCCCTCCAGTACCACCGCCACCCACCTCCAGTACCACCGCCACCCACCTCCGGGACCGCCACCCCCCTCCAGTACCACCACCGTCAACCCATCTCCAGTACCACCGCCACCCCTCTCCAGGACCACCATCCCCCTCCAGTACCACGCCACCCCCTCCAGTACCACCACCACCACCCACCTCCAGTACCACCGCCACCCCTCTCCAGGACCACCACCCACCTCCAGTACTACCGCCACCCCTCTCCAGGACCACCATCCCCCTCCAGTACCACCGCCACCCCTCTCCAGGACCACCATCCCCCTCCAGTACCACCGCCACCCCCCTCCAGTGCCACCACCGCCACCCCCCTCCAGTACCACCACCGCCACCCACCTCCAGTACCACCACTGCACTGGTGACACAGGCTGCACTGGTGACACAGGCTGCACAGAAATGTTTTACTTTGTTGTACAGTGGAAAAAAATATAGTATCAAAATCATGCTTTTCGGGGGGGGGGGTGCCTTCCTGATTTCTTGGCCCTGAGGTTTCTAGTTATGCCTCTCGAAAATGCCGATATCTGTAACCTCAGGCATCATTCAGATATTACACCACAAAGCCCACAACGTCATATGACGTAGCTTTCGCGCCAAGTGGTTAGGTATGCCTGAACATACAATTGATGAGTGTATTTGAGATCTTTCTGTGTCCATAAGTATCTCTCCTTCAGCTGGTATAACTCCCAGAGCTAAATGTTATTTTGTTTAAACAGATGTCCAATAGGTATGGACTGTCGTAAGTTTGAAATACCATGTTAAAATATCAAGTATGTAGAAAAAATATGATTGTGTATTTAATGCTTCCGTTGATCAAGGTAAAACAAATCTTATGCCTAAACCCAGTTTTGAAAATGTTGACATGTGTTACTAAAACTGTACATATTTTTGCAGTCACTTAGTGTATCTTGTTTTCTTCAGGGCAAATTAGGCATTCTTTTGGTGGTTTCCTGCCCAGACCTATTTTCAGCTTTCAGTGCTCTAATGCTTTCAATGACAATTACTCAGTCGTGCTACACTGTACCCAAACAAAATGTTTATCATATTTTTCACACAAATAGAGCATTCTTTTGGTGGTATTTTATCATCACTGTTTTTTTTTTTTTTTTGATATAAGCAAAAAAAAGGCAAAACATTTTTAGAAAAAAATAACTTTTTTTTAGTTTCTATTATAAATTGTTGCAAATAAGTAACTTGTCTTCATAAATTTGGGCCAAAAGTTATACTGCTACATATCTTTACTAAAAATAACCCACATTTGTGTAAATTATTTGGTCTGTGTGAAAGTTATAGAATAAATGAGTTAAAACAGGGAAAATTCACTATTACTATTGAGGGTAGGGGATCCCGACATTCAGTAACAGGCTGAAAGGAGAGGAGGACATGGATATAGAAATATACCAAGCAAAAACACACAGCAGTGTAATAGTCAAAAAAATAGAAAATGTTTATTAATAAGAATTCCACAAAAAAACAACATTCACCACAATACAGTAAAAACCATTAAAGACAACACTATCAATAGTGTTAAAAACAAAGAAAAAGATCCAGGCTCACATGCATTACCCACTATCACACCAGCAGTCAACCTTATGTAGGCATGAGACACTTAGTTAAAGCACTGATGGCCAAGGAATTGCTGAAACAATTATGAATCTAGCTAGACCAATGGTTTAAACACATCAAAAATAGTCCTTGAACACAATGAGGGGAACCAATCCTTCCATATTGTGTGGACTGCACGTTGATTAACCACTTCAATACCGGGCACTTAAACACCTTCCTGCCCAGACCAATTTTGAGCTTTCAGCGCTGTCGCACTTTGAATGACAATTGCGTGGTCATGCTACACTGTACCCAAATGAATTTTTAATAATTTTTTTCCCACCAATAGAGCTTTGTTTTGGTGGTATTTGATCACCTCTACGGTTTTTATTTTTTGCGCTACAAATAAAAAAATACAGAAAATTTTGAAAAAAAATATGTTTTTTTTGTTTCAGTTTCAAAACTTTGTAAATAAGTATGTTTTCTCCTTCACTTATGGGCACTGATGGGGCTACATTGATGGGCACTGATAAGGCGGCACTTATGGGCACCAATGAAGTGGCACTGATGAGGTGGCATTGATGGACACTGGTATGTGGCACTGATAGGTGGCACTGATGGACACTGATAGGCGGCACTGATGGGTGGCACTGATGGGCGACACGGATGGGCACTGATAGGTGGCACAAATTGGCACTGATAGCTGGCACGGATTGGCATGGATGGGCAGCACAGATGGGCATGGATAGGCGGCACAGATGGGCATGGATAGGCGTCACAGATGGGCATGGGTGGGCACTGATAGGTGACACGGATGGGCACTGATAGGCGGCACAGGTGGGCACTGATAGGTGGCACAGGTGGGCACTGATAGGCGGAAGAGATGGGATTTTCTGCTGATTTTTTTCTTTCAGATTTGCCAAAACCATATAATATGAAGTGAAACCTTAGGAGTTTCAATGCGCATGCAATCAGGCAGGCCCTTGCACTACATGGTTTTGGTAAATCTGAAGGAAAAAATCAGCAGAAAATCCGATGGTGTGTATGGGGCTGTTGATATTACGGCCTGATATGTGAAGGTGAGGGGACATCCACTCACGGTGGAAGCGGCAGTGCAGCAAGGATGAAAATAACGGTAACTAAGTCCCTAGAACAAGCGCACCCAAGGCCGTGTTGATGCTCCTTCCTCACTGACAGATCTGTTCATGTAGGTAGCAGGCCGCCAGTAAAGTCTCTTTCAGAGTTCCACAGACAGCCAGGTCAGCATGAGAGCTGATGTAGACATGGAGGTGTATAAGATGCTGATAGCACTTCTTCAATCTTCAAAGCTCAGACAGCTTGGTGCGTGCCATAAATGAAGATGGCTGTACATGGTGAGAGTTGATCAATTGATCAGGTGGGGAGGCAGATGAAAGGAGCCATGCAGATGCAGGTAAGACCAGGTCAGATGACATGGAAACATCAATGCACTTCACTCACATGATGTGAGTTTCATCATTTGAAAGTTATAGTCTACAAGCTATGCTACGTATCATTGAGAATTGATCAATCCTGATGTACCGACTGTCAATATCATTTCTTGAGGCCCTGAAATATCAGGACAGTACAAATATCCCCCAAATGACCCCTTTTTGGAAAGTAGGCAATCCAAAGTATTTAGTAAGGTGCATAGTGAATTTTTGGAAGTTGTATTTTTTTCCCACAATTCTTGGGAAAATTAAGAAATGATTATTTTCTTTTTTTTTTACACACAATTGTCATATTAATAAGTTATTTCTCACACACAGCATATGCATACTTGCAATTACATTTTGCTACTCCTACTGAGAATGACGATACCAAATACAGGAATACCCCACTTTTAAGTACACAATGGGGTTTATTTACTAAAGCTGAAAAGTGCAAAATCAGGCTCACTTCTGCATAGAATTCAATGAGCTTCTAACCCCAGCTTGTTCAATTAAGCTTTTGTAATATAACATGGGAGCTCATTGGTTTCTATGCAGACGTGGGTCTGATTTTGCACTTTTCAGCTTTAGTAAATAAACCCCATTGTGTACTTAAAAGTGGGGTATGCCTGTATGTAAGACTTTTTCACAGCCTCTTCACATATAGAGGACAAACATCCAAGTAACACCTCCAGGTGTTCTAGGGACATAAATTACACACCTAATTTCCTGACTATCTATCACATTTTTAAAGGTCCTGGAACACCAGGAAAATGGAAACACCCACAAAGTGACCCCATTTTGGAAAGCAAACACCCCCCGATATATATTCTATGAGGCAGTATGAGTCTTTTGAACATTTAATTTTTTTCCACGAGTTTGTGGAAAATGTAGAAAGAAAATGAAAACTTATTTTTTTTTCATTACACGAAGTTGTCAATTTATACAATATTTCTAACACATAGTATGTAAAAAGCAAAACTCAGCAAAAATGTATATAAAGAGAAACAAAGTGAGTGTTGTAAGGGTAGCCTGCTGATATATACATGATTGTTCAATTACACACACAAAAAACGTATTTATAAAAATACATTTATTGCACGGCAATTTCAAAAATCTTAAAAACAGGGCGTGGCCTTGCTAGAAGATGGCAGCTTGAATACGAGCTCTCATCACCAAAGGACAATTAGCCCAGCAAGTTCTCTCAACCCAAACCACGCACACGACATGGGGACTGCTTCCAGGCAATTGTTGACCTCCCGGTCCCGCTCTCCCCACAAGCAGAATGGGAGCCTGAGCCAGAACATATCGGAGATGTTCCGGTCCCATAGAGGTAACGTGGCATCTTGCTGCCACGGACGCTCACAGGGACAATCACAGGCACCCCCTCTGCCCCGGACTGAACCTTTACTGACAGGCACAACTACCGCTCCTATACAGCTAACCTCACCCAACAATGAAGGGATGGATATCCCCCTCAACCCCACTTAAGTATCCAGGACCTGCGAGCTTTAGCTGCTGACATCAAAGACACCCTCTCGGTGGCCATTTTGGAGCTTCGCCTAGACATACATGCCCTAGCAGACAGAGTGAATATGGTAGAGAAAGTAACAGAGAGGCAAGACACATGCAGCATCACATGGAAGACCTGGACAATAAGGGCAGACGCCATAACCTACGGATCAGAGGAATGCCAGAATCCATTGAAGGGGATCAGATCCCCCCCGAAGTTACTAAACTCTTCAACTATCTGTTAAATAGACCACCACAATCAGCAATTGACATGGAGTGAATCCACCAAGCCTTGAGACCTAGGGGTAGAGACACAGATCCCCCCAGAGATATTGTCTGTTCCTGGTAGATTACAAGCTCAAGGAGGACATTCTGCACCAGGTGAGGATCAGACCCCACCTCACGTATGAAACAGCAAACATCCAGATTTACCAGGATCTCTTAGCCCTTGTACACGTGGTCGGACATTCTGATGGACAATGTCCGATAGGACCATGTTGTCGGATAAACTGACAGTGTGTGGGCTCCATCGGACTGTTTCCGTCGGGAATATCAGACGGACCAAGTTTGAGAACTGGGCTATAAATTTTATTTATTTTATTTTCCGACACCATGATCCGATCACGTCAGTTCCGATCATGTGTAGCCTAGTCCGACGGACAAGGTGCCACGCATGCGCACAATAAAATTCTGAGACGGAAGCGCTCACTCAGGTAAAACTACCGCTCTTAATCGATATAGCACATTCGTCACGCTGCAATGTTAAAAATTCTTTCATGCAGCGCATTCTCTTTTTCTTTACAATGCTACAAGAATGAAGTTGTTTTGCTGCTCATATTCACACACACTTCTCCCAAACTTATTTCTTTATTCTTTTTACTCATTTCATCAATACAATATTTTAATTCATCACATCTCTCCGATATTTTTTTTTATTTTTTATTTTGTGGTTGGTTTTATTAATTAACATTTTTTTTTTTTTAGTTTGCTCATCTTTGCATTTTTTTTTTGGTGTGTTTTGTGTGTCAACTTACCACAACACCATTATTATCTTTTTAATTTATTGTTTTCTTTTTTAACCACTTGCTTACTGGGCACTTAAACCCCCCTCAGTCCCAGACCAATTTTCAGCTTTCAGCGCTGATGCACTTTGAATGACAATTGCGTGGTCATACAACACTGTACCCAAATGAAATTTTTATCATTTTTTTCCCACAAATAGAGCTTTCTTTTGGTGGTATTTAGTTACAGCTCGGAGTTTTATTTTTTGCTAAACAAACAAAAAAAGATGCAAAAAAAAAAAAAATCATGTTTTAATAGTTTGTTATACAATTTTGCAAACGGGTCATTTTTCTCCTTCATTGAAGTGCGCTGATTAGGCGGCACTGATGGCTACATTGGTGGGCACTGATGGGCTGCATTGGTGGGCACTGATAGGCTGCATTGGTGGGCACTGATAGGCTGCACTGGTGGGCACTGATAGGCATAGTTAAGGCGGCACTAATAGGCACAGATAAGGCGGCACCGATCGGCACAGATAAGGCGGCACTGATGGGCAAAGATGGGCACAGATAAGATGGCATGGATGGGTGGCACGGATAAGTGGCACGGATGGGTGGCACGGATGGGCACTGATAGGTACCACTGATAGATGGGACTGATGGGCACTGATAGGTGGCACTGATAGGTGGCTCTGATAGGTGGCACTGCTGGGCACTGATGGGCGGCACTGCTGGGCACTGATGGGCGGCACTGCTGGGCACTGATGGGCGGCACTGGGGTGCAGCACGTTTGCGGCAGATTGTGGGCACTGTGGGTGGCACTGTTGGTGGCACTGCTGGATGGCACTGTGGGTGGCATTGTGGGTGGCACTATGGGTGGCGCTGTGGGCACTATGGGCACTGCTGGGTGGCACTGATGGGGGGCACTTACTTTCATTCAGGATGGCACTGCGGTGGGCAGGTGGGCACTGGCAGGGGGCAGGTGGTCAGCTGTATTGCTGGCCGTGATCGGGACTGATGTCCCGATCACGGCCGCCGGTGATCGGCTTTTTTTTTCTCTCCTCGCGCTGTCAGCGCGAGGAGGAATAATAGCCGATTACCGGCTCCGTTCTGTCACATGATCAGCTGTCATTGGCTGACAGCTGATCACGTGATAAGGGGT
This sequence comes from Lithobates pipiens, assembly GCF_037356315.1. Taxonomy (NCBI): domain Eukaryota; kingdom Metazoa; phylum Chordata; class Amphibia; order Anura; family Ranidae; genus Lithobates; species Lithobates pipiens. The sequence continues at coordinate 211,797,777 of NW_027507784.1, forward strand.
CGGGATCGACCCCTTGCACGGATCGGTGATCAGGCGAGTCTCATGGACTCGCCGATCACAGAGCGCGCCGCGCGCGCCCCTCAGGGGGCGCGCAGGCCGCTCGTAACCGAGACGACGTCAATAGACGTCGTCCCGGAAAAGTAGATCCGCGCTAATGCCGTCGTTGGCAATAGCGCGGATCTCAAGTGGTTAATCTACAGGAGGTTGTTTGGTGTTGGTGCCCCTTGTTATTCATTTGACTTTGTATTTTTGAAATGTACCTGCCTACTCACAAATAAACTGTCCTTTTTGAAGTAAAACACATAGGCAAGTATTTCTTCAACCAAAAAAAACCCCTTTATTTAGGTGTCAAACAAATAAACAGGAAGGCAACGCTGGAGAAACTGGTCAATTTGGCGAAGCCTTTGGCCCCCCAGGGCAGACATGAACTAATTTGAAAATGCAAAATTGGTGGCCTGAGGAGTACAGATCTCAGGGAGAGCAGTCTGGTCCAGAAGTCCAAGAGATGAGGAAGAGCAGATGACATCTATGTCCCCAGGCTGTGGTCCTACAAGAGGCTGCATCTTCTGTCAGACCAGACTGAACCCAGGCCATCACTCTCTGGTCTTCCTTGGGCACTTCCCTCCAGGCTTCCTTCCAGGCTGTGGCTCGGCTCCTGTAGTTTTGGCAGGAGGAGGAGGAGGAGGGCGATGGTCGACCTCCCGGCTGCCACTTGTCACAGCCTCCTCCCGGCTGAGGTCTTCCTTGTTTACAAAAATGGGACATAGTTTTAGTTTTTTGGTCATCAATCACACAATTTTGTGCTCATGACTGTTGCAAATTGAATGTTACCAAATAGAACAGACTATCATTCTGAGCCCAGCATTTTTCATTCTTGTCCCAATCGTTTTTGGTCACTACTGTCTATTGAGATGTAAACCACTTTGTTAAATCACAACTTACTGATCAATAATAACATCTAGTTAACATCATTAAATGTACGACAAGAAATATGTTCAACAATGCTATACCTGTCTCAAGCTGGGTCCCTCCGCATGTTGCTGCCTTGAAGGCCCAGGTTGGACATCGGAAGCCTCAGCTGGGGGTGAAGGAAGCCTTGAAGGAAGACTGGAGAGTAATGGCGTGGGCTTCCCCTGGTCTGCCAGAAAATGCAGCCTCTCATAGTACAACATCCTGGGGTAATAAATGTCCTCTGGATCTCTTGATCTCAGGGAATTCTGGTGCTTCTTTCGCTCCCTGAGATATATACACCTCAGGGCACCAACTTTGCCCTTCACATAGGTCATGTCTGCCGTGGGGACCATGATCTTCACCAAAGCAAGCAGTTTCTCCAGCGCTGCCTTCCTCTTTCTTAGGTCATTATAAAAGGGGTGGTTTTTCTGCCACAGGCAGGGCAGCTCCCTTAGCATATCAATGTATAGCCCCATAAAATTTGATTGCTTGAAGGGATCCATCTTGTCTGCAAGACACAACACAAGACAAACCCTAATAATAATGCCATGCTAAACTCTCCTAATCTTGTCCCAACATATTCCTATATAGAAGCAGTATAGGCTAGTGATGTACCAAGTTAAAAATTGTACCTTCGTTTGCACGATCGGCACATCAGCTCCTCACTCTGCTCACAGATCGTACATACGACACACACGTGTTGCGTTTTATATAGTGCACATGCGTGAAACTCCACCCGCCCCTGGCGTTCTTTCTAGACTATTCCCCGCCCCTTCTCTTTCAGTGCAGTGGGGGGAGCACATGGCAGAGAAACAGCAGGTGCGCACTAATAGTTCCACTAACAAGGAGGAGGGCGAGGAAAGCCCGGAGCCTGAAACGTCCTGATCCTGGAGGAGAAGATTTAAGGCCTCAAATATGTCTTTTGGAGAGATGTTGGAGATGGTGAACATATTGAATAGGAACGACTATGATGGGAAGTATGGACCTTACCCAAACCCAAATATCAGAAAGGCCAAGATCATGAATAAAGTTGTGAAGAGTCTTCAGAAGAATTTTGGGGTACGACGATCCAAGGATCAACTGAGAAAAAGCTGGTCAGACCTGAAACTGAGGGAGCACGATCAGAACAGAAGGATCAAGCGAGTTCTTCAAAAAAGTAAGTAGTTGTCATGTGTTCATATTATTATTATTGCTTGCATACTGCTCCATGTGCTTTGATTTAATGTTGTACAGTTTAAAATGGGCACTTTCATGTTGATGGGTTCATTCGTTCGTACTAAACATCGTTCGTTAGCCCACTCCAAAAACAATATTTTGCCAAATTGCACTTCACTACATTTGTTCACACTACAGGTAAGTATTGCAGCTTTCGAAAGTGTCAAAAATAATGTTTTCACCTTTGAACTCTGCCAAAAAACACAATTGTACGATACTTCCAAGCAATGTTTCATATTCCCATGTCTGCCCTCTGTATGCTAAGTATTCCTTTTTTACATTCTTATAGGGGAGAGAAGACTCGGGACGTCTGAGGACACCAGGGACCCCACACCTCCCAAAGAAGGGGAAATACCAACACCAGAGGAGGAAGTAGAGATTGTTGAAGTTGGCCAAATTGTCACCACAACAGGTGAGTGTCGGAGACCACAGCTTCTGGTAAGCTAATCAATGTATGTCTGCATATTTATAATACATGGTGTGTTTTTTTTTTGTTTTTTTTAGGTGATGTGAAAGAAGAATCACATTTTACCAGTGCCCAGATCCTCATTGGGAGATAATGGGATGCAATCGCGATTTAGAGAATATACAGAAAAACATCAATGATGTTCAACAAAAAATGAAGAACATCATTGATGTTTTGGGGAGAGTCTGAAACACCCCAAACTAGCTAGCATCGTTTTTAAATTTTCTAAAACACTTTTATATTTTAAAAAAAGCCAAATTTGGAAGATGCACACAGTGTGTCAACATGCACTATCTCCCATCATGGGGGATCAATGTACGCGTTTTGTGGGTGCAACCCCTTCCTTGCTACTAAAGTGGCTCAGTTGCACCCCCAAAACATGTACCCCATGATGGGAGATAGCACATGTTGACATTAGGCATGGGATCAGGAGGAAACTGGCCACTTTTGGATTCTGTATTTGTGTGCATCTTCCAAATTTGGCTTTTCCAGGGGTGACATCCCATCTGATGAAGGCAATATCAGCACAGTTTATACATACTCATGTCTGATATTGCCTTCACTATTCAAAGTTGAACTTTGTAAGTTCCTGTGTTCTGTATGTTATGCTTTGATACATTCATGTTTAAACAAAAACGCCAAGTTATAAAAATGCTACCCAAAATAATGTTTTCTATACACCAAATATGTTGGTTTGTTGTAAAACCCTTTTCTAAACGCACATGTGAATGTGCTTTGAGTAAAAAAGTGAAATTATCAACAATGTGTGGCTTCCTTTTTCAGTGCGCAAAATCAGTATTTGGAGTAAAGTTGTTGTTTTCTGTGGCAATGGGTGTTATTTACTAAAGGCAAATCCACTTTGCTCTCCAAGTGCAGTTTCAGGTGCACTTTTGCTGTGCACTTGTAGTGCATAGTGGATGTGCCTTTAGTAAATAACACCCATAGTGATGTTTACATTTCCCCAATCACGACATTTTCATGACCCCACATATTTCTGCCATGGTGCTGAAAATTAGCAAGATTTTGGTCAGTAATGCACTACATACATTAGTTAACAAAAACAAGGTGTGTGTGTAGCAGACCCACAACATAATAAGATTATCTGAAGAAGAGACTGTCACCTCATCTTGCTCAGAACTTGGGTTTGCACTGTTGTTAAAAAAGGCCCCCCCAAAAAAAACAGCAAAAACACCTATGAGACACCTAAAACAAAGCCAAAAAGTAAATGAAATCAAAGATTATTGGAGTTTCAAAGAAAGATTTATTAAAATAATGCCTCTCAGACATTTTCTGGCATATCAATGGCCCCCCTACCCACAAAGTACTCCATGTATTGGTTTCTGACCTCGTGGGCGCTTTGGGGGGGGGGGGGGGCAAGCCAGGACGAGCAGCTTCAAGGGCCGTGAGGTTGTCATTTTCCAGCAAGTCTGCATCTGGGCCAACTGAGACCACATAGTTTGAGGAATGTTTTCTCAAAAAACAGTGCAGAACACAGCAGGCAAGCACAATGTGATTTAGTTTATATTCTGCCATATGTATTGGCATCAAAAATAGACGGAACCGGCTGGCCAGTATTCCGAAAGTGTTCTCCACGACTCTTCTGGCTCTGGTCAGCCGGAAATGAAAGATCCTTTGATCCGGGGTGAGGGTCCTCATCGGGAAAGGCCGCATCAGATGGTTTGCCAGAGCAAATGCCTCATCTGTGGCGAAAATGAATTGGAGTCCTTCAAGATTCTCCTCTAGAGGTGGCAAGCCCAGACTGCCACTCTGGAGATGCCAGTAGAATTCCATCCGTGGGTTGATGTCACATGGGGACTATGACATCGTAAGGGGGCGGGGTCACCATGTGACACCAACCCATGTGATATAAAGCCATGTGACACCGCCCCTTGTCCCTATATAAGTGGCCGCGCAGCACGGCCCTGGCATTGTGGCCGGAGAGAGCGTCGAGTCAACATCTCCTGGAGAAGAAGGAGAAGAAGAAGAAGAAGAAGAAGAGCGGAAGGCGGCGGCGGCGACAGAAGACCGGGCCACCGCCTGTAAAAGAGCTATAAGAAGGCGCGGCGGCCCGGCAGAAGAACCGAAGAGGGGGACAAGACCCCCGAAGTCGGGAGAAGAGGCCGGCAGCGAGGAAGAAAGCCGGACTCCTCCGCTAGCAAAAGAGCTACAAGAAGATAGCGGAGGAGTCCGGCGAGAAGACCCCCGAAGACGGAAGACCCCCGGAGCTGTGCAATAAAGTATTTTATCTCGTGTGTTGTGTTTTTTTTTGTACTTTTATTTTACAAGTGAATGGGTAGGGGTACATTGTACCCCATACTCATTCACATAGGTTGGGGGGCCGGTATCCGGGGGCCCCCTTATTAAAGGGGCTCCCGGATTCCGATAAGCCCCCCGCCCGCAGACCCCAACAACCAACGGCCAGGGTTGTCGGTAAGAGGCCCTTGTCCTCATCAACATGGGGACAAGGTGCTTTGGGGTGGGGGGGCCGCGCGGCCCCCCCTTCCCCAAGGCACCCCCCCATGTTGAGGGCACGCGGCCTGGTACGGCTCAGGAGGGGGGGCGCTCGCTCGCCCCCCTTTCCTGGCCGGCCGGGTAGCGTGCTCGGACAAGGGTCTGTTGTGGACTTGGGGGGGACCCCCACGCCGATTTTTTTTAAGTCCATACCAGGCGGCGGGGCCAGCGACGTCTCCTTCGCGGGCCCCGCCTACCTGGATACCAGCTCAAAATGAGCGGACTTTTCTCCGGGCGGGAAAAGTCCGCTCATTTCAAAAGTACGGCGGACTTGCATACACACGGCCGGATTGTCCGCCGAAATGCGAGTACGACGGACAGAATTTCGAAAAAAACGAAATTCTTAGTACGCCGGACTGCACGCTGAAAAAGTCTGCTGAAGCCCACACACGAGCGGACTGTCCGCTGAAATGTGTTTCGGCGGACTAAGTAGGCCATACAGTCCGCCCGTGTGTACGCGGCATTAGTCCGACCATGTGTATGCAACACCACTTCCGGACCACTTCTGGACTAAATCCGTCGGAATGTGTATGGGGGCTTAGAGATCACTTTACAACACCGCAGAAATTTGAAGCCCCTGCTGGATATCTTGTGCAGTAAGGGAATTCACTACAAATGGAAATTCCCTTTCTGCCTGTTAGCTACAATACAAGGTTGCACAGCGCTCCTCAAAGTGCCATAGGATTTGCCTCACTTCTGCAACACCTTAGGCATCCACCAGGTTGAAGTCCCTAACTGATATGCTAACTTCCGTCACATCATTGGAAGAATGGATAAACATACAGAGAAACCAATGGATGCTCAAGATATAAGGCCGCGTACACACGCGCGGACTGTTCTCCCAACTTTGTCCGTCAAACAGTTTCGGCAAACAGTCCGCTCAAACTTAGCATGGACGGACATGGCCACACACGACGGACGAACAGTTTGCTGAAACCGTGCGCGATGACGTGAACGGCACGTACGACGGGACGAAAAATACGACGTCCTATACACTGCATTATAACTTTCGGCGTGAAAATCCTTTCTGAGCATGCGCGCAACTTTGTTTGACGAACAAGCCTACACACGAGCGGACTGTTCGCTGAAACAAGGTTTCAGCGGACAGTTTTTCGGAAATTCCGAAAAACCTTGTCCGTCAAACTGTCCGCTGAAACTGTCCGCTGAAAGCCCACACACGAGCGGACTGTCCGCCCAAACACTGTTCAGCGGACAAAGTTGGGCGAACAGTCCGCCCGTGTGTACGCGGCCTCAGGTACTATAGGAGATGGCTCCCCTCAGGACACAGACAGCATACAATGGCACGTAACCCACAGAGAGACCTGATTCCCACTACCCCTCTTTCTGCCAGGAGAGCGCAAAGGGTCCGCTAATCTCCAGCTCCATACCTCCCTACACACAGCCTAAGTTGCCTAATGCCTGCTAAAATTTAACTTTTCTAAGTTCACTGTCCTCATATGGTTTACACTTTACCCAGTTTCCCATTTATACAGCTTTTCAGTTTTTCAATTCCTTTTTTTTTTCACAACCTTTTGTTTTCTCTTCCAAAATCCTTACACTGTGTGCTAATTGGTGGCACTGTACACTAACAGTGTAGTTTTTTGTTTTTTTTTATTCACCGCTGCCTCTGTATACAGTTCAGTCCAGCAAGAGATAGATAGTCTAACGCTTGGAGACTGCAGAACGCATATACCTAAGCTAGTACTATAATACCCAGAACACATTGCAACATCCAAGCAGTGCTCGATTGGAGAGGAGAAGGTCCCAGCACACTTCCTGCTTTGTAACCTGACACGAGTGTCCGAACACTTCGGAAGCTACACACTCTAGGACTGACACTGCAGGAAAGAACAGTTCCAATTGCAGACTGAATAAAACTAACAGATGCCAACTCACCATTCCCGCAGTTCCAAAATATCCCTGGACCATACTGGAACTGATAATACGAGTCAAGGGGTGTCAGAAAAGGGGTACTCACCGAGGCCAAGATGTAGAGAGCTGTTCACTCTTGCAACTAAGAGCATTCCACCTGGAGATGGTACAGAGGGGGGATTGCACAAAGAGGCACAAGCTACCAGCAGGATGCTCGGATTTGCGTGATGGTCAGTGAGGGACTGGATAGCTGGGCAGGATAGGTCTTGGACCCAGCGGGTAGGTAAGGCAACAAGTCCAGAACAGACTGGGGGTGCCAGCAGCAGAGACAAGTCCATAGGCAGGCTAAGAGGAAATCCAAGAGCAGGCCGAGGGTCAAACATAGGAGAAGGCAGTAAGTCCAGGAACCGGCAGGAGGCCAGAGCACTGGAGACATGAGACAATCCGGAAACAGGCTGAGGTTCAAGGCACAGGAGACTGGAGACAAATCCGAGTACAGGCCGAGGGTCAAACACAGGAGAAGGCAGGAAGTCCATAAAACAGGCCAGAGCTCAGGTCCAGGAGAGAGTCAGTGTAGGTTCAAACAATCCAGGTCCCAACAGGTAGACAATCAGCAGGAAACAGGAAACATGATCACAGGGAAGCTGAGAGACGAACCAGCAACTTATCTGAACAATCAGTCAGCTTTTATAGGCCAGCAGGGTATTCACGTTATGCGTGTGCTAGTGCGCATGCGTGCGTGGCATTCAGCATAGCCGCAAACGCGCGTGAGCCGAAGCGCAGTTCCGCCGCGTATGCATGCAGGGAAGTGTCGAAGTTGATGGGGCTGATCTTGGTTTCTTCCCTGACAGTACCCCCTCCCCCCCGAGGGGCGGCCTCTGGATGCCCAGACTGGACATTAACTCAGGATGCTCTTGGTGAAAGATTTTGATCAATTATGGAGCATGTCGATTCCCAGAGGGTTCCCAAGAGTTATCTTCCGGGGGGTAACCCTTCCATTTTACCAAATACTCGAGTTGTCTACCTGTCTTCCTGTATTAAGTATGGCTTCCACTTCAAATTCATTTTCTAAATTAACTATGACTGGAGGAGGAGGCGATTCCTCTCTTCCAGGAAATGGATTAGAGACCACTGGTTTCAGGAGAGATACATGGAACACTGGATGTATTCTATAGGAGCTAGGTAATGCTAGCTTGAAAGCCACATGATTCACCATTCTTCTAATCTTGAATGGTCTTATGAATCTAGGGCCTAATTTTCGTGAGGGACAAGGCAGCCTGAGGTTTGTAGCGGATAGCCAAACCTTCTCACCAATTCTAAAAACTGGATTCTCCTTTCTTCCTTTGTCGTAGTACTTCCTGTAATCATCCGGGCAGTCAGGACTGAGGGACACGGGTGAAAAAACTATGAAAAAATAATAATCAATATATAACAAATATTCCTTTTATTGGAAAAATAGAATACAAATACATATTCCATAAAACCAAAACAAAAAAGGAAAGGGGCTACAGGTTGTGGCTAAACGCCTAATTTTCACAGCTCAACCAGCATGACAGTAGATGGAGATCTTTCCAAAATGTTTCACCCTTAAATAGGGCTTCCTCTGGGAATGCTGGTTGTTCACGATGTGTACCGCTTTCCATGTTTCTTAAAAGTACAAAGACTAGAAACTGCCGGGACAACTAGATGGGCCACCTCGTCCAACCTACCATATGCTAGGGGTGGTCATAGAAGGCACAAAAAGACCAGAAATGCACTAAAGGCAGCAAGGTGGCGCCAAAGAGGACACATCAACCAGGATCAGAATTACTCAGAGTACCTGGGTCAAAACAAACAGCATGAGTCTGTATCCTGGCTCCCGCAGCCTTTTCGCTTTCTAATAGGAAAATACATAAAAAATCCACAACTAATTAACATTGCAACATTACAATAATTACAGCAACAGAGTACAACATTTTATCATGTGACTGTGTCTTCAATCTGAGAGTGGTAGTGTCTAAGCGCAAAGACTAGAAACTGCTGGGATAACTAGATGGGCCGCCTCATCCAACCAACCATATGCTAGGGGTGGTCATAGATGGCACAAAAAAGATCAAACCAAATCACATGATGTCTTTATATATTAGGGCTGCGGAAATTAACGATTAATTGTTCGATTAATCGTTAATTTCTCTGATCGATCAAAATAATTTTGATCAAGGGCGATCCACAGAGTGAGCTCCGCGGTCTCGCCCATAGGACGCCTAGCTCCGGAGCCGCGGCCATCTTGGTCCACCCGACGGCGGCTTAGTAGCGGCGCGCTGACGTCATCATCGCCCGTCTGCTTGTGCCGTCTACTCTGAGGACGGACGTCTATTCTATGCCTGCTGTCTATTCCGGACAGAGCAGACAATGTTGAATATTAAGGTATGGGGGAGATGTGGAGAGATGTGGACAGTACAGTATGGGGGAGATGTGGACAGTACAGTATGGGAAGAGATGTGGATATTACTGTATCGGGGGAGATGTGGACATTACAATATTGGGGGAGATGTGGACATTACAATATTGGAGGAGATGTGGACATTACAGTATGGGGGGAGATGTGGACATTACAGTATGGGGGAGATGTGGATATTCCAGTATGGGGGAGATGTGGATATTCCAGTATGGGGGAGATGTGGACATTACAGTATGGGGGAGATGTGGATATTACAGTTAAATTTAAACTAACTTTCTAAGTTTTTCTTAAAGTTTAATAAAAAAAAAATTGTAAAAACTGTATGTGCGTAATAATTAATCGAAATTAGTCGATTAATCGATGAAAAAAAAAAATTGATTAATCGAACAGGAAAATTTTAATCAGTAACAGCCCTAATATATATATATATATATACACATATATACACACATATATAGAGAGGCATATAGCAATGTCCCAATAAAACCAGAGGGACAATATCTTACCCCCCAGGTACGGGGAGGAGAAAAGAAAGAGGGGTGCCATGAAAAACAAACTAACTTACAAATGCACTATAGGCAGCAAGGTGATGCCAAAGAGGACAAATCAACCAGGATCAGAATTATTCAGAGTATCTGAAAATACAATAAAGGTGCCATATTATAGCTAGCCACCCAATATCAATACTTGGAATCAAGTCAGTTAGATAAAGAAATCATAATTCATAGGCCAATCGCTCACAATGTATAAAATTCAATAGAAATACCTGGATCAAAACAAACAGCATGTAACCTGGCTCCTGCAGCATCCTCATGCCGCCAAATGTGGTTCATTTATACCATCCATCCGATGATGACACCGGATGCGGACGCATAGACCACGTCGCGCAAGCGCGTGCGCACTGTCCGCTCAACCCTCGCACTCATGCACCTCGGTCGAGTCCATAAACTCAGTCGGATAGCAAGTGATGGTCTCCCTCTAGTGGGGGGAGGAAGGAATGAGGGCACAAAGTGCGCACGCGTGTGCGCAGCGTCCACTGCATCCACACATTTGTGCCCTCCTATCGAGACTCGGTCGGACATCCGAAGCTGGACTCCCTCTGGCGGAGGGAGAAGGGGAAGGACAGAGAATCTCTTTCCTATATAGGCTAGAGATATAGGTTTGAAAACAAAAAGTGTAGCGCCAAAGAAGTGAATATAAAAAGTCTCAAAACAATTTTTGAGCAAATATAAACAACCCGTGTTGAACCACAGAAAAGTCTCACACTTATTGTGAGATAAGTGTAAACAACATTATGTGCGATATATAATGTCCAGTAAAATACACATACAACATTTATTGTAACTTTGTTTGAGTGTCACCTGCTTGTTATATCAGAGTAGTGCAGTGTTTTCCCCTTCCTTTTTAGAGATATAGGCCATAGCAGGCAGCGCACATACGGTGCGAGCAGTAGAACAGGTGCCTACCAAAAAGTATAGACACCCTGGGCGTCCATATGATCACCCAAAAAAGCCTGGAAGGCCTGAGGCTGCATTCACACCTGAGCGTAGCGGTTTCAAGCATTTTTTGCGGCGTTTTTTACCGCGATTCGCGGCGGTTTTTACCGCCGCTTTTTACCGCGTTTTGCCGCAAATTTGTGCAGGGCAAAAGGTCACCAATGTTAAAAGAAGAAAAACGCCCAAATCAGCCCGATTCGCGAGACAAAAAAGGGTCCGGAACTTGTTTGAGCTTCAGGCGTAGGGCTTCAGGCGACTTGGAGTGGAGATGTGAACCATCTCCATTGGGAATAATGGATTTTTTCCCCTCCAGCGTTTTGTAGCTTCAGGCGTCAAGCTACAAAACGCTCAGGTGTGAATGGGGTCTGACAGTTGCGCAAATAGTGTCTTAGGCAGTCTAGTTGTAGAGATGACACCAAAAAATAAAGGGAAAAATATATATACACATGCGAACACCTACAGATTAAAAGAACACAATCACATTGCACAATTTTTATGTAAAAAAAAATATATATATATTTTATTAATACACAAGTCTTAATTAATATGACAAAACTCACTTACAGTTGATAAATACAATACATTTTTGAAGAATAAAATACAAGAGAATAATAAAACTTTGTAATTCATTGATAGATCTTCCAAAATCTAAAATGTATCAATTATTATACTAAAGGCCAATAAATCTATGGGGGAGAAGAGGGAGGGAAATATAAAAATATATAAAAGCAATGTGGGAAGCACAAGATAAGCGTACGCTTATCTTGTGCTTCCCACATTGCTTTTATAAATGTTTATATTTTTTATGTGATCACTAGGGATGAGCTTCGTGTTCGAGTCGAACGCATGTTCGACTCGAACATCGGTCGTTCGTGCGTTCGCCGAATTCCGAACGTTTGGGCCGTTCGCGGCAAAATTCGTGTGGCCCACAATGCACTGCGATGGCGCAATGCATTGCTGTCTCACGATTGGCCAAGCATGCACTGTGACCCCGCATGCTTGGCCAATCGCAGCGCCAGCAGCGAGGAGAGCAATGGTTGGACACAGGCATCCTGCCTGTGGCCAATCATAGCTCAGCCTGTGTAGTGCACGCCCCACACTATATAAAGCCGCCTTTCAGGCGGCCTCGTGTAGTGTTTGTTAGCATCTGAAGCAGTGGGTGTTCTGTGTACCTTCAACACAGTTACACACCAATCGTTTTTGGCTGATTTACTATTTTGCTCTTGTGTAGTGGTTACTGTCTGTGCCCTGACCGCAGTATACACCACTATATTCACCTCACCTATATAGCTAGTGATCTAGCTTTAATAATAGAGCTTGCAGTCAGTAGTGTTAGTGCGTGCTGTCTGCGTGCTCTGTACCCAGTACATACCACTATATACACCTACATAGCTGTTCTCTATTTGAGCCCACTTGCCATCTGCAGGAGTTATTGGAAGTTGTGCTGTGCTTCCAGCACAGCACAGTATACATCTGTATATACCCCTTTAACTCTGCTGTTTTCTGGTTATTGTCTGCGTGCCCTGACCGCAGTATACACCGTGATATTCCCCTCACCTATATAGCTAGTGGTCCATCTTTAACAATAGAGCTTGCAGTCAGTAGTGTCACTCAGGAGATAGTGCGTGCTGTGTGCGTGCTCTGTACCCAGTACATACCGCTATTATCCACCTACATAGCTGTTCTCTATTTGGGCCCGATTGTCATCTGCGGGAGTTATTGGAAGTTGTGTGTGCCTCCAGCACAGCACAGTATACATCTGTATATACCCCTTTAACTCTGCTGTTTTCTGGTTATTGTCTGCGTGCCCTGACCGCAGTATACACCGTGATATTCACCTCACCTATATAGCTAGTGGTCCATCTTTAACAATAGAGCTTGCAGTCAGTAGTGTCACTCAGGAGATAGTGCGTGCTGTGTGCGTGCTCTGTACCCAGTACATACCGCTATTATCCTCCTACATAGCTGTTCTCTATTTGGGCCCGATTGTCATCTGCGGGAGTTATTGGAAGTTGTGTGTGCCTCCAGCACAGCACAGTATACATCTGTATATACCCCTTTAACTCTGCTGTTTTCTGGTTATTGTCTGCGTGCCCTGACCGCAGTATACACCGTGATATTCACCTCACCTATATAGCTAGTGGTCCATCTTTAACAATAGAGCTTGCAGTCAGTAGTGTCACTCAGGAGATAGTGCGTGCTGTGTGCGTGCTCTGTACCCAGTACATACCGCTATTATCCACCTACATAGCTGTTCTCTATTTGGGCCCGATTGTCATCTGCGGGAGTTATTGGAAGTTGTGTGTGCCTCCAGCACAGCACAGTATACATCTGTATATACCCCTTTAACTCTGCTGTTTTCTGGTTATTGTCTGCGTGCCCTGACCGCAGTATACACCGTGATATTCCCCTCACCTATATAGCTAGTGGTCCATCTTTAACAATAGAGCTTGCAGTCAGTAGTGTCACTCAGGAGATAGTGCGTGCTGTGTGCGTGCTCTGTACCCAGTACATACCGCTATTATCCACCTACATAGCTGTTCTCTATTTGGGCCCGATTGTCATCTGCGGGAGTTATTGGAAGTTGTGTGTGCCTCCAGCACAGCACAGTATACATCTGTATATACCCCTTTAACTCTGCTGTTTTCTGGTTATTGTCTGCGTGCCCTGACCGCAGTATACACCGTGATATTCCCCTCACCTATATAGCTAGTGGTCCATCTTTAACAATAGAGCTTGCAGTCAGTAGTGTCACTCAGGAGATAGTGCGTGCTGTGTGCGTGCTCTGTACCCAGTACATACCGCTATTATCCACCTACATAGCTGTTCTCTATTTGGGCCCGATTGTCATCTGCGGGAGTTATTGGAAGTTGTGTGTGCCTCCAGCACAGCACAGTATACATCTGTATATACCCCTTTAACTCTGCTGTTCTATAAAAAAGGCATCTGCAGGAGTTAGTGGGTGTTGTGTGCCTCCAGCACAATATAAACTACCCAACCACTGTTTTACCCAACTCCCTTCAGGCCATTACCATGTCTGGAAGGCCAGCAAGGAGAGGCAGACAGGCGCGAGCCGATAAAAGAGGGCAAGCAGGCTCTGTGTCTAGAGACAACAGTGCTGGTCGTGGACGCGGTGCATTGTCATCAGCACGTGGCCATGGGACATGCTTGTCCTTCTTTTCTGCAGCTGGACATGTTGAACCGCAACATGCCAATGACTTGGTAGAGTGGATGACCAAGCCCTCTTCATCCTCCTCATCCTCTCTCACCCAGTCTCAGGGTAGTAGAAAAGCAGCTGCCAACACATCGTCGTCCCTCCTCTCAATGTCATCATCAGTGACTCCTTCCCTAGACCCACCACGTCCTCCTGAGGAGTCTCCTGAACTCTTTGAGCACAGTGTTGGGTACATGCTCCAGGAGGATGCCCAGTGTTTGGTGGGCTCTGATGATGACACTCAGCTAGAGGAAGGCAGTAGCGTGAGCGCAGAGAGAGAGGATGCTCAAGAAGCACAGCAATCTGGCAGTCATGTTCCACAAGCTGCAGCATACTGCCAGGTTTGCTACAGCGATGAAGAGGGAGGGGATGATGAGGGCACTGACTCCACGTGGGTGCCTGGAAGGAGGGAGGAGGAGGAGGAGGAGGCACATGTCCAACGAGGCAGGATGCCCTCCGGGGGCCAGCTTAGGGGCAGCACACCGACGGAATCACACCGCAGAGCTCCGCCTGCGCAGAGCGCTTCCTCTGCGCGTTATTCTAAAAGTTCTTTGGTGTGGGCCTTTTTTGAGACGAGTGCATCAGATCGCACCGCTGCTATTTGCAACATATGTCTCAAGCGTATCTCACGTGGCCAAAACATCAGCCGCTTGGGCACCACATGCTTGACCAGACATATGTTGACCTGCCATGCAGCTCGTTGGCAAGCGTACCTGAAAGACCCACACCAAAGAACAAAGCGGACCTCTCCTTGCTCCTCATTAGCTGGCATCTCTAACCCCACTAGACCTTCAGTCCTCTCTGAAACCTGCTCTGAGAGGAATGAAGGTGTAGAATTAGGTGTGTCACAGCCAAGTGCTTCCGGGAACTCTGCTAGTGGTACATCCACATCCGATTATAGCAGGCAAATGTCCCTGCCCCAGCTGCTGGACCGGCGGAAGAAGTTTACTCCCAGCCATCCACATGCCCAGCGGTTGAATGCTAGCTTGGCTAAATTGCTAGCACTT
Source organism: Lithobates pipiens (assembly GCF_037356315.1). Lineage (NCBI taxonomy): Eukaryota > Metazoa > Chordata > Amphibia > Anura > Ranidae > Lithobates > Lithobates pipiens. The sequence continues at coordinate 211,812,949 of NW_027507784.1, forward strand.
CAACTGCTGCCTTTTCAGTTGGTAGACTCGGCCCCCTTCCGTGAGTTTGTACAATGTGCGGTTCCTCAGTGGCAGGTCCCCAAACGCCACTTTTTCTCACGGAAGGCGATTCCGGCTCTCTACCGGCATGTGGAAGGCAATGTCCTTGCCTCGCTGGACAGGGCGGTCAGCGGTAAGGTGCATATTACCGCTGACTCATGGTCCAGCAGGCATGGACAGGGACGTTACCTGTCTTTCACGGCCCATTGGGTCACCCTTCTGGCTGCTGGGAAGGATGCAGGACAAGGTGCAGTAGTGTTGGAGGTTGTTCCGCCACCACGCCTCCAAAATGCTACTATTGGTTGTGACACACCTCTCTCCTCCACCCCCTCCTCTTCTTCTTCCTCCATGGCCTCTTCCAGTGCTCTGTCCTCAGAACCAGCGGTGCTCCGTAGGCGTTGCAGGGGCTACGCAAGTACGCAGGCAAAACGATGCCATGCCGTGCTTGCGCTGGTTTGTTTGGGGGACAGGAGCCACACTGGGGCGGATGTTTTGTCAGCTCTGCAGGGGCAGGCCGAGAGCTGGTTGACGCCACGCCAGCTTAAGCCAGGAATGGTGGTTTGCGACAATGGCACCAACCTCCTCTCCGCCCTCCGACAGGGACAACTGACCCATGTGCCCTGTGTAGCTCACGTCCTTAACCTGGTGGTGCAGCGGTTCTTGGGCAGGTACCCCGGCTTACAGGATGTCCTGAAACAGGCCAGGAGAGTCTGTGTGCATTTCCGCCGATCATTTAATGCCTGTGCTCGGCTGGCTGAGCTCCAAAAGGAGTTGAACCTGCCCAAGAACCGCCTTATATGTGACATGCCCACCAGATGGAACTCAACATTGGCCATGCTGCAGCGGCTGCACACGCAGCAGAGGGCCATCAATGAGTACCTGTGCGACTACGGCACCAGGACAGGGTCAGGGGAGCTTGGTTTTTTCTCACCACGCCAGTGGGGCATGATCAGGGATGCATGCACTGTCCTGTCACCGTTTGAGGAGGCCACAAGGATGGTGAGCAGTGACAGTGCATGCATCAGTGACACTGTACCTCTTGTCCACCTCTTGGAGCATACACTGCGTGGAATAATGGACAGGGCACTTGAGGCAGAACAGAGGCAGGAAGAGGAGGACTTCCTTGCCTCTCAAGGCCCCCTTTATCCAGACAGTGTTCCTGCTGTGCCACCCATCACACAGGAAGAGGGTGAGGAGGAGAAAGAGGAGGAGGAGGATGATTGTGTCAGCATGGAGGTGGAGGCTGGCACTCAGCATCAGCATCAGCAGCAGCAGTCTTATAGGGATGATTTACAGTCCCAAGAAACACGTGGACTTGTACGTGGCTGGGAGGAGGTAGCTGCGGATCATGTTGTCCTTAGTGACCCAGAGGACTCCGAACCGAATGCCTCAGCTAACCTACGCTGCATGGCCTCCCTGATCCTGCAAAGCCTGCGGAAGGATCCTCGTATTCTTCGGATCAAGGAGAGGGACCATTACTGGCTGGCCACTCTCCTTGATCCACGGTACAAGGGTACGGTTGCCGACCTTATCTTGCCATCGCAGAGGGAGCAGAGGATGAGACATCTCCGGGAGGCCTTGCAGAAAGCTCTGTGCAACGCGTTCCCAGAGACTGGGAGGTCACAAACTCCTGGTCCTGGACAACGTGTTGCTGAGGCATCAGTCAGAAGGAGCGGTGGAGAAGGTGGCCGTCTGACTGATGCTTTCAGACAATTTTTTAGTCCGCAGCCCCAAGGTATGATTGGTTCCAGCACCCATCGCCAGCGTCTAATTTACATGGTGCAGGAATACCTAGGGGCAAGGTCAGACTTGGACACCTTTCCCACTGAAAATCCTCTGGCTTACTGGGTCTTGAGGATGGATCACTGGCCAGAGCTTGCACAGTATGCAATTGAGCTACTGGCCTGTCCTGCATCCAGCGTTCTTTCGGAACGCACCTTCAGTGCTGCTGGTGGCTTCGTTACCGATCACAGGGTGCGCCTGTCCACCGAATCAGTTGATCGACTGACCTTCATCAAGATGAATCAGTCTTGGATCACCCACAGCTACCAAGCACCTGAAGCTGATGTAACCGAATAATTTTTTTTGAAATACCACATCCCTTCAAGACTGCCTATGCTGATGCTGAGTGACTGTCCTGTTATGTTGATTGTCTATCCTTTTCCTCCTCCGCTGATATGTTGGAAGAACATTTTTGGTTCTGGTTGATGCCAGCAGCCCAATTTTTCTGCCCCTGTTTAACAGGGGCGTTTAAGTACAATTTTTGATGCAATGCTTTGCAGCAGGGCTAATTCCTGCAATAAAACTAGAGTGTATGGCAGAGGTTGCAGTGTGATGGCACCAGTGCCTAAGGCCCAATTTTTCTGCCCCTGTTTAACAGGGGCGTTTAAGTACAATTTTTGATGCAATGCTTTGCAGCAGGGCTAATTCCTGCAATAAAACTAGAGTATATGGCAGAGGTTTCAGTGTGATGGCACCAGTGCCTAAGGCCCAATTTTTCTGCCCCTGTTTAACAGGGGCGTTTAAGTACAATTTTTGATGCAATGCTTTGCAGCAGGGCTAATTCCTGCAATAAAACTAGAGTATATGGCAGAGGTTGCAGTGTGATGGCACCAGTGCCTAAGGCCCAATTTTTCTGCCCCTGTTTAACAGGGGCGTTTAAGTACAATTTTTGATGCAATGCTTTGCAGCAGGGCTAATTCCTGCAATAAAACTAGAGTATATGGCAGAGGTTGCAGTGTGATGGCACCAGTGCCTAAGGCCCAATTTTTCTGCCCCTGTTTAACAGGGGCGTTTAAGTACAATTTTTGATGCAATGCTTTGCAGCAGGGCTAATTCCTGCAATAAAACTAGAGTGTATGGCAGAGGTTGCAGTGTGATGGCACCAGTGCCTAAGGCCCAATTTTTCTGCCCCTGTTTAACAGGGGCGTTTAAGTACAATTTTTGATGCAATGCTTTGCAGCAGGGCTAATTCCTGCAATAAAACTAGAGTATATGGCAGAGGTTGCAGTGTGATGGCACCAGTGCCTAAGGCCCAATTTTTCTGCCCCTGTTTAACAGGGGCGTTTAAGTACAATTTTTGATGCAATGCTTTGCAGCAGGGCTAATTCCTGCAATAAAACTAGAGTGTATGGCAGAGGTTGCAGTGTGATGGCACCAGTGCCTAAGGCCCAATTTTTCTGCCCCTGTTTAACAGGGGCGTTTAAGTACAATTTTTGATGCAATGCTTTGCAGCAGGGCTAATTCCTGCAATAAAACTAGAGTATATGGCAGAGGTTGCAGTGTGATGGCACCAGTGCCTAAGGCCCAATTTTTCTGCCCCTGTTTAACAGGGGCGTTTAAGTACAATTTTTGATGCAATGCTTTGCAGCAGGGCTAATTCCTGCAATAAAACTAGAGTATATGGCAGAGGTTGCAGTGTGATGGCACCAGTGCCTAAGGCCCAATTTTTCTGCCCCTGTTTAACAGGGGCGTTTAAGTACAATTTTTGATGCAATGCTTTGCAGCAGGGCTAATTCCTGCAATAAAACTAGAGTATATGGCAGAGGTTGCAGTGTGATGGCACCAGTGCCTAAGGCCCAATTTTTCTGCCCCTGTTTAACAGGGACATGTAATTGCAATTCTTGATATAATATTTCACAGGAGGGCCCCTTCCTGTGCCCACCCAGAGTAACGGTGAGGACTTATAGTGTTGTGGCACCAGCACCACAACCACCAAAGGTCAATTTTTCTACTACTGTTCAACAATGGCATGTAATTACAATTCTTGATATAATCGTTCACAGCAGGGCGCTCCAGCGCCCACCAAGAGTCACTTTGAGGGCTTACAATGTTGTTGCAAAACCAACACCTTGTTCCGCCATTTCTGCAGAGCATATAGGGCAGGCCCCTACTTTCAAACATCCAATTTACAAACATCTCCTACTTGCAAACGGAAGGAGACAACAGCAAGTGAGATGAAAAAAGATGGACGACAAAACAAATTATACAGGGGTGATAACCCTTCCCTATGCTTTCCAAAAAGCTTAAAAATCGTTTTTTTGACTGGAGCTACACTTTAAAAATGTACCAGTTGAAAATTACAAACAGATTCAACTTAACACAACAAACCTACACAGTCCCTGTCTTGTTTGCACCGCCTGTATACTGCTGTTCTGAGTATATAGGGCCTGGGGGCCACACGCATTTCCTTTTTTTTAATATGGGTACGGGGTTCCCCTTAATATGCGTACGAAACCCAAAGGGGCTGGTAATGGGCAGGGAGGGCTACCCATGCCATTTTTCTGAATGATTTTCAACCATATTGCAGGAACCAGATATAACATTAAAACCGCAAGCAGTTTTAAATGGTGTTATTTCCGTTTAATGTCATTTTGTGCAGGGACTGTTCTAAACACGGGAAACACGTGGCACTTCACAGGCATACTACAGACACCCCCCAGGCACCATATTTAAAGGAATATTTCACTTTTTTTTTTTCACTTTAATCGTCATTAAAATCAGTGCTCCCGCCAAAACGGTAGTTTTTAAAACTTTTTTTTGCAGTGACCCATGTCCCCTGAGGCAGGAGGCAGGTCGCCAAACCCTTTTTAGGACAGTATCTTGCATATTAGCCGTTAAAATTAGCACTTTCCAATTCGAACGTTCGAGTCCCATAGACTTCAATGGGGTTCTAACGTTCGTACCGAACACGGGGGTCGTTCGCAAGTTCTGGTGCGAACCGAACCGGGGGTGTTCGGCTCATCCCTAGTGATCACATATATTTGTCACATCTGTTTATATGCTTGATGTGAATAAAGTTTTTAGTCTTTTTTGACCTGCACCATCAGAATTTTTTTCCATATTTTCCATACTGTATTGGATATATACTGAGCCATTTGGGGGCATCTTATTGGATTCCTGCGGATTTGTTCCATCGCAAGATTGCTGGCGTGCATTAGTGCCGCCTTTGGGATGGGTGTCCCTCAGTCCTGACTGCCCAGTTCCAGCCTGGTTCGGTTTTTCTCTTGTGCTAGTGTTTGGAGCGCTACAAGCTCGTATGGTACATTGCCATAAGGTACTTGTATCCAACATATCTGGTAAGAGTGTTTCATCTTCCTATATGATTTCCATCCCTTTGAGATCCATTCATGATCCAGAGTGATTATACCATCTTGCCTATCGGGGCATTTATCACCTGATTGGACTATCTGATCATTGGGACTCTTCATTATATTGCTTTGTATGGGTGATACCTTATAAAGGCCCCATATGTATATTGACTTTTTTGGAATATCTGAGTTCTCACCGTCACGAGTGTCACTTTTTGATTTCATTATCATTGTTTGAACATATTAATTGTTCTGGATGAATTAGCCCTACACTATTTTGTTGCACGAATGCTATTAAGTATCCCGTGAAGCCTCACAATCTCCTTAATAAAGGTGTTGGTTGTATCCAGAGCAGAGGGTGTGCCAATCATGGGCAGAAAGTGTGCTCTCTTTGAAAGGCGGTCGACAATGACCAGAATGGTGGTGAATCCTTCTGAAGGTGGCAGATCGACAATAAAGTCCATAGAAACTTCAGTCCATAGCTGTTGTGGAATAGGCAAAGGTCTCAGCAGCCCCAAGATTTGTCATTAGATCCTTTACTGCGTTGAAGGGATGCATGAAGAGACATATTTTTTACAGTCCCGCCTCCAACCAGGCCACCAGAAGGAACGGAAGTTACCGGCCAGCTTATGGTCATGACAAGTTTTTAAGATCAGCGACCTTACTTCCTGTGGGACAAAAATCTTATTTCGGGCCCAAAGCAAATTGTTTCATCTTTCCAAGGAAGTCACCTCTGGATCAGTACAGTGGCTGGAGGCTGTTTTGATGGCAGCTGCCAAATCGGGCCAAGTAAGAAGAAAAAAAATTTGCGGAGACAGAATGGTACTTGGTAAAAGGCGAAAGATTTATTTATTTAGAGCTCTGCTGTGAGAGGGCTTGCTGATGACATAAGGACGTTCAGCACGGAGGGAGGGGCTTGAGGAGGTTGGCCGAAGAGGGAGTGCGGGAGCGGAGACCGGATATAGCCGGAGGGTGAGAGGCTCCGGCGGAACCGATGAACCGCCGCACGAGCCTGCTCCGGAACCCGCCTGCCCGCCGGCCGAGGCAAAGAGACATACAGGCCACTAGTAATTGACCTCCATCTCTCGCTCATTCTCCCCCCCCCCCCCGCAACCCCCCGCAGGAACACTGGGAGCAGACAGTTATAGACCCAGAAGAGGACCAGCTCAAGCAGACATAAGAGGAGAGCAGTGTCAGAAAATCCATAGAAGCAACGCTGGAACAGATAAGTTTTGCTGCTTCCTTTGCTCTAAGTAATTCTTACCCCCCAGTGTATGAACTGTATGAACTGTATATATCTGACTGTTAGTATAGTACAGAGAGGGGTATGATTGATCTGAGAAACCTTAAGATCCCCTAGATGACCACAAGCTGTATATTATTGCGGAAATTTTCCTGGCAGATTGAGAACTGAGAGGAAAAGTAAAAACCTGGATAGATGCCATAATTAGATGTGAAAAGATAGCCTGTTATACTAGAATTTTGGCAGAATGCGATTGAGTTAATGAAGGCTATATCTCAGACTGGCACAAGGATTGAGGAGTGAAGGGGTTTCTCTCTTTTTTTTTTCTTCTCTCTCTTCTCTACCCCATATTAAATAATAAGCATTTTTGCCAGGCCAATTTCCCGAGAGATATACCGGTGAAATAGGCGACGCACAAAATCCCTGAAGATCTTATTATATTATTATAAGGATATCCTGAAGGGAACAATTAAGCGGGTTACCACCATCAACATACACCGTATGATTTATAAAAGCCCCGGCGTCCACCTCATAAAGTAAGTGGGGAAGATATGATAAGATACGCCCCTATTAAATAAACTGAGAAAATAATTTTTTCTGTGGAGGCGGGGCGGTCAGAAATATACTACCCAAAAATAGAACCCCGGGCCAGTCAAAGGGATGCAGTGTAATTAATCGGGTAGAAAATTAAAAAGGGGTGTCTTTGGAGAGACTTTTGTTGAGTAGTTGGTAGACGAGAAGATTAATACACTGGGGAAACGGGCAAGAGAGGTGAAGAAAGTCACTATGAGTAAATCCTCAAAACAAGCTGCCAAGGGCGGTTGCCTCAAAACCCCAAAAAATATAACTACAGAGAGTACGATAAAAAAATGCATGACCCAAGGAGCTAGCCTGAGGGGAGGAGGGATGGAAAAGACGCCCCCCAAACCCGAGAAGAAAAAGGGAATGGATAAAAAAACAGGGGGAATCTCAGATCACTCTAGGGATGAATTGACAACTGAGAGAAAACCGGAGTAAAGTAAATGTGAAGATCAAAGGGCTGATGACCAAGTGACAACAAAAGGGATGATGAGGGAGATGCTCCTGAAGCTGGAGAATGCTATTAAATTAGATATAAGCATGTTGAGAAGTGACCTGGGGCATCTATTACCAAGAGTGGAGGTAGTAGAAGAAAGAATCGATACACAAGCTCAGGATCTAAGCAAAGTGCAGTAGCAAGTTAAAATAGCATACCAAAATCAGAGGAAAATTCTTTACTGACTCGAAGATCAAGAAAATAGAAATAGAAGACAAAATTTGAGAGTACGGTCCGTCCCAGAAAATAAGAAAGAGGAATTAAGGGATATCATGGAAAACATATTCCGCCCTATACTGGATAGAGGAGAGGAGGAATTCCCCAGGATTGAGAGGGTGCATCGGGTTGGGAAGAAAAAGTATGATGAGACTGAAAGGCCACGGGACATTATCGGAAGATTTGAATACTATGAAGACAAAGCGGAAAATTGAGGGGAAAAGCCCCATTAAAATATGCAGGATCAGAAATACAAATTTTCCCAGATTTAGCGCCTGAAACATTGGCCAGGAAGCGTCTCTTAAAACCCTTGTTGGAACAGATGAGAGCACAGAATATAAGATACAGCTGGAGTTTTCCGGCATGTCTGATAGGATTCAAAGATGGAAGAACTGCTAGGCTGAGATTCCCGGAAGAGCTTCGTGATTTCTGTGAGAAATTAGAAATCCAGACTCCAATCCTCCCAGGCTGGATGGACGGTCATTGGGAAACATTATAAGAGGAACCGATATCCATATACAGGGGGATGGGATAAAGATCAACAGAGGTGGGGGGGGGGAGGAGGAGGCGCAGGAGGGGGACTGAATGGATTTAAGGCAAGGCAGGAGGTGGGCCCACTACCCCCCTTCCTCCTCGGTATTTCATCTGAGGAGGGGGGGAGTGGAGGCAAAATATAGAGCCCCACCTCAGAACACTAAAGACTTTGAGATGGCCAGAGATTCTAGGCTCATCAACAAGTCCTGGGCCAGATTGTGGCCAAAAGGTGAGGGCAAGGGGGTGGTTGGGGAGGTTTTGGGAAGGGGGAGAGGGGTGGGGTTGAGGGTGGGGGGGGAAATGTCAGTAGGGAAGTCTCTTGGGATTGGCAAGGTCTGTTTAGAAAACTCGGATAGCAAAAACAATGGCTATTAACTTTTATGTCCTATAACGTCAAGGGGCTAAATACATCAAAAAAGAGGCATAAGATTATGAAAGAATTAAAACAATACGAGGCAGAGGTGATCTTCCTACACCAAACGCATATTTCGCACGTGTCAAAGGTCAGGCTCTATTCTAAAGACTACCCGAGTTGGTACTATGGTGACACGATCACAAATAGCGGGAGGGGGGTAGCAATAGGATTTTTAAAAAATATTCGCTTTGTCCTGGAGGAAAGAGAGACAGACCCAGAGGGAAGATTTCTCTTTCTAAAGGGAAAACTAGGAAATATGAGGTATACATTGGCCAATATGTATTCTTCGAATAAAAACCCTATAAGATTTCTAAAGGGAATTTTGGCCAAATTACAGGAGTTTAAAAGTGGTTACGTGATCATGATGGGAGATATGAACTTTTGTTTGGACCCAGGATAGACAGTATGTCCGGTGCACAGGGGAGGAGTAACGCACAACTAAAAAAGATAAAACAAAATTTGAGTAATAGCCAACTAGTAGATGTGTGGAGGGTACAACACCCAAAATTATCGGACTACACATTTTACTCCCCTGTGCACGGGATGTACTCTAGGATCGACTATATTTTCGTGGAACATAGAGCCCTACAGAATTAAGGAATTACCGATCGAAAGTTTTTCCGTCGGGAAAATTGAGAACATGCTATAAATTTTTGGCTGGCAGAAATTCGGACAGCTAAATTCCGATGGAGCATACACACGGTCGCATTTTCCCATGAAAAGCTCTTATCAGTCTTTTTCTGGCCGGAATTCCGATCGTGTGTACGTGGCATAAGAGGAGATGGAAGCAGTCCTAGCTGCATGGGTTCTCCTTCCAAAGCAGAGGTGACTGAAGGGACCGGAAATGGTGGATAAGTAGAAGAAGAATTAGGGAGCATCCAGCTGGGCCTGGAAGTGCTCAGATTGCCACTCCCGCATGCGCCTGTCCTGTTTAGTAGCTAATTGGATCAAGTCTTCTAAAGAAGCAGGGATCTCGACCCAAGGGCAGCTCATCTTTTAGAGTTTCTGAAAGACCTTGGCGGTATTGGTATCTAAGCGTGGCCTCATTCCACCTGGTATCAGCTGACCATTTGCAGAATTCAACAGTATATTCACTCTACACTCTGCACTCTATATTATGTGGAAAGCAAACTTTGAGACCTGGTTGGACACAGTCTATAACAGTGAGACCGCTCTGTAGAACTGCAGGTCTCAGCAATCCTCTGAACTAGTCTACAAAGTGACAAAGTAATATATAAATCTTGGGCAACGGCCTTCTCACCACACAGGGCCCGAACAATGTTGCTCCTCCGCTTCTGCTAGTTCTGCTAGTTCCGTACACAAAACCTCTCCGTTGGATGACTGATCACTGTGTTTCTCTTTCCGGTATCCTGGATCCTCTGATCTGATCATGTTCAAGACCTCTCCGGAGGCTTCAACTCTGCTCTGCGCCAAGCAGGCCGCGGCTCTTCCGATCACACCCACATAGGTCCCCCAGGCAGGTCTCGTGTCCCGGGCAGAAGAGAGCGAAACATGGCTGCTTTGTATCTTTTACTTTCAATAGTTTTTTTATTGAATTTTATCCGAAAGAAATACAACATAGCTGCACAGATACAAATAGAGAATTTCCAGGTACAACAGTTCATGAAGCACAAACAGTACTTGTGCTCGCAGACTCTTGGAATAATGATGAAAGGGAATCGACAGACACTGAAAGAATGTGACCTGAAGGTGTGCCGTGGTCACGTGGTCAGTATGCCTAAAAGGGGGCATACCCAAGTAGTAAGACAAAAAGGAAGAGATAGAAGAAAAAAGGGGGAACAGGAGGGTGGGACAACCTCCGGAAAAGTCAGACAGGGCAGAGAGGAGCCGAGGCCCCTCCCACAAATACAGGCGGGCCTGTCTTCCCACTTGTGCTCGGAGACTCTTGTAATAATGATGAAAGGGAATTGACAGACACTGAAAGAATGTGACCTGAAGATGTGCCGTGGTCACGTGGTCAGTATGCCTAAAAGGGGGCAAAAAGTACAACAGACAGTGAGATGAAAATGCAAAGTTTATTTAACCAGAACCAATCAATCAGTCAAATGAAGAAATGCTTGGGACATCTCTGTCACTGGCTTCGGGACGTAACTGGTGTAGCATGAAGACCTCCACCTACCCAACCTCTTAATGATGTGCACGGGGACCCCCTGATGTGAAGCCGCAGAGGCTGCTCCGATCCTAAAAGAGTGACCCGAGTAGGACTTGGGATTGAGCCCTAGATTCCCCAAAACAGTGTGGCAGTATTTGATAAAAAGTGACGAAGTGAACGGGCCCCGTTAAAGGGCAAAAGAGGACTATCCCTGGGTTGGCCTGCCAACTGGACCAACAACAGATCAAAAACCATGACCGGCACCAACCAGAATTGATCCTGAAAAACCTGATATCTGTGCCGGACCCAATCTGTTGCGTCTTACATGCCTCTAAATGTAACAAAAAATGGTCAGGATACCTGACTAGTTGACTAATGGACAATGTACGAGACCCAGCCGCGGTACGAGCAAACTCCCCTGGCCTAAGAAAACCGTAGAAAGCCAAATAAATTGCTGCCTTCAGCACCAGACTAGGTAAAAGCCCAAAAGGAGATCTAGATAACATGACTGACAAGGCACGGAAAATGTCCCGGAGAAGTTTGGCCCATATATGGTGGGATTGTCCCAAGATTAAAGAATATTGGAGAGAAATAATAAGATATATAGAAGTAATAGCTAAAATACAGCTACCTGAGAACCCATGGGTATACCTATTCCATGCAGTAGATACCCCAATTAAGGAGTATAGGAATTCCCTTACAAGCTCATTAATAAACGCGGCAAAAAGTCTGATTCCGAAAAAATGGAAAGAAATAGAAGCACCCAAAGTAAAGGAATGGTTAGGAAAAGTTGAGGAAATGTACAGCATTGAAGGGCTGGGAATGGAGGAAGAAAGAGAAAGAAAGAGATTCCATGTGAAATGGAAATACTGGAAAATCTTTAGACAATCTATGATCTTTAACGAGGTAATGGGTCGGTAGGGGTGGGAAGAGGGGTGGGAGGGAGATATTTTAGAAGAACTCGAGAAGTAAAGAAAGAAAACCAGGATAATGTGAAAAATTGAAAGGAATGAATGTATATTGGTTCTATGGTTTTCTTTTAATACCTGATTATGTTTTGTACGCAACTTAAATGAAAAATTTAAATAAAGAATTTAAAAAAAAAGGAAAATGTCCCGGAGAGAGAAAGCCTATTATTGGGGCTCGGAGAGCTACTCTTCTGAATACCCCTCAGAACCGCCTTGACTGCGTGAGCCACAAACACTGAGGGTCTCCCGGGATGTTGTAAAGAGAAAAAATGCTGCACTCTAGCCAAGTAACCTTTAATTGTACCGTGAGATAACCTGAGCTGGGAATGACAGTATGCTACAAAAGCTAAAATGTATCGCACGTCCAAACAATCCGACCTGGGGTACAGGGTGCAAAACATCTGAAATGCTTTCCAAGCTGTGTGGTAAGCCCACCTGGTGTTGATGGACAGTGACCTGTTAATCAACCCCAATGCGCCTGTCCAATGCAAACCTAATCCATCCTCATAAGCAAAAACTGCGGGGAGGGGGTCGCCGTGACGTCTGCGTCCGGAACCTGACAGAAAAAAGATGAAAAATCAAAACGGGACAGAGCATCCGCTGGTGAATTTTGCACGCCACTAATAAACCTGCAGTGTATGTGAAAGCTAAAATTAAGCGACAACCAAGTGAGCCTGCATAAAAACGACATGATGAGCAAGGAACTAGACCTGCCTTTATTGATGACTTCCGAAATTGCCTGATTGTCCATGAAACATGTGACCGTATTACCTGTCCATAAATGCCCCCACACCTGGGCTGCCGTCTTTATTCAACCTTACTAACTATGAAACTATGAAACTATGAAAGGTCAGGGTGGTAGCCGGGCCCTCTTGCCTGCCGAGGGAACATTGAGTGCAGAAAAAACAGCTACCAACTTCCGAAGATCCGAAGGTACCTGACCCGCACTCTCAATCAGGAGGTAGTCATCTAGGTAATGAATAACCTCCTGACAATGCTCCTTCTGCTTGAGAATCCAATTGAGCGCCTCCGCTAACACATTAAAAAACCAAGGACTACTCCTAGACCCAAAGGTAAGCTTGGTGGGCGAAATAATACAATCCCCTCCATTTCACCCCATGCCACTGCCAAAGTGCTGGCTGAATAGGAAGGAGCTTGGAAGCATCAGAAATATCTGCTTTAGACAGCCAAGCATTCCTTCCTGCACAGATGATGCGTTGGATAGCTAAATCCACTGATGCCTCCTCTCATTCTTTCTAACCATCCCATCTCCTTCCTTTCCCCTTTTCCCCTGCCTAGTTTTTTATCTCTCCCCCCCCCTTAGATTTTTCAACCCTATGACCCCCCCCCTTAAAGATTTTCTGCCAAAACTTACAGTGATGCTCCACTTCCGTGATCATTCGACCGCTTCTCCCCAGCTGGGCAAGTTCCCTCTCTGCCCTCTATTTACTGCTCCCTCCCTCTGACACCTCGCCCTTTCCCCTTTACTTCACATTGAACCTTAGGAAGACAGAATGTAACCTTTTAATGACTGGACTTTCCCAAGACACGAGTCTTCTCCCCTGGACTACGGACCCCCCTAGTATAAGCTAAAATGTCCCCTCAGGGATTTGACACAAGCATTTAGTGGAGTATGGGGACAATTAGTTCGGATCAAGTTGGAGGTATGGAAAAAGGTTACCTTTCATCCTATTGCTATGTTCCAACACTTCTTTTGTATTCTTAGATGATTGCGGTTATAATATGTACTGTGCTCCCTTAGTACTTTTATTGTCACATGTTTCTCTTTGTACTATTTGAAAACCCAATAAATACTTTATGGAAAAAAAAAAAAAAAAAAAAAAAAAAAATCCACTGATGCATACTTCAGTGAAAATTCCTCCGAGGGAACCAGGGAATTCAAACTAGGCACTACTGAAAAATGAGGCGCGGACAAGTCATAAATTAATATCAGTAAAGTCCTGAGGACGTTAATAACGAAATGTACGTCGGAGCGGTACTTGGTTACGCTTTTTGACGCCACTTCCGGCCTTCCGGTTCACCGGTCTGAAGGCCTGGAATGCACGCCAATAGCGAATGCGGAAAGACTTTTTCGTTTGGTCGGAGAGTGAGTCTTTCGGTCAAAGCGAGCAGCCCCAGTGCCAGGTCGGGCACATAACCATGTAAGGAGCCATTTGGCTGTCTGTTTTTATTTATTTTCTATTAAAGTCAGTATTACGCTATGGATCCTTTTGTATTTTTTCATATTTGCCGCTTAAGGTTTGTGAAGGGGGACATATCATCTACTATCATTTCCATTAGTATCCATATGATAAGGCATTATCCTGTACAGGCGTTGTTTGACTTACTTTTTAATTAAAGTGGTCAAATGAATCTGGTAAGCAGTTTGGACTTACATCTTCACAACTGGTGCATTGCTGCGTGTTTGGTGGAGGGAGTCGCAAGCTTTTTTCTGATTTGTTGCTATATCACGATCAATATCTGTTTCCACACTTGGATTTATGTAGAGACACGTCATTGGGACTCTATTTTATTTACTTTTTGGTGGTTCACCAATGTTCAGTATTTTGAATTGCATTTATTGATATGATATGTGTGTATATTTGTATTTGGTGATTAGAATGTTGTTCTAAGCATTTTTTTAATGCCACAGTTACTGCTAATGGTGGTGTAAAAAATATTTTTTTTTCAGAGCGCCCCTTAATTACTGATATTATCTAATAGGTGTTTTTTTCACTTTCTCAGGGAGCAGCTTTTTGTTTGTATTTTTGTTTTTTTACATGGCGCGGAATTTGCGCAGTTGAAGTTCAACTGTTTTTGTTCACAAGTCATAAATTAACCTTAGTTTATTGGAGAATTTCCCCCTGACCAACCCCAGAGGGTTGACCCTCCACTGGTGAAGCGGAGGTGTGTAAAGGGGCCGATGATGAACCCCTTCTTCAGCTCAGATTGAAGCAGCCAATCCACCACCTCCATGTCTGTGCCTACGGACAATAAATTCTTGCACTCAAAGGTGCCCTGTGGTAAGGTGATGAACCCCGTATGAAACCTGTGCATAAAACCCTCCACCAAGAATTTCTGTAAAGTGGGAGACAGATGAAACTCCAAACAGGCCTGCAAAACCAAGACGTTGATCCGGCTTAGTCAGGAAGATTTCCCCTGCTTGAGAGAACAAGATGACTTGGGATGTGCCCTAAAGCAGCTGGCACAGACATGTAGGAGACGACACTGGCTGTAATTATATGAACCTTGATGGAAATTGTTGCAGACCTGAGATGTCCCCAAAAACTGAATAGGGCGGCCCAGTTTGTCAAATAATCATAAAAAGCCGACCCACCATACTTCTGCCCCAACTCCACCACCGTGTATGAATACAGGTCAAGCTCCTCCCTTCTCTGAGGACTGACCGAGCAAACAACATGAAGATGAATGAAAATCAGAAATGCCGCCGGCCGTCGCACCGGAAATGACACGGTGATCGAAAACCAGCCTCCTAATCCCGAGAAATGCCCCCAACCTCCGACAACCTCCAGGAAAGACTGCACAACCTCCGGAAAAGACCGACAGGGCAGAGAGGAGCCAAGGCCGTTACCATGTGTGTCAGTGGGCCAAAAGGCACCCGACTGACATTCAGAGTAACTGATAGTTAGCGGTCACATTACGTGAACCATCCTCGATGCCTCCACTGCTCCCAACAGACAGGGGATATGGCTCTGTCCCAGGTCTTTTTCCCATTGCCTCATGTAGAGAGTTTTGGATTCGGCTGAGGCAAATGACCGGTATATCACTGTTATCCCTCCCCGCTGTTCCATGGCCTGACCACACCCTATTTCATAAGCTGCAACCGTCAGAGGGTTTTGCGTAGAGGATACCAGAGAACGGACAAAATGAGAAAATTGATGGAGTCTGAACCTCTCCGTGCTGGGAATATCCAGCTTGCTAGAGCAATGAGCAGGTGTTAGCGGCCACGCGGAGCTGAAAAAGTGTCCAATTCTGTAGAGCCTCCTATCCAGCCACCATTGAAACGCCTTAATGTCCATGCCCCGGGGAAAAAGGGAGTTTCAGAAGATATGTGAGAGCAGGTGCCAATGGGATATCAAAAGTGGATTTCCTTTGAGCGAGTCCCAGAGACTTAGAGAGTAAGACAACGTTGGGGCCATTATGGCTGGTCTAGTTTTAGGAGGACACCATAGGAGGAAGTCTGGGGTGTTTTGGGGAACTGCCTGTCACTCCATATAAACCCTGTCAGGGTGTGCTATTTTAGAGTAGAGAGTAGATAACAGAGTTGACATAATTGAGCTGCGTCATGGTACAGTTCGGTAGACCAACCCCTCCCTGGTCCCTGGTGCCATAGATGGTCCCCTTAGCTACCCTGTGTCCTTTTGGTCCCCAGATAAAACGGACTATGTTAGATTGGAATTTTCTAATCTGGTCCCTAGGAATAGGAATGGCCAGTGACCTAAACAAGTATAAAATATGTGGCAAAAGGGTCATCTTAATAAAGTTGACCCTGCCCAGCCATGAGAGCCCCAGGTTGTCCCATTGTTTGAGGTCATTAACTAGCTTACAAAACATTGGGGGGAAGTTGACAGCATATAGGCTGTCAATAGAGGCCGTCAGGTTAATCCCTAGATAAGGGATTGCCTTGTCATGACATTGAAATTTTAAGTTTTCTTTGAGTTGTGTGACCAGGCTGTTGGGTAAATAAACATTCAAGGCTAGAGATTTCCCATAATTAACCCAGAGGTCAGAGATTTTACCAAAGTCATTGAGCACCCTGCAGATATTTGGTAGTGAAGTCAGTGGCGAGGTGACAAAGTGTAATACGTCATCAGCAAAGGCCCACAACTCACGCCGCTGATATCAGGGTCATCCCTTATAGCAATTGCCAGGGTCTCAATGACAATGGCAAAAATCAATGGTGATAGGGGACACCCTTGCCTTGTTCCATTGCGGATTGGAAAGGATTCTGAGTAAAAGCCTTGCATTTTGACCTTTGCCTCCGGGTTGTCGTAAAGGGCCCCAATTATGTTAAGGAAGGATTGCCCGAATCCCCACCTCTGCACAAATGGAGTCAGGTAGGACCGGGAGACAGAGTCAAATGCTTTCATTAGATATAACGAGAGCAGGAACCCTGCTTCAAGAGTACCCCCATCCTAGCCTGACCAAAGAAGGGGTACAATGTTGATCGCCCTCCTAAGTATTTCGGAGGTTCTTGATGACTTGAGTCACTTCCTTTGCTGAGATCGGAGCTTCCAATTAAGCCCTGTGTTGGTCTGAGATCTTAGGTATGTTTAGCGAATTAAGAAAATAATCCCAATAGGTAGGGGAAGAAACCTTTCCTTCTCTCCTATATTGGGAGCTGTAAAAGGTGTCGAAGACTTCCAGGATCGTTTGAGGGTTTTGTGAGAGGGTTCCATCTTGAAGTCTAAGTTTGGGTAAGGTGTTATATTTGATTTTAGGGGGCAACCTATTAGCTAGGAGGGTAACCGTTCTATCTTTCTGGTGATAATACTAACTTCCCTCCCAGCGCAGACTCTTTTCGTTATGGAGGTGAGGGAGAGATTTAGGACGGTACATGCTGTATCAAGTCTTTTCGCCGAGGCTGAACAGGGGTTGCGTTTATGCTGTTTACTTAATAGCTGAAATTCCTTATCTAACTGTTCAATATCTGCTTTGTGAGATCTACGGATCCTAGAGGCTATTTGAATAATTCTACCCATAATAAAGGGCTTGTGTACTGCCCCAAGTGTAGTGGGGGAGATATTATTGACATCATTTAGTAAAAAGTATTCCTGCAGTTCCTTTTCGATTTCAAGAGCATGTATGGGATTACTAAGAATCGAGGCATTAGGTCTCCAATAAAACCCTTTACCGTGTCCTGATGGTCTGTTCATGGTGAGGGTGAGCATGGAGTGGTCTGACCAGGCAGAGTCTTTTATGACAGACCTATTAACCAGTGGGATATGAGCAGACTGCAAAAAGAAATGATTGATTCTTGCATAGGTGTTATGGGGGTTAGAAAAGTGTGTGTAGTCTCGTGCATGTGGATTCATCTCTCTACACATGTCCACCATCCCCTGGTTAAAAATCTGTCTCACTATATTGAGGCTCTGCTTTGTGGGGCGGATATGGTCCCTGCCTGGAGGGTGAGATTTGTCCAGTCCTGCATCAAAGGCAGTGTTAGAGTCGCCTCCATATACTATCAGACCCTTGTTCAAGGTGTTAAAGAGGTTCTTGAAAAATTTGGATTGTCCCTTATTTGGGGCATAATAGGAAATTAATGAATAGAGCTGTTCATCAATTAAAACTTTTCACCAGCAAGAACCTGCCCTCCAGATCCTTAAACTTTGAAAGAGGAGAAAGTTGGGTATTGCGGGAAAAAAATACACCCACTCCTTTAGTTTTGTTGTCAGAATTTGCAAGGTAAAGTTTGGGAAATTTTGCATGTATAAAAGAGGGAGAATATGATTTGGGGAAATGTGTCTCCTGGAGGAACAATATGTCTATTTTATGGTCATGGTAGGACTGGAAATTTTTCCAGCGTTTAATGATTGAATTTAGCCCCTGAATATTATGTGAGGCCATGGGCAGGGAGGGGCTGGTCGTGGTGTGGTCAGCCATGGAGTAGCGCAAAGGTCAATGCCAGCGATCCTCAGTCACTTACCTTCAATACAGCAGGGTGCCCGGGATTCAGATGGACAACATTAGGGTCTGGCTGGAGCACATTCACTAGAAGAATAAAATGAATAGTACAAGTAAAAGTGAATAGAGAATAGAGCAGAAAGAGAAGCTTAGGAAGATAATCTCCAGAGTGGATGTGAAATATAACCATACAGTCCTGTAGAATATAAAAGAGAGAGAAAAAAATAAAATAAAAAAAGGGGATAAAACTGGGAAAAAAAATAAAAATAAAAAAATCAGTGTACCACAACTAGTGGGGAAGGTCCTGACAAGGAGGGCAAAGAAAAATATGCGACTCTGAGTACAGGAGGAGGTGCAACGATACCGCTCCACTCATGGCACTCCTAAAGTTAAGATTATGAACGATATTAAAACAGAGAACATCACCATTAGTAACCAGAACGTACAATCAGTCAAAGAGGTTTGGGCTGAGGAAAGCTTAACTACAACTGTTGGTTCAGGGGGAACAAATCAAGTGAATAGTTGGAAGTTATACAGATTGCTGGGTAGGGGAGGGGGGGTCCAGACTCCCAGGTGGAAGTGGAATAGGGAGCAAGGGATGATTCCAGCGAGTAATGATAAAGGCAGTCCAGGTGTCAGGTAGCTGACTGTTCACATCTGGGGAGGAGAGGAGTTGTGATAGTCTGCAGGAAATCCGTATGGATTACATATAATGCCATGGGCTACCTGGGAGGTGATGGGGGGAGTGAGGCCTAGGCCAGAGTTATGGAGGAGTCCAGAAAGTCCAGGAAGAACTTGAATGTGTGTCCAGAACCCAGGTAATGAGGGGCTTGTAGGATGGTAGTTTATAATATAGTAACCCATAGGTGGAGAATAAAGATGCAAAGGGTCTGCAGATTCCTGCAATGGAGAAGGGGGAGGGTCCCCCTGAGGTCAAATGATGGCCAGGTGGGCTGAGTCCCTGTGAAGGGAATGTAGAAAGGACATTAGATCAGGGAGGTAGTCCTTCATTGGCCTTCTTGCTTTTAGGCTTTGATCATAGAGCTGTGAGTGGGCTAGATGGGGGTGGTCTTTTGGACAGACTTGAAGATGAGGTTTGCATTGGAGAGGGTGGGTCCGTGGAAATGAGGCCCAATTTTTGTAGCAAAAGTTCACCTTCCTGGAGCGAGGAAAATCTGTAAGGCTTGTTATGGTACTCAAACTTCAGGCTGAAGGGAAACAGTCACCAATACTTGATGCTTTTCTGCGTTAGTACTGTCAGTAAAGGTTTAAGCGCCCGTAGTTTCTGGATCGTGTATGGAGAGATGTCTGCGTAAATTTGCACTGGGTGTCCCAACATTTGGATTTGTGGGGTTGAGTGAGCTATCTGCATAACTTCTTCTTTGATGTTATAATAGTGTGGTTTGACCACAATATCTCGGGGGGGTCCTAGAGCTCTGTGAGCCAGATCGAGCTCCATTTTGTGTGCCCTGACATCAGGAATGAGGGTTTTGATGAGGGAGTGCACTGCTTCCGGTATCTCAGTAATGGTTTCAGGCAAGCCTCTGATCCTGAAATTAAGCCTTCTGGATCTATTTTCCAGGTCATCAATCTTGGCCATTGCGGTATCTAGTTGGTCACGTAAATCTTGAATATGATCTGTATTTTGATTGACCCTAGTGATTGTGGAGTCTACTTTGTTCTCAATGGGTTCAATGTGAGAGCCCAGCATCTGGTGATCCATTTTATATCAGTAGTGATCCTGGGTGCAGTCTGTGCTAACCCCCTATCCAACATTTCTGCAAATCTAGCACACATGAGGGAGATGTCCTGATGCTGGGGGGTATAAGGTTCCCTGGCTTGGTATGTCGGGTCCTGCCCAGGGGATGCTGCAGCAGAGGGGGACATCAGCATCTCATCCAGAGTCTGATTTAGTAAAGATACTGTGGTGGCTGGAGATAAAGGACCCCCAGTGGATGTGGTGGTGGGTGCTCTGCCACATATATCCTCCTGATGAGTGTCCCGCCATGGAGAGGAAGGAGAGGCCCCTGTGTTAACTGACTCATGTAGCGCCCATTTGGCCGCCATCTTAGAAGTAGCAGCAGTCTCTGAGGCTGCTTGAAACTGAGCTTTCAATCCTCTTCTCGCCGTCCCCACTGGCATTAAAGTGTGCCCGCAGGCTTCCCCTCTGTCCCGGTGTCGTGTGTACCGCTTCTGTTTCTCCAATGTACCGATGTTACTCCCTGAAGAGAGATTAAAACGAGCGGAATGGGGCGGAGCTCCAAGATCAAGCTGCCATCTTGGTCAGTTCCATGCATGTACCCCTCTCCGCCACTCTGTATCTTTTATTCCCTACCCAGCACTCAGTTCTTTAACTTGGCCTTGTGGGTAGGTAAGTGGGCATTGTGGGTATGTAGTTCCTTAACTGGTAATTTACATATGAATCACTTCTTTATTCACTACATACTCCACAATGCATCGGCGTTGGCTATTGCAAAAGCCAAACAAAAGTCTTAACAACAATAATGCAAAGAGAGGATACTAGAGGAAGCCATTCTCTAACTTATAAACATCCCACTATTCATATGATAATTTAGGTGGCAAAAACACCTGCGCTACATACTCTCCCTGCTTTGAATCTTAGGTTCCCAAAGATATTTAAAATTTGTGTGTTTTGATGTCTGGCCGAATCTGATACACCGGTATCCCTGGAAGTCATTTGCATATAATGTATGGCTTTGACTTCCACCAATCAGCCAGCTTGTGCTTCCTGGGTATACCTAGATTCCGCAACAACATTCGGTCACCAGGTTGTAGATCTTGTATTTGCACCTTGAGGTCAAAATTCCTCTTGTTCCTCTGTCCCCTAGCATCTGAGGTAGCTTGAGCTGTATCATAGGCTGTATCATAGGCAGTTTTCAAGCTTCTTTGCAGTCTGTCCACATACCCTCAGTGTGAAGTCACCGAAGTATGGTCCAGATAGGTGCTGAAAGCTAAAACCCTGTAGCATCACTTATGGTACTGTTGTAGGTGTGTACCATAGCTGCTATGTGTTTACTCTACTGTTGCTTTTGCTCAGAGGCCAGAGTCCCCAACATGTTCAAGAGGGTTCGGTTAAACCTCTCCAGTTGAGGATCTCCTTGAGGATGGTAAGGAGTAGTTCTGGATTTCTGAATGCCTAATAAATCCAATAGTCTTTTAATGAGGGTACTCTCAAAATCTCTTCCCTGATCTGAGTGATGGATGAGCCATAATGAATGAAGAATTTTTCTACTAAGGTCTTCACCACTGTAGATGCCTGCTGATCCTTTGTAGGGAATGCCTGAGCATAACGGGTTAAATGATCAGTCACTACCAGTTTGTTTCCCTGCCCACTTAGGTCAGACTCCAAAAATAGGAAATCAATGCATACCAGATACATTGGCCCTTGAATCTCCAGATGGCCCATTGGGGCGGCTTGCTTAGGTAAAGTATTCCTTTGGATGCATCTGAGGCAGGAATGGCAGTAACTCTCGACTTCAGTCCTTATGTAAGGCCAATAGAATCTGTCTCTCATTAGTTGAAAAGTCCTTTCTGCCCCTAGATGGCCATGATGATCATGCAAGGTGATCAACACTTTTTCTCTATGTTTCTCTGGTAGAAGTAACTGCCACTTTTCTTTGGGATCCTCAGAGGGGCCCCCTTCGGTAGACCACCCCTTTTTGCAGCTGCAACTGATCTCACTCCTTATGCAGCAGACAAGCTTCCTTCTGAGTGTTAGTGAGAAGTAAATCAGAGTGTTGGCTCTCCAAGGCATTTAGTGCTAAACTACAGAGGGGATCTTCCTGCTGGTCCCTATGAAGGTCCTTCCGAGAAAGCTTTGGTAGACCCTCATCTCCAACTTGAGTCACATTGCAATAGCATTTTGGTACCCCTGCAGCTGACACTCCAACTTCCTTGGACCTGGCTCCACCTTTTACTTGTTGTTCCGCCCCTTCGCAAAGGGCTCTTACTCCTTCCTGGGAACAACGGGGTCTTCTTGACAACACATCTGCATCCCAGTTCCCGCCCCTGGTCGGTACTTCAAGCTGAAGGTAAACCCCAAGAGGGCGGCCAACCATCTATGGCCCGTGGCATCCAGCTTTGCTGTAGTAAGCAAGTGAGAGGGTTGTCGTCCGTCTTGATCACAAATTCTGCACCATATAGGTAGTCTCTTAGTTTGTCTACCACAGCCCACTTCAAGGCCAGGAATTCAAGCTTGTGGGTGAAGTAATTTGTCTCGGCAGGTGTCAGACTCCGGCTTACATAAGCGATAAGCCTTAAATGTCTGTCATGTTCCTGTTAAAGCACTGAGTCCAGCCTGTCTCGGCTGGCATCAACATGCAGTTCGTAAGGTTTGGCAGGGTCTGCATATGCCAAGACCGGGGCAGTTGTAAGGCTCCACTTCAGCTGTCTGAAAGCCTCTTCACATTGAGGGGTCCACTGGTCTTGGACAGACTCTTTCTTCTTCCCGGGTCTTCTGCTGGCTTTCCAGGCTGGTTTGAGTCTGAAGCAGTGTCTTCTTGGTTCTTTAATAGCTCAGTGAGTGGGTGAGCTATTTTGGCAAATCCCTCTACAAACCTCCGGTAATAGGAACAGAACTCTAATGCCGCATACACATGACTGGACTTTTCGTCAGAAAAGGTCAGACGGTCTTCCCGGTGGTCTTCCTGATGGAGTTCTGACCGAACAGACTTGCCCACACACAAACGGACCAAAGTCCATTCATTTTGAACGTGATGATGTACGACGAGACTAGAAAAGGAAGTTCAATAGCCAGTAGCCAATAGCCGCCATTGCATCGTATTTGGTCTGTCGGACCAGCATACAGACAAATGGTTTTCCCCATAGAAATTGATTCCATCGGACAGATTATAAAACATGTTCTATTTCTATGTCCATTGGAATTTTTGAAGAAAAAAGTCAGATGAAGCCCACACACGAACGTAATATCCGACGGAATGATTCCGTCTGACCTTTTTGCCGGAAAGTCCGGTCGTGTGTATGCAGCATATAAATGACATAAGCTTGGTCATGTTTGTGGGTCTGGGCCAAGAGGTGACAGCTCCTAGATTCTGAGGATCTGTGGCCACTCCTGCGGCAGACACGATGTGACCCAGATAATTTACTGAAGGTTGGTAAAATTGGCACTTTTCCATGGAGAGCTTCCATCAATCTCTGGGAAGTGTCTGGGGCTTCAGACAGACCTTGTGGCATGCGGTCAAACTCTAAGAAACCCACCAGGCTAATGAAAGTGGTCTTCTCCCTATCTTCGGGGTACATAGGGATTTGTTAATATCCACTTTTCAGATTCAGCACACTTAACCACTTCACCCCTGAAAGGCTCTGTAAGGCATCTTCTATTCTGGGTGTGGTGTATTGGTCAGGAATGGTCCTTCGGTTTAGTGTCCTGTAGTCAATACATAACCTCAACAATCCATTCTACTTCCTCGCCACCTATATAGAAGAAGCATATGGACTCCGAAACTAGTGGATAATTCCTGTTTTCTTCAGCTCGGCCAGCTGTTCCCGCAGGTCTTCCAAGTCTCCCAAAGGGATCCGTCTGACCCTTTCTCGGAAGGGTTTATCTTCCTCCAGTTGGATCTTGAGTTTGGCACTTTTTGTAAGACCCACATTGAACTCACTCTTTGAAAATGCAGTTCGCCATCTTAGGAGCTGTGTCTTGGCCCTTTCCATCCAGACAGGTGTGAGAGGAGTGTTCTTTGGGTAGAACTCTTCTACAGGAGTCTCTACCTCTTCTCCTCCCACTAAACCACACGGTGATACTAGGGTAGCTCGATATACTTGCCCCAGCAACATCTGAGGTGGCATCTTCACAGGCAAGGCTGTTGTGTTTCGAACATTGACTGAGACCTTCCCGTGACTTCCTTGTAGTGCCTTGGTTGATATCACTTCTGAAATTATTTCCAGCCCCTTGTCTTCCTTCTGACTGTCCCACTTAAGGACGATGAAAGGGCCCGGTTGTCTCCAACTCAGCTTGATGGATGCTTTCAAACAAACTACTTCACCTGGCTGCAACACCTTCTCACTCCGGTCCAAGCGCCAGATCTGGCCCACTCCTTCCAGTGCAGCTTCTTGCTCTTGTACTAGGTTCTGGTACACTTATTTCAACATAGGGTGAACACTCGTGGCTGAAATAACCTGCTCTTGGACAAGAGGGGTTAACAGTCTCCTGACCAGGTTGTATTGGTCTCGATGATGAGGGAACTTTTCTCAGCCCCTGGTGGGCAAGACCATGGCCAAAGTATCAAAGGTCTCGGTCTTTCCCACCACACTGGGGTCGAAGGTCAGCTTAATGGGTAGGTAGCCATCATAAGGGAAACTCTGGGTCCCTAGGCCCCATATTTCTAACTCTTCCAACTTCTGCAGTGGCAAGTATTTGAGATGCTTGTCGTAGAAGTCTCTATAGTTTAGATAAATTTGCTCGGATTTCCGGGCTAGAAGTAAATCAAACTAAGTCGCGAGCCCTCAACGTGTCTCTGCCTTTGGACACATTCCAGAATTTGCGGAAAAATTATCCCTTTCAATGGTCCACATCCTCTATTCCATACCTGGGCGTTAAGCTCACTAGTGACCCAGCCCAACTGTTTCATGCTATCTCCCCGCGTTACGTAGCCTCACATCCCTTATGTCCTCCTGGCAACCACTCTGTGTCTCCTGGCTAGGTAGGATCGCGGCCGTGAAAATGACGCTACTACCCAAGTTGCTTTATCTTTTCAGAGTACTCCCGGTCGCCATCCCCCCGTATTTCCACCGTGTTATGCAGAGTCGGATTTTTAAGTACATCTGGGGGTCAATAAGGCCTAGAGTCTCCAGACAGACCCTGTTTTGCCATAGGATGCAGGGTGGTCTGGGTGTACCCAACCTCAGGCTTTACTTCTACGCAGCACAATTGGCTCAATTGGCCTTATATCATGCAACCACTGAGACGCCTTTGTGGGTTAGTCTTGAGATTGTAGATGCCCACCCCCTGATTGTATCTAATTTGCTATGGCTACCATCTTCATTGAGGAAGTCACTTAGTAACCCTGTCACCCGATTCTCAGTGGGATTGTGGGACAAGATAAAGACTACGTATAAATGACAATCACCTCACTCCCCTCTGCTTTCCTTTATTGGCCACCCAAGTTTCGCCCCCGCTTACTCGGACCCCGCGTTATTTGATGCCTGGTCTCAGAGAGGCCTCACTAGAGTGTACGACCTGGTATTGGGTAATGCAATCAAAAAGTTTCCTGTCTTGCAAGCCAATACTAAGCTTCCTTCTAAAGAGTGTTTCCGATATCTTCAAATAGCCCACTTTGTCCACTCGACCACTAAATCATGCACTGCCATATATCGCTTAACCCCTTTTGAGACAATCTGAAAATCAGACCCACATTCTCCTGGCATCATATCCTGCCTCTACTCCTATCTTTCCTCCTCCCAATACCCCCTCCCGCTATACATTAACTCTTGGTCCCAAGATCTCTCCCTTACTCTTGAATCAGAGGACTGGGGGAGGGTTTGGCTCAACACTAAAATTGCCACACAGAATATAATCGCAGCCGAAGCCAATTATAAAGTATTAATGCGCTGGTACCTGGTTCCAGTCAGGATATCTAAATTTGTGCCGAATTATTCCCCAAATTGTTTCCGTGGTTGTAATGAGCCCGGCACTCACTGCCATATATGGTGGACCTGCCCGTTGGTGGCAGAATTCTGGAGGCAAATTTTTGATATCCTATCCAGGCTCTCGCAATGCACCCTACCTCTTGACCCAGCAATTGCCCTGCTAAATCTAGTACCCTGCAAGTTCAGCCGATCCCAAACACGGCTCCTCTTGCAAGTGGTGACGGCGGCGAAGCAGACTATTGCAAAGGCCTGGAAGTCTGCAACTCTGCATGTCACTGAAGTTAAAAACCGGGTCACAGGCCATGATCCACAGCAAAATTGAAGCAACTATCGTGAATAAACTCCCACTTCACAGTAGGATTTGGCAACCTTGGGTGGATCATTTCTTACCCCAAATTTTGATTCTCATCTCTTAGTGCCATAGTCTTAATAGTGGTTTCTTACCTAGGGATGCCCCTTTCTCTTTAGAATCCCTGGGGACGCCGGGTCACCCATTATCCCCTCCTTGTCTTCTTCTCCCCCCCCCCATGCCTCCTTACTCTTTTTCATCCCTGTACTTCTTCTTGTCTTTGCCTTCTCTCTCTTCTTTCTCTTTCGTTGGTTGACTTCATTAGTCTTCATCTTGTCTACCTCTGTAATTATACTAAAGTAGGGTAAAAACTCTTCGTGTGGTCTCTGCTCCCCAGTCTTGGGACTGATACACCCTACTTGGGGATCTCCTGTTGGTATGACTCCCCTCTTAGTTTACCTTAGATCCTAGGTAGAAATGTTTGTTATTATGTTTCGGTGGAGCTGCTGGATCTTGGATGTTCTCACTCGCTCTATTTTGCTCCCTACGTTGGCCTCGTACTGTTAACATTGGCTGTATGCTGTTGCTGTGAATGCTCACTACTGTATGATTTTCTATGTTTGTATACAGCTGTCTTTTATACTTTAATAAAATATTTGAAAAGAAGTCTCTATAGAGAAGAGTTACTTGAGCTTCAGTATCTAAAAGGGCTTTGGCATAAACTCCCTCTACTTGAATGGAGGCAATTGGAGAGGATCCCACTAGCTTGGGAGGGAATTCGTGGGAAGTGACAGGTTGAGCCTGTTTGGTGATTTGTATTTTAACGTATCTTTGTATCTTCCGGAGGTTCTGATCTGACTTTGGCCTAAATGGGGCTCCAGGAGTCTAGCATGCATTGGCTCTCCAATGTCTGGCATCCCGGGGTTCAGGTAATGAGTTACTAGGTCACCCAGGGACAATACTGGAGGAATCCTATGAAGGCTTGTGCTCTCTCTGTGGTTTCTGGGTATCATTGGGTTGTTTGGAGTTAGCTGATGTAACAGGGTAACCAGTTGATTCCTTCACTGGGGTCCTCTGAAGTTTCCTGCTGGCTTTTGGCATTGTGTTTCAGGCTTTTCTGGGCTTTGGTATACTTGGCAGTAATGTCCAACTCCTCCGCAGTTGAATCAGGTCTTTTGTTTTGCCAGCTTCTCTGTATGAGCGGCTGTATAACCTGTCGGGGCCTTGGGTACCAAGACTTCATTTAAGCAATTAATTTGGCAGTCAACAGAGCCATAATCTCTAACATCAACTTTTGCATCTGAAGTCATTTTTTCAGTTCAAAATCACACCTTAGCAGATGTTTGTCATGGTTATGCAGTGATCTTCCTGTGTTTGCTTACCTTCCCTCATGTCTTCAGACTAAGAAGCCAGCTACTTCCACCTGGTGGAACTGCAGGCCTCAGTGTTGATCATCCATTGTGTATTCTTTGTGTGTTAGCTTCCTGTTTCCTGCCGTGTGCTCTGCTACTGTTTTCCGTTACCGACTTTGGCGTGTCTTGACTATCCTTGTTTGCCTGTGATCCTGACCTTTTGGCGTGTACCCGACTATTCTCTTGTCTGCTTGTGGCCCCGACCTTGGCTTTGTCCCTCATCCCTATCCTCCTGTTGCCTACTGTGGGTGTGAGCTGGGGGACCCTGGGGGTCGCGACCTGGAGCCAGTTGCAGCCAAGTCCATCCTCACCACTGGAGGCTCTGGTGAACACCTGCTGGCTCTTAGACTCCGCGCCCCGGGGAATCTTACGCTCTATCCCCAGTGGGATCTGTCCCCCGTCTGCAGCAGTCAGCCGTAGGGTCCACAACCTTGCGGTGCACTCCTGATCCTTCGGTGTGCATCTGTCACCTCGCCTCAAGGTGACCTGACAGTTTGATCAGCCATGGACCCGGCTGACGTGCCGCTTCCTGCAGATGATCCATTGCAGAGCTTAGTTCGGCGACTTGAGACCCAAGAATCGCATCAGACCCAGGTGATGCAATTCCTTCAGGATTTGCCATCCCGTTTGAACAGGTTCAGGCCTCATTAGGACCCCCGGTTCAACAACCTCAACCGCTATCTGCCGCTGCACCTATCGCATCAGTCGCAGCCACACATTCATTACAACTACCAGCTCCGTTTCTCTGGGGACTCCAAGGCTTGCAGGGGGTTCCTTAGCCAGTGCACAATTCATTTTGAACTTCTGCCCCAAAACTTCCTGTCCAATCGGGCAAAAGTCGCATATATCATATCCCTCCTGTCCGGCGAGGCGTTAGCCTGGGCCGCTCCTCTGTGGGAACTGAATGATCCAGTGGTTTCTAGCCTGTCTGATTTCTTGAAACTTTTTCGGAATATCTTCGAGGAACCGGGTCGTGTCTCCTCAGCGGCTAGTGCTCTTTTACGTCTCCGTCAAGAGTCCACGTCTGTGGGACAGTATGCTCTTCAGTTCCGTATCCTCTCAGCTGAATTGAGCTGGAATAATGAGGCCCTAGTTGCAACCTTTTTACATGGCCTTTCTGATAGAGTGAAGGATGAATTAGCAGGAAGATCCCTTCCTGCTGATCTGGACAGTGTCATCACCTTGTGTAACCAGATCGATATTCGCTTTCAGGAGAGGGCCCTGGAAAAAAGACGCCAGCACTCCCCGTTTTTTAGGCAGCCTGAGTCCCCAGTCCCTTCTCCTCGATCCGAGGAGCACCCCCTGCCTACCGAGGAACCTATGCAGTTGGGCTGGACTAAGTTATCTCCCGAAGAACGCGCTAGGTGCAGAACTCTGGGCCTATGCCTCTATTGTGGGGCCAAAGGTCATTTCCGTGACACTTGTTCTCTTCGTCTGGAAAAACGCTCAGGGCTAATACATCTGGAAGGTGGAGTATTAGACCCTGAAATATCACCTTCACCTTCTCGTCTTCTCCTTTCTGTGTTGATTTATGTCGGTGCTTCCTCTCATTCGGTCTCAGCACATCTGGATTCCGGAGCCGCTGCCAATTTCATGGATTGGGAAACTGCATCCTCCATGAGACTTACCCTTTTGCCCCTTAGAACACCATTGGTGGTCTTGGTGATTGATGGCACGGTTCTCCCAGAGGGCCCTATCCGCTTCCAGACTATTCCTGTTAAGATGTCAGTAGGGACACTCCACCAGGAGTGGATATCCTTCCTTGTCTTACCTAAGGCTTCATCTCCTATCATATTAGGTCTTCCTTGGTTTCGGCTCCATTCTCCACACGTTGACTGGTCTGCTGGACAGATCCTGGCTTGGGGTTCCTCCTGTTCCTCTTCCTGCCTACTCAAGGGTACCCCAAAGGAGAAACTTCCTGTTTCCACCATCCCAGTATCTTCTGCTTTTCCTGCTGTATATAGCGATCCCTGCGATACGTCCTGCAATAGTCGGACTGGTGCAGTCTCTGGGTCATGTGGTACTCTGGATGAGGAGCCCACCTATGAACCTGAGTCGATCATTCACTCCAGTTCGCATAACCATTTACCTTTGCCTGTCCCTAATCTCCCTTGGACACACAGCCAGGCTAACTTGTCTGCAAGTTCCAGAGTCGCTATGCCTTGTGATGCGATTGAGATGGTCGCTACATCTGACTATACTATTCAGTCGGCCTCTGCACCACTTATGCCAGTCCAGCTCATGCCCAATGAGCTTCCTGCTTCTTGTTCAGGACCTTCTGTGATCCAGCCTCACCCTACTGCTACTATGTCCGTTCAAACCCATTTAAGAGGCTCAATCCATCCTTTGAATAAAATACCTCATTCGGCCAGGAGGGGTTTTCAATCTTTTTCTCAGGGTTCTCTGCATTCTGTTTCTGTTTCAGCTACCCAGCTTGACTCTTGTGACATGTCACTTTCTAACCAACCTGACCTCAGGGATCCACTGACCTCTGCCCAGTCTGGTGGTCAGGTTATGAATGACCAACTCATCTTTAAGGGTCTGGGGGACCCTGCTCAGACTCCTGACCTTCTCATGCCCCTACCCATTCCTAAAAAGCCTTTGGTCCTCAAGTCCCCTCGTCCTCTCCCTACCTCTGTTTCGGTCTCTGAGGATAATCTAAAATACGAGGTTAGTCAAGTTTTGGATTCTCGGCTCCGTAAAGGCATTCTTCAATACCTCGTACTTTGGAAAGGGTTGGGTCCTGAGGAGAGGTCTTGGATCACTGCATCTGAGGTCTTT
Organism: Lithobates pipiens; assembly: GCF_037356315.1. Lineage (NCBI taxonomy): Eukaryota > Metazoa > Chordata > Amphibia > Anura > Ranidae > Lithobates > Lithobates pipiens. The sequence continues at coordinate 211,843,398 of NW_027507784.1, forward strand.
GCTCCCTGTCTGTTGAGGAGGTTCCATCTGGAGTTTCCCTTTAAGCCTGGACCCAGGCAGGGAAGGGGGAGGCCTCGTAAGAGGGAGGGTACTGTCATGGTTATGCAGTGATCTTCCTGTGTTTGCTTACCTTCCCTCATGTCTTCAGACTAAGAAGCCAGCTACTTCCACCTGGTGGTTTTTATAACCTCTCCTCTAAGCATGGCTCCACCCCAGGCCTATCAGGGAGCCCTATATAAACCTGTGCACTGCAGGCCTCAGTGCTGATCAACTATTGTGTATTCTTTGTGTGTTAGCTTCCTGTTTCCTGCCGTGTGCTCTGCTACTGTTTTCCGTTACCGACTTTGGCGTGTCTTGACTATCCTTGTTTGCCTGTGATCCTGACCTTTTGGCGTGTACCCGACTATTCTCTTGTCTGCTTGTGGCCCCGACCTTGGCTTTGTCCCTCATCCCTATCCTCCTGTTGCCTACTGTGGGTGTGAGCTGGGGGACCCTGGGGATCGCGACCTGGAGCCAGTTGCAGCCAAGTCCATCCTCACCACTGGAGGCTCTGGTGAACACCTGCTGGCTCTTAAGCCCCGTACACACGAGCGGACTTTTCAACATCCAAAGTCCGTCAGACCGAGTCTGTCAGACTATCCGATCGTGTGTGGGCTGCAACGGACTTTAGCTTCGCAAAAGTCTGACAGACTTTAGAAATGAAGCATGCTTCAAATTTTCCAGACGGAACTCCGCCGGACCCGGTCCCCTTCGAAAAATTCGCTTGTGTGTGTGCTACTCCGACGGACTAAAACCAACGCTAGGGCAGCTATTGGCTACTGGCTATGAACTTCCTACGTCGAATCCAGTCGTACGTCATCACGTTCGACTCCGTCGGAGTTTGGTGTGATGGTGTGTGGTCAAGTCCGTTCGGTCGAAAAGTCCGCCAGAACTCCGTCGGAACTCCGGCGGAACTCCTTTGGAGGTCTGTCAGACTTAATCCCTCTCGTGTGTACGGGGCATTAGACTCCGCGCCCCGGGGAATCTTACGCTCTATCCCCAGTGGGATCTGTCCCCCGTCTGCAGTAGTCAGCCGTAGGGTCCACAACCTTGCGGTGCACTCCTGATCCTTTGGTGTGCACCTGTCACCTCGCCTCAAGGTGACCTGACAATGTTGTATGGGTGAGGACCAAGACATTTGAACAGCACTTACCATCAGAACACTGGGTTCCTGAGAACACTGTAGAACATTGGACTGGCATTCTTTGGTTCTCGTTGTGCTGTTGGACTGAAACTTTCTTTTGTTTCTTCTCCCTTTCCATCTCCATCTTGGCTGCTTCATTAGTCTCTTCTATGAGCACCTCATCTGGAATGGAGGGATCATCCAAATACTGCCTTAACTGGAACTTGATATAATCACTCAGGGCTCAGTCCTGTAGCCATGGACCTCAGGGCTCAGTCCTGTAACCACGGACCTCAGGGCTCAGTCCTGTAGCCACGGACCTCAGGGCTCAGTCCTGTAGCCATGGACCTTAGGAATTTCTTTTGTATCAGTTCAGCCCTGAAGTGTTCACCTGAGTCTTCTCCTTGTGAGACAGACAACAGGCGGTCTTTCAGTTTGATAGCTCTAAATAAGAAATTCCGAGGGGAGTCTCTTGACTGCTCTATACCATATTTACCAGTTGATCATACAGTTCAGCAGTATCCTCCTGTTGTACTAAGGTCAGTCCATTCTTCATCTCCAGCATGCCTCTAAGACTTAGGCCTGGACTAATGGTGTTGACCACAGCGTCTACAATTTCAGATTCAAGATACCCTTTTTGGAGTCCCAGGTTGATCTGATGCAGAAGGTTTGTGTAGGACAGCTTGTCTTCCTGTGCCTTCTCTTCTATCTGACCTTCAATCTTGAAATCTTTCCTGATCGTCACCTCAGGCAAGTGTTCCCTGGTGCGTCTCTACATGACTGAAATAGGTCTTGTGGTTGGCTGACCATCACTTAGGTCTTTGCATGTGACACTTAGCTCTTTAATATGTTCCACAATCATGCTGGAGGTTTCTTGGAACCTCTCCTGTATATTGTGGTACTGTTGTTTCAGGTCAGCCAGTTGTTGTTCCGATTGAGAACCTCTCTAATGAGCTCTGAGCATTTCAACAACGGCCCTTTTCTTCTTCAAAGGGTGCCCTCTGCCATTTTTGGTCAGAGTTGGTTCTACTTGCCTAGAGCTGGCAGGGCTTCCACCTGATCCCTCTGGGTGTGTCAGGTAAAACTTGTTTCTGTCAGCTAGCTGCACATTCGTGCCTCTGAAGTTTTCCCTTTCTCCATTCTAATAATGCATAAATGCAAGAGGTCCCACGATCTGGTCTGGCAGTGATCACCCAGGCCTTCCTATCTGGGGACGGTGCCTTCACAACCTGGCTGACCTGTTCTTTCTCCCAGGCTTCTCCTGGGAGCTCAGTTGCCACGCTCGCTTCTGAGTGGGCACCTTCTGCTTCCCACCACTGGATCACAGTGATGGGGTCCATACTGGTGCCAGGAGGGTGGCTCTTTATGTTGGCTTGATTGCGGAGTAACAATAATCCCGGCGACCACCCACATATAGCACTTACCCCCAAAGTAGCTGCTGGTGATTACTTGGGCCTGTACGCTGCTTCTCCAATCACAAAGAATTGGCTCAACCCACTTGACACAACTGTGTAATAGTGTTGGTGTGAAACTCAATAGCAAGGAACAACCCCACAATAATATTATATATTGTACATTTACCATTACCTGGGTATCTGTCAATCCACCTGCTATAGAAATAAACAACGTCTCACACCATGTACTTTAACCACACAGTAGGTTTAGGATAACAAATACAATAATGATTCTGATACACAAGGTTAAAACAATAGTAATCAAGGTGCATGTAAATATTCAGACTTAAAGATCACATGAGTAATGCTTGGGGGTGTGCCTAGCAGTGAGACTGATGCACAGGGTGGTAAAACCTTGACCCTGGGCACCTTCCCACTCCAGATGCAGCCGCACAAACACACTCCTAACCTGCCGTACACTATCCAGTACTAGGTAACAATGAAATACAATACATATGCTCAAGGGCTTCCCCTAGGTTGTACTGCAGTCCTCAGAGTGTGTGTAAGAAAAGCAATACACACTTTATAGTGAATGGCAAAGCCTTTGATCTTCTTTCTTCAGCTAGCTTTATTATACTGCAGTATTTGTAATCCAGTGAGTACCCAAATGTTAAGATAAGATAAGGATGGTAGGTGAACTGTGAACTTAGTTGTGTGAAACATGTACAAACTTCTTCTTCTATGAAGGGTGCAACTGAACACTCTATATTATGTGGAAGGCAAACTTTGAGGCCTGGTTGGACACAGTCTAACTAACTAAGGTCTCTAACATACACCAGCTCAGTGATGTCATCATGGAGGAGTGGAAGAGTACTCCAGTGGCAACCTGTGAAGCTCTGGTGAACTCCATGCCCAAGAGGGTAAAGGCAGTGCTGGAAAATAATGGTGGCCACACAAAATATTGACACTTTGGGCCCAGTTTGGACCTTTTCACTTAGGGGTGTACTCACTTTTGTTGCCAGTGGTTTAGACATTAATGGCTGTGTGTTGAGTTATTTTGAGGGGATAGCAAATTTACATTGTTATACAAGCTGTATACTCACTACTTTAAAATGTAGCAAAGTGTAATTTCTTCAGTGTTGTCACATGAAAAGATATAAAATATTTACACAAATGTGAGGGATGTACTCGCTTTTGTGAGATACTGTATATGCAGTGAATTCTCTGGTGTGCAGTTTCTAATACACTTCAGGTGGTATACACAGTATCTAATACAGTGCAGCTGGTGTACAGTTTCTAATACAGTGCAGGTGGTGTGCACAGGTCATGGTTATGGACATGGTGCATCCTCTGTAGGTAGCCGTGGGGCACACTTGTCCCTTTTTTCTGCTGCTGACCGTGTTATTGAGCCACAACATGCAGAAGAGTTGGTGGAGTGGATAACAAAACCGTCCTCATCCTCCTCATCCTCTGTCACCCAGGCTCAGAATAGTTTGCCTTTAAATGCAGCTGCCAAAGGGGCCTATTCCATTGAGTCCTTTTCCGGTTACTCCTTCTGTAGCCCCACCATCATGCACAGAGAAGTCCCCAGAATTATTCAACCACAGTATTGGTTACATGCTGCTGGAAGATGCGTAGCAATTTGAAGGCTCTATTGTTGGTTCCCAGGTTGAGGAAGGGAGTAACGTGAGCCTAGAGAGAGGGGGTAACACAGAAGGACAAACTGGCAGTCATGTTCCTCCAGCTGCAGCATACTGCCTAATTTGCTCCAGTGACGAGGAGGGAGGGGATGATGAGGTCACTGACTGTACTTGGGTGCCTAAGAGAAGAGAGGAGAAAAGTGAGGAGGAAGAGGAGGCACAATTCCAATGAGCCAAGATGTCCTCCAAGGGGCAGCTTAAGTGTAGCCACCCTATTTCATCACACTACGGTTCAGGGTGGGGGGGCTCTTTCGCTCCCCTTTTCCTGCGACCTGCCAGGCTGCGCGCTCAGATAAGGATCTAGTATGGATTTTGGGGGATCCCCACGGCATTTTTTTTTACATTGTGGCACGGGGTTCCCCTTAATATCCATACTAGACCTGAAGGGCCTGGTATGGACTGGGGGGGGGACACCATTTTTTCCCAATGATTTTTCATGTATGTTGCCGTAATCCGGCAATACACTACAGCCACAAGCAATTTTAAATGACATTTTTTACTTTATAAATTTCATTTTTGTTGTGGTACTTAATATCCTCAAAGGTCCTGGTAATGGACTGGGGGGAGGGGGGGAACACATGCCGTTTTTTTCAATGATTTTCATCTATATTGCTGGGACCCAACAATACATTACAGCCGCAAGTAGTTTTAAATTATATTTTTTTCCTTTAGAAATGTAATTTTGCTGTTGTATTATTCTAAACACTGGAAAAATTTGCTACTTTACAGGCATGCTAAGGACACCCCCCATTCATGATATTTAAAGGAATATTACATTTTTGTTTCACTTTAACCGCTTCAGCCCCGGACCAATTGTCAGCCTAAGGACCAGAGGTCTTTTTACAATTTCGCACTGCACTGCTTTAACTGGTAATTGCGCGGTCATGCAATGTTGTACCCAAACAAAATTTGCATCCTTTTCTTCCCACAAATAGATCTTTCTTTTGATGGTATTTGATTGCCTCTGCGATTTTTATTTTTTGCAATATAAATGGAAAAAGACCGAAAATTTCGAGAAAAAAAGATATTTTCTACTTTTTGTTATAAGAAAAATTGAATAAACTAAATTTTAGTCATACATTTAGGGCAAAATGTATTCAGCCACATGTCTTTATTAAAAAGAATGTCAATAAGCGTATATTTATTGGTTTGCGCAAAAGTTATAGCGTCTACAAACTAGAGTACATTTTCTGGAATTTACACAGCTTTTAATTTATGACTGCCTATCTCAATTCTTGAGGTGCTAAAATGGCCTGGCAGTACAACCCCCCCAAATGACCCCATTTTGGAAAGTAGACACCCCAAGGAAATTGCTGAGGGGCATGTTGAGCCCATTGAATATTTTTTTTTTTTGTCCTAGGTGATTGAATAATGACACAAAAAAAAAAGTTTACAAAAAGTTGTCACTAAATGATATATTGCTCACACATGCCATAGTTATCCGGTTCCCGACCAGCGCACGACGATGTACGTTGACAGAATGGCATGGGCAGGCATATTGGCATACAGGTACGTCCAATCTTCAATGCCGCCCTGCCATCGGGAGTGCGCCGCCGGCGGCACGCTCCCGCGCTGGTAGGGACTCCCGTGAGTCCGGTTGCGGGATCCGCGGACTCGATCGCCGCGGGCATACCCGCGATCGTCTCACGGGACGGCTGAATGGAGGAAATGCTATGTAAACAGCATTTCTCCATTCTGCCTAGCAACTAGTGACGCTGATCTCTGCTCCATGTGATTGGAGCAGAGATCAGTGTTCACTAAATGAAAGCCCAACCCCCCCACAGTTAGTAACACACCCCTAGGAACACTTAACCCCTACACTGCCACCCACTGGTTAACCCCTTCACTGCCAGTGTCATTTACACAGAAATCACTGCATTTATATAGCAGTGATTACTGTATAAATGACAATGGTCCCAAAAATGTGTCAAAAATGTCTGATGGGTCCCCCACAATGTCGCAGTCACAATAAAAATCGCTGATCGCCGGCATTACTAGTAAAAAAAAAAAAATAATAAAAAATTATTAATAAAATGCTATAAAACTATCCCTATTTTGTAAATGCTATAACTTTTGCGCATGGTTATATGTGGAATTGCACCCCAAAATATATTCCGCTACTTCTCCCGAGTATGGGGATACCACATGTGTGGGACTTTTTGGGAGTCTAGTCGCGCACGGCACCCCGAAAACCAATCACCACCTTCAGGATTTCTAAGGGTGCAAATTTTTGATTTAACTCCTCACTACCTATCACAGTTTCGAAGGCCATAAAATGCCAAAATAGCACAAAACCCCCCAAAATGACCCCATTTTGGAAAGTAGACACCCCAAGCTATTTACTGAGAGGCATGTTGAGTCCATGGAATATTTTATATTTTGCCACAAGTTGCGGGAATATTACAAACTTTTTTTTTTTTGCACCAAGTTGTCACTAAATGATATATTGCTCACACATGCTATGGGCATATGTGAAATGACACCCCAAAATACATTCTGCTGCTTCTCCTGAGTACGGGGATACCACATGTGTGGGACTTTTTGGGAGTCTAGTCGCGCACGGCACCCCGAAAACCAATCACCACCTTCAGGATTTCTAAGGGTGCAAATTTTTGATTTAACTCCTCACTACCTATCACAGTTTCGAAGGCCATAAAATGCCAAAATAGCACAAAACCCCCCCAAATGACCCCATTTTGGAAAGTAGACACCCCAAGCTATTTACTGAGAGGCATGTTGAGTCCATGAAATATTTTATATTTTGCCACAAGTTGCAGGAATATTACAATTGTTTGTTTTTTTTTGCACAAAGTTGTCACTAAATGATATATTGCTCACACATGCTATGGGCATAAGTGAAATTACACCCCAAAATAAATTCTGCTGCTTCTCCCGAGTACGGAGATACCACATGTGGGGGACTTTTTGGGAGCCTAGCCAGGTACTGGACCCCAAAACCCAAGCACTGCCTTCAGGATTTAAATATAAAACGCTACCAAAAAAAACTGTTAGCGATCGCAGGGATCAGGCCTGACTCTGCGAACGCTGCAGCTATGTGTTTAGTGTTTTGTAAGTGACAGTGATCGATCGATACTGCACTTGGGTGGGCTGGGCGGAGGGGCAAAACGTAGGTGCCAGCAGGTATCTGGGCTGATCCCGTTAACAATGCGTTTTTTTGGAACCCTAAACTGCTGGGGACGCTGGTATAGATCTGATCAGATATTGATCTGTTCAGATTCTATACCACTACGGGAGGTTTATGCTTTGCGCGTGGGTGTTAGCGGTACTGGCACTAACCTAGCGCTGCCTGGGGCAACGCAGACCCTGACCCTAAAACCTAATTGATATCACCCGCCGGGTGATCAGGGGGTTAAACCTTTATTGGGTAACAAATGGTGGGTGCCCTGATGCTATAAAAAGCAAACTAACTAACCAGAGTCACCTGCAACACATATACGGTGATCACTGGTGAAAGGGTTAACTAGGGGCAATCAGGGGGTTTAAATCTTTATTAGGTAGTATATGGGGGTCCCTGGCGCTATATAAAAACCTGACGGGGAACCTAAATAACTAACTGGCTAACCAGCGTCACCAGTGGCACTTATACGGTGATCGCTGGGGAAAGGGTTAACTAGGGGCAATCAGGGGGTTAAAACCATTATTGGGTAGTATATGGGGGTACCTAGCGCTATAAAAACCTGGCGGTGAACCTAAAAAAATAACTAGCTACCTAGCGGCACTAGTGACACTAATGCAGCGATCAGAAAAACGATTGCTTAGTGATACTGGCAAAAGGGGGTGAAAGGGTTAACTAGGGGCAATCAGGGGGTTAAAACTGTTATTGGGTAGTATATCGGGGTACCTAGCGCTATAAAAACCTGGCGGTGAACCTAAAAAAATAACTGTGAAAACAAACAAAACAAAAATATCGCGCTTGGGGTAAACCTGAAAGCTGCAACTAAAAACCATCTAATATCAAAGTATGGATAAAATCAGAAAAAATTATATATAAAGTTGCGCTAAAAATACATGAAAATAAAAGTGAGAAACCTAATACAAATCACTAAGATTACAAATCAAAAAAACATCCTGTGTAAAGTTCAATCGAGAAAAAAGGAGTCTTTGTAATCAGGGACTCTCTATTCCCAAGAGAAACCAATGAATAGGGAAATCCATCCTTTTTACGAATTCAGTGCAATCTTCTTACAAATCCAGAGCTGAAAAAGGTTTGACTCTTACCGCAATGGGTGGACTCCAAATCAACGGAGTCGTTAACGCGAGCAGACGGAGGAAGTAGAGAAAAGGCATTGCTGGAAGAAGTAGCAGAGGAGGTTTGCGTATTGAAAAACCTTGACATCGGACGATTCGCTGGGGAGCTATAGACAAACTCCAGACATACAGGGAGATCGGATAGCCACTTTCTACGGTGATCGAGAGGAGAAGTAGGACGTACGATGGTTTCCAGAATCGTTTCGATCTAGGCTGGTTACTTCCGAATGATCCGCATCTATCCATGCGTCTAGTAGCACACCGGAACGGATTACACGCAAAAGAACCCTGCAGAGGGCTGTCTGCTCGCGCTAACGACTCCATTGATTTGGAGTCCACCCATTGCGGTAAGAGTCAAACCTTTTTCAGCTCTGGATTTGTAAGAAGATTGCACTGAATTTGTAAAAAGGATCGATTTCCCTATTCATTGGTTTCTCTTGGGAATAGAGAGTCCCTGATTACAAAGACTCCTTTTTTCTCGATTGAACTTTACACAGGATGTTTTTTTGATTTGTAATCTTAGTGATTTGTATTAGGTTTCTCACTTTTATTTTCATGTATTTTTAGCGCAACTTTATATATAATTTTTTAAAAAAAAATAACTAGCTACTTAGTGGCACCAGTGACACTAATGCAGCGATCAGAAAAAAGGATCGCTTAGTGACACTGGCAAAAGGGGGTGAAAGGGTTAACTCTAGGGGAAATCAGGGGGTTAAACCTTTATTGGGGGGTAGGGGGCTACCCTGGTCCTAACACTAACTGCCCTGACAGTTTTTACTGTCACAACTGACACCGAATGCAGTGATCAGTAAATAAATGACACCACTGTGACTGGGGGGGGGGGGGGATTTGTGTGCCTATATGTACCTACATGTCAGTGTAGTGCTGGTGCACACTTACTTTCACTGTTCTCCTCGCAGTCCGGTCAAAAAGACCGCCCGAGGAGAATGACATCACTTCCTCCCTGCCTGTGTTTACTATACACAGCGACGGAAGCTTCTTATTCGCCAGGAGCAATCGAGAGGGTATGGCCAGAAACCAACGGCCATCCCCTCATCCCGGATTGCTCCTGCAGCGAAACGGACCGCCGCATCCAGCGGGAGGGGGTCCAATCGGACCCCCCATCCGCTGGGAGGCGAGCACGTACATGTATGTGCTTGTGCCTGTTGGTGCCATTGCACCGACGTACATTGCCATGCGGCGGTCCTTAAGTGGTTAAGCATTCTTAAAATCACTGCTTCCAAAAAAAGGTTGCTTTTAAAACTTTTGTTTGCATTGATACGTGTCCCCTGGGGCAGTTTCCGGGTCCCCAAACACTTTTTATGACAATAACTTGCATATAAGCCTTTAAAATGAACACTTTTTGTTTTTTTCACATTCGTGTTTCATAGACTTTAAAGGTGTCTTCATGTTCGCACAAATTTTTTGTCAGTTTTTGTCAGTTGTCATGTTCTGGTGCGAACCGAAACGGGGGGGGGGGGGGGGGGTGTTCAGCTTATTATATTCTATTTTATATATGTATTGCACACTGCCCTCACTGTGCACGAGGCACTAATAATGTTTTCAATATATGTTTGCATTCTTTTGAGTCCTGATTATAATTAGCCTGCCTATGTTACGCCCCTTTTTATCATATAGTACAATTGCAATATTAATGTGATCTAAAACAGTGAAGGACACAACCGTAGTGCAATACAAACAAACTTAATAAATATGAAGTGAATATGAAGTGCAATTAGTAAAATAAAAAGTTCATGTTATATCCGACATTGCTGTAGGACAAAAACAATCAATCTTCTTATGTGTGCTCCAAACACTATGTGATATTAAAGTGCAAAGGCTTCAAAATAAAGTGCTTCACCCGAAGTGATATGTCAAAGCGCTCACCAGATGATATCGGCCACCAAGTGACCCCCAGGTATGAAATGAACCAGACAGACTTCTAGCATCCGATGTTCCCTTTTAGGATGTTGCAACATAGGTCTGCTTTTTGTGGACACCCAGATCTCAATCCAAGCAGGAATGCAAAAATATATATGACTCCTTATAACAAATAGCTTACACTCAATTTCTCCACAACATCTGCAAATAGTGGCTCCTTATAAAAGGCCACAGAAAGGCACGGATAGTGTAATAACGTATTTTTAATGATTTAAAGCACACTTGCAAATCCAAGTCCATATGGTGTAAGGTACAGGTAAAAACAGGCTGCAGCTGTAGAGGGAAGCAGAGTATGCAACCAACCCGGCAACCAACGAGTATGTGTGACACTCGGCATGCATCTTGTTGTGCGTCCCAGCTGTATGCAGGAAATAGGCTCGGCACCATTTTACTGGAGCATAAATACCTGTGCCTTCATTATGATTGGTTAAAACGAAAAAAACTTTTTATCTGGGAAATAAAAAAGACTTTTAAAATGTTTCTAATTCAAAAAACATTCTGTTACTCTTTTCAGCTGCATTCTTACAATGTAAAAAACAAAAATAGCAATAACATGATCTTTAAAAACCTATATGGGGTCAGGACATGTAGATACCTCCGTTTGCATCTACTTGATATTTTCTCCCTATGTAAACAACACTATTATACACATAGGATATAATAATATGAACCTATATTACCCATATTCTGTACTGCTAACCTGTGTTAATAAAAATGAAATGATTTTAATTTTAATTTAAAGATGTAATGTCTCCCCCTGTGGTGGAGACTTAATAATTTGTCCACAATACATGATATAATAAAAAGAGGTTAATGCATTGTCTCCACATTGTTCATTGGATAAATTATGCTATCCTGGATTCAATTTTAAAAATCATTAGACTATAAATATATAGTGATGGATGAACTTCCCACGGGACGTTTTGCGAACGCAATCCGCGTACGTGCCCAAATGTTCACGAACCGCAAGGTTCGCGGCGGATCCCATTCACTTTAATGGCAGGCGAACCTTAAAAACCTCCAGGTCATATTTTCAGCCACAAAATACTTACTAGTTGTGCACACATAGTCCCACAACATGGACACTGACATACCAGAAGTATTAAGTGAATCTGGGATCGACAACGACAAGCATTCTTTTTTTATCTGTGAAATTTTGTCAATTCAGGAGCGCATGAAGGCCATGGAGGAGAGACAAGGTCAGGGCAGGCTATGAAGGGGGTGCAGGAGATGATCAGTGCCACAGTCAGGGCAGCGCAGTCCTGTGCGAGTGTCCCAGTGTGCCAACCTGTGCTTAAACCCCTGACCCCTCCCTCTGCCCGGCCCTTACCCCCTACTATGAAGGGCTCCACTGCGGTGGCCCGGAGGTGCCAGTCCAGTGCTGATCCTCAGTCATTGTGCTGGCACTGCCTGCTGATTGGCTTCTCCGCTGCTATCTCCCTCACTGACACCAGAACTGAAATAGAACACTGACACCAGCACCGCGATAGAGACTGAACACTGACAACAGCACCGAGATAGAGAGCACTGACACCAGCACCGTGATAGAGAGCACTGACACCAGCACCGTGATAGAGAGCATTGACACCACCCCGAGATAGAGAGCACTGACATCACCCCGAGATAGAGAGCACTGACACCAGCACTGTGATAGAGAGCACTGACACCAGCACCGTGATAGAGAGCACTGACACCAGCACCATGATAGAGAGCACTGACACCAGCACCGAGATAGAGAGCACTGACAATAGCACCAAGATAGAGAGAACTTCTGCAATTTCCCACTTTGGCTCAAGCCTGTTGCTCCTGCCCTACCCCTACCACCCCTGCGGAAGGGCCTGCCTCTTCCTCTGCCTGTCATTTTTTAAATGACCCTGTGACAAAGTCTCTAGAGATGTGCAGTATATGTGGAAGAAGGTATATAACACCCCTCTTCAATCTGTAGTTTTGGGGGGCCACTGGCCTACCACAACAGTTATAATACTTTTTTCTAATTGCATTTGTCACTCTTTGTAGTATCGCTACAGAACTGCTCAGCAGTCAAAATGCTGCACAGTGGAAATGCACTATACTATGTTTTCTATATTTGAAAGTATTTTATACGTGTATTACACCCCTATATACTGCACACCAAATAGTACACTTATACCAGTCCTTAAAAGGACCTTTGTGGACCTAATTGTAGCTAGCTAGTAGCTAGTGAATTGCAGACTGTCCCTGCTCCAAACACCAAACTGTCCCTACACTGAGAAACGACAGCTGCAGAATCGGTCAGCAGCACTGCAGTGCACTATAATATGCTTTCTATATTTGAAAGAAAGTATATTATAAGTGTATTACAACCCTATATACTGTACACCTATAACAGTCCTTAAAAGGACCTTTGTGGATCTAATAGTAGCTAGCTAGTAGCTAGTGAATTGCAGACTGTCCCTGCTCCAAACACCAAACTGTCCCTACACTGAGAAAAGACAGCTGCACAATCGGTCAGCAGCACTGCAGTGCACTATAATATGCTTTCTATATTTGAAAGAAAGTATATTATAAGTGTATTACAATCCTATATACTGTACACCTATAACAGTCCTTAAAAGGGCCTTTGTGGACCTAATAGTAGCTAGCTAGTAGCTAGTGAATTGCAGATTGTCCCTGCTCCAAACACCAAACTGTTCCTACACTGAGAAAAGACAGCTGCACAATCGGTCAGCACTGCAGTGCACTATAATATGCTTTCTTCTATATTTGAAAGAAAGTATAAGTGTATTACAACCCTATATACTGTACACCTATACCAGTCCTTAAAAGGACTTTTGTGGACCTAATAGTAACAGACGGACTGTCCCTGCTCCACACAGTGTCCTTTCCCTACACTGACAAAAGACAGAATGGAAAATGGCCGCCAGATCAGGTCTATTTAAAAGGTAGGGGGTATGTCCATGTGCTGAAATGTCTCAATTGGATGTCCTGTACCCAATGATGGATGTGTCATGGGTCAAAGTTCTTCACAATGTAAACGAATATGTCCGCCACGAACAGCGCCAGAAGTCCGCTGGTTTGGCGAATTGGGAACAAGCAAAGTTCGCCACGAACTGACCACCGAGGCGAACCGCAAGGCCATCTCTATAAATATAATCCAATAATTTCACTTTACTACAAGAGAAAAATGTAAAAAATTATAAAATAATCGTTCCAAAAATTATCAAAAAATTCAGGTTAGTCGTTATCTCCTATAAAATTTTGCAAGTGATTTTTGGTGCAATAGAAAAATAAAAGAATACAATTAAAATTTAAAAATATTAACCAAAAAATTGATCTAAAACCATTATTAAGTTACTGATAAATAAGAATCAATGAAGGGCTAGAACAGGAAATGGGGAAAAAGGGGCCAAGGAAGTTCATATCAGCCAGCATGAGACATCCCAGCTCAAAGATCCACCGGGTCTCAGCCTGCGAGACCTTGGTTAGAATCTCACCCCCCTCCAATGAGGCACAACTTTGTCTATCCCATAAAATTTTAGAACTGCTGGATTTTGCTGATGATGAGTTCTAAAATGGTTGGAGACACTGCTTTCTGAAACCATTTTTTATATTTTATTACATGTTCATTTATCCTCTTATGCAAACATCTTGTGGTCCTCCCCACATAAATCAGCCCACAAGGGCATGTGAGGAGATACACAACATATCTGGTGTTACAGGATATGATCTTGTCAATCTTATATTCTTTTCCATTACTATCCATGAACATCTCAGTCCTTCTTTTTTTATCAGCAGTTGTCCTACATGATTTACTTTGTTCACATCTATAAAAACCAAAAAGGATTTTTTACAGATTTTAGGGGACTCTACTACATTTTTTGCAATCATATTTCTAAAGCCTGGAGTCCTTTTATAAATGAACAATGGTTTGCAAGCTAAAATTCTACTTAAAATGCTATCTTTGAGATGTATGGGCCAGTATTGTTTTAGGGGTTTCTTAACCTTCTTATAATCTAAATTGTAGTCCATAACAAAGGCCATTTCAAACGTATTATCCTTTTTCTTCTTTTTTGTCTATCCATAATGTTGGATATCTCCATCCTGACTTTTGGAAAGGTCAGAGTGGATGTATCCTTTTTCTGGAAACATTTCCATCAGGACTTCTAATTGAGTCCAATAATCTTCGTCCAGATCACAATTCCTTCTGATCCGGACAAATTGCCCCTTAGGAATGGCCTTAATTCACCCTGGGTGGTGACAACTCTGGGTTGAAATATACCAGTTTTTGTCCAACTCTTTGAAAAAGGTTCTGGTGTAAAGATTATTACCCTTTTTTAAGATCTCCAAATCTAGTTATTGTATCTCCTCATAGCTCCATTTAGTGGTCATAAACTCATGTAGATCTTCAACAGATCCCTCCCATATGAAAAACAGGTCATCAATATACCTGCGATATGATTTTAACTGTGGCCACTTGTCTGTGAAAATGTTTTCATCTTCCCATCTGTTCAAATATATATTGGCTACACTGGGTGCATACTTAGCCCCCATAGCCACCCCCTTTATCTGTTTAAAAATTCCCCCCCCTTTACCAAAAAAATTGTTGGACATTTTTAACCCTTCAATAAAAAATGCAGTTTGATCTTGTTTCAAACTAGTATACTTATGTAAGGACCATTTCACTGCATCCAGAACGTCATTCTGCTTAATGTTAGTGCAGAGGGACTTGACGTCTGCTGTAACCAACAGTGTTGATCCCTCTACGCATATTTCCTGTAATAGTTTTTTTTTAAATTCTTTCCATCTTTTAAAAAAGCAGGACCTTTTGTTGCCATGGGTTGTAAAAATGTATCCAAATATTCACCAATGCAGGAACAAAGGGAATTTATCCCACTAATGATGGGTCTCCCTGGTGGGGTAGTTTTATTTTTATTTTCAAATATTTTTATTAAGATATAAAAGATCACTTTATACAAACACAGAAGATCGTACAGTAGTGAGCAGTCGCAACAGAAGTATACAGCCAATGTTAACAGTACGAGGCTAACGTAAGGAACAAAATAGAACAAGTGAAAGTGTCCAAGATCCAGTAGCTCCACCGGAACACTTTAATAAACTTTTCTACCTTGGATCTGAGATAAACTGAGGGGGGAGTCCTACCATCAGGGGGTCCCCAAGTAGGGTGTATCATCCCCAGAACTGGGGAGCAGAAACCACTCGAAGAGTTTTTACCCTACTGTGGTATAATTACAGGAGCAAACATAATAAAGACTATTAAAGTCAACCAACAAAAGAGAAAGAGAAAGAAGGAGGAGGAGGCAGAGGCAGGAAGAAGTAAATGAGTGAAAAAGAGCAAAGAAGCACAGGGAGGGAAGGGGACAAGAATGGGACGGTGGGCGACCCGGCGACCCCAAGGGTTAATGGGGAGGGGGCGTCCCTAGGTAAGTACTTATATTTAGACTATGGCACTAAGAGGTGGGGATCAAAATTTGGGGGTAGGAAGTGATCCACCCAAGGTTGCCAAATCCTACTATGGAGCGGGAGTTTATCCAAAATAGTTGCTTCGATTTTGCTATGGATCATAGCCTGGGTAACCCGGTTTTTAGCTTCAGTGATATGCAGAGTCTCAGATTTCCAGGCTTTCGCGATAGTCTGCTTCGCTGCTGTCACCACCTGTAAAAGGAGCTGTGTCTGGGATCGGGTAAACTTGTGAGGTACTAGGTTTAGTAAGGCAATCGCTGGATCAGGAGGTAGAGTACATTGTAAGAGCCTGGATAGGATATTAAAAATTTGCCTCCAGAATTCTGTCACCACCAGGCAGGCCCACCATATATGAAGGTGTGTGCCGGGCTCATTACAACCCCGGAAACAGTTTGGAGAATAGTTTGGCACAAATTTGGATATCCTGGCTGGAACCAGGTACCAGCGCATTAAAACTTTATAATTGGCCTCAGCTGAAATTATATTCTGTGTGGCATTTTTAGTATTGAGCCAAACCCTCCCCCAATCTTCAGGTTCAAGGTTAAGGGAGAGATCTTGAGACCAAGAGATAGTGTACAGCGGGAGGGGGTTCAGAAAAGAGGAAAGATAGGAGTAGAGACAGGATATGATACCAGGAGAATGTGGGTCCATTTTGAAAATTGTCTCAAAAGGAGTTAATCGACCTAGGTCAGTGCATGATTTAGTGGCCGATTGGACAAAGTGGGTTATTTGAAGGTATCGGGAACACTCTTTATGGGGAAGCTTAGTATTGGCTTGCAAGACAGGGAACTTTATGATTGCATTACCCGATACCAGATCGCATACTCTAGTGAGGCCCCTTTGAGACCAGGCATCAAATAAGGCGGGATCCGAGTAAGTGGGGGTGAAACTTGGGTGGCCAATAAAGGAAAGTAAAGGGGAGTGAGGTGATTGCAATTTATAGGTAGCCTTTATCTTGTCCCACAATCCCAGTGAGAATCGGGTGATAGGATTACTAATCGACTTCCTCGCTGGAGATGGCAGCCACAGTAAATTAGATACAATCAGGGGGTGGGCATCTACAGTCTCAAGGCTAACCCACAGAGGCGTCTCAGTGTTCGCATGGTATAAGGCCAATTGGGCCAGTTGCGCTGCGTAAAAGTAAAGCCTGAGGTTTGGTACACCCAGGCCACCTTGCGTCCTATGGCGGAACAGGGTCTGTCTGGAGACTCTAGGCCTTGTTGACCCCCAGATGTACTTAAAGATACGACTCTGCATAACACGGTGGAAATACAGGGGGATCGCGACCGGGAGTACTCTAAAAAGATATAGCAACATGGGCAGCAACGTCATTTTCACGGCTGCTATCCTACCCAACCATGAAACACAGAGTGGTTGCCAGGAGGCCATAAGAGATGTGAGGCTATGTAGCGTGGGGAGATAATTAGCTTGAAACAGTTGGCCTGGGTCGCTAGTAAGCTTAACGCCCAGGTATGGAATAGAGGACGTGGACCACTGAAAGGGATAATTTTTCCGCAAATTTTGAAAGGCTTCCAAGGGCAGAGACACGTTGAGGGCTCACGACTTAGTTTGATTTACTTCCAGCCCGGAAATCCGAGCAAATTTATCCAAAAGGTGGAAGAGGTTCGGAAGTGAGGTGTGGGGTGAGGTAATGAACAAAAGGGCATCGTCAGCGAATAGACAAAGTTTGTGCGACATAGAGGCAATATCCAAGCCTTTGATATTGGGGTCTGTTCTAATTAAGGCCGCAAGGGGTTCTATGGCTAGGGCAAAGATTAGCGTGGAGAGGGGGCATCCCTGTCTGGTACCACGTTGAATAGGGAATCTATCAGAGGCAAAGCCTGAGTATTTAACATACGCCTGTGGGTGGGTGTAAAGGGCCTGTACCCATTGCAAGAAGTGCGGGCCGAAGCCCCAACGCTGTAATATATACTGCAGATATGGCCAGGATAATGTATCAAAAGCGAATGTAAATATTGACAGGGAAAAGGGGAAAATGAGGGAAAAAAATAAAAAAAAAAAGGAAATAAAAGAACCTTCACACAAAAAGACCTCAAAAAAAAAAAAATAATTGTGGGTTCAGTTGGACTTTTTAGGCATAAAGAAAGTTATAAACACAACCGGTATAAAAAATAATTATTTCTATTTATTCAAAATAAAAAAGACAATTTAAAAAGAACAGGAAAAAGTTCAATTTCCCTTTTACACAAAAAAAGGGAAAAAGTTTCCTCCTTAAAATTGCACAATTAAGACCTAATTGACATCCTATTAAACATAATAACAACCATTTCAAATTTCCAAAAGGAAAAGAAAAAAAAAACCAAAGTATATATTTATACAAATGAGAGATCAAGGATATCAATCATACAGTCAACGGTTACATATATTTTTGGTGCTCTACATGTTTCGTGTCTACAGTGACACTTCTTCAGGAGCTGATAATAATGTTCTGAATTATTCCTTAAAAGTGTGTCCCAAATAGGGAGATCACCGTTTCCAAAGGAGGAAATTGGTACGATTGATTACACAAAACTCAATTTGCCAAAAACGGATCAAATTCCCACTGGGTAAAGGAGGAAAATAAAGGGGGAATCAAAGAGGCAGACTAATCGGCCCATTCACCCCTCTCATATTGTTTTTTGTGTGTAGAAGATGGCCGCCTTTCTACAGACAAAAAACAATATGAGAGGGGTGAATGGGCCGATTAGTCTGCCTCTTTGATTCCCCCTTTATTTTCCTCCTTTACCCAGTGGGAATTTGATCAGTTTTTGGCAAATTGAGTTTTGTGTAATCAATCGTACCAATTTCCTCCTTTGGAAACGGTGATCTCCCTATTTGGGACACACTTTTAAGGAATAATTCAGAACATTATTATCAGCTCCTGAAGAAGTGTCACTGTAGACACGAAACATGTAGAGCACCAAAAATATATGTAACCGTTGACTGTATGATTGATATCCTTGATCCCTCATTTGTATAGATATATACTTTGGTTTTTTTTTTCTTTTCCTTTTGGAAATTTGAAATGGTTGTTATTATGTTTAATAGGATGTCAATTAGGTCTTAATTGTGCAATTTTAAGGAGGAAACTTTTTCCCTTTTTTTGTGTAAAAGGGAAATTGAACTTTTTCCTGTTCTTTTTAAATTGTCTTTTTTATTTTGAATAAATAGAAATAATTATTTTTTATACCGGTTGTGTTTACAACTTTCTTTATGCCTAAAAAGTCCAACTGAACGCACAATTTTTTTTTTTTTTTTTTTTGAGGTCTTTTTGTGTGAAGGTTCTTTTATTTCCTTTTTTTTCCCTCATTTTCCCCTTTTCCCTGTCAATATTTACATTCACAAAGTGATAAATAGGACGCGGCATTTTTTCTATCAGTGTATCCACAGACACCACCCTGTGATAGATACACAATTGTTCATTTTTTTAAAAATCAATGTATCAAAAGCTTTTCGAATGTCCAACGAAAGGAGGTGCATTGGGATTTTACGAGACCTGGCGATATGTTGCAAAAGAACTACTCGACGTATATTGTCGCTAGATTGCCGTCTGGGGATAAATCCCACTTGGTCCTTATGGACCAGGTTGCCAATGAACTGGTTAAGACGTAGGGCTAGTACCTTGGCTAATAGCTTGATATCGGTGTTTAAAAGGGATATGGGCCTATAATTAGACCAAAGCGTATTATCACTATTGGGTTTAGGGATCATTGATATAATTGCAGTCAAAGTGTCTCTACCGAAGGATCCGTCCTTAAGAATGGCGTTAAAGGCACTTGCCAATAAGGGGGCCAGAGTGTCAGCAAATTTTCTGTAGTATGAAATAGAAAGGCCATCTGGGCCCGATCGTTTATGTGGTTTCAAGGTTTGAATGGCATATAGTATTTCCTGCGAGGTGATCAGGGTTTCCATAACTTCCCGGCTAGTGTTGGATAGGGAGGGAATCTGAAGATCTTGGAATAGGGAATCGGACATTTCCCTGGGGCAAGGGGTGGTAGATTGATATAATTTAGCTAGTTTTTTGCTAAACTCAGACACTATTTTAACCGGGTTGCTAGTGAGAGTATTTTTACCGACCTTCAACCGGACAGGTTTAAATGAACGCTCTGGGTTCCTAAGGCGTAAAGCTAGGAAATTGTCAGGCTTGTTGGCCTTAATGTAAATATTGTGTTTGGAACTACGGATAGCTTTATCAGCTGCTTCCGCCAAGAGCAGGTCTAGTTCTAATCTTGCTTTTTCCATGATCGATCTATTATCAGCTGTCGGAGAAGCTTGAAACTGTAATAGGTACTTGTTATAGTTAGCCTCTAAATGTTGTGTTTTCAGAAGTTTATCTCTCTTAAGGTGTATGGCGATTGAGATACATTTACCTCTTATCACAGGCTTGTGCGCCTCCCAGAGGAGGATGGGGGATATACCCGGAGTGGCATTATGTTGAATATATTCAGCTAGGGCTACTTGGATATCTAAACAAAATGATTGATTAGCTAGATGCTTATCACTAATATACCATGTCCTATCTGTAGACTGAGGGATCAGAGAGGAAATTGTGGTAATGACAGCGCAATGGTCAGACCAGGAGATTGGGTGTATATGGGATTGGAGAAGTATGGGGGAGGATGTAACAGGTACAAATATATGATCAATCCTGAAAAATGAATTATGGGGATTGGAATAAAATGTGAAATTTTTCCTAACCGGATTACATTCTCTCCAGGAATCAAGAAGGGAGGCCTGTTGTAGTAAAGTGCGAAAATGGGACGAAGTTGAAGACTGTTCAGGGGTGTAAGGGGACCTATCCAAATGAGGGTGGATTACCGGGTTAGAGTCACCACATACTAGCAGGGTACCTTTAGAGTGGGCCTTAATTGTTTGAAAAAGGTGGGAGAAAAAAGGAACAGGGTTTTTATTTGGGGCATAATAAGAAACGAGGGTGACTTCCGTATCTTGAAGAAGGCCGACCAAAATTATATAACGGCCCTCCGGATCCTTAATTTCAGAGGTAAGGGTAAAGGGCAAAGAGCGGTGTAAAGCTAGCAAAACTCCCCTCTGGTTAGTCGCCGCTGAGGCGGTATAGACTTGTGGGTATTTATAGCTAAATGATTTAGGGGTTTTATGCGAGGAGAAATTAGTCTCTTGAAGTGCAACTATACTTTCCCTCAAGGACGCAAAAGAGCGAAATGCTTTGACTCTCTTGCTAGGGGAGTTAAGCCCTTTAACATTCAACGACAAGATGTTCAAGGGGGCCATGTTTGTTCAGGGAGGGAGGAAGGCTTATATAACCTAGGGGCCACACGGGTCGCCCGGGCAGAGGGGTAGAGAGGGAAAGAGGGGGGAAAAGAGGTAAAGGAGTGAAAAGAAGAAGAAGAGAGGTGGAATAAGAGAAGAAATTCACGTAAGGCGGATACATTTACCATCTAACCATCTCCCCAGCCCGAAACCAGGTCAGGCAGAGGGTGTACTGAACTGTAGGGGGGGGGGGGGGCAGTGACAGTTCTCCACCGTACACCGGGAAATAGATAAGATCAAGTTTGAGATCATTTTATATAACCATCAAAGTAACCATAACATTTGAATGAATATAACTATCTAGCAATTATAGATATAAAATATACAGCTTAGGGAGGGATCCCTCCTAGGAGGGAAAAAGGGAGGGGGGGGAGGGAATGAGGGAGGAGAGAAGGGAAAGGGGAAAAGGGGAAAAGGGAGGGGAAGTGTGGTGAAAGAAAAGGAAAAGGGGGAGGGGGAGAGGAAAAAAAAAAAAAGTTAACATGGTTACTGTATTGCTAGAAGAGGACTATAAACAACAAGAAATCACCGGACATCAGTAGGAACTTGTAACGTATCAGAATCCAACACTGGAAGTGAGCAGGTTCCAGGAGCCCTCCAGGGGACAAATGGGGTATCATAGCCGATTGCAAACAGCTCAGCGGGGTACAAATACTTTGGGGCTGGCATAACTTGCTGCAGTAGTGCGCGAGGGGGTACCCTTACGGATTGCGGATGGAGTCGGGAGATCACGGGTGTCCCGTTTGGGGATAGCCACGTAAGGATAAGGTCCCGGGCGAGCCGGGGTGCGTGGGAGGACAGTGTCCGAGTGTTGAGCCGGAGGAGTCAGATGAAGTGATTCCAGCAAATTCTGGAGGACCTCCGGCGTAGAAGCAATGTGTTGCTGTCCTTTGTGGAAAAATTGGAGAGCGAAGGGGAAGCGCCAGCTATATTTAATTTGATGCTGGGTGAGGATTTGCAGCTGTGGTTTCATGGCGTGACGCTTTGCAATGGTGAGGGGGGCCAAATCTGTGAATAGTTGGTAAGAGTGTCCCTGGAAGGCAAGATTGTCTTTATTGCGAGCAGAGGCAAGGAGTTGTTCCTTTGTTCTGAAAAAGTGGAACTTGATAATTATATCACACGGGGGCCCGTCCGCCTGACGGCGGGTAAGGGCCCTATAGATTCTGTCAAATTCTAAACGTTCCACAGGGATCGAAGGCGAGAGTTCTTGGAACAAGGCCAGTGTAAATGCTTGTAGGTCATCTACTGATTCCGGAATGCCCCGGAGGCGCAGGTTCGACCTGCGGGAGCGATTCTCTGCGTCCTCAAGATGGGAGAGCAGCATGGCGTTCTCCTCGCGGAGCGACAGTTGTTCCTGTGCGTGTTCACGGAGAGTAAGCTCCATATCATCAGCCCGGGTCTTGAGATCTGCGGTCCTCTGACCAAGTTCCCTAATCTCCCGTGTCAGTTTGTTAGTGATTTGGTCAGAGGTCGTCTTAAGGGCTTTTTTGAGCATAGTCTCCATATGTAGTAGAAAATCAGATTGCGACATACCTGAAGAGGACAGGTTAGAAAGGTCGCCTTGAGCAGGGATATTGTCCTCTTCCTCGTCGCTGTGCAGATCCGCCGAGTATGAGGGCCGTCACGCTGCTGTGCCTGAGCCTGTGCTTTCGCCGCCATCTTGGAGGAGGCCCGGGCGAGCGCCTCTTTGATAGGTTTAGGCTTTGATTTGCCTCGGTGGCCGGTAAAGACCATCGCCGGATCAGCACAACTGATGCCCCCTGCGGTCCCGGTATAGGTGAGGCTAAGATCCCGATTCGGAGAACAGATTAGGTCCCGGGAGTGCGGCGGAGAATGCGGAGCTCTAGTGAGGAGCGTCCATCACGGTGAGCCTCGCGCATGCGCCCCCGGGTAGTTTTATTTTTATGCATCTTGGGTAGTTGTTACATCACTGGTATTTTGGGGGCTCTTAAATTTAGATACTTTTCCTCCTTCTTATCGAAGATGTCCTTCCTAATACCCTTTTTTAACAATTCTTCTAGTTTCTTGTTAAAAAAGGGGTAGGATTACCCAGTAATTTAACATATGTATCTCTATCTCCTAAAATCCTATTCATCTCTGCTTTATATTTAGATTTCTTCAATACAACAAGGCATCCTCCCTTATCGGAAAGACAAATTACTATTTATTTTTCTTTTCTAACTTTTTTATAGCTTCCCATAAAAACGTTTTTCCTTTTTTGTCACTTTCTATTTTTCTAATATCTTCCTGTACTATGTTTTTAAAAACATCAATATATCATGACCAACCTGTCTTTCCTGATACATAAGTTTACCACTGATATGAGGCATATGGGGGACAGAGTGCAGTACATGGAAGATAAGATGAAGGTATATACAGATAAGGTTAACGATCTGGTTGACACATGTATGGCCCAAAAAGAGGATACTGATTGGATTAATTTAAAACTAGCGGACCTTGAGGACCGCTCTCGCCGTAACATCAAAATACGCGGTATACCGGAGACAGTCTCTCCCGCAGAGCTATACAAATATGCCAGCCCCATGTTCTCTAATATCCTGCCTGAGCTTACTCCTTTTGAGCTCATGATAGACTGCATATACAGGATCCCCAAACTGAGACATCTAGCAGAGATGGTCCCTAGGGATGTACTCCTGCGGATACACTTTTACCAAGCCAAGGAGCAAATCCTCTCTAGAGCAAGGGAACTCACTACTCTTCCTGCACCATATGCAGTCATTCAGCTGATCTCTCGCAGTACACACTACAGCTGAGGAGACAATTAAAATAACGAACGCCCTTACAAACCACAAGATGATCTATAAATGGGACCACCCAGCCACCATCTTGGTCACGCATAACGGAATTCCTCATACCATCTCCACAATTGAGGAGAGAATTAAGTTATTACACTCATGGGGCATCATCCAGGAATTACCAAGAAGTGACTTTGCCACATCAGGAATAGGTATGAGCTCGGTGTTCCACTCGAACACATGTTCAACTCGAACTTTGTGGGCCGCTCGCACCATATTCATGTGGTGCGAATGGCCCACAATGCACTACGCCATGGCAGTGCGTTGTTGGCTCATGATTGGCCAAGCATGTACTGTGACACCGCATACTTGGCAAATCACAGCGTCGGCAGCGAGGAGAGCCATAATTTGCCACAGGCAGGATGCCTGTGGCCAATTATAGCTCAGGGGGGTTCAGTACATGCCCCACACTATATAAGGCCGCCAGCGCAGCGGCCTTGTGTAGTGTGTTGGCGTGCAGGGAAAGAGCAGGATAGGCAGGGACAGTGTATTTTTGCTTGACAGTTGTTACAGTGGGTGTTGTGTGCCCCCTGCACAGTATAAACCTGAAGCTACCCCTTATTACTGGTGTTGTTCTGTTTCTGTAATACAGGCATCTGCAGCAGTTAAAGTGGGTGTTGTGTGCCTCCTGCACAGTATACACCTGAAGATACCCCTTCTTGCTGGTGTTGTTCTGTTTCTGTAACACAGGCATCTGCAGTAGTTAAAGTGGGTGTAGTGTGCCTCCTGCACAGTATACACCTGAAGCTACCCCAATTGCTGGTGTTCTTCAGATCTTACACCACAGGCAGGCAGCTGCAGTAATTACAGTCGGTGTACTGTGTCATCTACTCAGTGTGCACCTAAAGCTACCCCAATTGCTGGTATTCCCATCTCCCTGCAGGCCATTGCTATGGCAGGAAGGCCAACAAGGAGAGGCAGACAGTCATGCGCCAATAAAAGAGGGCAAGCAGGCTCTGTGTTTAGAGACAACAGTGCTGGTCACGGACACGGTACATCGTCATCAGCCAGTGGCCATGGGACACGCTTGTCTCTATTTTCGGCAGGTGGACGTGTTGAGCCACATCATGCCAAAGACTTAGTAGAGTGGATGACCAAGCCCTCCTCATCCTCCCCATCCTCTCTCACCCAGGCTCAGGGTACCAGCAACGCGTCCTCTTCCCTCGTCTGAATGTCATCAGTCACTTCCCTAGACCCACCATGTCCCCTTGAGGAGTCCCCCGAACTGTTTTAGCACAGTGTTTGGTACATGCTCCAGGAGGATGCCCAGCATTTTGAAGGCTCTGATGATGATACCCAGCTAGAGGAAGGCAGTAGTGTCAGCGCAGAGAGAAGGGAAGGACAGCAATCTGGCAGTCATGTTCCACCAGCTGCAGCATACTGTCAGGTTTGCTCCAGTGATAAAGAGGGAGGGGATGATGAGGTCACTGACTCTACGTGGGTGCCTGATAGGAGCGAGGAGGAGGAGGTACATCTCCAATGAGGCAGGATGGCCTCTGGGGGCCAGATTAAGGGCAGCACACTGACTGAATCACACCACAGAGCTCCACTTGTGCAGGGCGCTGCCTCTGCAAGTTATTCTAAAAGTTCTTTGGTGTGGGCCTTTTCTGAGACGAGTGCATCAGATCGCACTGCTGCTATTTGCAACATATGTCTCAAGCGTATCTCACGTGGCCAAAACATCAGACGCTTGGGCATCACATGCTTGACCAGACATATGTTGACCTGCCATGCAGTTCGTTGGCAAGCGTGCCTTAAAGACCCACACCAAAGAACAAAGCGGACCTCTCCTTGCTCATCATCAGCTGGGATCTCCAACCCCACTATACCTTCAGTCCTCTCTGAAACCTGCACCGAGAGGAATGAAGGTGTGGAATTAGGTGTTTCACAGCCAAGTACTTGCGGGCACTCTGCTAGAAATACACTGATGTCCGATTGTACCAGGCAAATTTCCCTGCCCCAGCTGCTGGACCATCGAAAGAAGTTCACGCCCAGCCATCCACATGCCAAGCGGTTGAATGCTAGCTTGGCTAAATTGCTAGCACTTCAACTGCTGCCTTTTCAGTTGGTAGACTCGGCCCCCTTCCGTGAGTTTGTGCAATGTGCGGTTCCTCAGTGGCAGGTTCCCAAACGCCACTTTTTCTCAGGGAAGGCGATTCCAGCTCTCTACCAGCATGTGGAAGACAATGTCCATGCCTCGCTGGACAGGGCAGTCAGCGGTAAGGTGGATATTACCGCTGACTCATGGTCCAACAGTCCTGGATAGGGATGTTACCTATATTTCACGGCCCATTGGGTCACTCTTCTGCCAGCTGGGAAGGATGCAGGACAAGGTGCAGTAGTGTTGGAGGTTGTTCCACCACCACGCCTCCAAAATTCTACACTGGTTGTGACACACCTCTCTCCTCCACCCCCTCCTCTTCTTCTTCCCCATGGCCTCTTCCTGTGCTTTGTCCTCGGAACCAGCAGAGCTCTGTAGGCATTCAAGGGGCTACACAAGTACGCAGGCAAAAAGATGCCATGCTGTGCTTGCGCTGGTTTGTTTGGGGGACAGGAGCCACACTGGGGAAGATATTTTGTCAGCTCTGCAGGGGCAGGCCGAGAGGTGGTTGATGCCATGCCAGCTTAAGCCAGGAATGGTGGTTTGCGTCAATGGCACCAACCTCCTCTCTACCCTCTGACAGGGACAACTGACCCATGTGCCCTGTGTGGCTCACGTCCTTAACCTGGTGGTGCAGCAATTCTTGGGCAGGTACCCGGGCTTACAGAATGTCCTGAAGCAGGCCAGGAAAGTCTGTGCATTTCCGCTGATTATGTAATGCTAGTGCTTGGCTGGCTGAGCTCCAAAAGGAGTTGAACCTGCCCAAGAACCGCCTTATATGTGACATGCCCACCAGGTGGAACTCAACGTTGGCCATGCTGCAGCGGCTGCACATATGCAGCAGAGGGCCATCAATGAGTACCTGTGTGACTATGGCACCAGGACAGGGTCAGGGGAGCTTGTTTTGTTTCCACTACGCCAGGGAGGCATGATCAGGGATGCATGCACTGACCTGTCACCATTTGAGGAGGCCAGGGAAGATGGTAACCAATGACAGTACATGCATCAGTGACACTGTACCTCTTGTCCACCTGTTGGAGCATACGCTGCGTGGAGTAATAGACAGGGCATTTGAGGCAGAACAGAGGCAAGAAGAAGAGAGCTTCCTTGCCTCTCAAGGCCCCCTTTATCCAGACAGTGTTCCTGCTGTCCCACCCATCACACAGGATGAGGATGAGGAGCATTGTGTCAGCATGGAGGTGGAGCCTGGCACTCAGCATCAGTAGCAGTAGTCTTTTATGGGTGATTTACAGTCCCAAGAAACCCGTGGACTTGTACGTGGCTGGGAGGAGGTGGCTGCGGATCATGTCATCTTTAGTGACCCAGAGGACTCTGGACCGAATGCCCCAGCTAACCTACGCTGCATGGCCTCCCTGATCCTGCAAAGCCTGTGGAAGGATCCTTGTATTCTTCGGATCAAGGAGAGGGACCATTACTGGTTGGCAACTCTCCTTAATCCACGGTACAAGGGCAAGGTTGCGGACCTTATCTTGCCGTCACAGAGGAAGCAGAAGATGAGACATCTCCGGGAGGCCTTGCAGAAAGGTCTGTGCAATGCGTTCCCAGAGACTGGGAGGTTACAAACTCCTGGTCCTGGACAACGTGTTGCTGAGGCTTCGGTCAGTCACAGAAGGAGCAGTGGAGAAGGTGGCCATCTGACCAATGCGTTCATACAAATTTTTTAGTCCGCAGCCCCAAGGTATGATCAGTTCCAGCAACCATTGCCAGCGTCAGATTTACATGGTGCAGGAATACCTAGGGGCAAGGTCAGACTTGGACACTGGCCAGAGCTTGCACAGTATGCAATTGAGCTACTGGCCTTTCCTGCATCCAGCGTTCTTTCGGGAATGCACCTTCAGTGCTGCTGGAGGCTTTGTAACTGATCACAGGGTGCGCCTGTCCACTGACTCTGTTGATCGACTGACCTTCATAAAGATGAATCAGTCTTGGATCACCACCAGCTACAAAGCGCCTGAAGCTGATGTAACCGAATAATTTTTTTTGAAATGTCACATCCCTTCAAGACTGCCTATGCTGATGCTGAGTGACTGTCCTGTTATGTTGACTGACTATCCTCTTCCTCCTCAATGATCCTGCTGATAGCTTGGAAGAACATTTTTGGTTCTGGGTGCCGCCACCAGTGGCTAAGGCCCAATTTTTTAGCCCCTGTTTAAAAGGGGCATGTAATTACAATTTTTGATGCAATGCTTTTCAGCAGGGTTCATTCCTGCTGTCCAACTAGAGTGTCTGAGATGTTGCAGAGTTTCGTGGCATCAGCACCAGTGCCTAAGGCCCAATTTTTCAGCCCCTGTTTAACAGGGGCATGTAATTACAGTTTTGATGCAGTGCTTTGCAGCAGGGCTCATTCTTGCTATCAAACTAGATTATCTGGGAGAGGTTTCAGTGTCGTGGCACCAGCACCAGTGCCTTAGGCCCAATTTTTCAACCCCTGTTTAACAGTGGCGTGTAATTACAATGTTTGATGCAATGCTTTGCAGCAGGGCTCATTCCTGCACTCCAACTAGAGTATCTGTGAGGGGTTACAATGTTGTGGCACCAGTGCCTAAGGCCCAATTTTTCAGCCTGTTTAACAGGGGCATGTAATTACAATTCTTGAAATAATATTTCACAGCAGGGCCCATTCCAGCACCCACTGAGAGTAACTGTGAG
Organism: Lithobates pipiens; assembly: GCF_037356315.1. Classification (NCBI taxonomy): domain Eukaryota; kingdom Metazoa; phylum Chordata; class Amphibia; order Anura; family Ranidae; genus Lithobates; species Lithobates pipiens. The sequence continues at coordinate 211,872,200 of NW_027507784.1, forward strand.
GACTTACGGTGTTGTGGCACCAACACCACCGCCACCACAACCACCAAAGGCCCAATTTTTCTACCACTGTTTAACAATGGCATGTAATTACAATTCTTTATATAATAGTTCACAGCAGGGCGCTCCAGCGCTCCCACAAAGAGTCACTTTGAGGGCTTACAGTGTTAACTTGTGGCAACACCAACACCTTAGGCCCAAATTTCTGCAGAGCATATAGGGCAGGCCCCAACTTTCAAACATCCAACTTACAAACGTCTCCTACTTGCAAACGGAAGGAGACAACAGGAAGTGAAATGAAAAAAGATGGATGGCCAAACAAATTATAGAGGGGTGATAACCCTTCCCTATGTTTTCCAAAAAGCTTAAAAATAGATTTCCTGACGCATCATGGCAGCACACACACTGGGTTGTGACTCCGCCTCCACAACCTGATAGGACTGGTTAGCTATAAGATTTGAAGAGGAGTCCACCGTTGCATTCTCCTTTTTTTCCTCACCTGAATGGGACATCACGTTTGCGATCGGTTAGCAATGGAGCCCCTTACCGCACTACCCCAGCTAGGTTCGGCCTCTCCTACCTGGAAGCCCCTGTCCGTACGGTCTCTAAATGAGCTATAACGCAGGGGGCCCCACTCTGGTGGTCTCAGGGACAAGACAACAAAAATCAACTCAACAGATCTTTAAAAGACAAACCTTAAAAAGGTTTTAATATTTTGCAGCGGTCTCCCCCCTATCTGTTTTGGTTCCTACTTACTTCCCAGGCATGCCTCTCTTTCTGCTTGTTTTTCGTTTTTCTCTTTTCTTCCCTTTCTTTTCGCTCTGGGCACGCTGAGCCCTGTAGTTCCACAGCGCTGTGACCTCTCCATCATGGCGGCCGCGTTCGGATGCTCGGCGCTCAGGAAGTGACGTTTTCCCCTTGCCCTCTGCATTTGCCAGCATCCAAGATGGCGCGGGGCGGCGCGGCCGGCCAGTGCGCATGCGCGGCGGTGACGCCACTCCTCCGGCGACGGCGGGCTATTTAAAAACTGACTTTTTCGTTTTGAAGTGCTGCTTGTGCTTTCTACACCATCTACCATCCTGATCTCTGCACACAGCCTGCTGCCTTGCAAGACAAGTCCTCCTTGATCTCTGGTAAGCTTTTTTTCTATCATCTTTATGTTACTTTACCATTTATTTCTGTGTCAGCACCTTCTGCCCATACTCTGCATTGGCTCTTACACTGAAAACCTCTGGTCACAGGTGTACTCTATTCTTCCCTATGGAGACCGCTGCCTTAGTAGACCATCCCAGAACTACAAGGTAAGGGGACGTATGGATTGGTAAGTAGTGAAGAGGAGAAAAAGAGAGCACTGCCATTAATACCTTTCATTTTGGTAGCTCTGGCAGGTCATCGGGGTCATCCCATTCTAAAAGAAAGGAACGTTCCCCCTCAAGACACTCTCACTCTCGGCGTAGTCGGTCAAGGTCTTCCCGTCACCGCAGAGAAGCGTCATCCTCACACCGAGAGGAGCACCATACCCATCCTGCGGTTAATACCTGCTGGGTCTGTGGAGCGCAAGCATTACCTAGTAAGCTTGTTTGCCAAATCTGTCTGGAGGAAGCAACTCGAGACAAAGAAGCTGACGCAAGAGAAGCTTCCAATATTATAAGAGACTCGGTTAAAGAAACAATCTTGCAGGTGACAGCATATGATCCAATCAGGTCATCTAACTCAGCCTCAACTTCTCACACTCCTCAGGATCCAGATGACTCCCCAGAGGATGAGGAACCCCTGGCCCCTACAGTTTTTGACTTTGCATTAATAAACCCATTTGCGAAATCAGTTAAGGAGGCGATCGGTTGGGAAGAAGAGAGAGACGTCCCACCTAAGTTACGGAAATATTTCCCTAACCTAAAAAAAGACCCTGAGGTCTTCCCCTTTATTGAAGAGCTAGAGGAGCTCATAAAAGATGAATGGCAAAAACCAGAAAAGAAGTCCGGCTTGAATAACAGATTAGCAAAGCTCTATCCCCTAAAAGAGCCAGCAGTGAACCCTCTTATTTCCGCTCCCGTGGTAGACTCCTCACTGATGCGTTTAGCGCACCATGTAACCCTACCAATAGAAGATGCCGTAACCTTTAAGGATGTGATGGATCGCAAGATCGACCTCGACCTTAAGAAAGCCTATTCAGCAGCGGGGGGGGGGGGGGGGGGGCCTGTAGGCCAGCAATTGCTCTAGCAGCGGTCGGTAGAGCCATCACCTCCTGGACGTCTGGCGTTGAAAAATTAATTGTAGAAGCAGCAGACCAAGACAAGATTATTTCAGCACTGCAGGAACTCAGCCTTGCGGGTGATTTCGTAGCAGAGGCGGCGGTGGATGTTATACGGTCCTCAGCAAGAGCGATGCTAGCCTCAGTAACTTCCAGAAGAGCTCTCTGGCTAAAACCTTGGGTTGCTGACGCAACTTCCAAATCCAGCTGGTGTAAGATCCCTTATGATGGCACTAACCTTTTTGGTTCAAAATTAGATTCCGCAATATCAAAGGTCACGGGGGGAAAATCGGGTCTAATACCGTCGGACAGAAGATCCAAACAACAGAAAAATCCGCCCTTCAGACGACACTTGCCCGAAAGGTACCGGGACGTAAGATCTTATAGACCCGGGAAAGAATTCAAACGGAATTGGCGAAGCACACGACCCTCTTTTGTGAGAGTCCAAAAATCAAAGACAACCATTCCGGGAGACCAACAAAAATCTTTTTGATGCCACGCATGCCCAGCCCGCAATAGTAGGTGCGAGGCTGAGGCTATTTGCCCAAGTATGGATAGACAAAATAAAGGACCCCTGGACGATATCCACCATTCAGCAAGGTCACAGGTGGAAGTTCAAGCAAAAACCGCCAAAAAAACACTACAGACCTACCAAACTACCTTTTTCGCGCCTGAAACGAAAGCTTTTGGTCAGATACATTATGGAGTTGCTCCAAAAGCAAGCAATCATAGAAGTTCAACAGGAGCAGAGAGGAGAGGGTTTTTACTCTCCCCTTTTCTTGGTGTTAAAGAAAACAGGAGACCTGAGGCCTGTGTTGGACTTAAAAAAGTTGAACCAAATGATTCTAGTCGAATCGTTCAGGATGAAGAGTCTCCAATCGATATTACTAACAATAGGAGAGAAAGATTGGATGCTCTCGGTCGATTTGTCCGACGCTTATCTACACATTCCAGTGCATCAAACCTTTCAAAAGTACCTGCGCTTTGCGATAGGCAGGCAACACTTTCAATTCCAAAGCCTCCCATTCGGGATATCGACGGCACCCAGGACCTTCACAAAGGTGTTACTTCCGGTTATAGCACTATTGAGAGAGAGGGGTCTAAGAGTCCTACACTATCTCGACGATATTCTTCTTCTAGCAGACAATTGAGAAACACTTCTACGACATCGTTCAATTCTGATTTCCACACTCCAGCAATTCGGGTGGATAGTAAATTGGAGGAAGAGCAGCCTGGTCCCAGTACAGAAAATGGTCTTCCTAGGAGCCGAAATGGACACCAGATCCAACACAGTAGGGCTTCCCCAGGAAAAACTTTATCCTCTTATCCGCAAAGTAAAAAAGCTACTGTCAGTAGACCACCTGTCTGCAAGAAAATGCTTAAGCCAGGGGTGTCCAAACTTTTTTCAAAGAGGGCCAGATTCGATGAAGTGAACATGTGTGAGGGCCGACCATTTTGCCTGACATTCTTTGAACCATTAAAATTCGGTCATTCGAGCACTCATACCTGGCCCAACAAAAATTCTCGTGCCTTTGTCGCGCTCGTTTGCCTGACACACAGACGAATGCTCTGTTCTTTGGGGGTACCGTTAAGTCTTAATGGTACCCCACACATTGGAAACATGGGGTGCTTTTGGTGCAGCGCAATTAAAAAAAAAAAAAAAGCTCTGGGACTTCTTTCCCTGCATTTTTGTGGGTATGGAAGCCCATTGAAATGCATGGGCTGCCCTACACACAGCATGCAGCCATGCAGATGTGAACCAAGGGCTTATTGGAGGGGCAGTAAAACTACATGGTTAAGCTGTTTTTACCACCCCCAACTTCTCCCCCTTTAGCTGCAGAGGGAGCAGCTGGGGGTGTACACATGCTGTGGCTGCAGCTGGAGGTATGCTCAGGGTGAATGGGCCTGCACTGCAACTACCCCGCAACTGTGTAGACTGCACAGTTGCGGTATAGTGATGCTACATTTACGGGCTTAAAACAGGTGGTGAGGAGGCAACATAATGCCTCTTTACCACCTTTCAAATGCCTCTGAAAAGCGATCTGTATATGGATTGCTTTTCAGAGGAGCAGCAATCCTGGCTGCTATCACACACACAAGCACCACAAAAGCAGTTCTGATGGTACAAGAATGGGGGGGGGGGGGTCTGGATTAAAAGTAACACACATGCATACACATACACACAGACATACACACATACAGACACATGCATACACATACAGACACATGCATATACTTACATACATACAGACACATGCACACACATACAGACACATGCACACACATACATACATACAGACATACACGCACATACACGCACATACAGACATACATACACACACACACACACACACACACACACATACATGCACACAGATACATACAGACACACATGCTGCACACACATACAAACACACATACATGCACACACATACAGACAGACATACACGCACATACATACAGACACACATGCACATACGCATACATACAGACATACATGGACACACACACACATGCAATCATACATGCACAGACACACACACACATGCACATACAGACACACATACACACACACACACACACACATACATACATACATACAGACAGACATGCACACACACACACATATAGACACACATGCACACACATACATACAGACATGCACACACATGCACAGACACACATACATACAGACACACATACATACAGACACACATACATACAGACACACATGCACACAGACACACATGCATACAGACAGACATGCACACACATACATACATACAGACATGCACACACATACATACATACAGACATGCACACACACACACATACAGACAGACATGCACACACACACACATACAGACACACATGCACATACATACAGACAGACATGCACACATATACATACAGACACACATGCACACATACAGACACACATGTACACACATACATACATACAGACACACATGCACACACACACACACACACATACACATAAATAAAGCCTTTTTAAAACGAATCTAGCTTGTAGTACAGTACCTTTCCATTCCATTTCCTCATTCAGCCGGGTACTGCACTGTAGGGGGAAGCAGAGAGCACAGCACACTCCTCTGCATTTTACTTTCACTTTTGAAGCCGACGGAGCTTCACACAGTGCCGGGGATCGGCTCATTTGACAGCCCTGATCCCGCAGCACACCAGGCGGGCCATTCAAAACCGGACTGCGGGCCGCGATTGGCCCGCGGGCCGGACTTTGGACATGCCTGGCTTAAGCGTTCTGGGCTCAATGTCATCAACCTTTCTAATGGTTCAGTGGTCCCAATGGAACTCGAGGGTATTCCAGAATTCGTTCCTAAAACAATGGAACGGGGTGTCAATGTCACAACAAATAACAATCACCAGGACAGTCAAGGAGTCAGTACGATGGTGGACTCAAACCAGCAATTTAGCACGCCGTCGTCCTATCGTTCATCCTCTCCCAGAAATAGTAACGTCGGACGCCAGTTATCTTGGGTGGGGGGCGTATCATCTAGACCGGGAAGCACAGGGCCGCTGGCCCTTCTGTCCACAGGGGATAGTCTCAAACGTTCTGGAACTCAGGGCTGCATGGCAAGCACTTCTAACTTTCAGTCCCCTTCTTTCAGGGAAGAGTGTCCTCCTGCGCATGGACAATACAGTGGCTGTGAATTATGTCCACAGGCAAGGGGGCACCAGAAGCAAGGTCCTAATGCAGGAAGTTCGACCTATAATCGAGTGGGCTCAAATCTACCTGACGGATTTGAAGGCAGTATACATACCCGCGATTCACAACCAACTCGCGGACGACCTAAGTCGAATATTTATTTCAAACAACGAGTGGTCTCTCAGTCACAAGGCCTTTACTCTTCTGACACGCAAATGGGGCGTTCCCGATATGGATCTAGCAGCAACTCCAGCGAACCGCAAATGTACTCGCTTTTTAGCAAGGACCGCCTATCCAGCAGCAACAGGGATCGACTGTCTCCACCATCCTTGGGAATTTCGCCTAGGTTACATATTCCCTCCGGTGCCCCTGATAGCCAGGTTTCTGGCCAGACTGAGGAGTTCGTCTTCAACAGTAATAGCAGTGTTGCCCTTCTGGCCCAGAAGACCATGGTTTCCGACCATCCTGCAATTGAACACAGAGGAGCCTCTCCCACTTCCGCTGTTCCCAGACTTGCTCTCACAAGGGAAATTCCTACACCCGTCACCAGAGCGATTACACCTGACGGCTTGGAAACTGAAAGGGAAAGGTTACTAGATCAGGGTTGTTCATTAAAAATAATATCCACCTTACAACAAGCAAGGAAGAAATCGACAAACAACATATATAATAAGATTTGGAAGAAATTTTCCGCAATAGCCCAACTACAGTCCTGGAACCCCCTTTCTCCATCAGTCTCTCAGGTGTTAGAATTTCTACAACTAGGTCTAGAGAAAGGATTAAGGTCAAGCACCTTAAAAGTTCACGTCTCTGCCATATCCGCAATGACAGGAATCAAGTGGGCTTTAAACCCCCTCATCATTCAGTTTCAGAAAGCGTGCCTAAAAATAAGGCCTCCCAGAAAACCAACTTTTCCGACCTGGGATCTGTCGATCGTTCTGGAAGCTTTAACAAAAGAACCTTTCTCGCCGGGGGGATCAGTATCCCTATGGGACTTGACACTAAAACTATCATTTCTAGTTGCAATCACATCGGCCAAGAGGGTCTCCGAGCTGCAAGCTCTATTAATCAAAGAACCACACCTAGTTTTTTTCCCAGACAGGGTCGTACTCAGACCTTCGGAACAGTTCGTGCCAAAGGTAGCATCTAGCTTCCACTTTAATCCGGAGATCAATCTTCCTGTTTTTCTCAACACAGACGGAAATCCGCACCCTCTGGACGTGAAGTCTGCAATCTCTGCCTACCTGGAGGCTACCGCTCCATTCAGGAAGTCAGAAAACCTCCTGGTCATTCCGCATGGCGCCAAAAAAGGTCAAGCGGCTTCTTCAAGGACAATATCTTCATGGTTGATTAAAGTCATCAAGAAAGCATATCTAGTTCAACACCTTCCAATACCGGAAAACCTGAAAGCGCATTCAACGAGGGCGATGGCGGCCTCATGGGCAGCGTACAGTAGAGTATCACCAGAGACTATTTGCAAGGCAGCAACTTGGTCATCAAAAAACACATTCATGTCGCACTATAGAATAGACCCGGCTCAATTAACTACGGTTGAGTTCGGGAGATCAATTATTCAATCAAATTCATCCATATCTTGTACTTGAGTAAATAAAAACTTCTGAAAGGCACCCTCCCATGTAGCGAGTTATTTCCCAGTGTGTGTGCTGCCATGATGCGTCAGGAAAACGGAAAATTGTATACTCACCTTTCCGTAATTTTCCTTTCCTGACGCATCCCATGGCAGCACACTGAATCCCACCCCTCTAAGGTGATAGTTACTGAGAATGCAACGGTGGACTCCTCTTCAAATCTTATAGCTAACCAGTCCTATCAGGTTGTGGAGGCGGAGTCACAACCCAGTGTGTGTGCTGCCATGGGATGCCTCAGGAAAGGAAAATTACGGAAAGGTGAGTATACAATTATCCGTTTTTTGGACTGGAGCTACACTTTAAAAATGTACCAGTTCAAAATTACAAACAGATTCTACTTAACACAAGAAACCTACACAGCCCCTGTCTTGTTTGCACCACCTGTATACTGCTGTTCTGAGTATATAGGGCCTGGGGCCCCCATGCCTTTACTTTTTATAATTTGGGTACGGGGTTCCCCTTAATATCTGTACAAGACTCAAAGGGGCTGGTAATGGGCAGGGGGGCTACCCATGCCACTTTTCTCAATGATTTTCATCCGTATTGCCGGAACCAGACATTACATTAAATCCGCAATGTTCGAAGGTTCTGGTGCGAACTGAACCGGGGGTTGTTTGGCTCATCAGTAGTCTATAGTAAATAGAGCAAATATCTATAAACTCCTTTGTATAATGGTGTAAAGTCTATTACAAAAGATAGTGGAAGATGTCTCTTCTAAAAATGTAATAATATAACATCTATTAAGGAAGATGGTAGGAGATGTTTCTTCCAATAATGGTAAGTATGGAAAAAGGCAGACTTCTCCGTGCAGCAATCCAAGGTGTGTATCTGGGACAACAGAGAGAATGAATACTCTTACCCCAATAGGTGGACACACACGCCATACAACGATGGGTCAAACTATCATTAGACTATCATTTCAAACTGTCTGGGACTCGAAAGGGGAAAAGCCGGTGGAGGCTTAGGGTAACTCCCATATAGCAAACATGAGATAGGGCAAGAGGCAATCCCAGTCCCTAACATCTGCTGCTAACACTCATTTTAACATTCCTTTCAGTGTTTTGTTGAACCTTTCCTCTAGACCATCTGTTTGTGGGTGGTACACAGAAGTGCACGAGTGATTCATTTTAAACAATTTACACAACTCTTTAGTAACCTTCGACATGAAGGACATGCCCTGGTCAGTTAACAGCCCCCGAGGAATACCCACACATGAAAACATAAAAAAAAGCTCTTTAGCAATACTCTTACGGGATTGCCTCTGTGTACTGGGTGGCATAGTCCAAGACAACCAGGATATACTGGTACCCCCTAGCGGACTTAACCAAAGGACCTGCGATATCCATGATAATCCTGTCAAAGGGCACCTCAATGATGGGTAAAGGTACCAATGGACTCCAGAAATATGAGACCGGAGCGGTGAGCTTTTACCACTTTTACCCGTTCCCTTGCCCTAGCTAAAGTGGGGTCTCTATGATGGGCCGTGCCAAACTTTTCTTGGGTTGTGGGCAGGTCCGGTAGGTCTAACTCCAGAGGGGAGACCTCTGTGTCACCTGCAAGGACCTCCGCACGATTTTGGCTGGTGTGGCAACCTCTGGCTATAACCACATCCATGTGAGGTGAATGAGGTCATACATCTGGGACCTTGCAGGTTGGTCCACCTTAAATTGCCAAGCATGGACACGCTGAGCTCTCACGGCCATTGTTACATCAAGGCGGGCCAGAATCTCATTTTTCAGAGTTTTATATTGCTGGACCTCAGAAGCTTTCAGATCAAAATAGGCCTTCTGTGGGCCCTGGTCAAAAAGGGGGCAAAGACCCCCGCCCATTTGTCCTGGGGTAGCCTTTCAAGCTCTGTCACCCTCTCAAAAACTGTGAGGAAGGGGGACGTGGCTACTGCGCAAGAGCATGGACGCTTAACCGCTCTGCTCCGCTCCAGCTCCGGGAACCCTCAGCATCACGGGCACCTCCAGCAAGGCTGACACTTCTTACCCGCTGGCTGAACACCAAGAGATCATCTTAGGATGGCCCATAAGAGAAAGGGATCGATACAACTGAAGCGATTGCCGGATTTCTTCGCTCCGGCGGGCCGCGATCCTCTTAAAAATGGCGCTGGCACCATGCGGATCTCTCCACGCTCGGCCGGCAGACCTAGCTCGGGTGCCTCCAGTCCGGGTTCATCAGATGGCTCATCCCCTCAATCGCCTCAAGCTTCCACGCCGAATACCTGCAGTCCAGCCAAATCCAAGCCCCGCCTGACTACAGACATACTGCAGGTAAGCGAGGGGCAGGAATCAATGGATAACACGAGGGAGCTAGCTGAGTGTATTACTGCATTCGGGTGCCTCCAGTCCGGGTTCATCAGATGGCTCATCCCCTCAATCGCCTCAAGCTTCCACGCCGAATACCTGCAGTCCAGCCAAATCCAAGCCCCGCCTGACTACAGACATACTGCAGGTAAGCGAGGGGCAGGAATCAATGGATAACACGAGGGAGCTAGCTGAGTGTATTACTGCATTCCCCACTACTGACAAACCACTATCTGACACTATTCTAAAGGACATGCTTGTTTCATTAAGAAGTTCATTGCATGCGGTCATGTTAAAGTGTATGAGTACTTTAAAAACTGAAGTGGGAGAATTGGAATGGCAGGATAACTCATGTGGAGCATAAAATGGGGGAATTTGCGTCCTCGCATAACACCCTGGTAGACACCCATCAAGAACAGGCGGAGGACATAGCCATGCTCAAAGCTAAGCTGGCTGATCTTGAGGACAGGGCAAGAAGGAATAATGTCAAATTACGGGGGGGGTCCCAGAAACTATACAAACTGCCCAGCTACAGGAGTATGCTACACACCTCCTAGCCTCCTTCCTACCATCTGCCTCGCAATCAGATTTGGTCATTGACCGAATTCACCGAATCCCAAAGCCTTCACATCTCCCAGATAATATTCCTAGAGATGTCCTCATGCGCATACATTTTTTTCAAACCAAGGAGCGATTTATGCTGGCCTTTTGTAAGAACACACAACCGACAGAAAGATTCTCGCACTTACAAGTCTTCACTGACTTATACGATGCGGCTGCGTAAATCACTATTGTCTATAATGAAGGCACTACGCAACCACAAGATTTTGTATCGATGGGGATATCCTACAAAATTAATTGTGACCCAGGAAGACAAAACCACTGTGATCAACTCACTTGATGAAGGTCTTAAGTTCCTTAGGTCCAGGATATTATACGGATCAAACTGCAGAAACACCCCATACTTCAGCAAGGGTTGATACTCAGCATATGTGGCAACCAGTATCATACAAACACATGAGTAAACCTAAAAAAATAAAAGCTGCCTTGGTGGGGTGCCCCCCTAGCCTAATCTACTACAAATTCAAGTGGATCCCCCTTCCACCTTGGAGCGTATGACACGCACTTCCTCCCCTTCACTCGTGAATGGGCAATTGTTCTGCCCCCAGACTTATTTCAGGAACTCGCTTTTTATTTACCTGTTTCACCTATTTGTTTTTCTTCCCCTTTAATTCTCCCAACCTAATGACCTTCACATATCTTTGGTCTGACCTACAATCGTGGATCCAACCTACCCTCTTCACCCTTTGGAAGAGCTCTTCAGAGACAATGGTGTTGGCCTGCACTGCCTTGGAAATTCATCGCTTCAACCCAGGACCTGACTGTCTCCATGAAACTTCGATACTGCCCGACATCCCTTCTTGGTTTTACAAGGTACTGTCTTTATCTTCTTATAAATCTCATCAATGGTACTGAATATAAGTTCTCTTAATGTCCATGGCCTAAACCATCCGGCCAAAAGAGCCTCTGTCTGGAAGGAAGCATTGAAATTACAGGAGGATATCCTCTGCATACAGGAGACTCATTTCTCCTCTTCCAAACTCCCCCGCTTTCAACATAAAAAATGTCCTCATGTTGTTCTAGCAACAGCCCCCACAAAAACTAAAGGCGTCCTTATCGCTGTGCGGGACTCTGTGGCGTTCCGTTTTATAGACTCCCAAATTGATCCAGAGGGTCGCTTTGTCATCCTAGTGGCAGAACTGAACAACAAACCTTTTACGATTGTTAATTTATATGCCCCTAACACTCAGCAGCTGCGTTTTCTAAGGAAAGTCTTTCTTAAAATATCCCACATCAGAAAGGGCTCGTTGGTAGTCTGTGGAGATTACAATGCCACGGCCGATTTCAGCAGGGCCGTTTTTAATTTTGATTGGGCCCTGGACAAACATTTTCTTGGGTCCCCCCCTCCATTCTGAGGCATACAAAAAATAGCAGGTAGACTCAAAATCAGTTTAATTATTTGCCAGAGGTTACAGCCTATCCTTACTGCTCGCTGGCTGGTTGCTAGAGGTTACAACACATCATTTCTGCTTGCCGACCTGCATTCTCTTTTATTTTTCTATATGTGTGGCAACCATTTTCGCATTTCTACATTACCACCCACACTACAAGCCTCCTTAATATACTGGAGAGCGCTCCGTGAAATGACCACTTCAGCAACCAGGACAGTAGCTATCCCCATACCAATTACAGTACTTGAGCACATGATCCCTGATCTCACTCTAGCTATATGGCGAAGGAAATGTATACAGACTGTCTCTGATATTTTTAATGACAACATCCTCAAACCATTCCCCTCTCTACAAAACCAGTTTCAGCTACCCCCTAATGACATCTATAAATACACCCAAATTGCTCACCTTTTGAGGAATATAACTGATCATAGTGTTAATATACCAGAAGAACTTTGGCAATACTAAACGAAGACTCCTTCCCACATTAAAAGGAATCTCCCTTTTTTACAATGTTTTCCAAAAAAACTTGACTTTAACAAATCCCACCCATTCCTTAAATGGGAACAAGACCTAAATGTTCACATCTCACCCTCCCAGTGGCTATATGCATAGAGATCAACCTATAGGGCATCTAAAAATATATATCACTGGGAAATTTCTCAAAAAATCACCCTGAGATGGTACCTAACCCCTTACCGCTTATCTAAATTCTCCTCGACAAATCAACCCCTCTGTTGGAGACAGTGTGGAGGAATAGGAAATGTATATCACATGGTATGGGGTTGTAAGAACTTGACCAGCTTCTGGAATACTGTATTCCGAACTATATCCAGAATCACAGGGATCCTAACACCACCTACTGCAGCTCTGGCGATTCTAAAGGTAGGTATTGAAAACTACCCTCCAGATTCCCGCATAGTGGTCACCCACATCCTTCTGGTAGCTAAATCTTTAATTGCCAGACACTGGAAATCCAATGAAGCCCCCAATCCGTCAGAAGTAATTAAACTTACTCAGACTCTATGTATACGAATCACTGTTAGCAATCAAACAAGGTAACAAGAAAAAATTTGATAGTAATTGGAAAATTTGGAAAGACAATGAGTATATATGACTTGCTCATGTTCTCTACTTTATAAACAATAAGTAGATCAGACCATGATTTATTATCCAAAAATAGAGAGTATATTATATTATATCATATGATTAGTAATTTATTTACTCCCTATTTTTGGATAATAAATCTAGTTAAATATGCATAAGGAGGCTTTTCTGCCCCTGTTTGCTTTTTCCTCTATTGTTATAAGGTATACCCAAGCAATATTGGAATTGATATAATTGAGTATCTTGTCTAAATATGATAAAATAATAAGCATCCTGGTAGTATACTATATTTCTTCCTTTCTTACTGTCCAGACTGGTCCCTGTCTATGCCCTCTTGAGCCATTTGTCCAGCCGCTGAGCGTGTGGTTGTGCACACTCTTTTCATCCTAAGTTGGGGCATATGGGTGGGACGGTGGAGATGAGGGGAGGGTAAGCGCCAATTTGAGGTTCTGGGTGTGGAAGTTGTAATTATATGATGTATATATTATCTTTGTACTTATTATAAATTGTATTATGTTTGTAATTAATATTTATCATTGTTATTACTAGCTCGTGCATCCCCTGAAGAAGCTTATTGCGAAACATGTTGGGATAATAAAGCACAAGCATTTTTCTACCCGTTTACCATATGGACCAGTTATTATGTGTCATTTTGTATAAGTAGATATTAATTTAACACATGTCATGTGCTAATTTTTAACATATGATAATAAAATAATTGTTTTTACAATTTTCATGTTTTGCTCTTCCTCTCTGCTATTTTGTCTATAACAATTAAGCACCGTAAAAATCCCCCTCTTCTTTTTTGGGTTTTCCCATTATTTAAAACATCTGTGAAACATTGTATACCCATGTCACTTGAATGTTTGTCAAAGGTCTACCTATATTTCTTTTTATAGATATGATAGTGCACTATATGTTAAAAGGACTGTGTATTATCTTTTATCTGTCATCTGTTTGTACCATTTGCATATGGTTAATTGTTGGAAAATTTCAATAAAAACTCTTTGAAAAAAAAACTGCGAGGAAAGCCTCCACGTCATCCTTGGCCGTCATTTTCACTGTATGAGCTGATTGAACTCCTGCTGCTCCTGCATGGCCGCTTGGGTAGCAGTTATCAACAAGCGGTTCATTTCTTGTTGGTCTGTGCATGCTTGTACCAGCTGTTTCATTATTTCTTCCATTCTCTTAACAGTATACTGGTACCAGTGAATAAAAAAAAAATTTTTTTTTTTTTTAAATACTGCTGCAACAGGTACAGTCTCTGGGTCTCAATGCAGGGACAAACTCACAATGTCTTTAGGAAAACGTCATGTTTAATCCACAAGAACGCCCCAAACAGAAGAAAAAGGGCATCTTGCCATTAATCAAACAAAAATAAACATCTGCTCTACCGAGCCTTACTGTCTCCGTAGTCTGACCGATCCTTGGTCTTGTAGTAAGTGTCCTTATAATCTCAAATACTTTGTATCCAAAGTCAGGAAATGAGCAGCCATGCTTCTAGTTGCCTCTTTGCATGGAGACACACACTCTCTCCCTGAGAGCTCGGACCAGCTGCCTTAACCACTACAGCCCCGGACCAATAAACACCTTAAGGACCAGAGGTCTTTTTCCAATTTCGCACTGCGCTGCTTTAACTGGTAATTGTGCGGTCATGCAATATTGCACCCAAACGAAATTTGCGTCCTTTTCTTCCCACAAATAGAGCTTTCTTTTGATGGTATTTGATTGCCTCTGCGATTTTTATTTTTTGCGATATAAATGGAAAAAGAGCGAAAATTTTGAAAAAAAACGATATTTTCTTCTTTTTGTTATAAGAAAAATCGAATAAACTAAATCTTAGTCATACATTGAGGGCAAAATTTATTCAGCCACATGTCTTTAGTAAAAAAAATGTCAATAAGCGTATATTTTTTGGTTTGCGCAAAAGTTATAGCGTCTACAAACTAGAGTACATTTTCTGGAATTTACACAGCTTTTAATTTATGACTGCCTATCTCATTTCTTGAGGTGCTAAAATGGCAGGGCAGTACAAACCCCCTCCAAAATGACCCCATTTTGGAAAGTAGACACCCCAAGGAAATTGCTGATGGGTATGTTGAGCCCATTGAATATTTTTTTTTTTTGTCCTAAGGGATTGAATAATGACAAAAATTTTTTTTTTACAAAAAGTTGTCACTAAATGATATATTGCTCACACATGCCATGGTTATATGTGGAATTGCACCCCAAAATATATTCCGCTACTTCTCCCGAGTATGGGGATACCACATGTGTGGGACTTTTTGGGAGTCTATTCGCGCACGGCACCCCGAAAACCAATCACCACCTTCAGGATTTCTAAGGGTGCAAATTTTTGATTTCACTCCTCACTACCTATCACAGTTTCGAAGGCCATAAAATGCCAAAATAGCACAAAACCCCCCAAAATGACCCCATTTTGGAAAGTAGACACCCCAAGCTATTTACTGAGAGGCATGTTGAGTCCATGGAATATTTTATATTTTGCCACAAGTTGCGGGAATATTACAAACTTTTTTTTTTTGCACAAAGTTGTCACTAAATGATATATTGCTCACACATGCTATGGACATATGTGAAATGACACCCCAAAATACATTCTGCTGCTTCTCCTGAGTACAGGGATACCACATGTGTGGGACTTTTTGGGAGCCTAGCCACGTACGGGACCACCAAATCCAAGCACCGCCTTCAGGATTTCTAAGGGCATACATTTTTTATTTTACTCCTCACTACCTATCACTACCTATCACAGTTTTGAAGGCCATAAAATGCCAAGATGGCACAAAACCCCCCCAAATTACCCCATTTTGGAAAGTAGACACCCCAAGCTATTTGCTGAGGGCCATGTTGAGATCATTGAATATTTTTTTTTTGTCCCAAGGGATTGAATAATGACAAAAATATATATTTTTTTTTTTTTACAAAAAGTTGTCACTAAATGATATATTGCTCACACATGCCATGGTTATATGTGGAATTGCACCCCAAAATATATTCCACTACTTCTCCCGAGTATGGGGATACCACATGTGTGGGACTTTTTGGGAGTCTAGTCGCGCACGGCACCCCGAAAACCAATCACCACCTTCAGGATTTCTAAGGGTGCAAATTTTTGATTTCACTCCTCACTACCTATCACAGTTTCAAAGGCCATAAAATGCCAAAATAGCACAAAACCCCCCAAAATGGCCCCATTTTGGAAAGTAGACACCCCAAGCTATTTACTGAGAGGCATGTTGAGTCCATGGAATATTTTATATTTTGCCACAAGTTGCGGGAATATTACAAACTTTTTTTTTTTTGCACAAAGTTGTCACTAAATGATATATTGCTCACACATGCTATGGGCATAAGTCAAATTACACCCCAAAATAAATTCTGCTGCTTCTCCCTAGTACGGTAATACCACATGTGGGGGACTTTTTGGGAGCCTAGCCACGTACGGGACCCCGAAAACCAAGCACTGCCTTCCGGATTTAAATATAAAATGCTACCAAAAAAACTGTTAGCGATCGCAGGGATCAGGCCTCACTTTGCGAGCGCTGCAGTTATGTGTTTAGTGTTTTGTAAGTGACAGTGATCGATCGATACTGCACTTGGGTGGGCTGGGCAGAGGGGCAAAACGCAGGTGCTAGCAGGTATCTGGGCTGATCCCGCTAACAATGCGTTTTTTTGGAACCCTGAACTGCTGGGGACGCTAGTATAGATCTGATCAGATCAGATATTGATCTGTTCAGATTCTATACCACTACAGGAGGTTTATGCTTTGCGTGTGGGTGTTAGCGGTACTGGCACTAACCTAGCGCTGCCTGGGGCGATGCAGACCCTGACCCTAAAACCTAATTGATATCACCCGCCGGGTGATCAGGGGGTTAAACCTTTATTGGGTAATAAATGGTGGGTGCCCTGATGCTATAAAAAGCAAACTAACCAGAGTCACCCATAACACTTATACGGTGATCAGTGGTGAAAGGGTTAACTAGGGGCAATCAGGGGGTTCAAATTTTTATTAGGTAGTATATGGGGGTCCCTGGCGCTATATAAAAACCTGACGGGAACCTAAATAACTAACTGGCTAACCAGCGTCACCAGTGACACTTATACTGTGATCGCTGGTGAAAGGGTTAACTAGGGGCAATCAGGGGGTTAAAACCATTATTGGGTAGTATATGGGGGTACCTAACGCTATAAAAACCTGGCGGTGAACCTAAAAAAATAACTAGCTACCTAACGACACTAGTGACACTAATGCAGCGATCAGAAAAACGATCGCTTAGTGACACTGGCAAAAGGGGGAGAAAGGGTTAACTAGGGGCAATCAGGGGGTTAAAACCATTATTGGGTAGTATATCGGGGTACCTAGCGCTATAAAAACATGGCGGTGAACCTAAAAAAATAACTAGCTACCTAGCGACACTAGTGACACTAATGCAGCGATCAGAAAAATTATCGCTTAGTGACAGTGGCAAAAGGGAGTGAAAGGGTTAACTAGGGGCAATCAGGGGGTTAAAACCATTATTGGGTAATATATCGGGTACCTAGCGCTATAAAAACCTGGCGGTGAACCTAAAAAAATCACTAGCTACCTAGCGACAGTAGCGACACTAATGCAGCGATCAGAAAAATGATCGCTTAGTGACACTGGCAAAAGGGGGTGAAAGGGTTAACTCTAGGGGCAATCAGGGGGTTAAATGTTTATTGGGGGGTGATAGGGGGCTACCCTGGACCTAACACTAACTGCCCTGACAGTTTTAACTGTTACAACTGACACTGAATGCAGTGATCAGTAAAGAAATGATCAATGCAATCAGTGACACTGTGACTGGGGGGGGGGGATCGGGGTGCGATCGGGGGGGATGGGGGGGGGGTTTGTGTACCTATGTGTACCTATGTGTCAGTGTAGTGTTTTGGTGCACTTACTTTTAGTCTTCTCCTCGTAGTCCGGTCAAAAAGACCGCCCCGAGGAGAATGACATCACTTCCTCCTTCCTGTGTAAACAATACACAGTGGGAGGAAGCTTGTCATTGGCCAGGAGCGATCCAGAGGGGGTGGCCAGAAACCAACGGCCATCCCCTCATCACGGATCGCTCCTGGAGCGAACCGGACCGCCGTATCCAGGGGGAGGGGGTCCGATCGGACCCCCCACCCGCTGGAAGGCAGGCACGTACATCTACGTGCTTGTGCCTGCCTGTGCCATTGTGATGACGTACAATGGCAATACGGCGGTCCTTAAGTGGTTAATAAAGACCTGAAAAGAAAACATTAAACTGCGGTCCATGGACTTGAGAGTCTGTTGTATCCCAATCTCTATCAGACTCCCAAAAAAACAGCCCGGAACGGACTTTACCAATACAGGATAAAGAACTATCCTTCTTTACCCTGAAGTCTTTGCAGGTATTATCTTAGATTGATGAACATATATACCATCAATCACTTTTCCTGAAATGTTATCCTGTTCCACAATTACCTCACTACAATATATATATATATATATTTATATATTTATATATATAATTTGTAAGGGGATAGTGGTGTTTTTTTTTTTTCTAAATTAATACAATGTAACTCCTATGCCTATTATGTATATTAATATATGTTTTATTTTTTTAGGTATGAATTTTGTATTGAATTAACTGTCGCAAGTAAATTTGTCAATCTGAAGAAGTGGCATGTTAAAGCAAAACGTGTAATTGAACCATTGCACTAGACAGTAATTCTTCCTTTTTCTGTATGGTTTCTTATGTGGATCCAATTACATGTTTTTAAGAATTTTGAATTCCTGTACAATAAAAGTTGTGTATTTATATATATATGGTTTTTTTTTGTGTGTAATTGGACAATCATGTAAATACCAGCAGGCCACCCTTAGAACACCAGCTTTGTTTCTCTTCATATTACTTTTCGCTCTTTATTTGGGTTGGTGACCTCCTGGTATATTATTTTCATGACTCCCAGTATGTGCTAAGGCAACCCCACAATTTCTTCCAGCATTAGCCTTTACTAACCACTTTAGGAATGTGTATTCTTTATTGAATAAGACTGTAAGTTCCTTTTTTAATGTTACAGGTTAAAACAAAATAATATCACTTTAGATTTGAAAAATTAAAACAACTGTTTTTTTTTTCTTTTTTTACTCTGCAGTGGCTTTCAGTTTTGATATAGAGCACAGAATTTTAGTCTATTAAAAGAAATCAGTTTTGCTGAATCAGCAGGGGAATCAATGTATAACAAATCCCTTTGGAATCTCGGCAATAAATCATGCTTAGCTATGAACTGCACTAACAATTACAGGAGATACTCGGTTTTAGAGGAAAAGATTTTTAGAAGAATATAACGTTTTAAAGACTTATACAATAAAATAAATGTTGCCACTGGCAAGCAGCATTTTGTGTTCCAGGAAGCGTGCTGAACAACTGCAATGCAGATCTTAATCTCTAACCTTATGATTAATCCTATTCTTTTGCTCTAATCAGAGTTCAGTCACAATATAAATAATATATTTTCCCAGACATGAAAGCCAATTAATCAAGTGCCTTAGATAATTGAGCCTGTATTGTGAGAATATCTTGCCACCGTTGGATAAGATTAAGTAAATAATAAAGTAAATGTGTTTATTCTACTAATGTAGCTTATATACTTGCAAACGTGTAATTTATTAGAAATAAAAGCACAATTTTTTTGTTTTTTACCTATTCTACTAGAAGGTATTATCTATCATAAATAATCCAAATAATTAAAATTAGAATTCAATAGATAACCTGGATCTAGCCTTTTCACTATCAGCAGAGAAATAAAAGGTTTTTGCACACTGCCATACATTAGGTGTATGGCTGTACATTAGGTGTATGACTGTACAGAGTCAAATTTCTTGACCTTATGTGGGATTCACAGCTGCAGTGTATGTAGCTTTTGCATTGAGACATGCACACATAAGAGCATATTCCTCACAATATAACATTTTAAACATGGTTGTGTAAATGTGAGTGCAAGCAGTTATATAAATATAGCCATGAACAGCATTTTCTGTAATGCATCTCAATGGGCAAAAATATGCTAAAGTGGTGGATCCTAGGCACCACAACAACAATTGTATTGCTCTCTGTATGGCCATATAAATCCACTGCCATCAAATTTTAAAATGTTTTAAAAAATGCTAAGTATTTCTTTGTTTCTACTGCAAACTCAGTAAATAATACAAATCATTAAACAATAAAAGCATTAAAATGTTTCACTCTTATTCCCTTTACCTTGATGTTTGGGAAACAGTCAATTAACATGCTATGTAGTTCTACTGTATTTCGTTCTTCTTTTTTTACATGTAAAAAATCTAATGGTGCAAGAAGAAGAAAAGCAAAACTTGGAGCATTGGACATGTAATCGTGCTTTAAAGGAAGAAAGCTTTACCAGTATGTTAGTATATGTTTAGCCAGTCTTGATTAACACTTATCTGACTGAAGGAACAAAAATGTAGTGCTGGTGGTTAAAAACAGTGTATATAAAGTGCATAAATATCAAGAGTGAAAAAATGTGAATGAATAAGCATCAACATATAATATCAAACTGAAAAAACATAAATCCGTAGAAAAATAATATAACATAGATCAGCCCAAACAGAAGTCAGTCCCAATGATCAATAGGTCTATCACGACCACGGTGGTGCATAATAAGCCAGAAGTGATAAGTGGATCCCTGAAGAAATAACGTCAAAGAAAAAAAGGGAAGGAAACAGGGAAGGGAAAAACACAAAAAAACCTCAACAAAAAATGTTGGTTGTGTTGGACTTTTTAGGCATAGTAATATATTTAAATGTAACAAAAAGGGAAAAGAAAAAGAATGTTTTAGATAAAAAAATATTTATTTATAAAAAAGGAAAAAGAAAGAAAATGTATATAAAACATACCAAGTACTGTTTCATATCCTGTCTAAACTAGTACATTTTAGCCCTATATATATTTAGCCATATATATGTCCATATATATTCCCATTAGGCATATGAGCCCCCCCAAAAAAACAGACAGTAATACTTAATATACTGTTTACATTTGCATTTTGATTAACGCTTTCTCAGGAGCTTTACCAATTTTATTTTTCATGGGAGTGCCCCAAGAAAAACATGCAGGAAAAAAGGAAGAGAGAAGGGGAGATATTTTTCTTTGCAGATAAAACGATTTTCATATCGACATCACACTGTTGTATGTACAGGAGCCTGCGGTTAGCATAGAGGCTTCAAATATTTATGATGCGAGACAGCAATGGAAAATGGTATAAACCATAATCTCTTAATGTTGAATTTAGCGGGTTCCTATGTACATCTCTTCAACGTGATATATGCAGACTTGTTGCGATGGTTCAGAGGTGTAAGGGGAACAGTTCAACCCCTCAGGTGCCTTCCTTCACCAGAAAATTCAGACCGCTGTGAAGAAATAACTTCGATGGTATACGAAAAAAGTATGGGGACTCTTACCAGAGTCAATGGACTTGCCTGTCAGCGACACCAGGTCAAACGAGCATAAAGGATGAACCCATGAGCATGCAGAGACAGTGCACCAGGCCACCAGGAATTCAATCTTCTCTTGATGGAGTCAGGAAGATGAAAGGGAGGCCACCATACTTGAATCCCCCACTGGAGGTTCAAACTAGCTTGTAGACATATAGTATGTAAAAAAAAAAGGAAAAAGTAGTATATGGAGGGAATTGGCACTTTGAGTGAGGAGCATATAATGCTCCTCCATCCCGGGTTCAATGAGACAAAGAGAGGGAAATTGGGATTTTAAAAAAGGTGGTTGACTCGTGTAGATAAATGCAGAACATTTTTATTGTAGGAAAAATAATTTGTCAATACGTAATGATAATAAATTTCCTAAGTAACTGTTATTATATCTGTACATATACATTATATAGTATTATCAGTAGGGATGAGCCGAAGACCCCCCGGTTCGGTTCGCACCAGAACTTTCGAACGGACCCCAAATTCGTACGAACGTTAGAACCCCATTGAAGTCTATGGGACTCGAATGTTCGAAATTAAAAGTGCTAATTTTAATGGCTAATATGCAAGATACTGTCCTAAAAAGGGTTTGGGGACCTGGCTCCTGCCCCAGGGGACATGGGTCAATACCTAAAATGTTTTTAAAAATGGCCGTTTTGGCGGGAGCACTGATTTTAATGACGATTAAAGTGAAAAAAAAAAAGTGAAATATTCCTTTAAATATGGTGCCTGGGGGGTGTCTATAGTATGCCTGAGAAGTGCCACGTGTTTCCCGTGTTTAGAACAGTCCCTGCACAAAATTACATTTAACGGAAATAACGTCATTTAAAACTGCTTGCGGTTTTAATGTTATATCTGGTTCCTGCAATATGGTTGAAAATCATTGAGAAAAATGGCATGGGTAGCCCTCCCTGCCCATTACCAGCGCCTTTGGGTCTTGTACGGATATTAAGGGGAACCTCGTACCCATATTAAAATAAGGAAATACGTGTGGCCCCCAGGCCCTATATACTCAGAACAGCAGTATACAGGTGGTGCAAACAAGACAGGGACTGTGTAGGTTTGTTGAGTTAAGTAGAATCTGTTTGTAATTTTCAACTGGTACATTTTTAAAGTGTAGCTCCATTCCAAAAATCTATTTTTAAGCTTTTTGGAAAACATAGGGAAGGGTTATCACCCCTGTATAATTTGTGTTGCCGTCCGTCTTTTTTCATCTCACTTGCTGTTGTCTCCTTCCGTTTGCAAGTAGGAAACGTTTGTAAGTTGGATGTTTGAAAGTAGGGGCCTGCCCTATATGCTCTGCCGAAATGGCGGAACAAGGTGTTGGTTTTGCCACAACATTGTAAGCCCTCAAGGTGACTCTTGGTGGGCGCTGGAGCACCCTGCTGTGAACGATTATATCAAGGATTGTAATTACATGCCATTGTTGAACATTGGTAGAAAAATTGACCTTTGGTGGTTGTGGTGCTGGTGCCACAACACTATAAGTCCTCACAGTTACTCTGGGTGGGCACATGAACGGGCCCTCCTGTGAAATATTATATCAAGAATTGTCATTACATGCCCCTGTTAAACAGGGGCTGAAAAATTGGGCTGCTGGCACTGGTGCTAGTGCCACAACACTGCAACCTCTCCCATATACTCTAGTTGTAGTGCAGGAATGATCCCTGCTGCAAAGCATTGCATCAAAAATTGTAATTAAACGCCCCTATTAAACAGGGGCAGAAAAAATTGGGCCTTAGGCACTTGTGCTGGTGCCACAACACTGCAACCTCTCCCATATACTCTAGTTTTAGTGCAGGAATGAGCCCTGCTGCAAAGCATTGCATCAAAAATTTAAATTAAACGCCCCTGTTAAACAGGGCCAGAAAAATTGGGTTGGTGGCATCACCCAGAACCAAAAATGTTCTTCCAACATATCAGCGGAGGAGGAAGAGGATAGACAATCAACATAACAGGACAGTCACTCAGCATCAGCATAGGCAGTCTTGAAGGGATGTGATATTTCAAAAAAAATTATTTGGTTACATTAGCTTCAGGTGCTTGGTAGCTGTGGGTGATCCAAGACTGATTCATCTTGATGAAGGTCAGTTGATCAACTGATTCGGTGGACAGGCGCACCCTGTGATCGGTAACAAAGCCACCAGCAGCACTGAAGGTGCGTTCCAAAAGAACGCTGGATGCAGGAAAGGCCAGTAGTTCAATTGCATACTGTGCAAGCTCTGGCCAGTGATCCATCCTCAAGACCCAGTAAGCCAGAGGATTTTCAGTGGGAAAGGTGTCCAAGTCTGACCTTGCCCCTAGGTATTCCTGCACCATGTAAATCAGACGCTGGCGATGGTTGCTGGAACCGATCATACCTTGGGGCTGCGGACTAAAGAATTGTCTGAAAGCATCTATATATATATATATACATATATATATAGGGTATTGATATAATCAATTGATCTGTAATAATCGCATAGGTGTGTTTTAGATCTTGTATGCGATTATTTATTCACCACTATTGAATTTAATTTAGTTCTTGTGTGGAGCGCAACACCATTTTTGTATCACTGTCTGAAAGCATCGGTCAGACGGCCACCTTCTCCACCGCTCCTTCTGACCGATGCCTCAGCAACACGTTGTCCAGGACCAGGAGTTTGTAACCTCCCAGTCTCTGGGAACGCGTTGCACAGACCTTTCTGCAAGGCCTCCCGGAGATGTCTCATCCTCTGCTCCCTCTGCGATGGCAAGATAAGGTCGGCAACCTTACCCTTGTACCATGGATCAAGGAGAGTGGCCAGCCAGTAATGGTTCCTCTCCTTGATCCGAAGAATACGAGGATCCTTCCGCAGGCTTTGCAGGATCAGGGAGGCCATGCAGCGTAGGTTAGCTGAGGCATTCGGTCCGGAGTCCTCTGGGTCACTAAGGACAACATGATCCGCATCTACCTCCTCCCAGCCACGTACAAGTCCACGGGTTTCTTGGGACTGTAAATCATCCCTACAAGACTGCTGCTGCTGCTGCTGCTGCTGCTACTGCTGCTGATGCTGAGTGCCAGCCTCCACCTCCATGCTGACACAATCATCCTCCTCCTCATCCTCTTCCTGTGTGATGGGTGGCACAGCAGGAACACTATCTGGATAAAGGGGGCCTTGAGAGGCAAGGAAGTCCTCCTCTTCCTGCCTCTGTTCTGCCTCAAGTGCCCTGTCCATTATTCCACGCAGCGTGTTTCCAAGAGGTGGACAAGAGGTACAGTGTCACTGATGCATGCACTGTCACTGCTCACCATCCTTGTGGCCTACTCAAACGGTGACAGGACAGTGCATGCATCCCTGATCATGCCCCACTGATGTGGTGAGAAAAAAACGAGCTCCCCTGACCCTGTCCTGCTGCCGTAGTCGCACAGGTACTCATTGATGGCCCTCTGCTGCATGTGCAGCCACTGCAGCATGGCCAATGTTGAGTTCCACCTGGTGGCCATGTCACATATAAGGCGGTTCTTGGGCAGGTTCAACTCCTTTTGGAGCTCAGCCAGCCGAGCACAGGCATTAAATGATCGGCGGAAATGCACACAGACTTTCCTGGCCTGCTTCAGGACATCCTGTAAGCCCGGGTACCTGCCCAAGAACCGCTGCACCACCAGGTTAAGGACGTGAGCCACACAGGGCACATGGGCCAGTTGTCCCTGTCGGAGGGTGGAGAGGAGGTTGGTGCCATTGTCACAAACCACCATTCCTGGCTTAAGCTGGCGTGGCGTCAACCACCTCTCGGCCTGCCCCTGCAGAGCTGACAAAACATCCACCCCAGTGTGGCTCCTGTCCCCCAAACAAACCAGCGCAAGCACGGCATGGCATCGTTTTGCCTGCGTACTTGCATAGCCCCTGGAACGCCTACGGAGCACCGCTGGTTCTGAGGACAGAGCACTGGAAGAGGCCATGGAGGAAGAAGAAGAGGAGGGGGTGGAGGAGAGAGGTGTGTCACAACCAATAGTAGCATTTTGGAGGCGTGGTGGCGGAACAACCTCCAACACTACTGTACCTTGTCCTGCATCCTTCCCAGCTGCCAGAAGAGTGACCCAATGGGCCGTGAAAGACAGGTAACGTTCCTGTCCATGCCTGCTGGACCATGAGTCAGCGGTAATATGCACCTTACCGCTGACCGCCCTGTTCAGCGAGGCAAGAAAATTGCCTTCCACATGCTGGTAGAGAGCCGGAATCGCATTCTGTGAGAAAAATTGGCGTTTGGGGACCTGCCACTGAGGAACCGCACATTGTACAAACTCACGGAAGGGGGCCCGAGTCTTCCAACTGAAAAGGCAGCAGTTGAAGTGCTAGCAATTTAGCCAAGCTAGCATTCAACCGCTGGGCATGTGGATGGCTGGGAGTGAACTTCTTTCGCCGGTCCAGCAGCTGGGGCAGGGACATTTGCCTGCTAGAATCGGACGTGGGTGTACTGCTAGCAGAGTGCCCGGAAGCACTCGGCTGTGACACACCTAATTCTACACCTTCATTCCTCTCAGAGCAGGTTTCAGAGAGGACTGAAGGTCTTGTGGGGTTGGAGATCCCAGCTGATGAGGAGCAAGGAGAGGTCCACTTTGTTCTTTGGTGTGGGTCTTTGAGGTAAGCTTGCCAACGAGCTGAATGGCAGGTCAACATATGTCTGGTCAAGCATGCGGTGCCCAAGCGGCTGATGTTTTGGCCACGCGAGATACGCTTGAGACATATGTTGCAAATAGCAGCGGTGCGATCTGATACACTCGTCTCAAAAAAGGCCCATACCAAAGAACTTTTAGAATAAGGCGCAGAGGCAACGCCCTGCACAGGCAGAGCTCTGCGGTGTGATTCAGTCGGTGTGCTGCCCCTAAGCTGGCCCCCGGAGGGCATCCTGCCTCGTTGGACATGTGCCTCATTGAACATGTGCCTCCTCCTCCTCTCTCCTACCAGGCACCCACGTGGAGTTAGTGCCCTCATCATCCCCTCCCTCTTCATCGCTGGAGCAAACCAGACAGTATGCTGCAGCTTGTGAAACATGACTGTCAGATTTCTGTCCTTCTTGAGCATCCCCTCTCTCTGCGCTCACGCTACTGCCTTCCTCTAGCTGAGTATCATCAAAGCCTACAAAACACTGGGCATCCTCCTGGAGCATGTACCCAACACTGTGCTCAAAGAGTTCAGGAGACTCCTCAGGAGGACGTGGTGGGTCTAGGGAAGAAGTCACTGATGATGACATTGAGAGGAGGGAAGACGATGCATTGGCAGCTGCTTTGCTAGTACCCTGAGCCTGGGTGAGAGAGGATGAGGAGGATGAAGGGGGCTTGGTCATCCACTCTACCAAGTCATTGGCATGTTGCGGCTCAACATGTCCAGCTGCCGAAAAGAAGGACAAGCGTGTCCCATGGCCACGTGCTGATGATGACGATGCACAGCGTCCACAACCAGCACTGTTGTCTCTAGACACAGAGCCTGCTTGCCCTCTTATCAGCTCGCGCCTGTCTGCCTGTCCTTGCTGGCCTTCCAGACATGGTAATGGCCTGAAGGGAGATGGGAAAACCAACAATTGGGTAGTGTATATTGTGCTGGAGGCACACACAACATCCACTAACTCCTGCAGATGGCAGATGGCTCAATTAGAGAAGAGCTATGTAGGTGGATATAACGGTGTATACTGGGTTCAGGGCACGCAGATAGCACGTACAATCTCCTACAAATGACTGCAAGCTCTATTTAAAACGAGCAAGATAGTTAGCTATATAGGTGGATATAGCGGTGTATACTGGGTTCAGAGCACGCAGACAGCACGCACAATCTCCTACAACTGACTGCAAGCTCTATTTAAAAAGAGCAAGATAGTTAGCTACATAGGTGGATATAGCGGTGTATACTGGGTTCAGAGCACGCAGACAGCACGCACAATCTCCTACAACTGACTGCAAGCTCTATTTAAAATGAGCAAGATAGCTAGCTATATAGATGGGTATAGCGGTGTATACTGGGTTCAGAGCTCGCAGACAGCACGCACAATCTTCTACAACTGACTGCAAGCTCTATTTAAAACGAGCAAGATAGCTAGCTATATAGGTGGATATAGCGGTGTATACTGGGTTCAGAGCACGCAGACAGCACGCACAATCTCCTACAACTGACTGCAAGCTCTTTTTAAAAAGAGCAAGATAGTTAGCTATATAGGTGGATATAGCGGTGCATACTGGGTTCAGAGCACGCAGACAGCATGCACAATCTCCTACAACTGACTGCAAGCTCTATTTAAAAAGAGCAAGATAGTTAGCTACATAGGTGGATATAGCGGTGTATACTGGGTTCAGAGCACGCAGACAGCACGCACAATCTCCTACAACTGACTGCAAGCTCTATTTAAAATGAGCAAGATAGCTAGCTATATAGATGGGTATAGCGGTGTATATTGGGTTCAGAGCTCGCAGACAGCACGCACAATCTTCTACAACTGACTGCAAGCTCTATTTAAAACGAGCAAGATAGCTAGCTATATAGGTGGATATAGCGGTGTATACTGGGTTCAGAGCACGCAGACAGCACGCACAATCTCCTACAACTGACTGCAAGCTCTATTAAAAAAGAGAAATATAGCTAGCTATATAGGTGGATATAGCGGTGTATACTGGGTTCAGGGCACGCAGACAGCATGCACAATCTCCTACAACTGACTGCAAGCGCTATTAAAAAAGAGAAATATAGCTAGCTATATAGGTGGATATAGCGGTGTATACTTCGGTGAGGGCACGCAAACAACCACTACAGAAGAGCAAGAACGCAAAATCGGCCGATAACGATCGGTGTATACTTTGTTGAAGGTGCACAGAACACCCACTAACTCCTACACATGCCAACACACTACACAAGGCCGCCGCGCTGGCGGCCTTATATAGTGTGGGGAGTGTACTACACAGCCTGAGCTATGATTGGCCACAGGCATCCTGCCAGTGGCCAATCATGGCTCTCCTCGCTGCCGGTGCTGTGATTGACCAAGCATGCGGGGTCACAGTGCATGCTTGGCCAATCATGAGCTAGCAATGCACTGCGATGGCGCAGTGCATTGTGGGCCGTGAGCGCCACACAAATTTGGCGCGAACGGTCCATAACGTTCGGAATTCGCCAAACGGGCGAACAGCCGATGTTCGAGTCGAACGTATGTTCGACTCGAACACGAAGCTCATCCCTAATTATCAGTAATAAATAAATTTCATGTGAAAATTCATAAATATTATCATATTTGTACATAGGTATAAAACTAGTATCATCATGTTCACAAATATATGCATGGTAAGCACATGGCAATCATATGACATAATCAATTCAGATTAACGCTGGCAGCCTAATTCATAATTAAAATGATTGAAAGTATAACATATCCAGATATTCCTAGTGGGACACATATCTACATCCATTAGGGCCCGACGCGTTTCTGTGTAGGAACACTTCATCAGGGGAGGATGTGTAGAGATTATCTGTAGAAAAGGTATAGCATACAAATGAATTCTAATATTGAAGTAGGTACAACAGGACACAACAATGTCCTCCACCCTGAGTACTTACATGCTGGTAAATAGCGACGGTATGCAGTAGGAACAAAACCAGCCGTAGGAGTGGTCCATCCGGGGAACTGAGGTGATCATATGCCCATAGCCAGAAGAGACGCACAAGCTGAAACCCCCATAGGCAGACGCAGACCCCTTATGTCCAAAGTGTAACCAAATGGTGGGGAATACCCAGAATAATAATTTTTGATGTGATCTGAATAGAGGGACCATGGGTTAGTGAAAAATAATAAGTGGGGATAAAAACATGGCTTGTAAATAATAAGGTGAAATAGTGTACAGTGTAAAAACGGTGGTGATATGAACCACCTGAAAATGTACTTAATAAAGTGTAAGAAGAAGTCACAATGACCCATATAGTGAAAGGGTAGGGAAGAAAGACCAATGCTAGTAAAGCACTGCCATTGGGTCACATCTGTGTTTGCCTTGTATGGTAGTGTGAAAATCAAAAAGCTTACCAAATGGGGAACGTGCCATGTGTTTGGGGGGGAGAGGAAGGGAACTGCGTTCAGTGAGTGGCCTTATGTATGTCCAAAAGGGGAGGGGCCATCACCAACGTCACAAGCTCGACAGATGGGGGAGGGGTCCAAGCATGTACGGTCTTGCCGCATGTGATTGAGCGCCAGATTCCCCGCTGTCGGACAGATAAAAACAAATCGCGACCCCGTTACGGCATCACAGAGTGATGTCACATCAAGCACAGGGCCATTGGGCGTGGCACCGATGCATTGTGGACACCCACCCTCCAGCTTGTGCGTCTCTTCTGGCTATGGGGCATATGATCACCTCAGCTCCCAGGATGGACCACTCCTATGGCTCTGGTTTTGTTCCTACTGCATACTGTCGCTATTTGCCAGCATGTAATTTCTCAGGGTGGATGACATTGTTGTGTTCTGTCCTGTTGTACTTACTTCAATATTAGAATTAATTTGTACGCTATACCTTTTCTACAGATACTCTCTACACATATGCCCCTGATGAACTGTTCCTACACAGAAACGCGTCGGGCCCTAATGTATGTAGATATGTGCCCCACTAGGAATATCTGGATATGTTATACTTTTAATCATTTTAATTATGAATTAGGCTGCCAGTGTTAATCTGAATTGATTATGTCATATGATTGCCATGTGCTTACCATGCATATTTTTGTGAACATGATGATACTACTTTTATACCTATGTACAAATATGATAATATTTATTTATGAATTTTCACATGAAATGTATTTATTACTGATAATACTATATAATGTATATGTACAGATATGATAACAGTTACTTATGAAATGTATTATCATTACGTATAGACAAATTCTTATTCCTACAACAAAATTTCTCTGCATTGATCTACGCGAGTCAACCACATTATTTAAAGTCCCAATTTCCCTCTCTTTATCAAACAGAAGGAAAAAAAGCCTCCAATGGTGTAGGTAAAAAAAATGATGGCCATTTATTTGCATAAAACCCATGTACAAATAAAACAGAAAAATATATATAAAAAAATAGTTATCACAATGTATAAAAAAGGAAATAAGGAAAGTGGAGAAACCAGGCCCTACGCATTTCATCCAAAAAGGACTTCTACTGGGGCATCATCAAGAGAAGATTGGATTCCCCAAGGTTACTGTGGACCACTCAATATCGATTGAGGGATTCCTGGTGATCTGCTGCACTGGAGCTCCACTGGATCAGTGGAGATGGGCGGGACTGCGAGAGGAGCCGAGTCTAGCCGAGTAAACTCGGCGTTCTGTATGTCAGCGGAGCTTTCTCCTCTCCGCTCACATTCAGAGGAGATCAACGCCAATTTTAAATAATCAGCAGCTGGGCAATGCTGCAAAGGCACTGGGCAAGGCTGCAAAGGCACTGGGCAAGGCTGCAGATGGACACTGGGCAAGGCTGCAATGACACAAGGCTGCATATGGATACTGGGCAAGGCTGCAATGATGGACAAGGCTGCAGATGGACACTGATAAGGCTGCATTGATGGGCATTTAAATGGAGGTTTTTCCCTTAAACTTCCCTCCTAAAAAAATGTTTTCCTACAAATTCCCTCCTAAACTTGGGGTGCGTGTTATACACCGATAAATATGGTAGTCAGTTAGCTTTATGTTCCACTTTAAGCTATAATGCAATATTTGCAAAACTGGCATGTTCCCGAGAAGCCTTGTCGGACAGTAACATACTGTGTCCAATAGCTTCAATAAGGTAGAGTTCAGGGCAGATGCTATGTACAGGAGTGACTGGGAATTGTTACTGGAGGTAAAATGAGGTCTTATGCCAAAAATAGTTACTGCCCATAGCAAGTTCAAGAACCTCCAAAATGAAGGCTTGTTGGTCTTATTCTAGAACTATCGTCTATGGTCAATATAAGGGAGTTGCTGTGGGTGCCAAAGTGTAGCAAATATTTTCCTCAGTAGATGGAAACATGAGGAGATATTTGGCAAACCCAGACCAGAGTTAGCACTCTACAAAAGATATATTGATGACGTGATCATCTTGTGGAGAGGTTCAGGGCAGTCTGAGTTTCTGGAAGTGTTTATTATCAATGCATGCACCATCTCTTTTTCCTGAAATTGGAATTGATAAAACATTTTTTTTGGGGAGTTGGTGATATATAAAAATGAAAACCTGTTGTATATACACACTTTCTTTAACCGGTTTTACCCCCTTCCTGATCAGGCCCTGCATTACTTTCACTGACAATTGTGCGGTCATGCGATGCTGTACCCAAAAAAAATTATGTTATTTTTTTCCCACAAATAGAGCTTTTTTTGGCTGTATTTGGTCACCTTTCCAGTTTTTATTTTTGTGCTATAAACAAAAAAAGACTGCCAATTTAAAAAAAAAAAAAAACAATATTTTTTACTTTCTGCTGTAAAACACATCCAATAAAATAAAATGTTATCTAATTTCTTCATCAGTTTACGCTAATATGTATTCTGCTACATATTTTTGGTAAAAAAAAAATCCCAATACGTGTATATTGAATGGTTTGCGCAATAGTTATAGTGTCTATAAAATAGGGGACATATTTATGGCATTTTTTAGAGATATCAAACAAGTATTTTCCCTAGATAACCAATATAAAAAGTTTAAACAGGTTGCATACTGTATAAACATTGGCCCATTTTACTGAGGGATAAGATACTAGGTAGTATTATAAGAAATAGGCCATGCTTTGTATATTTCAGAACACCTAATTTGAGGGACAAACTGGTCCACAATGTACTGGATCCCCCTCAAAAATTGGGCACATTTTTGGACCAAAAGGGGTTCTACTCTTGTAGCAGATGTGAACCCTGTAGAATGGTAATAAATAGACAAAGGCAAATCACATAGTTTAACCACTTGCCGACCGCCGCACGACGATATACGTCGACAGAATGGCACGGGCAGGCATATGGGCGTATATTTAAGTCCCTGCCTTCCCGTGGGTGGGGGGCCCGATCGGGCCCCCCCCCGGTGCCTGCGGCGGTCGGTATTCATTCGGGAGCGATCCGGGATGAGGGGGCGGCCATTCATTCATGGCCACCCCCTCGCGATCGCTCCCGACGAATGGAAATCCTTCGTGACATCACTTTCTCTCCTGTAATGTAAACACAGGCAGAGGAAGTGATGTAATCTCTCCTCGTGTCGGTATTTTTCGTTCCAGCACCGAGGAGAGAGGATCGGTGAGTTGCACCAACACGACACTTCACAGTAGAACATGCCAGGCACACTCACACCCCCCCTTTACCCCCCGATCACCCCCCCAATTACCCCTGCCCCCCCAGTCACAATGACACCAATGCATTTTTTTTTTTTGCATTGGTGTCATTTGTGACTGTAATAACTGTTAGGGCAGTTAGGGTTAGCCCCCTTTAGTTCTAATGTACCCCCCTAACCCCCCCAATAAAGGTTTAACCCCATGATCACCCCCCGTCACCAGTGTCACTAAGGCTGGGTTCACATTGTAGCGGTTTATGAGAACGGATGTGATTCGCACCGCACTGCAGTGCAAATCACATCCGATCTCTGTGCGATTCGAGTTCAGCCATACAGATAGTATGGCTGAATTCGCGTTGCACCCGCCGCACCCGCCGCAAACTCGCACGGGACCCTTTTTTTGGTCCGCAGCAGAATCGGATCGCATGGGTGTTCACACCATGCGATCCGAGTTTGCAGATCACACTGCGATATGCAAACTGATCTGGGGGTGTCATTAACATTTCACTGACACTCCCAGCAGTTCGCATAGGGCAGTGTGAACTGCCGCCGGGAGGCATGCGATGCGGGAACCCGCCGCGGATTTGTGGCGTTCCCGCATCGCTCCAGTGTGAACCCAGCCTAATAAGCGATCGTTTTTCTGATCGCTGTATTAGTGTCACAGGTGACGCTAGTTAGGCAGGTAGGTATTTAGGTTCGCCGCAGCTTTTTATAGCGCCAGGGACCCCCATATACTACCGCATAAAGCCCCCTGATTGCCCCCTAGTTAACCCTTTCACCAGTGATCACCATATAACTGTTACAGGTGACGCTGGTTGGTTAGTTATTTTTTTATAGTTTCAGGGCACCCGCCATTTATTACCTAGTTTCACTAGTGTACCCGTAAATTTAGGGGTGTCTACTTTCCAAAATGGGGTCATTTGGGGGGGGGGTTTGTGCCATCTTGGCATTTTATGGCCTTCAAAACTGTAACGCCCTTAGAAAGCCTGAAGGCGGTGCTTGGTTTTCGGGGCCCCGTACGCGGCTAGGCTCCCAAAAAGTCCCACATATGTGGTATCCCCATACTCAGGAGAAGCAGCAGAATTTATTTTGGGGTGTCATTTCACATATGCCCATGGCATGCGTGAGCAATATATCATTTAGTGACAACTTTGTGAAAAAATAAAATAAAATAAAAAAGTTTGTAATTTTCCCGCAACGTGTGGCAAAATATAAAATATTCCATGGACTCAACATGCCTCTCAGCAAATAACTTGGGGTGTCTACTTTCTAAAATGGGGTCATTTGTGGGGGTTTTGTGCCATCTTGGCATTTTATGGCCTTCAAAACTGTAATAGGTAGTGAGAAGTGAAATCAAAAATTTACGCCCTTAGAAAGCCTGATGGCGGTTCTTGGTTTTCGGGGCCCCGTACGCGGCTAGGCTCCCAAAAAGTCCCACATATGTGGTATCCCCATACTCAGGAGAAGCAGCAGAATTTATTTTGGGGTGTCATTTTACATATGCCCATAGCATGTGTGAGCAATATATCATTTAGTGACAACTTTGTGTAAAAAAAAAAAAAAATAAAAAAAAAAAAGTTTGTAATTTTCCCGCAACTTGTGGCAAAATATAAAATATTCCATGGACTCAACATGCCTCTCAGCAAATAGCTTGGGGTGTCTACTTTCTAAAATGGGGTCATTTGTGGGGGTTTTGTGCCATCTTGGCATTTTATGGCCTTCAAAACTGTAATAGGTAGTGAGAAGTGAAATCAAAAATTTACGCCCTTAGAAAGCCTGAAGGCGGTGCTTGGTTTTCGGGGCCCCGTACGCGGCTAGGCTCCCAAAAAGTACCACATATGTGGTATCCCCGTACTCAGGAGAAGCAGCAGAATTTATTTTGGGGTGTCATTTCACATATGCCCATAGCATGTGTGAGCAATATATCATTTAATGACAACTTTGTGTAAAAAAAATAAATACAATTTTTTTTGTCATTATTCAATCGCTTGAGGCAAAAAAATAAAATATTCAATGGGCTCAACATGCCACTTATCAATTTCCTTAGGGGGTCTACTTTCCAAAATGGGGTCATTTGGGGGGGGGGGGGTTTGTACTGCCCTGTCATTTTAGCACCTCAAGAAATGAGATAGGCAGTCGTAAACTAAAAGCTGCGTAAATTCCAGAAAACGTACCTTAGTTTGTAGATGTGACAACTTTTGCGCAAACCAATAAATATACAGTTATTGACTTTTTTTTTTACCAAAGACATGTGGCTGAATACATTTTGGCCTAAATGTATGACTAAAATTGAGTTTATTGGATTTTTCTAATAACAAAAAGTAGAAAATATCATTTTTTTTCAAAATTTGCGGTCTTTTTACGTTTATATCGCAAAAAATAAAAATTGCAGAGTCAGTCAAATACCTTTAAAAGAAAGCTCTATTTGTGGGAAGAAAAGGACGCAAATTTTGTTTGGGTACAACATTGCATGACCGCGCAATTATCAGATGAACTTATCAGATGAAATAAACTGTCCCCTGTCAGGACACTCATGTTGCTTATATACAGTATCTCACAAAAGTGATGTAGATATGTGCCCCACTAGGAATATCTGGATATGTTATACTTTTAATCATTTTAATTAGGAATTAGGCTGCCAGCGTTAATCTGAATTGATTATGTCATATGATTGCCATGTGCTTACCATGCATATTTTTGTGAACATGATGATACTACTTTTATACCTATGTACAAATATGATAATATTTATTTATGAATTTTCACATGAAATGTATTTATTACTGATAATACTATATAATGTATATGTACAGATATGATAACAGTTACTTATGAAATGTATTATCATTACGTATAGACAAATTCTTATTCCTACATAAAATTTCTCTGCATTGATCTACGTGAGTCAACCACATTATTTAAAGTCCCAATTTCCCTCTCTTTATCAAACAGAAGGAAAAAAAGCCTCCAATGGTGTAGGTAAAAAAAGGATGGCCATTTATTTGCATAAAACCCATGTACAAATAAAACAGAAAAATATATAAAAAAATAGTTATCACAATGTATAAAAAAGGAAATAAGGAAAGTGGAGAAACCAGGTCCTACGCATTTCATCCAAAAAGGACTTCTACTGGGGCATCATCAAGAGAAGATTGGATTCCCCAAGGTTACTGTGGACCACTCAATATCGATTGAGGGATTCCTGGTGATCTGCACTGGAGCTCCACTGGATCAGTGGAGATGGGCGGGACTGCGAGAGGAGCCGAGTCTAGCCGAGTAAACTTGGTGTTCTTTATGTCAGCTCACATTCAGAGGAGATCAACGCCAATTTTAAATAATCAGCAGCTGGGCAATGCTGCAAAGGCACTGGGCAAGGCTGCAGATGGACACTGGGCAAGGCTGCAATGACACAAGGCTGCATATGGATACTGGGCAAGGCTGCAATGATGGACAAGGCTGCAGATGGAAACTGATAAGGCTGCATTGATGGGCATTTAAATGGAGGTTTTTCCCTTAAACTTCCCTCCTAAAAATATGTTTTCCTACAAATTCCCTCCTAAACTTGGGGTGCGTGTTATACACCGATAAATATGGTAGTCAGTTAGCTTTATGTTCCACTTTAAGCTATAATGCAATATTTGCAAAACTGGCATGTTCCCGAGAAGCCTTGTCGGACAGTAACATACTGTGTCCAATAGCTTCAATAAGGTAGAGTTCAGGGCAGATGCTATGTACAGGAGTGACTGGGAATTGTTACTGGAGGTAAAATTAGGTCTTATGCCAAAAATAGTTACTGCCCATAGCAAGTTCAAGAACCTCCAAAATGAAGGCTTGTTGGTCTTATTCTAGAACTATCGTCTATGGTCAATATAAGGGAGTTGCTGTGGGTGCCAAAGTGTGGCATATATTTTTCTCAGTAGATGGAAACATGAGGAGATATTTGGCAAACCCAGACCAGAGTTAGCACTCTACAAAAGATATATTGATGACGTGATCATCTTGTGGAGAGGTTCAGGGCAGTCTGAGTTTCTGGAAGTGTTTATTATCAATGCATGCACCATCTCTTTTTCCTGAAATTGGAATTGATAAAAAAAAAAATTTTGGGAGTTGGTGATATATAAAAATGAAAACCTGTTGTATATACACACTTTCTTTAACCGGTTTTACCCCCTTCCTGATCAGGCCCTGCATTACTTTCACTGACAATTGTGCGGTCATGCGATGCTGTACCCAAAAAAAATTATGTTATTTTTTTCCCACAAATAGAGCTTTTTTTGGCTGTATTTGGTCACCTTTCCAGTTTTTATTTTTGTGCTATAAACAAAAAAAAGACTGCCAATTTAAAAAAAAAAAAAAAAAAACAATATTTTTTACTTTCTGCTGTAAAACACATCCAATAAAATAAAATGTTATCTAATTTCTTCATCAGTTTACGCTAATATGTATTCTGCTACATATTTTTGGTAAAAAAAAATCCTAATACGTGTATATTGAATGGTTTGCGCAATAGTTATAGTGTCTATAAAATAGGGGACATATTTATGGCATTTTTTAGAGATATCAAACAAGTATTTTCCCTAGATAACCAATATAAAAAGTTTAAACAGGTTGCATACTGTATAAACATTGGCCCATTTTACTGAGGGATAAGATACTAGGTAGTATTATAAGAAATAGGCCATGCTTTGTATAAGGGAATACTTATTAAGGTTGCCAAAAGATATACGGTACTAGGTTAAAGGTCTAAGATAATATGCTTAGGCGTGCATTTCACTAAGTTCAGAATTAAGGTGCAAGATGTTGACATATTAGGATGCATCTGTCTGCGGTAAGAGGTACAAAGCTAAGATAGGACTGGTTACGCAAGAATATGGTCAGTCAGCAGATGTTGAAATGACGAAATAACTATCAGAAGACTGTATTTCACCTTTGACTTAGATAATGTCATGAGTTTAAGAAAAATGTCGATGTATGTATGAATTACCTGATTGGTTAAACCACAGGGCTGTCCTTCTGTTCAAACTAAATAAAATTGTTGTGTGTGCTTCAATAGGCACATTCATTATTCACGTACAATAGCGTGTATGTGTAATGTTTTGTCCACCGGTGAAAGGGACCTCCGCTCTTCAATCCTAGCCTAGGCTACCAGGGGTTACTTACAGAAGACGAGCAACCTAACAGTTTTGGTACCAGCAAAGTGGGGTTCGTCTCGTCTTGCGACAGGTAAGTCACTTTACTCTTTTTTACCTGATTGGTGAATGGTGTAAACACTTACTCTGTCCGGGCGGCCGCTACGAACTTAGTTTAAAATTAAAAGAAGTAACTGTGCCTTCGCGATGGACTAGGCTGGTCACTCGGGAGGTGAAAAGGGCTCGCAAGGAATTTATAGGTTTAGGGGAGTCCGACTAGGTTGGTCTGACTTAAAACTATTGGTGATAGTATTTTTAACACGGGAAGTAGTAGATTACGCCCGTGACAAAGGGATTGGTGGAGTGGACGCCCATTTGAAAAAATTTTTTTTAAAAAAAAAAAAGTGCACTATAAATTGATAAATGTATTGCAATACGGTTATTTCATGTCTTAAAGTATATTAAGAATATGTCTGTTTCTCTCTAGGTACACGTGTAAGTATATAGAGTATAAGTTTTAATATAGAGTATAAGGAAAATAATTGTTGTTGTTTAAATGAGTGCAGAATATGAGGAGCCCTCTTGTAGTGACATAGCATCCGCCTGCCCCCATTGCACGTTAGGTCTACTCTTCCTAAGAATAGATGACAAGTGGATTTGACTGACCACCAGACCAGGGGGGTTCTCTTGCAGACTTGGTGTAAGAGGGGTAAATACCGCCACCAGGAAAAATTTACCCTTCATCGTATATTAAGGGTAAATCTTCATAGTTTTATATAAGTCCATCTGCCCCAAAAAAGATCAGGGATCCTACTCCCAGACCAGAGACCGGATTGTTGGACAAACCGGGTGTTATCACCTGTGTCCTGCCACTAGACACACACTGCCCAGACTACTAGATGGGGAATTCTGCAGCAACCCAAGCCATGGCCACCCCATCACCCTATGAATTTGTTAGTAATATGATCCCTGGCCCCCAGGTAGAACCATTTTGGACACAAGTCCGAGAAAGGTGTCACCAATTGGGAATCCATGACCCAGGACCCCAAGGTCCTTGTTCAGAGGAAGACTGGCAAGAAGTCAGTAAAATTTGTCAGGTACATAAGCATTCTTATCCTCCCTGCAAAGGGGCTGACCCACAATACATGAAGGATTGTTTCTGTGCATGGAACAAATGCCTTGGAAAATATAGGCAATTGTGGACAGCAAGGACATTGGAAATCCCAGTGCCCTTATAGGACTGGACAGATTAGAGCAAGAGGCAGAGGCAGGGGATTTAACCCCCAGACCCGCCCACAGTATCCCCGTTATCTGCCATACCAGAACCCTCGTCAACCACTACCCCAATATCCTACACAGCCACAAATAATGCACCGAGGGAAACTCTGTTGGTATTAATGGGACACCTGTCACCCATCCCATCACTCCACCACTGACTGTAGCCACTCCAGAAGGACAGAAATTATGTACCCAAACTTTTGCCGTCTTGTCCTCATGCCCTGTGCCCCTTATGGGACGGGACCTCTTGGCACAACTGTGTATTATCATTAAGTTTAATAAAGAAGGTTCCCTTACCGCTAGTTCACCATTATGTGACTTACATGGCCCTAAGCGACATGCACACAGAGGGTTCCCAAAAAGACATGCACACAGGAGTTTCTTTCTAATGATACCTTCCTCCCTTGACCATCACACAATTTGGGCAGAAAACAAAGGTAGTGTGGGCTTTATTAATTGCACACCATATGCACCCCAAATGCGGTCAGATGCAGGGATACAATATCAAAAACAGTATCCCCTACCCCCAGAGAAAGTCAAAGGCATCTCCCCTCAAATTAATGATTACATATCAAAAGGTATCCTGAGACCAATCATCAGTCCCTGGAACACACCCATTTACCCTGTAAAGAAGGCCAGTGGCGAGTGGAGACTCGTCCAAGACCTCAGAGCAGTAAACAAACAAGTGATTCCCCTCCCACCCCTAGTCTCAGACATCACTTATTTTTTCATGCATACCGGCAGACTCTCTATGCTACACAGTAATTGATTTAGCGAATGCTTTCTTTAGCATTCCCATTGCAGAGGAAGCCCAACCTATGTTTGCTTTCTCCTGGGCCGGGGGCCAACTAACCTGGCAAGGGTATGTAGACAGTCCAGCCGCCTTCTCTATGGTACTCAACGAGACTGTCAAGTCTTGGACATCTGAGCGAGGGTCGGTACTGATACAGTATGTGGACGACTTGCTCCTGTGCAGTCGAACTGCTGAAGATTGTGCGGTCGATTCAACATCACTGTTACAACACCTAGCTCACGCCGGGCATCTAGCCTCAAGGAAGAAAATACAATGGTGCCAGCCACAGGTAGAATACCTAGGGTGCATTCTAAAGGAAGGGACAAGGCTAGTGTCCCCCAAACGTGCCGCAGCCCTTCGAGCTCTCAGTCCCCCAAAAGACAAGGCCGCCCTACTCTCATTTTTGGGTGCAATTGTATATTGCCGCCAATGGATCCCTGACTGTTCTCATTATGATAGTATCCTAAGAGAGGCTACTGGCTCGACAGCCCCTAAATTAATAGATTGGACTGAAGACAGACTACAAGCTTTTCAAGCTCTATTAAACAGTCTGTCAAATGCTCCCGCCCTAGGGTTGGTAGACTATGGTAAAGCTTTTCAACTATACTGTGTAGTCTCGGGGACCTCTTTTGCCGCGGTTTTGACACAACAGCATGGAACAGGCTACCGCCCTGTCTCCTACCTATCTAAAAAAAAAAAACTCCCCATCCAAGTACAGGGAATGCCATTCTGTCTCCAAAATCTTGCTGCCTGTGCAATGGCTGTACAAGATGCAAACAAATTAGTGCTAGGTCACCCATTGACTCTCTATACCACTCATTCAGTCACGCATCTTATTCAGAACATGAATACCCAACATATGACCTCGCAAAGACTTAGTGGTTATGAGATAACACTGATGAACACTGATAACCTCACACTCAAATATGTGCCTGCCAGCAACCCCGCTGTGCGCCTTTTGCATTCCATGTTGCGTTTACCACATGACCCAGACATACATGACTGTTCGGAAAAGGTTGCTGCTATTACCAGTCCCAGACCGGATCTCACTGACACCCCTATCTCAGGTGCAGAGGATGTTTTCGTTGACGGTAGCTGCTCACGTCCCTCTGACTCCACCTTTTTAACCGGTTATGCAGTTGTTCAACTACCAGACATCGTACTGGAGGCAAAATCATTACCTCCTTCTTCAGCCCAGGTAGCAGAGTTAGAAGCCCTCACTAGGGCCTGCATTCTATTCACCGGTAAAGAGGTGAACGTCTACACAGACAGTAGATATGCTTTTGAAGTGGTGCATGATTTTGGTGTGATATGGGCCAATAGAGGTTTTAAAACAGCAGACAACAAAATAATTGCCAACTCCACACAGATTAGTGCTCTCCTCCAAGCCATTCTTCTTCCAAAAAAGGTAGCCATAATTAAAGTAAAGGCACACTCCTCTGACAGCAGTCGTGTTTCAAAAGGGAATGCTCTTGCTGACAGAGAAGCTAAAAGAGCTGCTGCCTTTTCCCCTAACCCACCTGCCCCCACAACAATGTTTTTCAAGGAACACTTCGCAGCACCTAACTTTAAAACTGTCATAGCACAGATGCAATCAATGGCCACAGAAGATGATGTCCATTTTTGGACAAAGGAAGGATTGACCAAAGACCCTGAAGGTCTTTGGTCAAAAGAGGGGAAGATCCACATGCAAGAACAAAACTATCACCCTTTGAGGTCCTCATGGGAATCCCCGCAAACATAGAATTACCCCCATTAGACCAAGACACTGATATTGACATTTATTCCCAACAGGAAATGTACGTGAAAAACCTGGTAAGTATGCTTCATGAAATGAACGAACACGTTTCTGTCACCTTTTTTCCCTCTTCCCACAGAACCAACGCATCCCTTCATCCCTGGGGATAAAGTGCTGATCAAACAATTAGCACAAAGAAAGAGTATCGGACCGGCTTTCTCAGGACCATGGAAGGTGGAAAAGGTATCCAGGACCGCAGTGTTAACAGACCTAGGAAACACCTGGATCCACGCCAGCCGTCTTAAAAAGTGTCCCCAGCTTCCCTCGACTCCAGAGCCCCTGGCAGTGACAGAGAGCAGCAACTCCCAAGAACAAGATCTACAAGAAGTTCAGAGAGGCATAGAACAAATTTCCCTGGAAGATCCCACACCCCCTCAAAAGGACAAAACAGAGCCAACAACTGCCGGGATGAGAAACGAAGAAGAAGAACAGAACTCTTAGATAACAAATAATCAGAACTTTAAAAAAAACAAAGATGCTTTCTCCATCAGTGTCAGGGAAGGCCTTGTGCCTCTTATGCTGTATTACCCTAGTAGTGTTCCTACCAACCTGGTTGATAGCCAACTGTATATATCATCCAGAAGATTTAGGTTTATTAAAAGGGATATGTGGACCACCTAAGATGAATAATACCCCCGGCCAAAGACATAGTAGAAGTATTGTACCCGTTAATGAGTCACCTAAGGGACTGACTAACAAGATGTTACTACTAAAATTCAAATATAGCTATGCTCAAAAATCTGGTTTTGAGAAATGCTGGATTTGCAGCAAGCTACATCCCAGTACAGCTAGAATCCCTCTCATGGCAGTCCCCTTGAATTTTACCCCCCTCCTTAATGGAACACCCCCTATCGTCCTAACGAATGTTACTAGGACCCGTCCAAATAAAACCCTCACTTTCCAAATTATAGGTAGAAGCCACTTCCCAGACTGGTGTTTCCGACTGGGAAACACCACAGATGGAGCCGAGGTTTGCAAACAAGCAAAACTTAACATTTCAATGACATCATTTAACAGTCCTTCTTTCTTCCATACTTCAGATCCCACCCTAAATGCCACCTTTTTAGACTTTCTTAGCTCCAGTACCAAGACTACAATACACCAATTAATGTCAATTCTGGTGCTCTCTGGCCTTTCTGATACTCTTAGGAACGTGTTCCATAAACGACCCCTAGCTCTAGGAAATACCATATATATATGCTGCGGCAAACTCTGTCACCCCTGGATCCCAACCAAACCCCAGGGGTGGTGTTACCTTGCAGCCCTGGTTCCTATTATGGGGGTATTAGGGAATAACAAGGGAAGTCACCTCCTTGAAGCCAGCATGCATCCTAGATATCCCCTTAGACACCGTAATAAACGAGAATTGTTTTTAGAAAAAGATATGGCCTGGGCATGGTTCCCTTCCTGGACAGGGTGGGGAATTGACCTAATGAAAAGATTAAATAATTACACTGGCATAATTGATGAGATTCTGGAGGAAAATTCTGATGACATAACCAAACTAAATCTAGAAACTAGGGCAATTAGGAAGCAACTAGAACTACATGAGTTGGCTATAGAAAGTATGAGTGCAGCCCTTACTGGCCTCTGTGAGACTACTGAGGATTATGAGTGCTGTACCTGGATTCATAATACCAGCATCGAAGTCCCAGACTACTATGACGTTATTGCCCAACACAGGGAAGAGGTAAATAAACTACAGAAAGAGGCAAGGAACATAGGAAAAAACTGGGATCCCTTCTCGAGCAGTTTTAGTTTTGGGGGATTAATATCTTGGCTCCGAAATGCTGCCATGACAATTGTCACTGTGATTCTCTTCATTCTATTTTTATATGCCTGTTATAAGATAATCAAATGTTTATGTAAAAAGGGAAACACGGTCGCTCCGAAGGATCTGAAACTCACTTCCATTGTTAAGGATCCAACGGTATGGTATAGAAACCAAGAGCACAAGGGTTCGGAGTATGAAGCCTGTGCTATTAAATTAGAAAAGGAATGATCATTATGTAAATCACAGAATGATCAAAGGAAGGATTATAAGGGAATACTTATTAAGGTTGCCAAAAGATATACGGTACTAGGTTAAAGGTCTAAGATAATATGCTTAGGCGTGCATTTCACTAAGTTCAGAATTAAGGTGCAAGATGTTGACATATTAGGATGCATCTGTCTGCGGTAAGAGGTACAAAGCTAAGATAGGACTGGTTACGCAAGAATATGGTCAGTCAGCAGATGTTGAAATGACGAAATAACTATCAGAAGACTGTATTTCACCTTTGACTTAGATAATGTCATGAGTTTAAGAAAAATGTCGATGTATGTATGAATTACCTGATTGGTTAAACCACAGGGCTGTCCTTCTGTTCAAACTAAATAAAATTGTTGTGTGTGCTTCAATAGGCACATTCATTATTCACGTACAATAGCGTGTATGTGTAATGTTTTGTCCACCGGTGAAAGGGACCTCCGCTCTTCAATCCTAGCCTAGGCTACCAGGGGTTACTTACAGAAGACGAGCAACCTAACACTTTGTATATTTCAGAACACCTAATTTGAGGGACAAACTGGTCCACAATGTACTGGATCCCCCTCAAAAATTGGGCACATTTTTGGACCAAAAGGGGTTCTACTCTTGTAGCAGATGTGAACCCTGTAGAATGGTAATAAATAGACAAAGACAAATCACATAGTTTAAATCTAATGTTACTCAAATAACTTATCAGATGAAATAAACTGTCCCCTGTCAGGACACTCATGTTGCTTATATACAGTATCTCACAAAAGTGATGTAGATATGTGCCCCACTAGGAATATCTGGATATGTTATACTTTTAATCATTTTAATTAGGAATTAGGCTGCCAGCGTTAATCTGAATTGATTATGTCATATGATTGCCATGTGCTTACCATGCATATTTTTGTGAACATGATGATACTACTTTTATACCTATGCAC
This sequence comes from Lithobates pipiens, assembly GCF_037356315.1. Lineage (NCBI taxonomy): Eukaryota > Metazoa > Chordata > Amphibia > Anura > Ranidae > Lithobates > Lithobates pipiens. Next base: position 211,916,943 of record NW_027507784.1, read on the forward strand.
AAATATGATAATATTTATTTATGAATTTTCACATGAAATGTATTTATTACTGATAATACTATATAATGTATATGTACAGATATGATAACAGTTACTTATGAAATGTATTATCATTACGTATAGACAAATTCTTATTCCTACAACAAAATTTCTCTGCATTGATCTACGCGAGTCAACCACATTATTTAAAGTCCCAATTTCCCTCTCTTTATCAAACAGAAGGAAAAAAAGCCTCCAATGGTGTAGGTAAAAAAAGGATGGCCATTTATTTGCATAAAACCCATGTACAAATAAAACAGAAAAATATATAAAAAAATAGTTATCACAATGTATAAAAAAGGAAATAAGGAAAGTGGAGAAACCAGGTCCTACGCATTTCATCCAAAAAGGACTTCTACTGGGGCATCATCAAGAGAAGATTGGATTCCCCAAGGTTACTGTGGACCACTCAATATCGATTGAGGGATTCCTGGTGATCTGCTGCACTGGTGCTCCACTGGATCAGTGGAGATGGGCGGGACTGCGAGAGGAGCCGAGTCTAGCCGAGTAAACTTGGCGTTCTGTATGTCAGCGGAGCTTTCTCCTCTCCGCTCACATTCAGAGGAGATCAACGCCAATTTTAAATAATCAGCAGCTGGGCAATGCTGCAAAGGCACTGGGCAAGGCTGCAAAGGCACTGGGCAAGGCTGCAGATGGACACTGGGCAAGGCTGCAATGACACAAGGCTGCATATGGATACTGGGCAAGGCTGCAATGATGGACAAGGCTGCAGATGGACACTGATAAGACTGCATTGATGGGCATTTAAATGGAGGTTTTTCCCTTAAACTTCCCTCCTAAAAAAGTGTTTTCCTTCAAATTCCCTCCTAAACTTGGGGTGCGTGTTATACACCGATAAATATGGTAGTCAGTTAGCTTTATGTTCCACTTTAAGCTATAATGCAATATTTGCAAAACTGGCATGTTCCCAAGAAGCCTTGTCGGACAGTAACATACTGTGTCCAATAGCTTCAATAAGGTAGAGTTCAGGGCAGATGCTATGTACAGGAGTGACTGGGAATTGTTACTGGAGGTAAAATTAGGTCTTATGCCAAAAATAGTTACTGCCCATAGCAAGTTCAAGAACCTCCAAAATGAAGGCTTGTTGGTCTTATTCTAGAACTATCGTCTATGGTCAATATAAGGGAGTTGCTGTGGGTGCCAAAGTGTGGCAAATACTTCCCTCAGTAGATGGAAACATGAGGAGATATTTGGCAAACCCAGACCAGAGTTAGCACTCTACAAAAGATATATTGATGACGTGATCATCTTGTGGAGAGGTTCAGGGCAGTCTGAGTTTCTGGAAGTGTTTATTATCAATGCATGCACCATCTCTTTTTCCTGAAATTGGAATTGATAAAAAAAAAAATTTTGGGAGTTGGTGATATATAAAAATGAAAACCTGTTGTATATACACACTTTCTTTAACCGGTTTTACCCCCTTCCTGATCAGGCCCTGCATTACTTTCACTGACAATTGTGCGGTCATGCGATGCTGTACCCAAAAAAAATTATGTTATTTTTTTCCCACAAATAGAGCTTTTTTTGGCTGTATTTGGTCACCTTTCCAGTTTTTATTTTTGTGCTATAAACAAAAAAAAGACTGCCAATTTAAAAAAAAAAAAAAAAAACAATATTTTTTACTTTCTGCTGTAAAACACATCCAATAAAATAAAATGTTATCTAATTTCTTCATCAGTTTACGCTAATATGTATTCTGCTACATATTTTTGGTAAAAAAAAATCCTAATACGTGTATATTGAATGGTTTGCGCAATAGTTATAGTGTCTATAAAATAGGGGACATATTTATGGCATTTTTTAGAGATATCAAACAAGTATTTTCCCTAGATAACCAATATAAAAAGTTTAAACAGGTTGCATACTGTATAAACATTGGCCCATTTTACTGAGGGATAAGATACTAGGTAGTATTATAAGAAATAGGCCATGCTTTGTATATTTCAGAACACCTAATTTGAGGGACAAACTGGTCCACAATGTACTGGATCCCCCTCAAAAATTGGGCACATTTTTGGACCAAAAGGGGTTCTACTCTTGTAGCAGATGTGAACCCTGTAGAATGGTAATAAATAGACAAAGACAAATCACATAGTTTAAATCTAATGTTACTCAAATAACTTATCAGATGAAATAAACTGTCCCCTGTCAGGACACTCATGTTGCTTATATACAGTATCTCACAAAAGTGATGTAGATATGTGCCCCACTAGGAATATCTGGATATGTTATACTTTTAATCATTTTAATTAGGAATTAGGCTGCCAGCGTTAATCTGAATTGATTATGTCATATGATTGCCATGTGCTTACCATGCATATTTTTGTGAACATGATGATACTACTTTTATACCTATGCACAAATATGATAATATTTATTTATGAATTTTCACATGAAATGTATTTATTACTGATAATACTATATAATGTATATGTACAGATATGATAACAGTTACTTATGAAATGTATTATCATTACGTATAGACAAATTCTTATTCCTACAACAAAATTTCTCTGCATTGATCTACGCGAGTCAACCACATTATTTAAAGTCCCAATTTCCCTCTCTTTATCAAACAGAAGGAAAAAAAGCCTCCAATGGTGTAGGTAAAAAAAGGATGGCCATTTATTTGCATAAAACCCATGTACAAATAAAACAGAAAAATATATAAAAAAATAGTTATCACAATGTATAAAAAAGGAAATAAGGAAAGTGGAGAAACCAGGTCCTACGCATTTCATCCAAAAAGGACTTCTACTGGGGCATCATCAAGAGAAGATTGGATTCCCCAAGGTTACTGTGGACCACTCAATATCGATTGAGGGATTCCTGGTGATCTGCTGCACTGGTGCTCCACTGGATCAGTGGAGATGGGCGGGACTGCGAGAGGAGCCGAGTCTAGCCGAGTAAACTTGGCGTTCTGTATGTCAGCGGAGCTTTCTCCTCTCCGCTCACATTCAGAGGAGATCAACGCCAATTTTAAATAATCAGCAGCTGGGCAATGCTGCAAAGGCACTGGGCAAGGCTGCAAAGGCACTGGGCAAGGCTGCAGATGGACACTGGGCAAGGCTGCAATGACACAAGGCTGCATATGGATACTGGGCAAGGCTGCAATGATGGACAAGGCTGCAGATGGACACTGATAAGACTGCATTGATGGGCATTTAAATGGAGGTTTTTCCCTTAAACTTCCCTCCTAAAAAAGTGTTTTCCTTCAAATTCCCTCCTAAACTTGGGGTGCGTGTTATACACCGATAAATATGGTAGTCAGTTAGCTTTATGTTCCACTTTAAGCTATAATGCAATATTTGCAAAACTGGCATGTTCCCAAGAAGCCTTGTCGGACAGTAACATACTGTGTCCAATAGCTTCAATAAGGTAGAGTTCAGGGCAGATGCTATGTACAGGAGTGACTGGGAATTGTTACTGGAGGTAAAATTAGGTCTTATGCCAAAAATAGTTACTGCCCATAGCAAGTTCAAGAACCTCCAAAATGAAGGCTTGTTGGTCTTATTCTAGAACTATCGTCTATGGTCAATATAAGGGAGTTGCTGTGGGTGCCAAAGTGTGGCAAATACTTCCCTCAGTAGATGGAAACATGAGGAGATATTTGGCAAACCCAGACCAGAGTTAGCACTCTACAAAAGATATATTGATGACGTGATCATCTTGTGGAGAGGTTCAGGGCAGTCTGAGTTTCTGGAAGTGTTTAATATCAATGCATGCACCATCTCTTTTTCCTGAAATTGGAATTGATAAAAAAAATTTTTTTGGGAGTTGGTGATATATAAAAATGAAAACCTGTTGTATATACACACTTTCTTTAACCGGTTTTACCCCCTTCCTGATCAGGCCCTGCATTACTTTCACTGACAATTGTGCGGTCATGCGATGCTGTACCCAAAAAAAATTATGTTATTTTTTTCTCTCAAATAGAGCTTTTTTTGGCTGTATTTGGTCACCTTTCCAGTTTTTATTTTTGTGCTATAAACAAAAAAAAGACTGCCAATTTAAAAAAAAAAAAACAATATTTTTTACTTTCTGCTGTAAAACACATCCAATAAAATAAAATGTTATCTAATTTCTTCATCAGTTTACGCTAATATGTATTCTGCTACATATTTTTGGTAAAAAAAAATCCCAATACGTGTATATTGAATGGTTTGCGCAATAGTTATAGTGTCTATAAAATAGGGGACATATTTATGGCATTTTTTAGAGATATCAAACAAGTATTTTCCCTAGATAACCAATATAAAAAGTTTAAACAGGTTGTATAATGTATAAACATTGGCCCATTTTACTGAGGGATAAGATACTAGGTAGTATTATAAGAAATAGGCCATGCTTTGTATATTTCAGAACACCTAATTTGAGGGACAAACTGGTCCACAATGTACTGGATCCCCCTCAAAAATTGGGCACATTTGGGGGGCGGAGCCGGCGCGCAGGGTGAATGGACGTGTGAGTCCTGAGCTCCTGCCTTATGGGACATCCAGAGCTAAATACAGCGACGGTTAGCACGGATAAGCGGCAACTCACCACGGCGGAAGGTCGGGAGACTAATCCGGACATGTCACGGAGGAGGAGAGAGCGTCCGCAGCCCGGGAAATTGACTGATTTCTTCGGTCGGTCAGGCCGCGTGGCTGGGCAAGATGGCGCGGACGCCGCACATAGATCCCAGGCCTCGGAAGACACGGAGGATTCGGCGGGAGGATGGGAAACAGTGAATAGGCATAAACACAAGCATAAGGCGCCACAGGTCCCATCCCAATCCTCCTCCACTACGAATAGCCCTGTTAAAGTGAAGCCCAAGCTGACACAGGAGATGGCAGGCAGAGGGGACAGCGGCATGGCTGATGTTGTGAATGATACCTTGGAGTTTCAGGACGCCATTGCGGCATTCCCCACCAACAATCAGCCTATCATGGACTCCACTTTAAAAGAAATGCTAGTGACACTGAGAGGAGCGATTCACACTGACATGCTGCAATCGGTGACTCAATGCAAGACAGAAGTGAGTGCGGTCAGTGACAGAGTTTCCCATATAGAGAACAAGATGGGGAATTTACTGATACGTTTAACAATATGGTGGACGCTCATAATGAACATGATGATAATATAGCTTGGCTAAAGGCAAAAGTGGCGGACCTGGAAGATCGTTCCAGGAGGAACAACGTGAAAATTAGAGGAATCCCTGAGACTGTTAAACCCCAAGAACTGATGGCGTATCTCACTACTATTATGCTCGAGCTTCTGCCAGAGGTCTCTTTGGAGGAACTGGCAATCGACTGTATACATAGACTACCAAAGCCGCAACATATACAAGCCAAACTCCCCAGAGACACCATTGCAAGGATACATTACTACAGGGTGAAGGAAAAATTAATGTTCACCATACGTCAAGCTAACCAACCCCCGGAATGTATACAGGGGCTTACTTTCTTTGCGGATCTGTCAGTGCACACCATGCAGCGACGGCGAAACCTCTTGACCATTACCAAACCGCTTCGGAACCACAAGATACCTTACAAATGGAACCACCCAGCTACTTTGATCATCTCTAAAGAGGACCGGGAATATCGAGTTAATACACTGGAAGATGGCCTGCGTTTGTTGGAAAAGTGGAAAATCATTACCTCGGCACCAGCTGACCCCTCGGCACACCAGGCGATGACGGTTCCTCCGGATGGATGAAGAGGCTTCGGTGACTTACCGTGCTTAGTCTACATTTTTCTACCAGTGACTCTGGATGACCCCATCGGCATTGAGACTTGTGTTTCCCCCCGTTTATACAGCCACTGTTGGCTCAGATTCCTTGGAAAAGGTTTCTGTGTTCTTTTTTGAATTACTTTTTATTTTATCTTTTGCTCAGCATTTTATTTTTTTTAATTCCTTTTTTTTATTTTTTTTTTATTTTTTTTTTCTCTTGTCTATTTTTTTTCTAATTACTCTCTGGAAACAAGACTTTCCTCATACGGTTATTACAGTACTCATATGTCCTTCTGGTGAGGGGCCGCATTTAGGAGTATAGCACTTCTGTGTGTTTAAAGTTCTCTCTTTCAGGTTTTGGTTGGTTACACGCTCACCAGTATGGTATTTAAAGTATCATCATTAAATGTTAATGGTTTAAATAGCCCGCAAAAGCGGCACATGTTATGGAAGGAGGCCCGGTTATTGCAAAGCGATGTTCTGTGCCTGCAGGAGACGCATTTTAAAGAAAATAACCCCCCCAAATTGTATAACAAACTCTTTCCTACGATATACCTGTCTAATGCCTCTACGAAGAAAAGAGGTGTCGCTATTCTCATTAAACAATCAGTTGCCTTTAAATATGTTTCTCATCTTCAGGATAAAGAAGGGAGGTATTTGATCCTTTGTTGTGAAATTAACAACGTGGCCTACACCATAGTTAACGCCTATGCCCCAAATGCCAGACAGGTCCATTTTATGAATAAGCTCTGGAAAAAAATACAAAACTTAGCCAAAGGCCACGTTATCTTTTGTGGAGACCTAAACGCAGTTCCAGATAGCATTCTGGATGTATCCAGTTCCACCCCGCGTCAGTCCTGCAGGCCAGAGATTGCTAATTTTCTAGGTACAGCTGGCCTATTTGATGTATGGAGGTGCCAACATTCTACTGAGCGTGACTTTACTTTTTTCTCGCGAGTACACATGTCCTACTCCAGGATTGACATGTTTTTAGTCGATAAATTCTTACTGCAGCGTATCTCCAAATCGGAGATTGGTACAATAACATGGACTGATCATGCACCAGTATCAGTCGTGGTTGGGGATGGTACCTTCTCTACTGGGGCTAACCGGTGGAGGTGCGATTCCCAACTGTTTAAAAACCCAGAGGTTGTAAAGGAGGTTTCGGCCTCCCTACAAGAATACTTTACCACTAATGATGTTGATGAAGTAGACTCGTTTACATTATGGAATGCACACAAAGCATTTATTAGGGGTCTCTTGATCAAGATCAGTGCAGGAGAGAACAGGAGGAGGAGGCTGCGCCTAGACTGCCTTTTGAAGGAGATAACTGATTTAGAAACCTTGAACAAGGATGCACCCTCTTTTTTTGTCAGCAACAATCTTGCGAAGGCCCGTAATGACTTACGTGCATTACTTGTAGCCCAACACTCAAGGAACATCCATAGACTTAAGGCTAACTATTATATACATGGAAATAAAGCAGGGAAACTCCTGGCCACACAGCTTAAGGAGAGAGCGCTTAGACAGAGAATACCTTATATAATCCATCCTCAGAGCGGTTCTAGACTTTCTAACCCTAAAGAGATAGCGGATGCATTCGGCTGGTATTATAGTAGTTTGTATAACCTGAAGGAAGATACTTCTACTGTACAACCCACTCCTGATGTTATAGATCGCTTCCTTCGGGAGCTACGCCTCCCTCAATTACAATCACAGCAACTAGAGGAATTAAATGCCCCATTCTCGATAGCTGAAATTCAAAAGACTATAGAGGCCCTCCCTAAAAATAAATCTCCTGGCCCTGATGGATACTCTGCAGAGTATTATCGAACATTCTCTGGTATCTTACTCTCCTATATGCAGAGGATGTTTCAGGTAGCAGCCTCCTCAGCCTCATTTCCACCTGAGATGCTATCAGCGACTATTGTCACATTGCCTAAGCCTGGGAAAGACCCGGATAGAGTACAGAACTTCAGGCCCATATCTTTGTTAAATGTAGACCTGAAGATATATGCAAAGATCTTGGCAAACAGGTTAACAAAGGTCTTGCCCCAACTGGTACAGCCCGACCAGGTGGGATTCATTGCGGGGAGGCAGGCCCCGGATGCCACTAGAAGGGTGTTGAACTTAATTCACTCCGCGTCCGGTGGGGGGGGCCTGCGGTCCTCCTGTCGCTGGACGCGGAGAAAGCCTTCGACAGGGTGCATTGGGGGTATCTCTCGGCAGTCCTGTCGAAGTTTGGCTTTTCGGGTCCTGTTTAATCCGCCATATCTGCTCTGTATTCCAGGCCTTCGGCGCATGTTTTCACGGAGGGCCTGTTTTCGGAGCAGTTTTGCATTACCAATGGTACGAGGCAGGGGTGCCCTTTGTCACCCCTGATCTTTGCCCTTTTGATGGAGCCGTTGGCGGAGAGGATAAGGACTCATCCAAATATTCGGGGTATTTGCTCTGGGTCCACCAGACACTCTATAACTTTATATGCGGATGACGTGATCTTGTCTTTGGTGGATCCGGAGACGTCCCTGAAGATGGTATATGAAGTGTTGGAGGAGTTCGGAAATGTTTCTTATTATAAGATCAATGCGAATAAATCCAGCATATTGGGAACCAATGTGCCAGTAGACATGTGTAGCCGTATACAAACCTCTTTGCCATATGTTTGGGCAGCAGATTCTATTCAATACTTGGGCGTAAGGCTGACTAGCTCCTTGTCTCAAATTTACAAATATAACTTTGAACATGTTCCATCGATTTTTGAGAGTGAACTGTCCAGATTTAGAAAGTTTTTTCTTTCCTGGTCCGGCAGACTGGCTGCGTACAAAATGTTCTTACTACCGAAGCTTTTGTATCTTTTTAGAGCACTTCCCGTTGCACTGCCTGCCTCCTTCTATAGATCGCTTCAAAGCCAATTAGGTAGATACTTGTGGGAAGGGAAGCCAGCCAGATGTAGCTTCAGAATCCTATTCAAGCACAGGCAGGTTGGTGGAATGGGAGTTCCAGAGTTGAGAGATTATCATATGGCGGCTATTTTGGACCAACTTAGAACTTGGTTCTATTCCCCAGAGCAGAAAAGATAGCACGTATGCGAATTAGAACAGGCACAACAAAGGGATCTCTCGGGTTTACTATATGCCACAGCCATAGGGGACCCTAGACGTTATAAGCATCACCCGACTATACAGGCGACTCTTCAGGCCTGGTCTTACCTGCATAGGTACCAGCACGACCTTACTGAACTCAAACACCTTCCTATTCCCCTCTCAGCCTTATCGTATCTTACACCTGACCTACAAGTGGCTCACTGGGCAGACTATGGACTATGTTTTATGCACCAACTGCTATTGCAGGGGGAATTACGATCGTTTGATAGCCTGAGGATATCTCAGGGCCTCCCCAAGACGACATTTTTAACATACGCAAGAATAACCAGCATGCTTTCTAGTGATAGATCACTGTACTTTAGTCTTCCGAAATTGATCTGGGAGTTGTGGCAGCCATGCTCTGCTCAAAAGAAGGCCATCTACAATCTAATTCACGGTAAATTACATTTTCAAATGCACAAACAGTTGTCGAAATGGGAAGAGGAGTTAAACATTACTATTTCCCCAGACCAATGGATCAGAGCAATTAAGGGTAGCTATATTTCCACTCGTTGTTCCGACTTTAGGGAAGGAGCACAAAAGATACGTCTTAGATGGTATAGGACTCCCTACTTGTTGGCGAAATACGCAGGTGAGGAAGCGAATGTATGTTGGAGAGGCTGTGGCCAAGTGGGAACCCTGACACATATTTTTTGGTCATGCATATCTTTACGTAGTTTTTGGAGGGAAATAGGCAAGATAATAGCAGCGACCACAGGGATTTTGAACCCCCTCCGGGCTGAGCAGGCACTTCTAGGAGTGGCAATGGATATATATCCACCCATGGAACGTACGTTGGTGATGCATATTTTGTTCGCGGCCAGGCTGTGTATTGCACGCAAATGGAAAACTTTGGTTTCTCCCTTACTGTCAGAGGTAATAGCTTTGGTGGATGATTCTTTTGAATATGAAAAAACGATAGCATATCAGGAAAATAGAATGCATTCTTTTCTTCGTAAATGGGCCCTATGGGACAAATATAGGAAACGTCCTTAGTCGTGCGCAAAATCAGCTACTGCTTGTCTGATCTATGCCTATATGACACCCTATCTTTGTTTTTTTTTTACTGAATGTTGAAACCCTCGTTGTTAGCACGTACTATGTTTTCTGGATATGGAGACTCAGATATCTCCTGTTAAACTAATTGTTCGGTATGCTCCCGAATTTGGTCTTGATATGTCGTTACAGATTGAATATACTTGAACCTGTATCTCGATATTTGTTAACTTGTGAAATTTTTCAATAAAAAGATTTTGAAAAAAAAAATTGGGCACATTTTTGGACCAAAAGGGGTTCTACTCTTGTAGCAGATGTGAACCCTGTAGAATGGTAATAAATAGACAAAGACAAATCACATCGTTTAAATCTAATGTTACTCAAAGAACTTATCAGATGAAATAAACTGTCCCCTGTCAGGACACTCATGTTGCTTATATACAGTATCTCACAAAAGTGAGTACACCCCTCACATTTTTGTGAATATTTTATTATATCTTCATGTGACAACACTGAAGAAATGACACTTGGCTACAATATAAAGTAGTAAGTGTACAGCTTGTATAACAGTGTAAATTTGCTGTCCCCTCAAAATAGCTCAACACACAGTCAATAATGTCTAAACCACTGTCAACAAAAGTGAATACACCCCTAAGTGAAAATGTCCAAATTGGGCCCAAAGTGTCAATATTTTGTGTGGCCACCATTATTTTCCAGCACTGCCTTAACCCCCTTGGGCATGGAGTTCACCAGAGCTTCAAAGATTGCCACTGGAATCCTCTTCCACTCCTCTATGGTGACATCATGGAGCTGGTGGATGTTAGAGACCTTGCGCTCCTCCACCTTCTGTTTGAGGATGCCCCACAGACGATCAATAAGGTTTTGATCTGGAGACATGCTTGGCCAGTCCAACACCTTTACCCTCAGCTTTTTTAGGAAGGCAGTGGTCATCTTGCAGGGGTGTTTGGGGTTATTATCATGTTGGAATGTTTCCCTGTGGCCCAGTCTACAAAGGTAGGAGATCATGCTCTGCTTCAGTGTCACAGTACATGCTGGCATTCATGGTTCCCCTCAATGAACTGTAGCTCCTCAGTGGCGGCAGCACTCATACAGCCCCAGACCATGACACTCCCACCACCATGCTTGACTGTAGGCAAGACACATTTGTCTTTGTACTCCTCACCTAGTTGCCGCCACACACGCTTGACACCATCTGAACCAAATAAGTTTACTGCATCTTGGTCTCATCAGACCACAGGACATGGTTCCAGTAATCCATAGTCTGCTTGTCTTCATCAATCTGTTTGCCCATATTTAGAAGAGGCTTCCTTCTGGAACAACAGCCATGCAGACCAATTTGATGCCATGTGGGGAATATGGTCTGAGCACTGACAGGCTCTGCAGCAATGCTGTCAGCACTCATGCATCTATTTTGCAATGCTGTCAGCACTCATGCAACTATGCAGCAACCTCAGCAGCAATGCTGTCAGCACTCATACATCTATTTCCCAAAGACAACCTGTGGAGCGGAACCTGTCCTGTTAAAATGCTGTATGGTCTTTGCCACCATACTGCAGCTCAGTTTTAGGGTCTTAGCAATCAGGAAGCTTTTGCAGTGTGTTGTTGAAGTGAAGAGAGATAGAGCAGGGCTCTGTTTGGTACTAGAGAGTTAGTGTGTTGTGACTCTGAGTGTAGAGTGTCAATATAGTGTGAGAATACTGTAGTGTAGTGTGAGTATAATGTATTATGTCACTATAGTTACATAGTTAGTCAGGTTGAAAAAAGACACATGTCCATCAAGTTCAACCACAAAAAAATTAAATAAAAAATTAATAATAATATCATACAATCCCATATACCCAATTCTATACCCACAGTTGATCCAGAGGAAGGCAAAAAAAACCAGCAGAGCATGATCCAATTTGCTAAAGCAGGGGAAAAAATTCCTTCATGATCCCCCAAGAGGCAATCAGATTTTCGCCAGATCAACTTTACCTATAAATGTTAGTACCCAGTTATATTATGTACACTTAAGAAATAATCCAGGCCCTTCTTAAAGCAATCCACTGAGCTGGCCAGAACCACCTCTGCAGGGAGTCTATTCCACATTTTCACAGCTCTTACTGTGAAGAAACCTTTCCCTATTTGGAGATGAAATCTCTTTTCCTCTAGACGTAAAGAGTGCCCCCTTGTCCTCTTTGTTGACTGTAAAGTGAATAACTCGACACCAAGTTCACTATATGGACCCCTTATATATTTGTACATGTTGATCATATCCCCCCTTAATCTCCTCTTATCAAGAGAGAATAAATTCAGTTCCTCTAATCTTTCCTCATAGCTGAGTTCCTCCATGCCTCCTATCAGTTTGATTGCCCTTCTCAGCACTTTCTCCAGTTCCCCGATATCCTTTTTGAGAACTGGTGCCCAAAACTGAACCGCATATTCCAGATGAGGTCTTACTAATGATTTGAACCGGGGCAAAATTATATCTCTCTCTCTGGAGTCCATACCTCTCTTAATACAGGAAAGGACTTTGCTCGCTTTGGAAACCGCAGCTTGGCATTGCATGCTATTATTGAGCTTATGATCTACCAAAACCCCCAGATCCTTCTCCACTATGGATTCCCCCAGTTGTACTCCCCCTAGCATGTATGATGCATGCATATTCTTAGCCCCCAAGTGCATAACTTTACATTTATCAACATTAAACCTCATCTGCCACATAGTCGCCCAATTAGACAGAGCATTGAGGTCGGCTTGTAAATTGGAGACGTCCTGTAAGGAGGTTATTCCACTGCATAACTTGGTGTCATCTGCAAAGACAGAAATGTTACTTTTGATCCCAGACCCAATATCATTTATAAAGATATTAAAAAGTAAGGGTCCCAGCACTGAACCTTGGGGTACACCACTGATAACCTTAGACCATTCAGAGTAAGAATCATTAACCATTACTCTCTGAATTCTGTCTTTTAGCCAGTTTTCTATCCATTTACAAATTGATAATTCCAAACTTGTAGACTTTACCTTACACATGAGCCGTGTGTGCGGAACTGTATGAAACGCTTTTGCAAAATCCAAGTATACCACGTCCACCGCCACCCCTCTGTCCAAGGTTTTACTTACTACCTCATAAAAAGAAATCAGGTTTGTCTGACAAATTAGTGTCAGTAAAGTGTGTCAGTAAAGTATGAGTATAGTGTAGTATGAGCAGGGCAGGATTAACGTAGGGGCTATAGGAGCTGCAGCTCCAGGCCCCTACCTTAATATAGGCCCAACCACCCAAAAAGGACAGACTGCCCATGGAAGGCAATGGGCCCACGGGAAGAGATCTCCCCTGATGGGCCCTGCATTCCACATGCACCGCCTGGGCAGGGTGGTGGGATTGATAAAGGGGACTGCACGAGCAGTTCTAACAGAAGCCTGGGCCAAGCCAATGCAGGGCTCTTACAGAAGTCTGGGGCTTCCATAGGGTTAGGCCTGTGCAGCTGCACTGTTTCAGCTCAGAGTGCATACCGATACACGGCCCTTACAGAAACTTGGCAAATCAAATGTCAGGCTTCCCTAGTGTTATGCCTGTATGGCTGTGCCCTTTTGAGTTTGGGCGCATGCCAGCACAGGCTCCTGGAAAAGGGAAGGGTGCCCAGTAAAAGGGCCACCAAAATCCTCAGCACCAAGCACATGATGCTCCTAATCTGGCCCTGAGTATGAGTATAGTGCAGTGTTTAACACAGCATTAAATAACATTTAGTGCTGTATACCCTTTTTTTTTTTTGGTTGCTGCATGTTTGTATTTTTGTCCTGTGCCTGCCTCCTTTTTTTTCAGCTGTAGTTTTTTTGACTGCGACGCTGGTGTTTTCCCTTTTTTTTTAAAACATATCTGTCAGGGTCAGTCCTCAATTTAAGGACCGCCCAATGCATATATACTGTGGTAGGGAGGCCCTATTGCATGAGACACTGTGGCCGCGTGCACCTGCTGCACAGGTCCACTGGCCCCAAGGTGTGCGTCGGTCCTCGGAGGAAGAATGGGAATCTGCCAATGTAAACAAATCAGATCCCCGTTCTGTCAGGAGAGTACAGTGTGATCTTCTGTTCCTAGTGATTAGGAACATCAATCTCTCCCAGTCAGTCCACTCCCTCCACAGTTATAAACACCTCCCTAGGACACACTTGACCCCTTGATCGCCCCCTAGTGTTAACTCCTTATAAAGTTTCAAAAGTGTTCGATCTGTCTGCCACAATGTCGCAGTCTCTCTAAAAATCGCTGATTACTGCCATTACTAGTCATTAGGCAGGGCATTTTTTTCACTGTTTAGTAATGTTGCCTGTGCTCTCCAGCCTCAACATGCAGAGGAGGTGGTGGACTGGCTTACTAAATCATCCTAATCCTATTCATCGCATCCTCCATCCCATCCCCCTATTACCCAGGCCGAGACTAATGCGCAGTCCACCGCAGCTGCCAGAGTGGCTTTTTCTGCCTCCTTGTCCACAGCTACTCCTGCCATAGCCCCAGCATCATACACAGAGAATTCAGCTGAATCATTTAAACACAGAGTCAGCCACTTGCCCCTTGATGATGCACAGCCATTACTTGATTCAGATGTTGGTTCTGAGGTTGAGGAAGGGAGAAACATGAGGCTACAGAGAGGGGAGAACACTGATAAACAACAAATTGGCAGTCATATTTCCCAGCCACAGGATATTGCTAAGTTGGCTCCAGTGAGGATGAGGAAGGAGGGGATGATGATGATGAGGTCACTGACGCAACTTGGGTGCCAAATAGAGCAAAAAGTGAGGGGGGAGGCACAACCCCAACAATATCCTCCAGAGACAGCCATCATGGAACAGTAGAGAGCAGCCCCCCTATTCCATCAGATTGTGGAGCTCTTATCTCCTGGCCCACTTCCCACAGCTCAGCTGTGTGGGCCTTTTTTTAGCACATGTGCAGCTGATCGCACTGTTGCGATTTGCAATCTCTGCTGCAAGCAGATCAAAAACATCAGCAATTTAGGTATCACATGCTTGCAAAGGCATTTAACCTGCCACCACTCAGCCCATTGGAAGAGCTCATGAAAGACACACAAAAGAGACACAATCACTCCTCACTAGGGATGAGCTTCGTGTTCATGTCGAACATCCCTGCCCATCACCAGCCCCTTTGGGTCTTGTAAGCATATTAAGGGGAACCCTGTACCCATATTAAAAAAAGGAAATGCATGTGGCCCCCAGGCCCTATATACTCAGAACAGCAGTATACAGGCGGTGCAAACAAGACAGGGACTGTGTAGGTTTGTTGTGTTAAGTTGAATCTGTTTGTAATTTTCAACTGGTACATTTTTAAAGTGTAGCTCCAGTCAAAAAAACTATTTTTAAGCTTTTTGGAAAACATAGGGAAGGGTTATCACCCCTGTATAATTTGTTTTGTCGTCCATCTTTTTTCATCTCACTTGCTGTTGTCTCCTTCCGTTTGCAAGTAGGAGATGTTTGTAAGTTGGATGTTTGAAAGTAGGGGCCTGCCCTATATGCTCTGCAGAAATGGCGGAATAAGGTGTTGGTTTTGCCACAACATTGTAAGCCCTCAAAGTGACTCTTGGTGGGCGCTGGAGCGCCCTGCTGTGAACGATTATATCAAGAATTGTAATTACATGCCATTGTTGAACAGTGGTAGAAAAATTGACCTTTGGTGGTTGTGGTGCTGGTGCCACAACACTATAAGTCCTCACAGTTACTCTGGGTGGGCACAGGAACGGGCCCTCCTGTGAAATATTATATCAAGAATTGTAATTACATGTCCCTGTTAAACAGGGGCAGAAAAATTGGGCCTTAGGCACTGGTGCTGGTGCCACGACACTGCAACCTCTCACATATACTCTAGTTTTATTACAGGAATTAGCCCTGCTGCAAAGCATTGCATCAAAAATTGTACTTAAACGCCCCTGTTAAACAGGGGCAGAAAAATTGGGCCTTAGGCACTGGTGCTGGTGCCACGACACTGCAACCTCTCCCATATACTCTAGTTTTATTGCAGGAATTAGCCCTGCTGCAAAGCATTGCATAAAAAATTGTACTTAAACGCCCCTGTTAAACAGGGGCAGAAAAATTGGGCCTTAGGCACTGGTGCTTGTGCCACCACATGGCAACCTCTCCCATATACTCTATTTTTATTGCAGGAATTAGCCCTGATGCAAAGCATTGCATCAAAAATTGTACTTTTTTTTTTTTTTTTTTTTTTTTTTTTTATTCTTGGGGGACAGCTCCGGATATAGTATCTGTCTCTCATCTATCTGAAAGAAGGGGTAGTTTTGGGGCGTGGATTGGGTTTTATTTTTATATATTTATTTATTTTTCGTCTCCTCTCTTTTTCCCTCCCCCCCCCCCCCCCGAACTGACAATAAAAATGACTAAAATAAGTTTCACATCATACAATGTTAAGGGACTAAACACCCCAGAGAAACGTACACGATTAATAATGGAGTTGAAAAGATTTAAATCTCAAATAGTTTTCTTACAGGAAACTCATTTTAAAAAGGATAGGATCCCTTGGAGTAAAGGTCACTATTTCCCCTGGGAATATCATAGCACCTCACAGAACTCGAAATCCTGTGGGGTATCTATTTTAATAGCAAGACAGACACCATGGAAGGAACAAGGGGTATACATGGATGAGGAAGGTCGCCTCCTGATAGTAAAAGGTACATTGGGCTGCCAAAAAGTGACATTGGTAAATATATATCTGCCAAATGAAAACCAAGTAACCTCTCTAGAAATCTATTTACACATTATTCAACAACATAAAGAGGGAATACTAGTGTTAGGAGGCGACCTAAATATGGCTTTGGATCCAATAATAGACACATCAAAAGGCTCGTCTCATCTATCTTATGTCAAATTAAGGAAAGTAAAGAGAATGATGCAAGAACTGCAGCTGATCGACAGCTGGAGGGCTGTTCACACACAGAGCAGAGATTATACTTTTTTCTCGGCAAAATATAAATCTTACTCTAGAATTGACTATATTTTAATCTCCCAGAATGTGATTACATCCCTAGTGGAAGCCTCAATTGGCCTATTTACACTATCAGACCACGCCGCGACGAGTTGTGTGATTGAATTAGGGGAAGCTGAACCAAGGGAATGGCAATGGAAGTTAAATGAAACATTACTAAAGGATAGTGAATATAAGGTAAAATTAGAACAAGAACTGGATGTTTTTTTTGCAACAAATAAAGTAGGAGAAACAACACCTTTTTGTATATGGGAAGCACATAAATGTGTCATGAGAGGAATATTTATATCCATGGGAGCACATAGAAAACGCAGAATGAATGAAACGATTGATAACTTGCTTAAAGAGATTAGGGAACTAGAAACAGTACATAAAAAATCACAAGCACAATTAGTAGAACAGAAATTAGAGGGTCTGCGTGAAAAATTAAATCTCCAATTAATAGATAAAGCGAAAGCAAAGCTAACTCGAGGGAAACGGAGATTCTATGAATTTGGGAATAAACCAGGGAGACTGTTGGCAAACGCCCTCAGAGAAAGCACAACTAGGAATTCAATTACACAAATTAAGACACAGAGAGATGAAATGGTTAATACATCGGAGAAAATTGCTCAGGTATTCAAAGAATACTATGAGAAGCTATATCAGTTGGAAAAGAAGTCTACGTTGGCAGAGGAGTTAAAAAAAGGAGAGATTGCTAGAGAATATATTGAAAGGACAGAAATGCCAAAAATAACAGAGGAAATGGCCAGAGAAATAGATGTACCAATCACTCTAGAGGAAGTTGCAAAAGCATTAAAAATATTGAAATTAGGTAAATCACCAGGTCCAGATGGATTTACTTTGTCATATTATAGAATGTTCGCGGAGAAATTGGCTCCGAGATTCGTGGAAGCTTATAATTCAATACGGGAAGGGAAGCAAATTCCAACAGAAACGTTACTGGCGCATATAACAGTAATACCGAAAGAAGGAAAGGATCCCTCTCAGTGTCCCAGCTACCGACCTATTTCGTTGTAGAATGTGGACCTTAAATTGTTCACAAAAATATTAGCCATGAGATTGATAAATTTGATACCGGAACTAATACACCCAGATCAAGTGGGATTCGTCCCAGGGAGAGAAGGAAGAGAAAATACGCAACGAGTGGTGAACACAATCTACCTGGTACAAAAATTGCATAAGTCAATGGTGATAGTATCTGCGGATGCAGAAAAAGCGTTTGATCGGGTGGATTGGATATTCTTAAAAGCAGTACTACAACATATAGGCCTGGGGGAGGGGATGCTGAGATGGATCCTAAACTTATATTCAAAACCAAGTGCTAGGGTGAAAGTGAATGACAGATTATCAGAGCCATTCTCCATTTTAAATGGAACACGCCAGGGATGTCCCCTCTCACCCCTGATATTCATTTTGACAATAGAACCTTTTTTAAGGAAAATACGTGCCAATGTGGATATCAGGGGGGTAAAAATAAAAAATGAGGATCAGAAGTTGGCAGCTTATGCAGATGATTTGATCTTTTTTGTAACGTCCCCAATTACATCTCTCCCATCTTTACTAATGGAGCTACGAGAATATGGGAAAATATCCAACTTTAGAATAAACTATGGAAAATCGGAGGCAATGGGAGTAGAGATGGATTCGCCTCAGTTGCAAGCAGTGTCCACGCAATTTGATTTTAGATGGACGAATTCATATATAAGTTACTTAGGGACAAAAATGTCAAAAAATCTAAATGAACTGTTTGAACTTAACTATATCCCACTGGTAAGACAGATCAAAAGTGATCTTCAAAAATGGGACAAAGAGATTTTTACATGGTTCGGGAGAACCAATATTATTAAGATGAATGTGATGCCCAGACTGTTATACATAATTCAAACTATACCAATTAAGATCCCTTCAAGTTTGTTTAAGGATCTTAGATCAAGATTTATGAAGTTCATCTGGGCTGGGAAACCAGCAAGAGTACGCCGAGATATTTTAGTACTCCCCAAAGGAAAAGGAGGGATAGGACTTCCAGATCCAATAAAATACCAGGAGGCCTCACACTTAACTAGAGTAGTGGAATGGTGTAGGCTTAAAAACGAAAAACCGTGGATACAGACAGAACAAGCAGCGACAGATATCCCATTGGAAGGATTAGTGTGGATTCCAGATACAGAAATACCAATGGGATTGAGAAAACATCCAATACTAGGGGAGACATTACGAATAACTAAAAGAGTATTCAGGAAAACATCTATTTCAAGAATTCCCAGTCCGCTCCTTCCTATCCTTGGTACCCCAGCATTTCTACCGGGAATGACAGATCCAAAGTTTAAAACAATACAAGATAGAGGTATGAGTAGAATTTGTCATTTCTCGGTAGGCAACCGGTTAATGACTAAAAAAGATATTGAAAAAGGAATGACATTAGGATTAGACCCTTTCAGAATGAGGCAATTAGAAGCCTTTATTAGATCTAAATCAAAGGTATACGTAGAAATAAGGGCATTGACTGAGTTTGAAGAGATCTGTTTGAAAGGAGAGGAACTGAGACATCTGATGTCTTATTTTTATAGTATGTTAATAGAACAGGAGACTTCACAAGATTTGCCCTTTTTACAGGCTTGGGAAAGAGATTTAGGGACTACGTTTTCCCCAGAACAAAAGGATAAGATGCTGTTGTTTAATCAAAAGGCCTCGATGGCAAGCAGATATCAAGAAGGGGGATATAAGATCCTTACTAGGTGGTATAGAACACCAAAAGTGTTACATCAAATTTACCCCCAGATATCAGAGATATGTTGGAGATGTCATGGAGCAGAAGGAACATTATTACATATATTTTGGGAATGTCCAAAAATTAGAGTGTTCTGGGAGATGGTAGCCGATACTATTGTAAGGATTACAGGAATTGACCTGGGAGATAAACCGGCAACTTTTCTGCTGCTGGACATCCCAATGGCAATAGAAAGATTCAAAAATTCTTTGCTGAGACATTTATTGATAGCAGCAAGGGCATGTATCCCGGTTCTGTGGAAAAAAAGCAACCCTCCAGCTAGAGCACAGTGGTTTCAGAGAATTGCAGAAATCCAACAAATGGAAAATTTAACAATGACAATGAGAGATCAAGACGAGAAATATCAGAAGATCTGGGCTCCATATCTAAATTATAGAGAAAGTATGATGTGAAACATTTCGAAATATGATAGAGCAGGCGGGTGGTGGTGGGGGGGGGGGGGGGGGGGGGAGTGAGGGGGGGGATTATAGTGAAAATTCAAACTTTTTTTTTTTTTTTTTTTTTTTTCTTGTTTGTATATTTATTTATTTATTTTTCTGGGAGGGAAGGGTGAGGGAGGGGGGAGGATGACATGGAATTGAGGTACGGATTGAAATATTATAAGACTGTTATAGCTGTTAAAGAAGTTGTAGATGTAAAACGAAATGTAATGTGAAATCTATGGAAAGAAAAGATGAAAAAATAAAGAATTTAAAAAAAAAAAAATTGTACTTAAACGCCCCTGTTAAACAGGGGCAGAAAAATTGGGCTGATGGCATCACCCAGAACCAGAAATGTTCTTCCAACATATCAGCGGAGGAGGAAGAGGATAGACAATCAACATAACAGGACAGTCACTCAGCATCAGCATAGGCAGTCTTGAAGGGATGTGATATTTCAAAAAAAATAATTCGGTTACATCAGCTTCAGGTGCTTGGTAGCTGTGGGTGATCCAAGACTGATTCATCTTGATGAAGGTCAGTCGATCAACTGATTCGGTGGACAGGCGCACCCTGTGATCGGTAACAAAGCCACCAGCAGCGCTGAAGGTGCGTTCCGAAAGAACGCTGGATGCAGGACAGGCCAGTAGCTCAATTGCATACTGTGCAAGTTCTGGCCAGTGATCCATTCTCAAGACCCAGTAAGCCAGAGGATTTTCGGTGGGAAAGGTGTCCAAGTCTGATCTTGCCCCTAGGTATTCCTGCACCATGTAAATCAGACACTGGCGATGGTTGCTGGAACCGATCATACCTTGGGGCTGCGGACTAAAAAATTGTCTGAAAGCATCAGTCAGACGGCTACCTTCTCCACCTCTCCTTCTGACCGATGCCTCAGCAACACGTTGTCCAGGACCAGGAGTTTGTAACCTCCCAGTCTCTGGGAACGCGTTGCACAGACCTTTCTGCAAGGCCTCCCGGAGATGTCTCATCCTCTGCTCCCTCTGCGACGGCAAGATAAGGTCGGCAACCTTACCCTTGTACCATGGATCAAGGAGAGTGGCCAGCCAGTAATGGTTCCTCTCCTTGATCCGAAGAATGCGAAGATCCTTCTGCAGGCTTTGCAGGATCAGGGAGGCCATGCAGCGTAGGTTAGCTGAGGCATTCGGTCCGGAGTCCTCTGGGTCACTAAGGGCAACATGATCCGCATCTACCTCCTCCCAGCCACGTACGAGTCCACGTGTTTCTTGGGACTGTAAATCATCCCTACAAGACTGCTGCTGCTGATGCTGAGTGCCAGCCTCCACCTCCATGCTGACACAATCATCCTCCTCCTCCTCTTCCTCCTCCTCATCCTCTTCCTGTGTGATGGGTGGCACAGCAGGAACACTGTCTGGATAAAGGGGGCCTTGAGAGGCAAGGAAGTCCTCCTCTTCCTGCCTCTGTTCTGCCTCAAGTGCCCTGTCCATTATTCCACGCAGTGTATGCTCCAAGAGGTGGACAAGAGGTACAGTGTCACTGATGCATGCACTGTCACTGCTCACCATCCTTGTGGCCTCCTCAAACGGTGACAGGACAGTGCATGCATCCCTGATCATGCCCCACTGATGTGGTGAGAAAAAAACGAGCTCCCCTGACCCTGTCCTGGTGCAGTAGTCGCACAGGTACTCATTGATGGCTCTCTGCTGCATGTGCAGCCACTGCAGCATGGCCAACGTTGAGTTCCACCTGGTGGCCATGTCACATATAAGGCGGCTCTTGGGCAGGTTCAACTCCTTTTGGAGCTCAGCCAGCTGAGCACAGGCATTAAATGATCGGTGGAAATGCACACAGACTTTCCTGGCCTGCTTCAGGACATCCTGTAAGCCGGGGTACCTGCCCAAGAACCGCTGCACCACCAGGTTAAGGACGTGAGCCACACAGGGAACATGGGTCAGTTGTCCCTGTCAGAGGGCGGAGAGGAGGTTGGTGCCATTGTTGCAAACCACCATTCCTGGCTTAAGCTGGTGTGGCGTCAACCACCTCTCGGCCTGCCCCTGCAGAGCTGACAAAACATCCGCCCCAGTGTGGCTCCTGTCCCCCAAACAAACCAGCGCAAGCACGGCATGGCATCGTTTTGCCTGCGTACTTGCGTAGCCCCTGGAACGCCTATGGAGCACCGCTGGTTCTGAGGACAGAGCACTGGAAGAGGCCATGGAGGAAGAAGAAGAGGAGGGGGTGGAGGAGAGAGGTGTGTCACAACCAATAGTAGCATTTTGGAGGCGTGGTGGCGGAACAACCTCCAACACTACTGCACCTTGTCCTGCATCCTTCCCAGCTGCCAGAAGAGTGACCCAATGGGCCGTGAAAGACAGGTAACGTCCCTGTCCATGCCTGCTGGACCATGATTCAGCGGTAATATGCACCTTACTGCTGACCGCACTGTCCAGCGAGGCAAGGACATTGCCTTCCACATGCCGGTAGAGAGCCGGAATCGCCTTCCGTGAGAAAAAGTGGTGTTTGGGGACCTGCCACTGAGGAACCGCACATTGTACAAACTCACGGAAGGGGGCCGAGTCTACCAACTGAAAAGGCAGCAGTTGAAGTGCTAGCAATTTAGCCAAGCTAGCATTCAACCGCTGGGCATGTGGATGGCTGGGAGTGAACTTCTTTCGCCGGTCCAGCAGCTGGGGCAGGGACATTTGCCTGCTATAATCGGACGTGGGTGTACTGCTAGCAGAGTGCCCGGAAGCACTTGGCTGTGACACACCTAATTCTACACCTTCATTCCTCTCAGAGCAGGTTTCAGAGAGGACTGAAGGTCTAGTGGGGTTGGAGATGCCAGCTGATGAGGAGCAAGGAGAGGTCCGCTTTGTTCTTTGGTGTGGGTCTTTGAGGTACGCTTGCCAACGAGCTGCATGTTAGGTCAACATATGTCTTAGGTCAAGCATGTGGTGCTCAAGCGGCTGATGTTTTGGCCACGCGAGATACGCTTGAGACATATGTTGCAAATAGCAGTGGTGCGATCTGATGCACTCGTCTCAAAAAAGGCCCACACCAAAGAACTTTTAGAATAACGCGCAGAGGCAGCGCCCTGCACAGGCGGAGCTCTGCGGTGTGATTCAGTCGGTGTGCTGCCCCTAAGCTGGCCCCCGGAGATCATCCTGCCTCGTTGGACATGTGCCTCCTCCTCCTCCTCCTCCTCTCTCCTACCAGGCACCCACGTGGAGTCAGTGCCCTCATCATCCCCTCCCTCTTCATCGCTGTAGCAAACCTGGCAATATGCTGCAGCTTGTGGAACATGACTGCCAGATTGCTGTCCTTCTTGAGCATCCCCTCTCTCTGCATTTACGCTACTGCCTTCCTCTAGCTGAGTGTCATCATCAGAGCCTACAAAACACTGGGCATCCTCCTGGAGCATGTACCCAACACTGTGCTCAAAGAGTTCTGGAGACTCCTCAGGAGGACGTGGTGGGTCTAGGGAAGGAGTCACTGATGATGACATTAAGATGAGGGAAGACGATGCGTTGGCAGCTGCTTTGCTAGTACCCTGAGACTGGGTGAGAGAGGATGAGGAGGATGAAGAGGGCTTGGTCATCCACTCTACAAGGTCATTGGCATGTTGCGGTTCAACATGTCCAGCTGCCGAAAAGAAGGACAAGCGTGTCCCATGGCCACGTGCTGATGACAATGCACCGCATCCACGGCCAGCACTGTTGTCTCTAGACACAGAGCCTGCTTGCCCCCTTTTATCGGCTCGCGCCTGTCTGCCTCTCCTTGCTTGCCTTCCAGACATGGTAATGGCCTGAAGGGAGTTGGGTAAAACAGCAGTTGGGTAGTGTATATTCTGCTGGAGGCACACAACACCCACTAACTCCTGCAGATGCCTTTAGTATAGAACACCAGAGATAAAGGGGTATACTGTAATGGAGTCACACAACACCCACTAAGCCCTGCAGATGGCTCTATTAGAGAACAGCAATAAAGGGTAGATACAGGTGTATATTGTACTGGAGGCACAAAACACCCACTAACTCCTGCAGATGCCTTTATTATAGAACACCAGAGATAAAGGGGTATATACAGATGTATACTGTGCTGTGCTGGAGGCACACACAACTTTCAATAACTCCTGCAGATGGCAAGTGGGCTCAAATAGAGAAGAGCTATGTAGGTGGATATAGCGGTGTGTACTGGGTACAGAGCACGCAGACAGCACGCACAAGCTCCTAACACTACTGACTGCAAGCTCTATTATAAAAGATAGATTACTAGCTATATAGGTGAGGTGAATATAGCGGTGTATACTGCGGTCAGGGCACGCAGACAACAACCACTACACAACAGCAAGATCGAAAATCGGCCGATAATGATCGGTGTATACTGTGTTGAAGGTACACAGAACACCCACTAACTGCTTCAGACGCCAACACACTACACAAGGCCGCCGCGCTGGCGGCCTTATATAGTGTGGGGCGTGTACTACACAGCCTGAGCTATGATTGGCTCTCCTCACTGCTGACGCTGTGATTGGCCAAGCATGCGGGGTCAGAGTGCATGCTTGGCCAATCATGAGCCAGCAATGCACTGCGATGATGCAGTGCATTGTGGGCCGTGAGCGCCACACGAATTTGGCGCGAACGGCCCATAATATTCGGAATTCGCCGAACGGGCGAACAGCCGATGTTCGAGTCGAACGTATGTTCGACTCAAACACGAAGCTCATCCCTAGTTGAGACTAATTTTACGTGTTCTGGGCGTGCTAGTGCCCCCTCTAACGTAGAATTCTGAAAAGAGACACCCCTAAGTCCTATTTGAGAGTTAAATGCGTGTTTTAATTGTAAATATCTAAATCTCCAGGTGTCAGGTATACCCAGCTCCTGTCGCAACGTGGGGAATGTTTTAAAGACCCCCTCCTCATACAGTTGGTGAACGTATTTTAAGCCCTTCTCCGCCCATCGGCCTGCATCAGGTAAATCACAGAAATGTGGAAACGATGGATTATTCCATATGGGTTGATTGGGTGAGATCGTAGGTTGGGCCTCAGGCACCAGTATCTGACACAGTTTAAAGATTTTGAGAGAGACCTTGATCATCTCTGTACCGCTCCTCCCACCAACCCCGCCCCTAAATATGACGTTCGAGAGAGCTTCATAGGAGGAAAGCGAGGCTGCCTTTGCTGCAGTCGCAGCATTATTCAGTTGTGGGAACAGCCACCAATGTACATATACCAGTTGTGAGGCATAGTAATAAAGTCTCAGGTTTGGTAGCGCTAGCCCCCCTTATTTATGGTAAATGCAGAGTAGTCATTGCTATCCATGGGTTTTTAGGAAACCACAGGAATGTGGATATTAAGGAGGCAATCTCTTGAAAAATCGCTTTGGGCACATAGACCGGGCAGTTTGCTAAAATGTATAATAGTTTGGGAAAAAACACCATTTTAAATAAATTAGCCCTCCCCATCAATGTCAGAGGCAATTTTACCCAGTTATTAAGTTTAACCCTAAGGGAAGCTATACAAGGGAGAAGATTATCTGAGATATACTTTGTAATTGGTAGCTGGACCATCACTCCTAGATATTTAAACTTTGTGGCAATCTGCAATGGACAATTTTGCGGTAAGTGATCAGGAGAGTCCGAGTCTATTGGGAACACAATGGATTTGGTCCAATTAATTTTCAGCCAGGAATATGCGCCAAAAGCAGTGATCAACTGCAGCAGCTTGGGGGTCGTACATTTTGGATTCAACAAATAAAGCAGCATGTCGTCGGCATATAGTGATATACGCTCTTCCAACGAGCCTATCCACATGCCCCACAGTTCCGTGGAAACTCTTAACAACCTTGCAAGAGGCTTCACTGCCAACTCAAATAGAAGGGGTGACAGAGGACAGCCCTGCCGGGTGCCTCTATGAATTCTAAAGGGTTTAGAAATGGTACCGTTAAGTCTAAAGCGTGCTATGGGTTGGTCATACAATATTATAATCCAGGTAATAATATTGTTTCCGAATCCAAATTTTTCCATAGTGTAAAGGAGATAAGGCCATTCCACTGAATCAAACACCTTATGGGCATCCAGGGACACTATCGCTCTAGGGACTGTTAGTGGATTTGGGGCTTGTAGATTGTTATATAATCTGCGAACGTTACTATACATAGATCTTCCGGGGATAAATCCGGTCTGATCCGGGTTAATTAGAGTGGTAATTACAGAATTTAATCGAGTGGCTAAAATTTTCAATAACATTTTTAGGTCCGTATTAATTAGTGAGATTGGCCTGTATGATTCACAGTAAAGAGGGTCTTTGTTGGGCTTGGGGATTAATACAATAAGTGATTCTTTCATGGATGGGGGTAGGCAGCGTTGTGTAAAAATGGTTGAAAAAAGTTTACACAGTCTGGGGACCAGGATATCTTGATATTCTAGATACCATTCAATGGGAAACCCATCTGGACCCAGGGTTTTGTGTTTAGCAAAGCTTTTAATGGTTAGCGTTATCTCTTCTACAGAAATGGGCAATTCCAGTGACATCTTCTGTTCTAAGGGCAACACAGGGAAGTCAATCGTATCAACATATTGATATAGTTCTGGAATAGTATAGTGGGCCTGGGATTGATATAAGTTTGTGTAAAAGTTCTGGAAAGTCTCCAGGATCTCCTCCTGTGTCTCTCTAAGTGTATCAGAAGCATCATAGATGCAGGGGATGAAGATGGGGTCAGGGAGCGGTGCGGCCAAAAACGCCAGCAGTTTTCCGCTCCTATCGCCCATTTCGAAAATCCGCTGACGTTGATACAGGATTTTTTTCTGAGTCTTTGAAAGAAGTGCTAGTTCATACTCTCTACTAATGCTCTGTAAGTTCTGATAACAGAGAGGAGAAGGATCCCTAACATAGCAAACCTCCGCCTCCTTTAACTGAGAGGCCAACTCTCGTAGGCGCTCCCCATTTGCCCTCCTGAGATTTAGCACCCCCTTCATGTAGGCCCCTCTAGAAACTGCCTTAAAAGCATCCCAAGTAATTAATTCCGGGACCTCCTTCCTGTTTTACTGCCAAAAGTTAGTCACTGCGTCTTTACATGTATATGGCACCATGGGTTCCTGCAGCCAATATGAACTCATCCGCCACACCTGGTCGCCCAAGTTTGAGTGCGCTCTCATAGTCAACTGCAGGGGGGAGTGATCGGAGACTGCCCTCGGTAAGTAGGAAATCTCCTCTACTCCTTGCAACGCAGCCCCAGAGGAAAAACATATCCAGCCTAGAAAGAGATCTATAGGACGCCGATGCACAAGAGAACTCCTGCAACTCCGGGTGTTTCCAACGCCATACCTCCTTCAAATCATAGGACGTCGCCCAATCGCTTAACACTGGGGGCGGCGGTCTAGTGCATCGGAGCCTATCTTGATCAGCGTTCATGACCTGGTTAAAGTCTCCTCCTATAAGGAGGTGACCTTGTAACATGGGGAGCGCCACCATCATACAGTCCCTTAGCCGCTGCAGTTCAAAGGGTGGCGGCATATACAGGTTCACTAAAGTATATAACACTCCCTGGTATTGTAAAACCACCACAACATAACAACCCTGCAGGTCAGTCTTGACCTCCAGTATCTGGACCGGTAAAGATCTTAATATAAGTATAGATACACCTCTAGAGTAACTAGAATAAGTCGCGTGAAAGGCATGTGCAATGTATCTCTTCTTTAGGGCCATGACCCAGGATCCAACCAGGTGAGTTTCTTGGAGCATAATTATTTTCGCTTTAGTACGTTTTAGATAATCAAAGACGAGTGATCTCGTAATCTTTGAATTAAGCCCTCTGACATTCCAGGTGATACAATTAAAACTCATCGGTGGGATGCAGAGCCCATACAATAGAAAAGGGGAGGGAGCACAGTCCAGTAAGAACCTGGTCCCCACCCCCCCCCCCCCCCTTGTTTATTAATATATCTTGAACAATTCATAAGGGAATCAAGAACTGATCACTTCTATTCCACAATTTTTTCCTCTTCCAGTTCATGCGTCTATGTGTGTCTATGCGATAAAAAAAAAAAAAAAAAAACCCAAACTCAACCATCCAAGTTCCCCCCTCCCTGCTCATTGCCCCCAACTGTAACGAGCTTCATCCCAGTAACCAAAAAGTAAAACAGTTCAGGCTAGGGAGTGACCAGGCGTATCACCCAGTTGCAGTTAGTAGTATAACCTTGTCAGGTCAATCAAGGGGAATCTTGGTCAACCCCTGGCAAATCATAGTAAACGATAAAGGCGCCTAATGCGGTTACAAAGTGAAGATGTGCACATCCTTTGCTGGGTTATGGGCACCAGAGATAGGTCCGCCCGGTAAATGTGAGGGTAACACACCACTAAACATAACTGCTGGGTAGGACAACAAAGAGATATCTCACATGATGTGCACCCCAGCCCACAATTAGCGAATCCTTCTGTAACAATAAACAAAGGTAATCCCAACGATGACTGTGCAGCACCTTAGAGAGAGAGGTTTATTGCAGTCCATCTAACCATTCCGAGGCTTCTGTGGGTGAAAGAAAAAATTGTACCTTGCCTTCATTAACCACTCTCAGCTTGGCAGGATACATCATGCTGTACGGAAAGTGTTAATCTCGTAGACGCTTCTTCACATTGATGAAAGCTGCTCTTTGTTTTTGAGTGGTGGCAGAAAAGTCAGGGAAAATTAAGATTTTCTTTCCGTTATATTGTATATCTTGTAGATTCCGGGCAGTACGTATAATACATTCTTTATCCCGAAAGTGGAGCAGTTTTGCTAGGATGGGTCGTGGGGGAGCTCCAGGGGGCATAGGGCGCATAGGCACCCTATGAGCCCTTTCAATTGCGAACAAGGGTGATAGGGCCTCCTGCCCCAGCAGAGTTCCCAGCCATTGCTCCAGGAATTGCTCTGTGTCGCTGCCTTCCGCGCCTTCCGGAAAGCCCACGAATCGCAGATTGTTTCTGCGCATACGGTCTTCCAGATCTCCCAATTTAGTGGCATGATCTTTGAGCTCCTGTTGGTGTGTACGGATAGTAGCAGACATAGGCTGTATACTGTCCTCCATATCATTGATTCTTTGCTCTGCAGTAGAGATCCTAGAGCGAATCTTCTGCATGTCATGTTTAACAATAGATAAATCCAGTCTGACTGATTCGATCTGTGTTGTTAATGTAGTCTGGCATTGATGTATAGCCTCCATCACATGTTTTAAAGTGAGCTCTTCCTCTCCCTCCACCGTCCCCTCAGCCTCCACCTCCCGGTCCGCCTGTTCTGTTATCTCACCAGGGTCACTGTCTCCCAGGCCCCTTCCTCCTCCCAGGGCTCCATATCCTCCTCCGCCTGTGGCATCACCAGCGGCGGGGTATGTTGACTGTGCGGGGAGTCCGCAAAGTGTTCCTTAATGGTGGTTGGGGGTTTAGTTTTAGTGGTAATGCCTGAGGATGTCTGTGTGCTGGCCTGAGGGCCAGACTCACCTCTCGCCTGCAACTTGTTTTTCAGTGGCTTGCCACTAGAGGAGGACGGCGGCGGCGCCATCTTTGGCCTTGCTCCCGGTCTGCGAGGCGCCGTTTTTATGGCTTGCTGGGCCGTTCTGACCTATTCTAACAGGTCCTAATGAAG
Organism: Lithobates pipiens; assembly: GCF_037356315.1. Taxonomy (NCBI): domain Eukaryota; kingdom Metazoa; phylum Chordata; class Amphibia; order Anura; family Ranidae; genus Lithobates; species Lithobates pipiens. The sequence continues at coordinate 211,946,663 of NW_027507784.1, forward strand.
GCGGGGGGTTGTACCGGCGGTGTCTGCAAAGACAGGGATGGAATCGGTGCGGTCGGAGGCTATGCAGGATACTTCGGTGCCGGAGGATCTCTCAAGACACGCTGTCTACATGTCTGCCACTGGCCACGCCCCCAATTACAATTTTTGATGCAATGCTTTGCAGCAGGGCTCATTCCTGTACTACAACTAGAGTATATGGGAGAGGTTGCAGTGTCGTGGCACCAGCACCAGTGCCTAAGGCCCAATTTTTCTGCCCCTGTTTAACAGGGGCGTTTAATTACAATTTTTGATGCAATGCTTTGCAGCAGGGCTCATTCCTGCACCACAACTAGAGTATATGGGAGAGGTTGCAGTGTCGTAGCACCAGTGCCTAAGGGACAATTTTTCAGCCCCTGTTTAACAGGGGCATTTAATTACAATTTTTGATGCAATGCTTTGCAGCAGGGCTCATTCCTGCACTACAACTAGAGTATATGGGAGAGGTTGCAGTGTCGTGGCACCAGCACCAGTGCCTAAGGCCCAATTTTGCAGCCCCTGTTTAACAGGGGCATGTAATTACAATTCTTGATATAATATTTCACAGCAGGGCCCATTCCTGTGCCCACCGAGAGTAACTGTGAGGATTTATAGTGTTGTGGCACCAGCACCACAACCACCAAAGACCCAATTTTTCTACCACTGTTCAACAATGGCATGTAATTACAATTCTTGATATAATCGTTCACAGCAGGGTGCTTCAGCACCCACCAAGAGTCACTTTGAGGGCTTACAATGTTGTGGCAACACCAACACCTTGTTCCGCCATTTCTGCAGAGCATATAGGGCAGGCCCCTACTTTCAAACATCCAATTTACAAACATCTCCTACTTGCAAACGGAAGGAGACAACAGCAAGTGAGATGAAAAAAGATGTACGACAAAACAAATTATACAGGGGTGATAACCCTTCCCTATGTTTTCCAAAAAGCTTAAAAATAGATTTTTTGACTGGAGCTACACTTTAAAGATGTACCAGTTCAAAATTACAAACAGATTCTACTTAACACAACAAACCTACACAGTCCCTGTCTTGTTTGCACCGCCTGTATACTGCTGTTCTGAGTATATAGGGCCTGGGGGCCCCATGTCTTTCCTTTTTTTAATATGGGTACGGGGTTCCCCTTAATATCCATACAAGACCCAAAGGGGCTGGTAATGGGCGGGGGGGGGGGGCTACCCATGCCATTTTTCTCAATGATTTTCATCCATATTGTCGGAACCAGATATTACATTAAAAACGCAAGCAGTTTTAAATGACTTTTTTTCCGTTAAATGTCATTTTGTGCAGGGACTGTTCTAAACACGGAAAACACGGGAAACACGAGGCACTTCACAGGCATGCTATAGACACCCACCAGGCACGATATTTAAAGGAATATTTCGCTTTTTTTTTTCACTTTAATCATCATTAAAATCAGTGCTCCCGCCAAAATGGCCATTTTTAAAAACATTTTAGGCATTGACCCATGTCCCCTGGGGCAGGAGCCAGGTCCCCAAACCCTTTTTAGGACAGTATCTTGCATATTAGCCATTAAAATTAGTACTTTTAATTTCAAAAGTTCGAGTCCCATAGACTTCAATGGGGTTCTAAAGTTCGTACGAATTTGCGGTCCATTCGAAAGTTCTGATGCGAACCGAACCGGGGGTGTTCGGCTCATCCCTACATCTGATGAGAATGCCAATTTGGATGAGTGGCTTGCCTACGTCAATGACAATTCCTTAAATCTAAAATTTACTGGAGTTTTGCATGAGAATACCATCAAATATTTTGATGTCAAACTCACAAGCTGCAAAGGCGTAGGGGTCACTGGTCTATATAGAAAACCTATTGCTGGGAATGCACTCCTTAGGGCAGATTCTGCCCACCCAAGCCATACTTTTAGAGGGATTCCATATGGACAGTTTTTAAGATTGACGCCTTTGCAGTACATCTGAAATATTTCAAACAGAAGCCATTGGAATGGGCAAGAGATTTAGGAATAGGGGCTATACGGCCGTCAACATACATAAGGATTTAGTTTCAGCTAGTGCGACCCCGAGGGATACATTATTGCAGAATTGTAATGAAAGAAATAGACATAAATCTTCTTTTGCCCAGAATAAAACCCCTCTCTTCTCAACACCCTTCAGCTCAGAGTTTACTGAAATAAGAAAGGTGGTGATGAGATATCTCCCTATTTTATTCAATGACCCTGCTTACAATCAAATCCTTTCTAGGGGTATTAAAATGGTCTCACATAGGGCACCCACATTAGGCAATATTTTATCAGCTAGCCTTTTTACCACAGAGCGGTCAGCCCGAAATTGGCTTGACTTTAAGGGCAATTTTGGATGCGGTGGATGAGGTTGTGCCACATTAAGAAGGGTGAATAAGTTAAATCTTGTGTCAACAATAAAACTACAGACATCACCTCCTTTATTAATTGTAATACGAGGTTTCTGGTTTAAGTTATCACATGTGACATGTAGTCATAGCGCAGTTTACTAATCATGCACTGGTTTATCAGTCATCCATGCACGTTCACATATTTACTTCAAAACTGGCCATGGCTATCATCTATTCCGATCTTTTGACATTTGTTACATGTCACATTATCACAGAAGTCCATGTGTTTCTTTAATTTACATATTTGTGTAAAAGTTGGAATATCTTAAACACATTAGCTTTGCTTAGTGGGGCTTGGACTTGAGTTACCCGATGTTGTTTCATATATTGGCGTTGCTGTTCTGCGGATTTGTCCATACACGTTCACATAAATTTTCTAAAAATATATACAGTGGTGTGAAAAAGTGTTTGCCCCCTTCCTCATTTCCTGTTCATTTGCATGTTTGTCACACTTAAGTGTTTCGGAACATCAAACCAATTTAAACAATAGTCAAGGACAACACAAGTAAACACAAAATGCAATTTGTAAATGAAGGTGTTTATTATTAAAGGTGAAAAAAAATCCAAACCATCATGGCCCTGTGTGAAAAAGTGATTGCCCCCCTTGTTAAAACATACTATAACTGTGGTTGTCCACACCTGAGTTCAATTTCTCTAGCCACACCCAGGCCTGATTATTGCCACACCTGTTCACAATCAAGGCATCACTTAAATAGGAGCTGCTTGACACAGTAAGGTCCACCAGAAGATCCTTAAAAGCTACACATCATGCCGAGACCCAAAGAAATTCAGGAACAATTGAGAAAGAAAGTAATTGAGATCTATCAGTCTGGAAAGGGTTATAAAGCCATTTCCAAAGCTTTGGGAATCCAGCGAACCACAGTGAGAGCCATTATCCACAAATGGCGAAGACATGGAACAGTGGTGAACCTTCCCAGGAGTGGCCGACCGCCCAAAATTACCCCAAGAGCGCAGCGACGACTCATCCAAGAGGTCACAAAAGACCCCACAACAACGTCCAAGGAACTGCAGGCCTCACTTGCCTCAGTTAAGGTCAGCGTTAATGCCTCCACCATCAGGAAAAGACTGGGCAAAAATGGCCTGCATGGCAGAGTTCCAAGGAGAAAACCACTGCTGAGCAAAAAGAACATCAAAGCTCGTCTCAATTTCTCCACAACTTATCTTGATGATCCCCAAGACTTTTGGGACAACATTCTGTGGACCGATGAGACAAAAGTGGAAATCTTTGGAAGGTGTGTATCCAAGTATATCTGGCGTAGAAGGAACACTGCATTTCATAAAAAGAACATTATACCAACAGTAAAATATGGTGGTGGTAGTGTGATGGTCTGGGGCTGTTTTGCTGCTTCAGGACCTGGAAGACTTGCTGTGATAAAAGGAACTATGAATTCTGCTGTCTACCAAGAGATCCTGAAGGAGAATGTCCGACCATCTGTTCGTGTACTCAAGCTGAAACGAACTTGGGTTCTGCAGCAGGACAATGATCCTAAACACACCAGCAAGTCCACCACCGAATGGCTGAAGAAAAACAAAATGAAGACTTTGGAGTGGCCTAGCCAAAGTCCTGACCTGAATCCTATTGAGATGTTGTGGTATGACCTTAAAAAGGCCGTTCATGCTCGAAAACCCTCTAATGTAACTGAATTAGGACAATTCTGCAAAGATGAGTGGGCCAAAATTCCTCCAGGACGCTGTAAAAGCCTCATTGCACGTTATCGCAAATGCTTGGTTGCAGTTGATGCTGCTAAGGGTGGTCCAACCAGTTATTAGGTTTAGGGGGCAATCACTTTTTCACACAGGGCCATGATGGTTTGGATTTTTTTTCACCTTTAATAATAAACACCTTCATTTACAAATTGCATTTTGTGTTTACTTGTGTTGTCCTTGACTATTGTTTAAATTGGTTTGATGTTCCGAAACACTTAAGTGTGACAAACATGCAAAGGAACAGGAAATGAGGAAGGGGGCAAACACTTTTTCACACCACTGTATGTATGCATGCATTAATATGACTTTACAAATTGTCCGAGTCTGAATGACCCGTTCCTCTTACATGCATCGATGTTATCACTGTGCGGACTTTTGTTCATGCGTGTGCACATCGACCAATAAAACATGTTTATATGCATGCATTCCTATGGGTCAAAGTCATTCCATATGTCACAGTAATATGGAGGGTAGCACACATGTTTATACGTGTTTATTGCTATTAGACACTCGCTTTTTACTACCCATTTTTCATGTTCTCTCTGCATTTAGACACTCGCTCCAGGGTTGGTTTTAAAATTAATGGCGTAAACCAAGGCATCTCTTCAATTTCTCTCATCATCCGAATTGAACTATTATATATGAGACTAGTCTTTGAATGCCTGCATTTGTCTTCACTTTACTGCCTGTAAGGGTTCTGCTTTTTTATATGGCTGTTTCTCTCATGCAATCATTCATACATGGATATATATAATAATAACTTTAACCTTATAAACGTAGAAATATCATCTATAGTGGTTTATTTGGTTATTTTTGCAAATGGTATTCCATCATTTTACATATGTGTATGCATTATACCATATACTCTAAGGAGGATCAGAGTTTACAGCCGAGGAACAAGCACATCCTAAGATCCCTGTGCAAATCAAGTTGTTTTACGGGACTCAGGAAGCCACAAACCTGAGAGAGCTGTTGATATGAAGTTTACGTTTGTGAGAGAAAAGATCGTCTATACACTTAAGACGCTGCCTCTTCATTTGAGCTCCCAGCTTTATAAAGATTCCTCTGTTGAAGGCTTTGTGAGCGTTCCAAGATTTGGCGCATTTTGTTTTTTTATGGTGATAAGTCGCTTTGAGGCCTGCTGAGAGGATCCGAGTGGATTTGAAGATCACGTGACATCCGAACGATTGGGTCGTTTTCCGGCATCCTGTATCGAGACGTCTATGTGATTTGTGATCGAATCTGCGCAGTTCGACCTCCCTTAACAGGGGGTCACTGGGGATCTGGTAAGCCTCCATTTATAAGTGATCTATAGAGGTGAAGGGTCCATGTGGTCAAGTATTGTTATTATTTTTGAACAAACAAGATTAGCTACCTCTGCTTCATATTCACATGGGACATTATTTATATTATTTTGCTGCATCAATTTATTTATGATCATTTGGATTCACAGTTCGTTTTTGATTCTATTGGACACTTGAGTTTCAGAAGCATCTTATATTAATGTTTTTTCACAATATTTGTATATTTGACTTCACAGTTTTTTTTGTTTTACATTTATTAGGCCACATTTATATTTAGTGGCCAAGCGCTGCACTTCTTTTGTTTACATTTAATGTTCATTTAACTTCAAAACAAAATGTTTTTTTTTCTTCTGTTTTATGTGCAATATTGGGTCATTTATTATGAATTCATTTGTTTTAAAAAAATGTTTTAATATTTTCATGTTTACTTTGATTGTGCTATATGCACGTATAGGTTTGGTTGGACCTGCTACTAGTGATGGACGAACTTCCAACAGGACGTTTCGCAAACGCGGACCGCGAACGCGGCCGATAGTTCGCGAACCGTAACGTTCGCGGCGGGCCCCATTGACTTCAATGGGAGGCGAACTTTGCAAACCTACAGGTCAAATTTGCAGCCACAAAATAATTACTAGCTGTGCAAACCCACCACATGGCCAATGACATAACACATGTATGAGGTGAATCTGGGATCGACAACTACAAGCATTCTTTTTTTATATGTGGAATTGTTGTGACAATTCAGGACTGTGGAACGCATGAAGGCAATGGAGGAGAGGGAAGGTCAGGGTAGGCAAAGAAGAGGGTGCAGGAGATGATTACCAGCAGTGTGACATACAGCAATGACACCTGCACTGTGATAGAGTCATCTGACACCAGCACCGTGATAGAGAGCACTGACATCAGCAGCGTGACATACAGCAATGACACCTGCACCGTGATAGAGTGATCTGACAACAGCACCGTGATAGAGAGCACTGACATAAGCAGCGTGACATAAAGCACTAACACCAGCACCGTGATATACAGCACTGTCAGCAGCACCGTGATAGAGAGCACTGACATAAGCAGCGTGATATACAGCAATGACACCTGCACTGTGATAGAGTGATCTGACAACAGCACCATGATAGAGAGCACTGACATAAGCAGCGTGACATAAAGCACTAACAGCAGCACCGTGATAGAGAGTACTGACATCAGCAGCGTGACATACAGCAATGACACCTGCACCGTGATAGAGTGATCTGACACCAGCACCGTGATAGAGAGCACTGACATTGCAAGGCCCTGCCACAGTAGTAATGGTATTGAAGACAAGACAAGGTTCTCATATACTGTGTGCAGGGGAAGGGGCTCCAAAATTTTGTTTCAGAGCAGAGAAAATTAAGCGTTTGGTTTTCTCCAGGTTTTGTAATTCTTGTATCAGGGTTTGGAGTATGGAGGGAAAAAAGTCTCTACACCTGTGTCCAGGTCTTACCAAAGACCAGCAGGGTACTAAATTTGAGCACTACCCCCAGAATATCACACTGCATACTGACCACTAGGGATGAGCTTCAAGTTTGAGTCAAACTCATGTTTGGCTCGAACATTGCCTGTTCGCCTGTTCAGCGAACAGTGAACAATTTGGGGTGTTCGCGCCAAATTCGAAAAGCCACGGAACACCCTGTACAAGTCTATGGGAGAAATCTAAATTGCTAATTTTAACGGCTAATATGCAAGTTACTGTCCTAAAAAGTGTTTGGGGACCTGGGTCCTGCCCCAGGGGACATGTATCAATGCAAAAAAAGTTTTAAAAACTGCAGTTTTTTTGGGAGCAGTGATTTTAATAATGATAAAATTGAAACAATAAAAGTGTAATATTCCTTTAAATTTCGTACCTGGGGGGTGTGTATAGTATGTCTGTGAAGGGGCGAATGTTTTCCGTGCTTAGAACTGTCCCTTCAAGTCTGGTATGGATATTAAGGGGAACACTGCATCAAATTAAAAAAAGATGACGTGGGGTTCCCCCTAAAAATCCATACCAGACCCTTTATCCGAGCAACCTGGCAGGCGGCAGGAAAAGAGGGGGAGACGAGAGAGCGGCCCCCCTCCTGAACCATACCAGGCCACATGCATTGGGAGGATGCTTTGGGGTCCCCCCAAAGCACCATGTCCCCATGTTGATGAGGACAATTGCCTCATCCCCACAACCCTGGCCAGTGGTTGTGGGGGTCTGCAGACGGGAGGCTTATCAGAATCTGGAAGCCCCCTTTAACAAGGGGACCCCTAGATCCCGCCCCCCGTTTGAAATGGTAAGGGAGAACAAAAGTACCCCTACCATTTCATAAAGAAAGTGTAAAAAATTGTTAAATAAGACAAACACACTTTTGAAAAAGACCTTTATTAAAAATAAAAAAAATAAAAAAAAGATTCCAGCAGTGGTAATTCACTCTTGCTATCCAGTGATGGATGATCATCTCCCCGGGTTCCGGCAATGGCTAATCTGATCCAGTGATGGGTGATCTCTCCCTCCAGTCCAGAGCAGCACAGTCCATCCATCCTTCCTCTGTCTCCACTGGCGGAGACACTGCGGGATCCCGGCAGCCTGACATTTCTTATATGAGGACGGCGGGGCCACCCGTCACCTGACCCCGTCCCCCTCTGTCGCTAGTGGGGAAGCCTGGCTTCCCCAATGACATGTGGGTGACCCTGCCCTCCTCTGATGTAACGGAATCATGTGTTACATCAGAGGGGGCGGGATCACCCATACGTCATTGGGGAAGCCAGGCTTCCCCACTTGCGTCAGAGGGGGGCGGAGTCAGGTGACGGGTGGCCCCCGCCCTCCTCATGTAAGAAATGTTAGGCTGCCGGGATCCCGCATTGTCTCCGCCAGTGGAGACAGAGGAAGGATGGAGGGACTGCGCTGCGCTGGACTGGAGGGAGAGATCAGCCGTCGCTGGATCAGATCAGCCATTGCTGGACCCTGGAGAGATGATCATCTGTCGCTGGATAGCAAGAGTGGATTACCACCGCTGGAATCTTTTTTTATTTTTTTTAATTGTTAATAAAGGACTTTTTCAAAAGTGTGTTTGTCTTATTTAACTATTTTTTTTAACATTTTCTTTGTGAAATGGTAGGGGTACTTTTGTACCCTCTTGCCATTTCAAACGGGGGGGCCGGGATCTGGGGTACCCTTGTTAAAGGGGATTCCAGATTTTGATAAGCCCTTCGCCTGCAGACCCCCACAACCACTGGCCAAGGTTGTGGGGATGAGGCCCTTGTCCTCATCAACATGGGGACATGGTGCTTTGGGGGGGACCCCAAAGCATCCTCCTAATGTTGAGGGCAAGTGGCCTGGTATGGTTCAGGAGGGGGGGCGCTCTCTCGCCCCCCTCTTTTCCTGTGGCCTGCCAGGTTGCGTGCTTGGATAAAGGGTCTGGTATGGATTTTTAGGGGGAACCCCACGTCATTTTTTTTACATTTGATGCGGGGTTTCCCTTAATATCCATACCAGACCTGAAGGTCCTGGTAATTAAATTTGGGGGAACCTCACGCTTTTTTTTTTATCAATTACTTTTCATTACAATGACAATTCATTATAGCCGCGAGTGATTTTAAATGACTTTTTTTTCCTGCAGAAATGACACTGAAACAATCGCCTCTTCACAGGCATACTATAGACACCCACCAGATATGAAATTTAAAGGAATATTACACTTTTTTTGTTTCACTTTAATCATTATTAAAATCACTGCTCCCGCAAAAAACGGCCGTTTTAAAAAAAAAAAATTGCATTGATACATGTCCCCTGGGGTAGGACCCAGGTCCCCAAACAATTTTTAGGACAGTAACGTGCATATTAGCCTTTAAAATTAGCACTTTCAATTTTGAACGTAGGAGTCCCATAGACTTTAATAGGGTTCTAAAGTTCACATGAAGTTTAGGTCTGTTCGCAGGTTCTGGTGCAAACCGAACCGGGGGTGTTCGGCTCATCCTTACTGACCACATCTCTGCCTGCCACTTGAACTGACCCTGACCTGTTAATTGTCAATGTTTCTGCATGCTGCCTGTATGACCCTTTACCAGGGCCGATCCCAGGCAGGGTACGTGGGGTGCTCCACACCCGGGCGCCACAGAGGTGGGGGCACCGAAGCTCCAGAGTGCTGCTCCCCTCCCTCCTCCTCGTCTGTGTCCAGAGGAGGAGGTGGAGCGCATGTAGCGGCTGCTGCGGTTCCCCATTCCCTCATCTAGTGCACTCCCAGAAATGCTGTTCAAGTACCGCCCTCCTAGTAACCAAAGATGCCACAGATGCCCCGCCCCCTGCAACATGCGCGGCCCTTCTGCTCCCAGCGCGCCCAAGCTACAGGGATCTATTGGACAGCTACTGATCTATGGAGACACCTGCTGTGGAGGGGGCTCTGATGGGGGACACCTGCTGTGGGGGGGCTCTGATGGGGACACCTGCTGTGGAGGGGGCTCTGATGGGGGACACCTGCTGTGGAGGGGGCTCTGATGGGGGACACCTGCTGTGGAGGGGGCTCTGATGGGGGACACCTGCTGTGGAGGGTGCTCTGATGGGGGACAGACTCTGATGGGGACACCTGTTGTGGGGGGCTTTGATGTGGGACACCTGCTGTGGGGGGCCCTGATGGGGACACCTGCTGTGGGGGGGCTCTGATGGGGGACACCTGCTGTGGGGGGCCCTAAAGGGAACACCTGCTGTGGGGGGGGCTCTGATGGGGGACACCTGCTGTGGGGGGGCTCTGATGGGGACACCTGCTGTTGGGGGGGCTCTTATGGGGGACAGACTCTGATGGGGACACTTGTTGTGGGAGGCTCTGATGGGGGACACCTACTGTGGGGGGGCTCTGATGGGGACACCTGCTGTGGGGGGACTCTGATGGGGGACACCTGCTGTTGGGGGGCTCTTATGGGGGACAGACTCTGATGGGGACACTTGTTGTGGGAGTCTCTGATGGGGGACACCTGCTGTGGGGGGGCTCTGATGGGGGACACCTGCTGTGGGGGGCTCTAATGGGGGACAGTCTCTGATGGGGACACCTGTTGTGGGGGGCTATAATGGGGGACACCTGCTGTGGGGGGCCCTAAAGGGGACATCTGCTGTGGGGGGCTCTGATGGGGGACACCTGCTGTGGGGGGGCTCTGATGGGGGACATCTGCTGTTGGGGGCTCTTATGGGGGACAGACTCTGATGGGGGACACCTGCTGTGGGGGGGCTCTGATGGGGGACACTTGCTGTGGAGGGGCTCTGATGTGGGACACCTGCTGTGTGGGGGGGCTCTGATGGGGGACACCTGCTGTGGGGGGGGGCTCTGATGGGGGGCACTTGCTGTGGGGGGGGGCTCTGATGGGGGCACCTGCTGTGGGGGGGGGGCTCTGATGGACACTTTGAGGTCACTCTCTCCCCAGAATGTCCCTCATTCTCAACTTTAAAAGTTGGGATGTATGCAGGAGCGGATCAGGGGAGGGGAGGCTGTGCCACCACCGTCCCTGTTATCAACGGGAAGAGGGCTCTCTGTGTTTACTGCCCATCTCCCTCCCACCACCTGTCAGAGGAGGAGAGCAAAGCAGCCGGAGATTGGAGCGCCAGTGTCTGAGTGGAGAGAGAGCATATGCGGGCTCTAAAAGCCCCCTCCCTCTCCTCCTCGCACTGCTGTACTAGTGAGCGGCCCTTTCCAGGTTAGCTGCCCGCTATGTTTCTTCTCTCTCTTTCATATTGGGCAGGGAAGAAATACAATAAAAAGGGAGCAGAGAAGAAGATTGTGGGACATGTAGTCCCGAGGACTGGTGGCCCCATTGTGACCCGGAAACTGCAACCCACACAACATGCTCAGCTGAGAGGGGGGGAGAGAGAGAGAGAGAGGGAGGGAGAGAGGGAGAGAGAGAGCGCCAGGAGCCTGGGAAAGCTTTTGTGGAAGTGCACCCAGGACTCCAGGGAGAGGACAGTGCTGAGAAAGAGAACCCCACTGCCCCGAGTCACCAGAGGGAAAGCCGCACAGCCTAGCGCCATCCCCGGTGAAGAAAGGAATGGAGTCATTGCCAGAATACAGATCTGAGCACCACCCAGCGGAGTCGCCATGGGCGACCCAGAGTGAGCAGACTCCTGATCAAAAGAACTGATGTTGCTGTATCGCCAGGTCTGGTGAGAGGGCTGGTTGGCCATTATCTACTTCCATCCTTAGTAACTGCAGTCTCTGATCATCTCCTGCAGTGTGTCTGCAGTCTCTTATCATCTCCTGTATTATGTCTGCAGTCTCTGACCATCTCCTGTATTATGTGTGCAGTCTCTGACCCTCTCCTGTAGTGTGTCTGCAGTCTCTGACTATCTCCTGTATTATGTCTGCAGTCCCTGACCATCTCCTGTAGTATGTCTGCAGTATCTGACCATCTCCTGTACTATGCCTGCAGTCTCTGACCATCTCCTGTACTATGTCTGCAGTCTCTGACCATCTCTTGTATCATGTCTGCAGTCTCTGACCATCTCTTGTATCATGTCTGCAGTCTCTGACCATCTCTTGTATCATGTCTGCAGTCTCTGACTATCTCTTGTATCATGTCTGCAGTCTCTGACCATCTCTTTTATCATGTCTGCAGTCTCTGACCATCTCTTGTATCATGTCTGCAGTCTCTGACCATCTCCTGTACTATGTCTGCAGTCTCTGACCATCTCCTGTACTATGTCTGCAGTCTCTGACCATCTCTTGTATCATGTCTGCAGTCTCTGACTATCTCTTGTATCATGTCTGCAGTCTCTGACCATCTCTTGTATCATGTCTGCAGTCTCTGACCATCTCCTGTACTATGTCTGCAGTCTCTGACCATCTCCTGTACTATGTCTGCAGTCTCTGACCATCTCCTGGGCTATGTCTGCAGTCTCTGACCATCTCCTGTAGTATGTCTGCAGTCTCTGACCATCTCCTGTACTATGTCTGCAGTCTCTGACCATCTCCTGTACTATGTCTGCAGGCTCTGACCATCTCCTGTACTATGTCTGCAGTCTCTGACCATCTCCTGTACTATGTCTGCAGTCTCTGACCATCTCCTGTACTATGTCTGCAGGCTCTGACCATCTCCTGTACTATGTCTGCAGTCTCTAACCATCTATTGTACTATGTCTGCAGTCTCTAACCATCTCTTTTTTTTTTTTTTTTACTTTCAATCAATTTTTATTTTTGAAAAGGCACATACAGATATGCATATTTAACGTTTTTTAATTTGCAGTAGGGTAGGCCTTTCTGCCATAAATGGAGGTGCGTACATATCAAAGTGGTTAACAGTATATAGCTCTGTGCGAGCGGCTAAGAAGTAAAGCGATCTAGGGATCTGGGCCAACCCAAAATTGGTGCAGTAATCAGATGAGCTGGGGGTTCCCCACCCCCCCGACACCCCTATCCGGATCTGACTGTGTGGGGAGAGAAGTGAAGGCCCCCAAAACCCTCCGGCCCCCTCGAACTGGTAGCCTCTGCACAATTTCAGGAGGGGAGATCCCCTATTGAGAACTAGGTCTGAGCTTAGTTTATGTTGGTCACAGACCTAACTGCGTATTCAATGTAGGTGAGTTATAGAAGAGAAAGGATAGAGAAAGAAAAGGAAAAGGGTGGACAGAGGGAAGGGGAGGGGCAAGACCATTTTAGGGCAGTGGATCACAGGGTGAGCGGGGAGGCACTCCCGGTAAAAGAGAGACCCCAACGTAGCTGGCCCAAGGCTCCCAAACCTTGCAGAATTTTGTTGAGGTATCTTTCAAAATACTGGTCAGTTTCTCCTGAGACATGATCCACGATATCTTCCTCTTAACTGCTAGGAAAGAGGGTCTGGGTTGTTTCCATGCTGCTGCAATTGAAATTTTTGTGCCCTGGGAAGTGATGGGGATTGAGCATTCAACAGAGCTACCTCTGGGGTTCTGGGGATCTGGCAGCCTGTGACCCTGAATATCATATTAAAGATTTTTCTCCAAAAGGAGCGGAGCCTAGGGCACTCCCACCAAATGTGGGCCATGGATCCTAGATGTTGGCATCCTCGGAAGCACAAAGGGTTTGCTGTAGGATAGATGGCTGCCAATCTGGAAAAGAGTGAGGTACCATCTTGTTAACAGTTTGACACTGGCCTCTATGAGGGAAGTGTTCTGGACACCTTGAAAGGATCGAGTCAGAGCAGCATGCCAGGTCTCCAGATTGAGGTTGAGTTGGAGATCCGCCTCCCAGGCTTTCATATAAGGGGTTTTGTCCGTTGGGCAAGTGAGGGCCGAGTAGATTACCAAAAATGTCGCCTCTCTGCTCCATAGCCTGTCCACACTATGACTCATAACTGGTGAATGCGGGCAGGAGGGGCTTTTCCTTCCAGATCGAGTGGATGAAGTGGGAGATTTGATGAAAGTGGAACCTTTCCCTATCGGGGAGCTCCAGGTGTTCGATTCAGAGGTAAAATAGTGCCCTATCTGGTATAGCCCCTTGTCCAGCCACCATTTTAAGGCTAATATATTTAGGCCAGGCGGGATATCTGGGTTGTGAAAAAGATGTGCTAGGGGTCGCCCGGCCGAGACAAGATTCGGTAGTAGGCGTAGGGAGTCCCTTAGAGAGCATAAGTGGGAGAGGGTGGGAGAGAGGATGGGCGGCCTAGTTTTGGGGGGCACCATAGTAAGAAATCCAATGTATAAGAGGGGGTGGCTTCACATTCTATAGATATCCAGTCTGGTTTTTCATATTTAGAGTAGATCATGGACAGTTGGGCCAGTCAAGCTGCTAGGTATAATTTGTGTAGGTTAGGGAGACTCAACGCTCCCCTGCGCCTGTGGAGGAAAAGTGTGTTCTGTGAGAAGCAGTAACTCTTATTGGAATATATGTATTTTAGTATCTTACTTTGTACTGAACGTACATGATCCTTCCGCACTGGGATAGGGAGTGCTTGAAAAAAATAGAGAATTGTGGGGAGGAGGGTCATTTTAATAGAATTGATCCAGCCCAGCCAGGACAATTTGTGTTTGGACCATGATTTAAGGTCGGTTTCCAATTGCCAGAAGAGTTTGCGGTAATTTTGTGTATAGAGCATTTCTATCTTGGCCGTCAATGAGATACCTAAATATTTGATGGACGTGTCACTCCATTTGAATGGGAAAGAGTGTTGTAGCGTGGAGACCAATTGAGGGGGGAAGGGATACATTGAGGGCATGGGATTTAGAGTAGTTGACCCGCAGTCCCGATATTTTGGCAAATTCGTCTAGAACTCGACATAGGTTGGGGGGAGAAGTAATGGGGGAGATTAGGAAGAGGAGGATGTCATAGGCAAAAAGCCTGCATTTATGTGTTTGGTTACCACATTGTACTCCCCTAATGTCAGGGTTATGTTGTATAGCTATCACTAAGGTTTCAATGGCTATAGCGAAAATGCGGGGTGACACTCTAGTCTGGTGCCCCTTGTGATGGGTATAGGCTTGGAATAGTATCCTTGCAGTCGTATTTGGGCTGTTGGATGGGAGTAGAGGGAGCCCCAAATCCCAGCCTTTCAAAAATCTGGTAGATGTACTGCCAGGAGACCGAGTCAAAGGCCTCCTGAATATCTAGGGATGAGAGGAAGACCAATTGTTTAGGCCCCCCCCCCCCCTCCCAGTTAGATTGCAAAATCGAGACAATATCTATTGCCCGTCTAATTTGATCAGGTCCCTGTCTACCGGGTATGAACCCGACTTCCTCTTTTTGGACGTACTGCCCAATGAAGGATACCAACCTATTGGCCATAACTTTAGTGGGAATTTATAAATCGTTATTTATGAGAGATATGGGCCTGTAGTTACTGACATCTTCCAGGTTCATGTCTGGTTTAGGTAAAACTATGATGGAAGCTGTGTTTAGGTGGGGATCTAGGGGGCTTCCATTGGCTTTATGATTGCAAAAACAAGTTAAATGGGGGGCTAGGGTGTTGGCAAAAGCTTTGTAGTACAGTATTGATAATCCATCAGATCCCGGAGCGGATCCCTTTTTGAGATCTTTAACCAGTTCCCGACCGCCGCACGACGATGTACGTCGACAGCATGGCACGGGCAGGCATATTGGCGTACATGTACGTCCCTGCCTTCCCCCGGGTCGGGGGCCCGATCGGGCCCCCGCCCGGTGCCTGCGGCGGTCGGTATTCGTTCGGGACCGATCCGGGATGAGGGGGCGGCCATTCATTCATGGCCACCCCCTCGCGATCGCTCCCGACGAATAGAAAGTCTTCGTGACATCACTTCCTCTCCTGTAATGTAAACACAGGAGAGGAAATGATGTAATCTCTCCTCGTGTCGGTCTTTTTCGTTCCGGCACGGAGGAGAGAGGATCGGTGAGTTGCACCAACACACTACTCTAACAGTAGAACACGCCAGGCACACTTTTCACCCCCCCGATCACCCCCCAATCACCCCCCAATCACCCCTGCCCCCCCCCAGTCACAGTGACACCAAGTGCATTTTTTTTTTTTTGCATTGGTGTCATTTGTGACTGTAATAACTGTTAGGGCAGTTAGGGTTAGCCCCCTTTAGCTCTAGGGTGCCCCCTAACCCCCCCAATAAAGGTTTAACCCCGTGATCACCCCCCGTCGCCAGTGTCACTAATAAGCGATTTTTTTCTGATCGCTGTATTAGTGTCACAGGTGACGCTAGTTAGGCAGGTAAGTATTTGGGTTCGCCGCAGCTTTTTATAGCGTCAGGGACCCCCATATACTACCGCATAGCCCCCTGATTGCCCCCCAGTTAACCCTTTCACCAGTGATCACCATATAACTGTTACAGGTGACGCTGGTTGGTTAGTTATTTTTTTTTTGTTTCAGGGCACCCGCCATTTATTACCTAATAAAGGTTTAACCCCCTGATCACCCGGCGGGTGATATAAGTTTGAGGGTCAGATAAGGCCTGCGTCGCCCCAGCGTCAGGTTAGTGCCAGTACCGCTAACACCCACGCGCAAAGCATACACCTCCCTTAGTAATATAGTATCTGATCAGATCTATATTAGCATTGCCTGCATTTTAGGTTTCCCAAAACGCATTGTTAGCGGGATCAGCCCAGATACCCGCTAGCACCTGCGTTTAGCCCCTCCGCCAAGCCCAGCCCAGCCCACCCAAGTGCAGTATCGATCGATCACTGTCACTTACAAAACACAACACACATAACTGCAGCGTTCGCAGAGTCAGGCTTGATCCCTGCGATCGCTAACAGTTTTTTTTGTAGCGTTTTGAAACAGTCGCTGACAGGCTAGGTGCTTTTTTACCTGTGAGTCTCACTAGTGTACCCCTAAATTTAGAGCCCAAAATGGCAAAGCGAAGGTACACTAGTGAAGAGGCCTACACGTTTCTGAGCATGACAGATAGTGAAGAGGACGTCACTCATCTGTCAGATTCAGGCTCAGAATACGATCCTGTAGAGGACAGCGGCTCCATGACAGATAGCTCTGACGACGGAGATGAGGCCGCTGCTAAGAACAGGTGTGCCCAATCCCGTATGTATTCTGTTGTTGAGGTGCAGGAACCGCAGGTCACTCGTATGGAGCAGAGACGTACTAGAGCCGCTCATCCTTCTGGTGAACTGGCAAGCACCAGCGGCCTAGTACACCCTGGACCTACATCCAGCACTGCAGTAACACGTGGTGACGTGGCGAGTCCCATAAGTGCAGTTCAAGCTGGCGAGGTGGCAAGCACAAGTAGTGTCCCGCTGCCACCAAGAAGACAAAGACAGGCCCGTCGTACCCATAGTGCCCTTCCTGCAGAATTCGCCAATCCTATTTGGGTGCCCACCACTTCTGCAGAACCCGTACTTCCCCCATTCACTGGCCAACCTGGCATTAACGTGGAAACAGTTGATTTTACGACACTTGACTTTTACTCACTGTTTTTCACCGAAGATCTCTTTAGATCTATTGTGGACCAAACCAATTTGTACGCTGCTCAACACATCGCCACTATTCCCCAGTCCGCCCTTGCCAGACAATGGAAACCAGTTACGGTTTCCGAATTTAAAATCTTTCTGGGCCTCTCCCTCAACATGGGCATAACCAAAAAGAGTGAGTTGCGGTCATATTGGTCCACTGACCCAATTCACCATATGCGCGTGTTCTCTGCTTCCATGTCCAGAGCACAATACGAGATGATTTTGCGGTTCATGCACTTCAGCGACAATGAACTCTGTCGTCCTCGTGGAGACCCTGAGTACGATCGGCTCTACAAAATTCGGCCCCTCATAAACCACTTCAACCAACGTTTTGCAGCCTTGTTTACTCCCGATCAAGTTGTCTGCGTTGATGAGTCCCTGATTAAGTTTTCTGGTCGCTTGTCATTCAAACAATACGTCCCCAACAAGCGTTCCAGATACGGGGTCAAGATGTATAAGCTCTGTGACAGGGCCACAGGCTATACACGTAGTTTCATGGTTTATGAGGGAAGAGATAGTCACGTAGAGCCGGAGAACTGCCCTGACTACATAGGAAGCGCTGGCAAGATAGTGTGGGACATGGTGTCACCCTTATTCGGAAAGGGGTACCACTTGTACGTGGACAATTATTACACAAGCGTGCCACTGTTTAGTCACTTGTTTGATCAGCAGATTGGAGCATGTGGCACCGTGCGACCTAATCGCCGGGGCTTTCCCCAGCGGCTTGTAGAGTCCCGTCTTAGGCTGGGGGAGAGAGCCTGCTTGCGCAGTAATAATTTGCTCGCTATGAAGTGGAGGGATAATAAGAATGTTTTCGTTCTTACCTCCCTTCATGCAGACACGACGGTCCAAATTCCTACGGCGACTGGTATTGTGGAGAAACCCCTCTGTGTCCACAAATATAACCTTAACATGGGAGGGGTGGACCTCAATGACCAGTTGTTGGCGCCGTATCTAGTTGCCCGTAAGTCCAGACGCTGGTACAAAAAAGTGTCTGTTTATTTATTCCAATTGGCTATACTGAATGCTTATGTACTACACAAAGCTTCAGGACGGACTGGATCCTTCCTCAAATTCCAGGAGGATATCGTCAGAGCCCTTCTGTATCCAGGCGGTGCTCCACCTCACCTTCCCCTACCAGATGCAGTAAGCCGGCAGCATGAGAGGCATTATTCTTATGTCATCCCGAGTACCCCTACCCAACGAGCCCCCCAAAGAAAATGTCGTGTCTGCAGAAAGCGCGGATTTAGGCGTGACACCCGTTCTTATTGTCCCCGCTGTCCTGACCAGCCTGGTCTTTGTCAGGGTGAGTGTTTTGAACGCTACCATTCACTAGTTGAGTATTAGCGTAGGGTACAGCATTGCACAGGCTAGGCACACGTTCACAGGGTCTCCCAAGATGCCATCGCATTTTGAGAGACCCAAACCGCTGGAACCGTTACAACAGAAAAAGTGTTAAAAAAAAAAAAAAAAGTAAAAAAAAAAAAAAAAGTAAAAAAAAAAAAAAAAAAAAAAAAAATATAAAATAAAAAAACCAAAAATAGTTGTCGTTTTATTGTTCTCTCTCTCTCTATTCTCTCTCTATTGTTCTGCTCCTTTGTACTGTATTCTATTCTGCAATGTTTTATTGTTAACCATTTTTTGTTTTCAGGTACGCCATTCAGCTGTAGCGTGGATTTATTTATCTTGACAGCAACAGCGTTTGCTCCCACGATATGTAAAGCCACGACTCCAGCGCTGTCGGAGGTGATTTCACCACCACAGTTAAAAAAGAGCATATATGCCGAAGCATGGGGGCATAAGGGGTGGAGGAGCGATTTTGCTCCTAATGCCGCGTACATACAGTCAAAATTCCGACGGAGGGCTTGCCCGTGGAAAAGTTTGAATGTATGTACGCGGCATAACTTTTTTGCGGGAGGATGCCCCCATGCTTCGGCATATATATATTTTAGGCACAGATTGTGTTAAATGTGTTATTTTTTGCGATTTTTTTGTATTTGCTTTGCAGGTATGGTAAGTCCTACTGTTATACTGTAATGTTACTTTGTTTTATTGTTAACCATCATTTGCTTAGCAGGTACGCCATTCTGCTGCAGAGCGGATTTATTTATCTTGACAGCAACAGCGTTTGCTCCCATGATACATAAAGCCGCGATTCCAGCACTGTCGGGGGTGATTTCACCACCACAGTTAAAAAAGAGCATATATGCCGAAGCATGGGGGCATAAGGGGTGGAGGAGCGATCTGCTCCTACCTTTTGCGGGAGGATGCCCCCATGCTTCGGCATATATAAATGGTGCATGTATGCCCACCATTAGAAAGTGGGTGGATGAAGGGTGGTATCTAATGGTGGGCATACCCACCGATCAATATTTTTTTTTCGTTCAGCCCACAGGCTGCATGAAAAAAAAATTACAATATATGCCCAACCAGTTCCAGCATACTGGTATGTTGCGGGACTTTGAGTGCTTATACCAGAATGATGCCTGCAGGTTTAGGTATCATCTTGGTATCATTCTTTTCAGCCAGCGGTCGGCTTTTATGTAAAAGCAATCCTAGCGGCTAATTAGCCTCTAGACTACTTTTACAAGCAGTGGGAGGGAATGTCCCCCCCCCCCGCACCATCTTCCATGGTTTTCTCAGGCTCTCCTGTCCCAACAGGGAACCTGAGAATGCAGCCGGTGGTTCCGCCAGCTGACCATAGAGCTGATCAGAGATCAGAATGGCTCCAATCATCTCTATGGCCTAAGACACCGGAAGCTACGAACATTTCATGACTTAGATTTTGCGGGATGTAAACAGCGCCATTGGGAAATTGGGAAAGCATTTTATCACACCGATCTTGGTGTGGTCAGATGCTTTGGGGACAGAGGAGAGATCTAGGGTCTGATAGACCCTAATTTTTTTAAAAAAGAGTACCTGTCACTACCTATTGCAATCATAGGGGATATTTACATTCCCTGAGATAACAATAAAAATCATAAAAAAATATATATAAATGAAAGGAACAGTTTAAAAAAAAATAAAAAAAGCAAAATAAATAATAAAAAAAATAAAATAAATAAAAACACCCCTGTCCCCCCCTGCTAAGGCGCAACGCGGAACGCAAGCGTTGGTCTGGTGGCATATGTAAACAGCAATTGCACCATGCATGTGAGGTATCACCACGAAGGTCAGATCGAGGGTACTAATTTTAGCAGTAGACCTCCTCCGTAAATCTAAAGTGGTCACCTGTAAAGGCCTTTAAAGGCTTTTAAAAATGTACGTAGTTTGTCGCTGCTGCACATTTCTGTGCAATTTTAAAGCATGTCATGTTTGGTATCCATGTACTCGGCCTAAGATCATATTTTTTATTTCATCAAACATTTGGGCAATATAGTGATTTTTAGTGCATTAAAATAAAAAAAAGTGTGTTTTTTCCCCAAAAAATGCGTTTGAAAAATCGCTGCGCAAATAACGTGTGAAAAAAAAAAAAATGAAACTCCCACCATTTTAATCGGTAGGGCTTTTGCTTTAAAAAAACACTTCATGTTTGGGGGTTCAAAGTAATTTTCTTGCAAAAAAAAATATTTTTTCATGTAAACAAAAAGTGTCAGAAAGGGCTTTTTCTTCAAGTGGTTAGAAGAGTGGGTGATGTGTGACATAAGCTTCTAAATGTTGTGCATAAAATGCCAGGACAGTTCAAAACCTCCCCAAATGACCCCATTTTAGAAAGTAGACACCCCAAGCTATTTGCTGAGAGGCAGGTCGAGTCCATGGAATATTTTATATTTTGACAAAAGTTGTGGAAAAATACATTATTATTATTTTTTATTTTTTTTTGCACAAAGTTGTCATTAAATGATATATTGCTCAAACATGCCATGGTTATATGTAAAATTACACCCCAAAATACATTCTGTTGCTTCTCCTGAGTACGGGGATACCACAAGTGTGAGACCTTTTGGGAGCCTAGCCGCGTACGGTACCCCAAAATCCAAGCACCACCTTCAGGATTTCTAAGGGTGTAAATTTTAGATTTCATTCCTCACTGCCTATCACAGTTTCGGAGGCCATGGAATGCCCAGATAGCACAAAATCCCCCCAAGTGACCCCATTTTGGAAAGGAGACACCCCAAGCTATTTGCCGAGAGGTATGGTTAGTATTTTGCAGACCTTCATTTTTGTCACAAAGTTTTGAAAATTGAAAAAAAGAAAACAAAATATACATTTTTTTTTTCTTCATTTTCAAAAACAAATGAGAGCTGCAAAATACTCACCATGCCTCTCGGCAAATAGCTTGGGGTGTCTACTTTCCAAAATGGGGTCATTTTGGGGGGTTTTGTGCTATTTTGGCATTTTATGGCCTTCAAAACTGTGATAGGTAGTGAGGTGTAAAATCAAAAATTTACACCCTTAGAAATCCTGAAGGCGGTTCTTGGTTTTCGGGGCCCCGTACGCGACTAGGCTCCAAAAAAGTCCCATACATGTGGTATCCCCGTACTCAGGAGAAGCAGCAGAATTTATTTTGGGGTGTCATTTTACATATGCCCATGGCATGCATGAGCAATATATCCTTTAGTGACAACTTTGTGAAAAAAAAAATTAAAAAAAAAAAGTTTGTAATTTTCCCGCAACTTGCGGCAAAATATAAAATATTCCATGGACTCAACATGCCTCTCAGCAAATAGCTTGGGGTGTCTACTTTCTAAAATGGGGTCATTTGTGGGGGTTTTGTGCCATCTTGGCATTTTATGGCCTTCAAAACTGTAATAGGTAGTGAGGCGTGAAATCAAAGATTTACGCCCTTAGAAAGCCTGAAGGCGGTTCTTGGCTTTTGGGGCCCCGTACGCAGCTAGGCTCCCAAAAAGTCCCACATATGTGGTATCCCCGTACTCAGGAGAAGCAGCAGAATTTATTTTGGGGTGTCATTTCACATATGCCCATGGCATGCGTGAGCAATATATCATTTAGTGACAACTTTGTGAAAAAATAAAATAAAATAAAAAAAGTTTGTAATTTTCCCGCAACTTGCGGCAAAATATAAAATATTCCATGGACTCAACATGCCTCTCACCAAATAGCTTGGGGTGTCTACTTTCTAAAATGGGGTCATTTGTGGGGGTTTTGTGCCATCTTGGCATTTTATGGCCTTCAAAACTGTAATAGGTAGTGAGGCGTGAAATTAAAAATTTACGCCCTTAGAAAGCCTGAAGGCGGTGCTTGGTTTTCGGGGCCCCGTACGCGGCAAGGCTCCCAAAAAATCCCACACATGTGGTATCCCCGTACTCAGGAGAAGCAGCAGAATTTATTTTGGGGTGTAATTTCACATATGCCCATAGCATGTGTGAGCAATATATCATTTAGTGACAACTTTGTGAAAAATGTATAAAGTTTGTCATTTTCCCGCAACTTGTGGCAAAATATAAAATATTCCATGGACTCAACATGCCTCTCAGCAAATAGCTTGGGGTGTCTACTTTCTAAAATGGGGTCATTTGTGGGGGTTTTGTGCCATCTTGGCATTTTATGGCCTTCAAAACTGTGATAGGTAGTGAGGAGTAAAATGACATATGTATGCCCTTAGAAATCCTGAAGGCGGTGCTTGGCTTTCGGGGCCCCGTACGCGGCTAGGCTTCCAAAAAGTCGACCACATGTGGTATCCCCGTACTCAGGAGAAGCAGCAGAATGTATTTTGGGGTAAAATTCCACATATAACCATGGCATGTGTGAGCAATATATCATTTAGTGACAACTTTGTGTAAAAAAAAAAAAAAAAAAATTTTTTTTGTCATTATTCAATCGCTTGCGGCAAAAAAATAAAATATTCAATGGGCTCAACATGCCTCTTATCAATTTCCTTAGGGTGTCTACTTTCCAAAATGGGGTCATTTGGGGGGGTTTTGTACTGCCCTGCCATTTTAGCACCTCAAGAAATGAGATAGGCAGTCATAAACTAAAAGCTGCGTAAATTCCAGAAAATGTACCTTAGTTTGTAGATGTGACAACTTTTGCGCAAACCAATAAATATACAGTTATTGACTTTTTTTTTACCAAAGACATGTGGCTGAATACATTTTGGCCTAAATGTATGACTAAAATTGAGTTTATTGGATTTTTCTAATAACAAAAAGTAGAAAATATCATTTTTTTTCAAAATTTGCGGTCTTTTTACATTTATATCGCAAAAAATAAAAATCGCAGAGTCAGTCAAATACCTTTAAAAGAAAGCTCTATTTGTGGGAAGAAAAGGACGCAAATTTCGTTTGGGTACAACATTGCATGACCGCGCAATTACCAGTTAAAGCAGCGCAGTGCCAAAGTGTAAAAAGACCTCTGGTCATTTACCAGCAAAATGGTCCGGTCTGAAAGTGGTTAATGACTCCCAGTATTTCTTCCACCATGATGGATGATTCCATCTGTCGTTTGTTGGTATCAGACAGTGAGGGTATAGGGAGGCCCGCCAAAAACTGAGGGATGAGGTTTGCGTTGGAGGGGTTTGGGCTGCTATATAAGGAAGAGTAGAATTCCTGGAAAGCATCCAGGACTTTTAACGGGTTAGACATGGGGGGCTGTCCCACGGTCCTGATTAGTGATGGACGAACTTCCGACGGGACGTTTCGCGAAAGCGAAATGCGAACGGACCCAAACGTTCGCGAAACCGAACGTTCGCCGCGGGCCCCATTGACTTCAATGGGAGGCGAACTTTGCAAACCTTCATGTCGAATTTGCGGCCACGTGGTAATTATTAGGGGGTAAAACGTAGTCCCACCATCTGGACAATGACATAATACATGTATGAGGTGAATTTGGGATCGATAACTACAAGCATTTTTATTTTATTTGGGAAATTGTTCTAACAATTCAGGACTATGGAGCTAATGAAGGCAATGGAGGAGAGGGAAGGTCAGGGACCAGGGTAGGCAAAGAAGAGGGTGCAGGAGATGATCACCAGCAGCGTGACATACCGGAATGACACATGCACCGTGATAGAGGCATCTGACAGCAGCACCGTAATACAGAGCACTGACAGCAGCACCGTGACATACAGCGCTGACAGCAGCACCGTGACATACAGCGCTGACAGCAGCACCGTGACATACAGCGCTGACAGCAGCACCGTGACATACAGCGCTGACAGCAGCACCGTGACATACAGCGCTGACAGCAGCACCGTGACATACAGCGCTGACAGCAGCACCGTGACATACAGCGCTGACAGCAGCACCGTGACATACAGCGCTGACAGCAGCACCGTGACATACAGCGCTGACAGCAGCACCATGACATACAGCGCTGACAGCAGCACCGTGACATACAGCGCTGACAGCAGCACCGTGACATACAGCACTGACAGCAGCACCGTAAGCAGCCCCAGGAGGAAGTCAGCACAGCACAGGGATGGTGTGATCCCCTCATAATAAGAACCCCCAGGAGGAAGTCAGCACAGCACAGGGATAGTGTGATCCCTTCATAATAAGAACCCCCAGGAGGAAGTCAGCACAGCACAGGGATATCATAAGCAGCCCCAGTAGAAATATGACACCGCTCAACCTCTTCAAAGAGGAGGGTAGGGGCATATAGTACGGTGTGCTTTTTTGGGTCAAGGAAGTGAGCCAAATGAATTAAGAAGGTCTGTGTGCTTGATTAAAAAAATAGTTTATAGACATATACATGGTCTACTGGTCACATGTGTTGAATTCCTCCGAGATCCATGCCTCATTCATTTTTAGAAATGTGAGGTAGTTAACACTGTGGTGAGCTAGGCGAGTACGCTTATCGGTCACAATCCCCCCTGCTGCGCTGAACGTCCTTTCGGACAGGACACTGGATGAGGGGCAAGCCAACAGTTCGATTGCAAATTGGGCAAGCTCTGGCCAGAGGTCAAGCCTGCCCACCCAGTAGTCTAGGGGTTCATCACTCCTCAGAGCGTCCACATCGGCCGTTAACCCAATGTAGTCGGACACCTGACGGTCTAGGCGTTCCCTGATGCTGGATCCGGATGACACCTGTCGATGGGTCGGCTGAAAGAATGACCTCATATCCGAAGTCACCAACACATCTTCAAACCGGCCTCTTCTTGCAGGCGCTGTTGGATTGGTACCCGCAAATCCTTCTCTGGGAGTGGGAATTGCTCCTCTGCCAGCGCACGCAAAAGCAGAATGCAGCATTTCTCGAAGCAAGGCCTGGAAGTGCTGCATTCTGACAGCCCTCTGCGACGGCGGTAACATTTCCGCCATTTTGTGTTTGTACCGGGGGTCTAAGTACGTTGCCACCCAGTACTGGTCCTTGACCCTCATGCTTTTTATACGGGGGTCCCTATTAAAACACTGGAGCATGAAGGCCCCCATTTGCACTAAAGTGGAAGCGGTGTGGTGGCCTGGCTCCTGCTCATCATCCAGGATAATGTCGTCCTCTTCATTCTCCTCTCCCCATCCTCGCACAACAGGGATCCCAGAAAGGTTTAAAGCATGCTCTTCTTGCTCCTGCTCATCCGCCCCGGCACCATCCTCCTCTGACTCCTCATCAGACTCCTGTTGTTGACTTGTCTCAGATAGAGTAGCCCCCCCTGGGAATTCATCCAGCATTGCGAGTTCCTCATCTTCCCGCTCCTGCTCCTCCACAGCCTGATCAATGACACGACGCAATGCACGCTCCAGAAAGAAGGCATAAGGTACCATGTCACTGATGGCGCCATGGCTGCGACTGACCAGTTTGGTGATCTCCTCAAATGGCCGCAGAAGTCTGCATGTGTCGCGCATGAGCAGCCACTGGCGCGGTGAAAAAAAACCCAGCTCCCCAGAACCGTTTCTTTCGCAGAGTTCATACAGGTAGACGTTAACTGCACGTTTCTGCTGGAGCAGCCTATCAAGCATATAGAAGGTTGAGTTCCATCGCGTCGGGCAATCGCAAATAAGACGTCTGACCGGCAGATGGTGTCGCCGCTGAATGTCAGCAAGGCGAGCCATGGCCGTGTAAGATCTTCTGAAATGGGCCGAGATTTTCCTTGCCTGCCGCAAGATGTCCTGGACCCCAGGGTATTTGACAAGGAATCGCTGCACGACCAAGTTTAAGACGTGTGCCATGCACGGCACGTGCGTGATTTTGCCCTGTTTCAATGCGCTAAGCAGATTGGCACCGTTGTCACACACCACTTTACCAACTGTCAAATTGAGCGGTGTTAGCCACTCATCTGCCTGTGAACGCAAAGCTGAAAGGAGTGCCGGGCCAGTGTGGCTCTTTGCTTCCAGGCACAACAGACGCAGCACGGCATGGCAACGTCTCACCTGGCATGTGGAATAGGTTCTGGGGAGCTTGGGCGGTGCAGTGGAAGAGACGCTAGCAGCGGAAAAGGAGGAGGCAGCTGAGGAGGAGAGGGAGGAGGATGGAGTAGGAGGAGGAGAAGAAGAGTCAGGCCTGCATGCAATCCGTGGCGGTAAAACCAAATCTACACGGGTGCCACGGGTTACATGCTTGACGGCCGTCAGAAGGTTCACCCAGTGGGCAGTAAAACTGATATACCTTCCCTGCCCGTGTTTGCTAGACCACGTGTCTGTGGTCAGATGTATCTTGGCACCGACACTGTGTGCCAGAGATACATTCACTTGCCGCTGAACATGGCCATATAGCTCTGGGATGCCCTTCTCTGAGAAATACTTCCTTCCTGGGACCTTCCATTGTGGTGTTCCAATGGCCACAAATTTGCGAAAGGCCTCCGAGTCCACCAGTTTATATGGCAGTAGTTGGCGGGCTATGAGTTCTGACAAGCCAGCCGCCAACCGTTGGGCAAGAGGGTTATCCGGCGTCATCATTTTTTTACGCTCAAACATTAGGCCCACGGAAGCCTGCCTTTTTGCAGAAAAATGTGAGCTTGGCGTGATGGAAGGTGGAGTGGAGGACAATTGTGAGGAGAGAGGAGAAGGAGAAGTAGAAGACGAGGCTGGACGGTGAGAGCCTGCAGTGTGGCTTTGTGTGTTCCGTTGCTCCCACTGGGCTCGGTGATGGCTGCTCATGTGCCTTCTTAAGGCGGTCGTCCCTAGGTGAGTATTGGGCTTACCGCGACTAACGCGTTGACTGCAAAGATTGCAGATGGCAACGCTATTGTCAGCAGCGGACACGTTAAAAAAAGCCCACACTGCGGAGCCATGTGCCGGTGTCCTGGGAGCGCCAGATGTGACCGTACATGGTCGATGACTCGCTCCTGATACATTTGCAGTCTGCTTTGTCCCTGCTGTGCAATGTAAGTCATTGCTGCTTCTCCTCCCTATCTGCTGGTCCATATCTCCCTCTGAACTCCCCTCCTCTTCCTCTCTTGTGGGCACCCACGTGACATCACTAGACACGTCATCATCAACGTCACCTTCCCCACCGCTATAAGTAGAGATCTCGGAGTAGGCAGCAACACCGGGGACCAACCTCCTCCTTGGGCTGATCTGGGTACTGGCGTCAGACTGCTGAGTAGCGCTTGTTGCTACCTCCTCTTCCTGATCCAATACCAAGAGTGGCTGCGCATCAGAAATGTCCTCTTGATATGGATCGGAAAATAATTCCAGTGACTCAAGCGGAAGGTATGTGGTGGTGGTGGTGGTGGTCGTGTTGTTGGTGGTAGTGTCTTTGGGGGTGCACATAGCAGAGAGTGAAGAAGAGGGTGCAGATCGAGAGGATGAGGAGGGTGCAGAAGAGTAAGGCTGAGCGAGCCACTCAACCAAGTCTGGTGCATCCTTTAAAGTAATTGAACGCACCTTCTGCAACTTCCCACTTTGGCTCAAGCCTGTTGCTCCTGCCCTACCCCTACCACCCCTGCGGAAGGGCCTGCCTCTTCCTCTGCCTGTCATTTTTTAAATGACCCTGTGACAAAACTCTTAGTCCCTATACCGATGAAGGACTGCTGCAGTATAGGGCAGCGGTCAGCAGTGGTGCACGTCAACCCTATCTATTGTGGACCGATAGCGGTCCTTACAGAACAGCAGACTGTACCGCACTCAAGCCTATGTACCGTAGCACCCTATACCAAGTTACCAGTCCTTATAAGAACTTTTGTGGAACAAGCAGGTTGTGTGTTAGTGATTAGCAGACTGTACGTCAGTCCCTATACCGCTGAAGGACTGCTGCAGTATAGGTGAGCGGTCAGCAGTGGTGCACGTCAACCCTATCTATTGTGGACCTATAGCGGTCCTTACAGAACAGCAGACTGTACCGCACTCAAGCCTATGTACCGTAGCACCCTATACCAAGTTACCAGTCCTTATAAGAACTTTTGTGGACCAAGCAGGTTGTGTATTAGTGTTTAGCAGACTGTACGTCAGTCCCTATACCGCTGAAGGACTGCTGCAGTATAGGGCAGCGGTCAGCAGTGGTGCACGTCAACCCTATCTATTGTGGACCGATAGCGGTCCTTACAGAACAGCAGACTGTACCGCACTCAAGCCTATGTACCGTAGCACCCTATACCAAGTTACCAGTCCTTATAAGAACTTTTGTGGAACAAGCAGGTTGTGTGTTAGTGATTAGCAGACTGTACGTCAGTCCCTATACCGCTGAAGGACTGCTGCAGTATAGGTGAGCGGTCAGCAGTGGTGCACGTCAACCCTATCTATTGTGGACCTATAGCGGTCCTTACAGAACAGCAGACTGTACCGCACTCAAGCCTATGTACCGTAGCACCCTATACCAAGTTACCAGTCCTTATAAGAACTTTTGTGGACCAAGCAGGTTGTGTATTAGTGTTTAGCAGACTGTACGTCAGTCCCTATACCGCTGAAGGACTGCTGCAGTATAGGGCAGCGGTCAGCAGTGGTGCACGTCAACCCTATCTATTGTGGACCGATAGCGGTCCTTACAGAACAGCAGACTGTACCGCACTCAAGCCTATGTACCGTAGCACCCTATACCAAGTTACCAGTCCTTATAAGAACTTTTGTGGAACAAGCAGGTTGTGTGTTAGTGATTAGCAGACTGTACGTCAGTCCCTATACCGCTGAAGGACTGCTGCAGTATAGGTGAGCGGTCAGCAGTGGTGCACGTCAACCCTATCTATTGTGGACCTATAGCGGTCCTTACAGAACAGCAGACTGTACCGCACTCAAGCCTATGTACCGTAGCACCCTATACCAAGTTACCAGTCCTTATAAGAACTTTTGTGGACCAAGCAGGTTGTGTATTAGTGTTTAGCAGACTGTACGTCAGTCCCTATACCGCTGAAGGACTGCTGCAGTATAGGGCAGCGGTCAGCAGTGGTGCACGTCAACCCTATCTATTGTGGACCGATAGCGGTCCTTACAGAACAGCAGACTGTACCGCACTCAAGCCTATGTACCGTAGCACCCTATACCAAGTTACCAGTCCTTATAAGAACTTTTGTGGAACAAGCAGGTTGTGTGTTAGTGATTAGCAGACTGTACGTCAGTCCCTATACCGCTGAAGGACTGCTGCAGTATAGGGCAGCGGTCAGCAGTGGTGCACGTCAACCCTATCTATTGTGGACCGATAGCGGTCCTTACAGAACAGCAGACTGTACCGCACTCAAGCCTATGTACCGTAGCACCCTATACCAAGTTACCAGTCCTTATAAGAACTTTTGTGGAACAAGTGAGTTGTGAATGTTTAGCAGACTGCAGCAGAAGGGCAGCAGTCAAGTATAATATCCTTTCTATATTTGGAAGAAAGAATATTATACATGTACAAGCCTATTACTGTACCACTGATACCAGTCCTGAAAAGAACCTTTGTGGAACTAATAATAACAGCAAGTCTTTAAAATTACCCTCACTGCCTGACAACACTGCTTCCTTCCTGTCCCTATACAAATTGGCAAAAAAAGAGAACGATTAGTGGTTACTGGAACAGCTCTTTTGTGGACCTTGATAGTAACAGCTAATGATGATGATGATGATGATGATGATGAAAGACTAATCTGGCTGTCCCTGTAGCATACACCGTCCTTTCCCTTTCTCTAAACTAACAAAAGACACTCAGGCTGCTGCAAGAATCAGCAGCACAGCAAACCTATCAACACCTAACACCTATACCAGTCCTGAAAAGAACTTTTGTGTACCAAATAGCTAGTGGTTTATCTCTCCCTACTCCACACAGGAACCTGTCCCTATCGTAACAGAAGAAAGAATGTAAAATGGCCACCGGATCGGGTGTATTTATAGGTTAGGGGGAATGTCCAAGTGTCCATGTGCTGTCATGTCTCAATTGGCTGTCCTGTATCACATGATAAACGTGTCACCAAAGGTTAAAGTTCTTGTATACATTAAACACGTAAGTCCGCCGCGGCGAACGACGGAAAAAGGCGTTCGAACGTGCGGACCGCGAATGTCGGAAATTCGCCGCGAAACGACCGCCGGGCGAAACGTTCGTCCATCACTAGTCCTGATGTTGGGCATAGTGTTAAATCGGACTCTGGGAGACAATCTGTTGGCTAGTAGTGTACCTATTTTATTCGCCTGTGAGTAAAATGTGTAACCGGACCACCTGACGGATTTTTTTTTTTGCCCAAAGCGTTTCTGGGGATATGTCTTCCATGTTGTTGAGTGAGAAGTATTCTTGTAAGTCCTTATCTAATTCTACAACCCTCGTTGGGTCAGATAATAGCGGTTCGTTTAGTCTCTAGTGACCAATGGAACCCCCCCTCCCGGTGCCCGAAAAGGATTGCCAAGACCACCAGGGAGTGTTTGGAGACTACTGTATCTTTAATGTGAGCTTTGGTGATCAGGGGTAAAAGTGGGGTGGGGACTAGGATGTGGTCAATCCTTGCGTAAGACTGGTGGGGTGAGGAGAAATGGGTATAGTCCTTTTTCGAGGGATTGAGCTCGAAGAGGGACTATTTTTTTGTGGGGCGAGTCGATCGAAGGCCACGTTGGAGTCTACTCCAAGAATGACTTTCTCTTCTATATGATGGGTCAGGGTGCGCAAGAGGGAGTCAAAGAACTTGGTTTGTCCTGTATTCGGAGCATAGTATGAGACCAGAAAGTAGAGGTGGTCCCCAACCGTGCCCTTCACCAGGAAGAACCTTCCCTCTGGATTTGCCAGTTCAGAGATCTTAACAAATTTGCAGTTCTTGGCTATCACTATGACGACTCCTATGGTTTTTGTGTCAGCGCTAGCTAAATAAAATTGAGGGAAATGGGGTTGTAGGAATTTGGGGCTATACCGGGATGGGAAGTGAGTCTCCTGCAGTAGGAGGACGTCTAATTTAAAGAGACTTATAGTAATCTAGTACTTTCCTCCATTTGGTGAGGGAGTTTAGGCCCTGGATATTGTGTGAGACCACCTGGAGCCTAATCTCTGGACTGTCAGCCATGGTACAGAGGGGAAACCCAGCATCTGGAGCAGCCTCCACTTACCCAAAGGAGACCAGAGATCCGGGCAGCGACAGGGAGTTCTACAACGTGTTTTGTCAGAGTGGAAGGTTGCATCATATCGGGGTTACGTCTAGTTCCTGTGGAAAGAAAGCGCGTTAGGCACAATAGTTGAAATAATATCATTCGGTATGAGGAGAGGGAGAGGGGGAGCAGAATAGAAAAAAGAAGGTCTCCAGAAAAGTAAATAAGGGGTTCGGAGGAGGAGTGGCCCCCCGAAGCCCATGAAGAGCAAAGTAATGGCGTCCGACCCATGTAGGGGTCGACTACCCAACCCGAAGGAGTCTAAGGGTGGGGGAGTTACGCAAAAGGTCAAGCAGTCAAGGCTTGAACTTGCTTCAGGTGGGTGCATTATCCTTGACCTTCTTAGCTCTTCCTGATGTCGTCAGAGGGGATCAAGGGCTGGTAGGCATTGGTCTTTTGTTGGAGCTGTGCCCTGTGTTAGATGCATCCATCTCAGCTTCTTGGTTGATGATTTTCAGGCGAAGGAGTAGTTTCTCCCTCTCAGGGAAGGTTGAAAATGCGTAGTGCTTCCCATTATCAGTGAACTTGACCAGTAAACTTGACCGCAAATGGGAAGGCCCATTTATACTTTATGTCTCTCATTGTCAGCGCGTGCAGAAGGGGTTTTAGCAATCTCCGACGTTGGATCATGGAGGGGGAGAGAGATTTGCACATGGTGGCCCTGGCAGAGCACTTTTTTGAGTAGACCTGGCACGTTTCATTACTTCCTCCTTAACAGAGTAATGATGGGGCTTGGCAATCACATATCTTGGGGTGCCGTCTCTCCTGGGAGGTCCAAGAGCTCTATGGGCCCTGTCCAGTTCCACGTGCGGGGTCAGAACGTCAGGGTCCTGACCCTCACAAGTTAAGTCTTTCAACGCCTCAGGGAGCCCGTGAATTCTGATGTTGTACCTCCGCGACCTATTTTCGAGGTCGTCTATTGGAGCCATGGCCAGGTCAAGTTGTTCCTGCACTGAGTAAATGTACCTGGAATTCTGGTTGGTTAGGGCTATGGTGTCCTCCATTTTGTGTTCGATCATTTTGATCCGTGATCCCAGATTAATGAAGTCAGCTTTTAATTCCCCTGTGATTTTCAGTGCTGTTTGCGATAAGCCTTTCTCCAGGAGCTCAGAGACTTTGTGGAATAAAGCATCCATGTGTGATACAGGGTCTCTGAGGGGGCCATCCTGTGAGGGTAGTCCAGGATGGGTGAAAGAGTGAGGCCCTATAGGAGATGGTGAAAAGTCCTGCAGAGTTCTTTTCCAACAGGGACTCAGTGGATGCCGGGGAAGGGGTGGTGTCCGGGGGGGGGGGGGGGGGCTGCGACTGCCCGGAGTAACATGGACAGGAGTGTGGGCTGGCTCCGACCTGTAGTCCCCCAAGCCTGTGGAGCGGTGTTCCTGTGACAGGAGCTGTACTGTGGTGGCCATCTTGGATTTCCCCCCCGCTCCTATCGATTACAAAATCGGCCCCAGATTTCTCTTGGCCAGTCCCCCGATCATCCAGTACTGTGCCCGGGGATGTCGGGGAGCTGTCAGAGTGGGTCCCGGTGTTCCGTGAAGCAGTGTTGCTCTAGATGATCGCAGCCATCTTGTGAGCCCTGCCTCTCTGACCATCTCTTGTACTATGTCTGCAGTCTCTGACCATCTCTTGTATCATGTCTGCAGTCTCTAACCATCTCTTGTACTATGTCTGCAGTCTCTGACCATCTCTTGTATCATGTCTGCAGTCTCTGACCATCTCTTGTACTAAGTCTGCAGTCTATGACTATCTCTTGTATCATGTCTGCAGTTTGTCTGGGGGCTGAGAGACCCACCTCCAGGTCCCATTAATGTACTCATTTTCTTTATTGTTAAAAGATCATGGGGGGATCCCAGGGTAATAAAGACTTCTTAGGGGAGCATCTCTGTGTTTGAGTTGTAGCCACATAAACATTTATAAAGGGGAGGAGTTAGTAAGATGACCACACCCATGTGGGGGCACCAGAAATATTTCTACCCCCAGGCATCTGTGACCCTAGGATTGGCCCTGTCCTTTACCGCATGCCAACAAAAGTTTTGCCTTCTGTCTGAACTTACTCCAGCTTGTTTATCTACCATATTTCTGCCTGCTGCCTGGACCAGTCCTTTGCCTGTTTGCTGACCACATCTCTGCCTGCCACCAGTACTGACTCATCTGCATGTCTTACTGAGTACGTTTTAGCGAGACACCAGTCCCAACCATCGTCTGCAGACAACTGCACTACTGGAATCACAGGTACTCTTTTTTTATCCTTTCAGCCTCCTTTTATTCCTGGCCTGTGAACACATCATTGTGCTATGGGGGCAATCATGTACCAGAAGGCTGGGCCTGCTTTTCCTTTTGGAACAAGGATTGCTGTAGGTGAATCTATATTATAACATATTTCCTGACCATTAATTTAGAGGTGACGGTTACAGTACATTGTTTTCTATACAGTGTTGGTTGATTTTTGCATTACACAAGATGCAATGGCAGGTACATTATAAATCCAAACATTGAAAGTCTAATGTATGGTGTCCCATACACAAGAGGAGTAGCAGTATGTGTTTTAGGGTGTAATTCTAAAGCCGCGTACACACGAGCGGACTGTCTGGCCTACTTAGTCCGCCGAAACACATTTCAGCGGACAGTCCGCTGGTGTGTGGGCTTCAGCGGACTTTTTCAGCGTGCAGTCTGGTGGACTAAGTATTTCGGAATTTCCGTAATACTGTCCGTCGGACTCGCATTTCGGCGGACAATCCGCCCGTGTGTGTGACAGTCCGCCGTACTTTTGAAATGAGCCGACTTTTCCAGCCCGGAGAAAAGTCCGCTCATTTCGAGCGGGTATCCAGGTAGGCAGGGCCCGCGAAGGAGACGTCGCTGGCCCCGCTGCCTGGTATGGACTTAAAGGGGAACCCCAACGCCGAAAAAAATCGGCGTGGGGGTCCCCCCCAAGTCCACAACAGACCCTTGTCCGAGCACGCTACCCGGCCGGCCAGGAAAAGGGGGCGAGCGAGCGCCCCCCCTCCTGAGCCGTACCAGGCCGCGTGCCCTCAACATGGGGGGGTGCCTTGGGGAAGGGGGGGCTGCGCAGCCCCCCCACCCCAAAGCACCTTGTCCCCGTGTTGATGAGGACAAGGGCCTCTTCCCGACAACCCTGGCCGTTGGTTGTCGGGGTCTGCGGGCGGGGGGCTTATCGGAATCCGGGAGCCCCCTTTAATAAGGGGGCCCCCGGATACCGGCCCCCCACCCTATGTGAATGAGTATGGGGTACAATGTACCCCTACCCATTCACCTGTAAAATAAAAGTACCAAAAAAAACACAACACACGAGATAAAATACTTTATTGCACAGCTCCGGGGGTCTTCCGTCTTCGGGCGTCTTCCCGCCGGACTCCTCCGCTATCTTCTTGTAGCTCTTTTGCTAGCGGAGGAGTCCGGCTTTCTTCCTCGCCGCCGGCCTCTTCTCCCGACTTCGGGGGTCTTGTCCCCCTCTTCGGTTCTTCTGCCGGGCCACCGCGCCTTCTTATAGCTCTTTTACAGGCGGTGGCCCGGTCTTCTGTCGCCGCCGTCAAAGGATGAGCTTTGAGTTCGAGTCTAACTCATGTTTGACTCGAACATTGCCTGTTCAGCGAACAGTGAACAATTTGGGGTGTTCGCGGCAAATTCGAAAAAGCCGCGGAACACCCTGTACAAGTCTATGGGAGCAATCTAATGTGATCATTTTAAAATTCTCCAACGTGCTGGCGAGGCTGTTGTCAGTGGCGTAACTAGAACCTTCAGAGCCCGATGCAAGAAACCATGAAGGGCCCCCCTGAACCCCAGCCAGGGCCCTTCCCCCCAAGTCCAGCGGTGGAACTCCAGGGCGTGGTCACAGGTATGACCTTTGTGAGCTCTGTAGTTCCACCACTGGTATCAGTAGTTTTTTTTTATTATTTTTATTTTATTTTTAGGTGCCCCATTGGGGGACTGTCCCTAGGCAGGATGGGGTCCCCATTCCCAGAAGAAATGAGGTCCTTTTCTCCAGGGCAGATGAAGTTACTGCCCCCAGGTGAGAAGGGGTCCCTGTCCTCAGGGGAGGTGGGGGTCCCTGTCCCCATGTGAGAAGGGGTTCCTGTCCCCAGGGGGAGATGGAAGGGGTATGTAATGGTGTGTGGGGGATGGGGTCCTCTCTCTCACCATGACCAAGCTGTAGGCCGCGCACTCATCCATGTTGGCCTGGGCTCCATCCAGTGGGCTGGACTGGCAATCAGCATATCTCCCAGAAAGACCTTTCATCATCTGTGTATGATGGGGAGGAGGGGGGCTGGCAGACAAGCCTGCAGTGTCCTCCGGGGAGCCGGCTCTCATAGGGCTGAACTGCATCTGTGTGCTTAAAGTTTGTTTACCTGGGAGAAGTATGCAGTGCAGGCTGGACTCGGGGGGTGCGGGACTCTGGCTGGGGAAAACAGACATCGGACTGAGCGGCAATGCATGGAGCAGGAGAGGGGTACTCTGAGGAGCCGGTCGAGGACACAGGTCATGCGGGGAATGCACAACTGAAGAGCAGCCAGTGCGATAGTCGAGCATGGAGCTCTGCTAGTCACCCTCCACCTCCAGCCACCCGTGTGCATGGCCCACTGGTACCCCTAGCTGCCTACGGTGCTGCCGGCCATATGTAGAGGGGGCTGCATGGGCCCCCTGCATCACAGGGCCCGGTTGTGGTCGCGACTTCTGCACCCCCTATAGTTACGCCCCTGGCTGTTGTGCATTAGGGTCTTTTTCACATCTATGGTGGGAGTGCCCTGAAATACAAATATATTGGGGCAAAATTATAGAAGCAATTTTTGATGTAATGGGTGAAAGGATCAAAAAACAACCATGGGTATGTCTGTTCCACAACACAGAGAAGGGGGTGACACAATATAAATTGACCTTAATCCCCCACTTACTGAATGCAGCGAAGGCTCGAATCCCTCGATCATGGAAAACCCAAGATGCCCCGTCCATGAAAGAGTGGATCGAGAGGGTAGAGCGGATAAGAATTATAGAAGAGTCAATCCACAGGGCAGAGGACAAACATCAAAATCTACCCTAAGAATGTTTTCATTTAGACACAACACTTGTGAGTCACTTGTGAGGCGAGTCTCCTATAAGGCAAACATAGCAGGCAAATGTTTACACAGTGCAGTAGACACCATAGTACATTTCAAAGGATTATATGGCCCTCAAATGTTCCAAGAAACAACAAGTAGGAAGGCCAGTATGGTGGTCTGAATTTATGAGAGGAGCCCGGGGGGTTATTTAACCACTTAACAACCGCCCCATAGTGGTCATATGACGTTCTCCCAGAATTCCGCTCTCGCGTGCCCCCTGGGGCGCGCACTCGAGAGCATCCATGACCGCCAGGTCCGCATCATGGATCACGGTAAACGGTCGCTCATCACGACCTTTACCACGTGATCGCTCCCTCAAATGACGGAGTGATCACTTGTAAACAAACCGGTGTCATGTTATGACGCCGGTTCCTCCCTCCCCTCTCTGTACCGATCGGTACAGTGGAGGGGGAAAAGATTGGTGTCAGCAGCGCTGTGGGCTGCATCTGCAGTGCCCACATCGCTGCTCATTTAATTTAACCCCTCAATTCCCTGCCAATACTCTGCAATACCCGCTAATACTCTGCAATACCCGCTAATACTCTGCAATACCAGCCAATACTCTGCAATACCAGCCAATACTCTGCAATACCAGCCAATACTCTGCAATACAAGCCAATACTCTGCAATACCAGCCAATACTCTGCAATACCAGCAAATACTCTGCCAAAACCAGCCAATACTCTGCCAATACCAGCCAATACTCTGCCAATACTCTGCCAATACCAGCCAATACTCTGCCAATACCAGCCAATACTCTGCCATACCAGCCAATACTCTGCCAATACCAGCCAATACTCTGCCAATACCCTGCAATACTCTGCCAATACTCTGCAATACCCTGCCAATACTCTGCCATAAATTGCCATACCCGGAGATACCCAGCCATACTCAGAGATACCCTGTAATACCCAGCCATAGACGTCCCCCATCCGGTGCTTCTACCGACTCGCCAATACGATCAAAGCCAGAATCTTTTTTTATTTTTTTTTTATTTCAGGCTTCCCAGCCTAGAGGTGAGATGTGGGGTCTTATTGACCCCATATCTCACTGTAAATAGGACCCGTCATGCCATATTCCTATTACAAAGGATGTTTACATTCCTTATAATAGGAATAAAAGTGATCAAAAAATTTATTTTTGGGAAAAAAAATGTCAAACTAAAATAAATAAAGTAAAATGAAAAAAAAGAAAAAAAAAATGTAAAGCGCTCCTGGCCCCATGTGCTTGCATGCAGAAGCGAACGCATACATAAGTCCCGTCCACATATGAAAACGGTGTTCAAACCACACATGTGAGGTATCGCTGCGAACGTTAGAGCGAGAGCAATAATTCTAGCCCTAGACCTCCTCTGTAACTCAAAACATGTAACCAGTAAAAAAGTTTAAAGCGTCGCCTATGGGAATTTTTTAAGTAGCGACGTTTGGCGCCATTCCATGATCGTGTGCAATTTTGAAGAGTGACATGTTAGGTATTTACTCGGCATACCTTCATCTTTCACACTATTCAAAAATTGGGCTAACTTTACTGTTTTTTTTAAGCACAAAACTGTTTTTTTTTTTTTTTTAAAACGTTCAAAAAATTGCTGCGCAAATACCGTGCGAGATAAAAAGTTGCAACGACCACCATTGTGGTTGTATTCTCCAGGGTGTTTGCTAAAAAAAAACATATATAATGTTTTGGGGTTCTATGTAATTTTCTAGCAAATAAATGAGGATTTTTACATGTAGGAGAGAAATGTCAGAATTGTCCTGGGTGCTCCAGAACGCCTGATGGCGCTTCCTGCATGTTGGGCCTCTGTATGTGGCCACGCTGTGTAAAAGTCTCACACATGTGGTATCGCCATACTCAGGAGTAATAGCAGAATGTGTTTTGGGGTGTAATTTGTGGTATACATATGCTGTGTGGGAGAAATAAATAATATGACAATTTTGTGAAAAAAAAAAAAAGTAAAAAAAATCTTGATTTTGCAAAGAATTGTGGGAAAAAATGACAACTTCAAAAAACTCATCATGCCTCTTACTAAATACCTTGGAATGTCTTCTTTCCAAAAAGGGGTCCATTTGGGGGGTATTTGTACTTTTATGGCATGTTAGGGTCTCAAGAATTGAAATAGGCCATCAGTACTTCAAGTGTGATCAATTTTCAGATATTGGCACCATAGCTTGTGGACTCTATAACTTTCACAAAAACCAAATAATATCCACCAATTTGTACTTATTTTTACCAATGATATGTAGTGGTATAAATTTTGGCCAAAATTTATGAAGAAAAATTACTAATCTGCTTAATTTTATAACAGAAACGAAGAAAAACTCTTTTTTTTTTTACAGAATTTTCGGTCTTTTTTCTTTTATAGCACAAAAAATAAAAAAACTAGCAGTGATTAAATACCACTAAAAGAAAGCTCTATTTGGGTGAAAAAAAGGACAAAAATTTCATATGGGTACAGTGTTGCATGACTGAGTAATTGTCATTCAAAATGTGAGAGCACCGAAAGCTGAAAATTGGTCTGGTTATTAAGGGTGTTTAAGTGCCCAGTGGTCAAGTGGTTAACCAGCCCGCTCACCTGTGGTCTTTGTCGGTTTCTTGTGAGCGGTGTCTGTTGCATCACTAGGCCGACTATTCAAGACTAATCATTTGTGAGTTCCTGTATTCGTGAGTTCCTGTATTCGTGAGTTCCGTATTCGTCAGTCCCATCTTTGTGAGTTTCGTGTTCTTGAGTTCTGTGTTCGTGAGTTCTGTGTCCATGAGTTCTGTGTTCGTAATGCCACGTACACACGTAGCAGACTATCCGGCAGACTTAGTCTGGTGGACTTTCCGCCGGACTTTCCGAACGAGCTACTTGCCCACACACGGCACTTTTTCAGCGGACTAATACGGCGTACTAAGTCCGCTGGACTGTCCGCCGTACTTTTGAAATGAACGGACTCGCCCACACACGCGGAGGAAAGTCCGCTCATTTTGAGCGCGTCTCCAGGTAGCCGGGGCCAGCGAAGGAGGCGTTGCTGGCCCCGTCACCTGGTATGGACTTAAAGGGGAACCCCTATGCCAAAAAATTGGCGTGGGGGTCCCCCCCAGGTCCACATGAGACCCTTGTCCGAGCACGCTATCCGGCCGGCCAGGAAAGGGGGTGGGGACGAGCGAGCGCCCCCCTCCTGAGCCGTGCCAGGCTGCGTGCCCTCAACATGGAGGGGTGCCTTGGGGAAGGGGAGGCTGCGCGCCCCCCCACCCCAAAGAACCTTGTCCCCATGTTGATGAGGACAAGGGCCTCTTCCCGACAACCCTGGCCATTGGTTGTCAGGGTCTGCGGGCGGGGGGCTTATCGGAATCCGTGAGCCCCCTTTAATAAGGGGGCCCCCGGTTACCTGCCCCCCACCCTATGTGAATGAGTATGGGGTACAATGTACCCCTACCCATTCACCTGTAAAAAAAAAGTAAAAAAAACCCATAACACACAAGGGTTAAAATAGTTTATTGCACAGCTCCGGGGGTCTTCCGTCTTCGGGGGTCTTCTCGCCAGACTCCTCCGCTATCTTCTGCTAGCTCTTTTACTAGCAGAGGAGCCCGGCTTTCTTCTTTGCCGCTGCCCTCTTCTTCCGACATTGGGGGTCTTGTCCCCCTCTTCGGGGGTCCTGTCTCCCTCTTCGGTTCTTCTTGCCGGGCCACCGTGGCTTCTTCTAGCTCTTTTAAAGGCGGTGGTCCGGTCTTCTGTCGCCGCTGTCGCCGTCTTCTGTTCTTCTGTTCTCTTCTTCTCTTCTGTTGCCTCGTCGCTGTCTCTGCTCACAATGACGGGGACGCTGCGCGCAGCGACTTATATGTGACATCATAATGGGCGGGGACATCATCCGGTGATGTCCCTATATAAGTCGCCGCACGCCGCGTCCTTGCCATTGTGAGCGGAGGCAGCGAAGAGGCAACATCTGAAGAGAAGAAAAGAACAGAAGAAGAGAACAGAAGATGGCGACAGCGGTGACAGAAGACCGGGCCACTGCTTGTAAAAGAGCTAGAAGAAGGCGCGGTGGCCTGGCAAGAAGAACCATAGAGGGGGACAAGACCCCCGAAGTCGGAAGAAGAGGGTGGCGGCGAAGAAGAAAGCCGTGCTCCTCCGCTAGTAAAAGAGCTAGCAGAAGACAGTGGAGGAGTCCGGCGAGAAGACCCCTGAAGACGGAAGACCCCCGGAGCTGTGCAACAAACTATTTTAACCCTTGTGTGTTGTGTTTTTTATTCCTTTTTTTTTACAAGTGAATGGGTAGGGGTACATTGTACCCCATACTCATTCACATAGGGTGGTGGGCCGGTATTAAAGGGGGCTCACGGATTCCGATAAGCCCCCTGCCCGCAGACCCCGACAACCAACGGCCAGAGTTGTCGGGAAGAGGCCCTTGTCCTCATCAACATGGGGACAAGGTGCTTTGGGGTGGGTGGGCCGCGTGGGCCCCTCTTCCCCAATGCACCCCCCATGTTCAGGGCACGCGGCCTGGCACAGCTCAGGAGGGGGGGCGCTCGCTTGTCCCCACCCCCTTTCCTGGCCGGCCGGGTAGCGTGCTCGGACAAGGGTCTGATGTGGACCCAAGGGGGACCCCCACGCCGATTTTTCAGCGTAGGGGTTCCCCTTTAAGTCCATACCAGGTGACCGGACTTTTCCAACGCGGAGAAAAGTCCGCTCATTTTGAGCACATCTCCAGGTAGCCGGGGCCAGCGAAGGAGGCGTCGCTGGCCCCGGCTACCTGGAGATGTGCTCAAAATGAGCGGACTTTTCTCCGCGTTGGAAAAGTCCGGTCATTTCAAAAGTACGGTGGACTAGCACACACACGGCCGTACCGTCCACTGAAAAGCGAGTCCGGCGGACAGATTGGAGTGAAAAAATACTTTCTTAGTCCGCTGGACTTTTGGGTAAAAAAAGTCCGCCGGAGGCTACACATGGGCGGATTGTCCTGCAGACTTGAGTTTGCCGGACTTTTCCACCAGATTGTTTGATCGTGTGTACGAGGCATAAGTTATAAGAGATTTCGAAGCATTCATTATCGAGTCTCAGTTGTTGTGCAACGTATCTGGTTCAGCTGTCGCAGGTAGGTCTTCGGCTTACATTTTCATTTTCACGCTTTGAAAATTACTATGTCACTAAACTGTGATATCCAAAACTCACGAATTACTCACAGCATTTCACATCGTGTTTGCATAACCAAACACCGTTGTTACCATGCATCACAAGATGAATCGCTGTCGCTCGCTTGTGACACACCAGTTGATCCACATCAGGCATTCATTTCGTAATCATTTCAAATCATTTCTAACCATTTCAAAGCATTTCAAATCATTTCTTTTTTGTTTTGTTTTTTTTTCCATTTTTTTTTTTTTTATTGAGGTAAACAGGGTAACAGACATACATAGTCATATCCATGTCAAACTGTGAGTATAAACCAATGTTTCATTCAATTGTACAGCGATTTAACAAGCAACAACAGTAATGTCGTGTTATGATCGATCACTATAAAGATTCACATAAACAGATAAATGTAGTTACTTAGTACAATAGAGACTCAGTATGTGACGTGAGCTCAATATGGATTGAGTTTTTGATCTATTGATCATGTACAGAGCAGATATATAAAATGAACTCTTAATATGTCAGTGTGGCATACATCTATAGTATCTATCGTAAACACAGTTAGGAAAAGAAGGGTAAGGAAAAAGACTAATTCAGCTGTGTTAGGTCTAAAGTCTCCAGTAATCAGGAGTTTCGTACGATATGTATGTCTAGATAAGCCAACAAGCATCACTCTGGAAATCCAGCTCTACTGTACCTATACAGTACATTGGTTATAGCAATAAATAATATTTAATTTCCTTTGAAAGCACCCTTATGCTTAGAGCAGGGAGTGAGGAAGGTGGGGGAAGAAGGGATAATGTAGGTTACTGAAGTGGAGAAATAAAAGGAAGGGGGGGGGAGAGAGAAGGTAAGGGGAGGATGAAATAAGGAGGGAACTTAAATAATATCGGTTTGAAATCGTTCAACCATTG
Source organism: Lithobates pipiens (assembly GCF_037356315.1). Taxonomy (NCBI): domain Eukaryota; kingdom Metazoa; phylum Chordata; class Amphibia; order Anura; family Ranidae; genus Lithobates; species Lithobates pipiens. Next base: position 211,989,520 of record NW_027507784.1, read on the forward strand.
CTTCAGGGCTCTCCTGAGTGAGTTATTAGAGATGTATAGGGGAAGCCCAAAACAAGGGAGACTAGACCAAGCAGGTATAGTCAAGTACTATTATTGCACTATGTAGAGAAGTTTAATGCAGTCAGCTGTAACAAATATATGCTGAGTGTGGGGCTATAAAAGTAAGTGACAATTCGCTACCCTCTCGGTTGTACAAAGAGAAGCTGCAGGTGGCGTTCAGGCAGGTCTTAAAAAGGATATCTTTAAAGTCAGAGGTGGACTTGAAGTGTTTCCAGCATGCCCATTTTTGACTGAATTTGTGTGGGGTATCTTTAGAAATGTTTATCAGTTCTTCCATTTCCGTCGATCGCTTGGACTCTCTGAGCCCATTCTTTAATGGAAGGGCTGCTTTGGGATTTCCAATGTCTTGGAATACATTGTTTTGCTGCGTTAATAAGGTGAATAATTAGGGACTTCCAGTAAGATGTACTACATATAGTGGTATGGTGTAACAAATACTGAGCCGGGATAAAAGGTAAATTGTAGGTCGTAATCTTTTGTATCAGATTGTGAACATCTCTCCAAAAGGATTGGATACAGGAACAATCCCACCAGATGTGTAATAGAGTGCCCTCAGACATCTGACACCTCCAGCACGTATCAGGGGTGCTTGGGCTCCATTTGTGTAAAAGTGTTGGCGTCCTGTACCATCGTGTTAGAAGCTTATACCCGTTCTCTTGGGCGGAGACGTTAAGGGAACCTTTGTGTATATGGAGAAAGACAGTTTCCCATTCCTCCTGTGTCAAGATTACCCCTAAATCCCTTTCCCATGCATCGCAAGCTTTGAAAGTATTGGGTGTTTGATTTTGGAAGAGAAGAGAGTGTGTTTGGGATATAAGATGAGATTGAGGTGCCGAAGAGGTACACAAAGATTCAAAAGGTGTCAAATGTCTTGAGCAGTCTTGGATCTTAGCAGTGGCTTTTATATAATGTGAGAGTTGTTGGAAGGTCCATGGTGGTATGGGGTTTTTTAGTTGTGACATGGCTAGTTGGTTAGCTGTCAGTGCCATCTTATTGGAATAAAAGTATCGCAGTCGAATCTGATCATGTGACCAGTTTTTCTGAAGAAAGTTTTCATGCATTCCTGGGAAGAAGTCTGGGTTTAGTTTTATCGATGTAAGTGGTCCAGGTACAGAAGAGATTGAGTATTTCATACATACTGTGCGGAAGCATTGCAATGTTGGTGCGATAAATGGATGTGAGTCGGTGTCCTTATTGTAATGTGAATGTCTCAACCATGGGAGTGATCGTAGAGGTAGTTTGGTAAATGATAATTCTAAATCTACCCAATCCTTCAGTTGCGCGTGAATGTTCCAATCCACAATTCTGGTCAGGTGCGTGGCTGCATAGTAACAATACAAGTCGGGTAAACCTATTCCCCCTAGATGTTTAGGTAGGGTGAGCTGGGAATATTTAATTCTGGGTCTATGCAATCCCCACAGAAATTTGGTACAAGTCGATTTATATGCTTTAAAGAAAGCTGTGGGGAGGCGTATCGGTATTGCTTGTAATACATATAGAATGCGTGGTAGGACGTTCATTTTTATGATGGCAGCTCTTCCAAACCATGAGAAGGGGATTTTATTCCACTGTTGTAAGTAGGGATGAGCTTCGTGTTCGAGTCGAACATACGTTCGACTCGAACATCGGCTGTTCGCCCGTTCGGCGAATTCCGAACATTATGGGCCGTTCGTGCCAAATTCGTGTGGCGCTCATGGCCCACAATGCACTGCGTCATCGCAGTGCATTGCTTGCTCATGATTGGTTAAGCATGCACTGTGACCCCGCATGCTTGGTCAATCACAGCGCCAGCAGCGAGGAGAGCCATGATTGGCCACAGGCAGAATGCCTGTGGCCAATCATAGCTCAGGCTGTGTAGTACACGCCCCACACTATATAAGGCCGCCAGCGCGGCGGCCTTGTGTAGTGTGTTGGTGTCTGAAGCAGTTAGTGGGTGTTCTGTGTACCTTCAACACAGTATACACCGATCGTTATCGGCCGATTTTCGATCTTGCTGTTGTGTAGTGGTTGTTGTCTGTGTGCCCTGACCGCAGTATACACCGCTATATTTAACTCACCTATATAGCTAGTGATCTATCTTTTATAATAGAGCTTGCAGTCAGTAGTGTTAGGAGCTTGTGCGTGCTGTCTGCGTGCTCTGTACCCAGTACACACCGCTATATCCACCTACATAGCTCTTCTCTATTTGAGCCCACTTGCCATCTGCAGGAGTTATTGAAAGTTGTGTGTGCCTACAGCACAGCACAGTATACATCTGTATATACCCCTTTATCTCTGGTGTTCTATAATAAAGGCATCTGCAGGAGTTAGTGGGTGTTTTGTGCCTCCAGCACAATATACACCTGTATCTACCCTTTATTGCTGTTCTCTTATAGAGCCATCTGCAGGGCTTAGTGGGTGTTGTGTGACTCCATTACAGTATACCCCTTTATCTCTGGTGTTCTATACTAAAGGCATCTGCAGGGGGGGCGTGGCCTGGACGGCGATGGAGTAGGTCGCAAGTGAAGTGTGCTCCGCTCCCGGTCTATCCTGTACAGCTATCCTGCGTTTTGGTAACAGCCTAAAACTAAAGGGGATCGGTGGATTGAGACCCCGTCCACTATCCTGACATGTCTCCTACGAAAAAGCACGGCGCAGCGGTGGCCTCCCTGGACAAGTACCGCAGACAAGATAGGGAATCGGCTCAAGATGGCGCCTCCTTGTCCTCCACTACTCAACCAGCGGCGAATGATACCGACAAGGTACTGGAAGCTATTTCCGCCTGCCAGTCCTCCCTTACCACCAAAATCGAGGAGGTCAGAGTCGACATATCCCTCATTAGACAGGACATGTCTAAACTTAAGGACCGGGTGAAGGAGACGGAGGATAGGATCGGCCGGGCGGAGGATGTGCTACACCCACTCCAGCATTCCCATGAGGAGGTGAGGCGCCAACTCCATCTTCTTGCCCAAAAGCAAGATGATCTTGAAAATAGATCACGCAGGTCGAACATTCGTTTGATAGGCCTGCCAGAGGGTGCGGAGGGCTCCAATCCACCTACTTTTATCGAGAGCCTCCTGATTAAAACTTACGGACGGGAAGCCTTCTCTACCACCTTTATAGTGGAGCGGGCACATCGTATGCCTGCGAGGCGCCCGCCGGAAGGCGCATCGCCTTGCACACTCATTGCCAAGTTGCTCAACTACCGGGACAGGGACGCCGTTTTGAGACTGAGCAGAGAAAAGGGCAACATCCCCTACCAGGCAAGTCACGTTATGGCTTTCCCAGACATTTCCGCAGAAGTCCAGAAACAACAAGCTTCACCGAGGTCAAGAGACGGCTGCGTACTCACCACCTTAAATATGCGATGATGTACCCGGCAAGACTTCGAGTCCTGGGAGAAGACCGAGCACACTTTTTTGATGACCCGGCGCAGGCAATGGAATGGCTGGAGAGGAGGGAGGCTGAAAGGAATCGCCGGGCCTAGCGGATAGTTTGTCATACTGTCTCGTGGTGGTAAGATGTTCTACCCTATGCCACTGCTTCTGGGGTTCCCTTCCCATGACTGTGTCCTCACCGTTGGGAGTAAGACTTAACCGACTATTGAATAGGCTACACTAATTGTTACCGTACACTGACCTGCTGATGCCTGCGGACCTGTTTGGCTTTATCCACCGCTATATGCAGCCTTACCTTGTGTACCAGGTCACATCATATAAACTGAGACTGTCCCAGCTCGATCGGATACTCTGGAATCTGCTTTCCTTCATCTGGGACTGTCTGTGTGGGCCTAGCGGTCCCGGTGCTGTGTCTCCTTGCCTCCCAACGGCCGGCAGACCATGTGTTATGAGTGTACTTCGCTCAGATACAGGCTCTCCCTCTCTTCTTTTACTTATTTTTGTTCCCTTTCTCCTTCTCCCATCTTTCCCTCTCTTTTTAACCTCATTATAGACATAGCTGTTAACCGTGCTTTGCTTGGAATGTTTTTTCCCCTTTTTTTTTCTTTCTTTTTACATAGATATCGGGGGCGGAGGCCGTGTCCCTTGATTTACGGCTTAGCCCGGCGGCCTACTATCTGAGCCTTATGCAGCGAGTGACCACCCCGTGTATAGTTGCATGCCTAGTCTGTCCCCCTGTGGAATCGAATAATCCAGGCGTGGGGAGGAGGTTACGCTGGATGCCTTGGATGCAGGGGTTACGGGCGAAGGTTTGGCGAGTTGGGGATATATGCTCCAACCCAGTTGGGGGGGCTGAGAGCTGGGTGGGGGGAGGGGGGTTGTGTTTGGGGTTTGAGTTTATGTTTATTTTTTGGTTGATTTTTGCATGTATGGTACAGAGCAATGTGTTCCTATATTCATGAATGGGCTGGTGGTTGGTAGAGGGAGGGAGTGGAGTGGACCCCGTTTTGGGGATCGATCTGCCCCGACAGCTACCTAGACTAAACGCTACTATCTCATGGCTCTGATTAAATTTCTGACGTGGAACGTCCGGGGTATCAGGGATAAGCTTAAACGTACGGCCGTTTTCACTTGCCTTAAATCTTACAGAGCTGATGTTTAGTGCTTGTGGAAACTCATGTTACGGGCCGGCTCCAGTTGGCACTTAGGAGGCCGTGGGTTGGGTGGGCGTACCACGCGACCCACACCTCCTATTCCCGGGGCGTGTCCTTGCTCATAGCGAAAACCTTACAATTTCAGCTGATTAACTTGAGGACAGATCCCCAGGGCCGGTTTATCTTCCTACACTGTACTATACAAGGCAGACGTTATCTACTTATGGCTCTATACATACCAACTCCCTACTCTGCCAGTATTGTGTCTGAGGGACTCTCATATATGGCTCAGCACCCGAATATCCCTGCCGTATGGCTTGGGGATCTTAATATTGCCCGTAACCCGCACATGGATAGACTGCCGAGTGGTTCCGCGCCTCCGGCCCAGACAGGATCTAGATTATGCCGCACCCTTAGGGAGTTTTCGCTGACTGATGTATGGCGACACAAGTACCCCACGACTCAGGCATTCTCATGCTTCTCGGCCACGCACTCTACCATGTCCCGCATAGATTACATTTTGGCGTCCAGCGTCCTCCTTCCTTATTTGGAAGACGCGGGGTTCTATGCGAGATCCCTATCGGATCACGCTCCCTGCTGGGCTACCTTTACGCTGGCACAGCAGGCTGGACCTCGGGTCTGGCGCCTCAATCCCTTTTAGCTAAAGGCGCTGGGGGAACAGGATGACCTGTCGGAGGAGTGGAGTCACTTCTTTGCGATTAATAGGGGAACGGCAACAGGTGGCAGTGTCTGGGAGGCATTTAAGACTCATGCACGTTCCACTCTGATTAGGCGAATCAACAAATTGAAAAGCTCCTCTAAACTTATACTCAATCAGGCAGAAGAGAGTTTGGAGGTTGTCACCCGTGAGTTTGTACTGCACCCTAGTGCGGAGAACGCCTCGGCTCTCAGGTTCCAAACTCGTGTATTAGACCAATTGCACTTTGAACAGGCTAGGCGATAACATTTTTTTACGCGACAACGGATATTTGAGCAAGGTTAGAGAGCGGGTAAACTGCTGGCGTATCTCGCTCACCAGGATGCGAGGCCGCCGGTAGTGGTATCGCTACTGGATGAGAGGGGAACTATTGTCTCTGACCCGGAGAGCATTGCTGAGATGTTCAGGTCTTACTACGCTAACCTCTACACCTCTCGTGTGGAGGTCACGCCACAGGAGACCCGGGACTTCCTACAGGCTGTTCTTTTTCCCCAACTTTCGGTGGCCCAGATCGCAGATCTGGAGGCTCTGATTACACTCGAGGAAATTGAGCTGGCGCTCTCGTCCTTGGCAGCGTCCAAGGCACCAGGGCACGATGGTTTGCCGTTAGATTTTTATGCGGCTTATTCTGAGGTATTGGCCCCCGAGCTACTAAATCTATATACTTACCTGTTTGAGTCAGAATCCCTCCCAGACACCTTACGACAACCGACAATTATAGTCATTCCCAAACCGGGTAAAGATCCACACCGACCCGACTCGTATCGCCCGATTTCACTGCTGCAAGCGGACATAAAAATTTTAGCCAAAATTTTAGCATCCCAGTTATGTCCCCAAATCTTGTCCCTTATCCACCCTGACCAAACGGGTTTCATGCCTGGTAAAAATACGGCGATGAATATCCGCAGGCTTCACATGAACTTACAAGCTTCCCACGACAACGGGGGTACTAGGGCTGTGGTGGTATTGGACGCGGCTAAGGCATTTGACTCTGTGGAGTGGGGGTATTTGTGGGAATGCCTTAGCCGTTTTGGGTTTGGGCCAAATTTTTTGCAATGGGTCAAAATCCTTTATTTTTCCCCGGAGGCGCATGTGGCGGTAAACGGTTGCCTGTCTGGTCCTCTTCCCTTGGGACGGGGGACCAGACAGGGGTGCCCACTATCCCCGCTTTTATATGCCCTGGCGGTGGAACCGGTGGCTATATCCCTCAGGTCTAACACCCTTGTCAGGGGCCTTCGAGCGGGGTCCATAACGGAGACGGTGAGCATGTACGCTGATGATATGCTCCTATATCTGGAAGATGAGGGGCCCTCGTTACGAGCTGCTCTTAGTACCATTGAAGAATTTGGTAAACACTCGGGCTTTACTATTAACTGGGCGAAATCGTTGATTCTCTCCATTGACCTATCTCCGCCAGAGCGTGACGCGGCCTCTCTCCCATTGTGCAGGGTGTCTTCCATCCAATACTTGGGAGTCCAGATCACCAGAGAACCCTCTGATTACATAGTCAAAAACATTGAACCCCTGATTTTATATTTGAAAACTAAAACACAGTCCTGGGCCAGACTTCCCCTCGGGGTAATGGGAAGGATAAACTTAACCAAAATGATTCTTCTGCCCAAGTTCCTATACAAATTCTGGCAGGCGCCCACTCTTATCCCCCTTAAATGTTTTAAAACCATAGATACTATCCTTAATTCCTTTATCTGGGGCTCTGGCAGGCATAAGTTGGCTTGGCACACTTAAGAATCCTACCAACATGGGGGGAGCTGCACTCCCAGACTTCCACGCATATTACATTGCTGCCCAGCTCTCCCACTTCTTTCACCTACACAAATCGGACGCTTCCAGATACCAAGCACTGCTATGCGGCATGCCTCATAGCCGCACTCACTCCCCCCTTCAGGTCCTGTTTAGGGGAAGGGGGCCCGACAGGAGGGTGCAGAGACATGCCCCATTGCTGCTTCAACATAGGCGGATATGGGGAATCGCACAAAAGATGTTGGGGGTGGATTGGGTGCACTCCCATACCCCCCTGTGGTTTAATTCCCAGCTGAGAGAGCTTAGGGGGTTGCCGGGTGCGGGTCTCTGGGCCTCCAGGGGGGTGGTGTACCTGTATCAGGTCATCACCCCGCTGGGGGTACGTAGCTTCCAGGCGCTGCGGGGCGAGTTTGAGATCCCCCAGTATATGGCCTTTCATTTTGCCCAGCTATCCCATGCCCTCTGGGCTCAATTCGAGGGGGTTTCCCGGATCCCCAGGAACTGTCAGTAGTGGGTGTAATAATTGGGGAGGAGCCCACGAAACTAATTTCCACCCTCTATGACTACCTTAGGAGACGAAATGTAGCCAGACTTGCGGAGGTAGCACGATATAGGTGGGAGGAGGATGTGGGTCCGCTTGAGAGTGAGACATAGGAGGAGATCTTAGAGGGGGTCAAGTTAGTTTCCCCCAGGATAACCGACAGACTGACTTAACTGTACATCCTACATAAATCCTACCTTACCCCGGCCAGAATTCGCAAATACAAACCCTCACTGGAACCGGGGTGTCCACACTGTGGGTGTCTCCCGTGCTCCTTTTATCATTTGGTGTGGTCGTGCCCGGACGTTCAGGCCTTTTGGCTACAGGTGGTTCAATTTCTCCACGATCATATGGGCTCCCCCCTTCAGGTGGACCCCAGAGCTTGTCTCTAAGGCCTGGAACTGGACGTCCCGGCGTACCCCTCGAATGCTGCTTTTATTCAAGAAACATTATTCAGTGCTCGGAAGTTAATTGCCCGGCTGTGGATGCGGCCGGAAACCCCGACGTTCAGGGATTGGGTAGCGGAGGTTAACCTAACTTTGCCATTAAAGAAAGTTATCTATGCGCATAGGGGTTGTCCAACCAAATTCAATAAGATCTGGGATCGTTGGCTCGATGAGCCGGACACTTGTGTAGGTTAGCTATACTGTAATATCCTGATTTTCCTGGGTGATCTGTACCACTGTATAATGGGGGTTTCTTTCTTTTTTTTTTTTTTTTCCGTAACACAGTCTTAGTGATTTTATATATATAATGATATGGTGCTAATAGACCTGGCCTGTGTGTTTTTCTCTTCTTAGCTACGGAGCTACTCCTGACTGTTATTACCCATTGTTGCTGTATGTACCAAAACTGTAACTTGTTACTGTACCATATACCAATAAACTCGTTTAATAAAAAAAAAGGCATCTGCAGGAGTTAGTGGGTGTTGTGTGCCTCCAGCACAATATACACTACCCAACTGCTGTTTTACCCGACTCCCTTCAGGCCATTACCATGTCTGGAAGGCCAGCAAGGAGAGGCAGACAGGCGCGAGCCGATAAAAGAGGGCAAGCAGGCTCTGTGTCTAGAGACAACAGTGCTGGTCGTGGATGCGGTGCATTGTCATCAGCACGTGGCCATGGGACACGCTTGTCCTTCTTTTCGGCAGCTGGACATGTTGAACCGCAACATGCCAACGACTTGGTAGAGTGGATGACCAAGCCCTCTTCATCCTCCTCATCCTCTCTCACCCAGTCTCAGGGTACTAGCAAAGCAGCTGCCAACGCATTGTCTTCCCTCATCTCAATGTCATCATCAGTGACTCCTTCCCTAGACCCACCACGTCCTCCTGAGGAGTCTCCTGAACTCTTTGAGCACAGTGTTGGGTACATGCTCCAGGAGGATGCCCAGTGTTTTGTAGGTTCTGATGATGACACTCAGCTAGAGGAAGGCAGTAGCGTAAATGCAGAGAGAGGGGATGCTCAAGAAGGACAGCAATCTGGCAGTCATGTTCCACAAGCTGCAGCATATTGCCAGGTTTTCTACAGCGATGAAGAGGGAGGGGATGATGATGGCACTAACTCCACGTGGGTGCCTGGTAGGAGAGAGGAGGAGGAGGAGGAGGAGGAGGCTCATGTCCAATGAGGCAGGATGCCCTCCGGGGGCCAGCTTACGGGCAGCACACCGACTGAATCACACCACAGAGCTCCGCCTGTGCAGGGCACTGCCTCTGCGCGTTATTCTAAAAGTTCTTTGGTGTGGGCCTTTTTTGAGACGAGTGCATCAGATCGCACCGCTGCTATTTGCAACATATGTCTCAAGCGTATCTCGCGTGGCCAAAACATCAGCCGCTTGGGCACCACATGCTTGACCAGACATATGTTGACCTGCCATGCAGCTCGTTGGCAATCATACCTCAAAGACCCACACCAAAGAACAAAGCGGACCTCTCCTTGCTCCTCATCAGCTGGCATCTCCAACCCCACTAGACCTTCAGTCCTCTCTGAAACCTGCTCTGAGAGGAATGAAGGTGTAGAATTAGGTGTGTCACAGCCAAGTGCTTCCGGGCACTCTGCTAGAAGTACACCCACGTCTGATTAAAGCAGGCAAATGTCCCTGCCCCAGCTGCTGGACCGGCAAAAGAAGTTCACTCCCAGCCATCCACATGCCCAGCGGTTGAATGCTAGCTTGGCTAAATTGCTAGCACTTCAACTGCTGCCTTTTCAGTTGGTAGACTCGGCCCCCTTCCGTGAGTTTGTACAATGTGCGGTTCCTCAGTGGCAGGTCCCCAAACACCACTTTTCCTCACGGAAGGCGATTCCGGCTCTCTACCGGCATGTGGAAGGCAATGTCCTTGCCTCGCTGGACAGGGCGGTCAGCGGTAAGGTGCATATTACCGCTGACTCATGATCCAGCAGGCATGGACAGGGACGTTACCTGTCTTTCACGGCCCATTGGGTCACTCTTCTGGCAGCTGGAAAGGATGCAGGACAAGGTGCAGTAGTGTTGGAGGTTGTTCCGCCACCACGCCTCCAAAAAGCTACTATTGGTTGTGACACACCTCTCTCCTCCACCCCCTCCTCTTCTTCTTCCTCCATGGCCTCTTCCAGTGCTCTGTCCTTAGAACCAGCGGTGTTCCGTAGGCGTTCCAGGGGCTACGCAAGTACGCAGGCAAAACAATGCCATGCCGTGCTTGCCTTGTTTTTTTGGGGGGACAGGAGCCACACTGGGGCGGATGTTTTGTCAGCTCTGCAGGGGCAGGCCGAGAGGTGGTTGACGCCACGCCAGCTTAAGCCAGGAATGGTGGTTTGCGACAATGGCACCAACCTCCTCTCCGACCTCCGACAGGGACAACTGACCCATGTGCCCTGTGTAGCTCACGTCTTTAACCTGGTGGTGCAGCGGTTCTTGGGCAGGTACCCTGGCTTACAGGATGTCCTGAAGCAGGCCAGGAAAGTCTGTGTGCATTTCCACCGATCATTTAATGCCTGTGCTCGGCTGGCTGAGCTCCAAAAGGAGTTGAACCTGCCCAAGAACCGCCTTATATGTGACATGCCCACCAGGTGGAACTCAACGTTGACCATGCTGCAGCGGCTGCACACGCAGCAGAGGGCCATCAATGAGTACCTGTGCGACTACGGCACCAGGACAGGGTCAGGAGAGCACGGTTTTTTCTCACCACGCCAGTGGGGCATGATCAGGGATGCATGCACTGTCCTGTCACCGTTTGAGGAGGCCACAAGGATGGTGAGCAGTGACAGTGCATGCATCAGTGACACTGTACCTCTTGTCCACCTCTTGGAGCATATGCTGCGTGGAATAATGGACAGGGCACTTGAGGCAGAACAGAGGCAGGAAGAGGAGGACTTCCTTGCCTCTCAAGGCCCCCTTTATCCAGACAGTGTTCCTGCTGTGCCACCAATCACACAGGAAGAGGATGAGGAGGAGGAAGAGGAGGAGGAGGATGATTGTGTCAGCATGGAGGTGGAGGCTGGCACTCAGCATCAGCAGCAGCAGTCTTGTAGGGATGATTTACAGTCCCAAGAAACACGTGGACTTGTACGTGGCTGGGAGGAGGTACCTGTGGATCATGTTGCCCTTAGTGACCCAGAGGACTCAGTACCGAATGCCTCAGCTTACCTACGCTGCATGGCCTCCCTGATCCTGCAAAGCCTGCGGAAGCATCCTCGTATTCTTCGAATCAAGGAGAGGGACCATTACTGGCTGGCCACTCTCCTTGATCCACGGTACAAGGGTAAGGTTGCTGACCTTATCTTGCCATCGCAGAGGGAGCAGAGGATGAGACATCTCCGGGAGGCCTTGCAGAAAGGTCTGTGCAACGTGTTCCCAGAGACTGGGAGGTTACAAACTCCTGGTCCTGGACAACATGTTGCTGAGGCATCGGTCAGAAGGAGCGGTGGAGAAGGTGGCAGTCTGACTGATGCTTTCAGACAATTTTTTAGTCCACAGCCCCAAGGTATGATCGGTTCCAGCAACCATCGCCAGCGTCTGATTTACTTGGTGCAGGAATACCTAGGGGCAAGGTCAGACTTGGACACCTTTCCCACCGAAAATCCTCTGGCTTACTGGGTCTTGAGGATGGATCACTGGCTAGAGCTTGCACAGTATGCAATTGAGCTACTGGCCTGTCCTGCATCCAGCGTTCTTTCGGAACGCACCTTCAGTGCTGCTGGTGGCTTTGTTACCGATCACAGGGTGCGCCTGTCCACCGAATCAGTTGATCGACTGACCTTCATCAAGATGAATCAGTCTTGGATCACCCACAGCTACCAAGCACCTGAAGCTGATGTAACCGAATAATTTTTTTTGAAATATCACATCCCTTCAAGACTTTCTATGCTGATGTTGAGTGACTGTCCTGTTATGTTGATTGTCTATCCTCTTCCTTCTCCGCTGATATGTTGGAAGAACATTTCTGGTTCTGGGTGATGCCATCAGCCCAATTTTTCTGCCCCTGTTTAACAGGGGCGTTTAATTACAATTTTTGATGCAATGCTTTGCAGCAGGGCTAATTCCTGCAATAAAAATAGAGTATATGGGAGAGGATGCAGTGTGGTGGCACCAGCACCAGTGCCTAAAGCCCAATTTTTCTGCCCCTGTTTAACAGGGGCGTTTAAGTACAATTTTTGATGCAATGCTTTGCAGCAGGGCTAATTCCTGCAATAAAACTAGAGTATATGGGAGAGGTTGCAGTGTCGTGGCACCAGCACCAGTGCCTAAGGCCCAATTTTTCTGCCCCTGTTTAACAGGGGCGTTTAAGTACAATTTTTGATGCAATGCTTTGCAGCAGGGCTAATTTCTTCAATAAAACTAGAGTATATGGGAGAGGTTGCAGTGTCGTGGCACCAGCACCAGTGCCTAAGGCCCAATTTTTCTGCCCCTGTTTAACAGGGACATGTAATTACAATTCTTGATATAATATTTCACAGGAGGGCCCGTTCCTGTGCCCACCCAGAGTAACTGTGAGGACTTATAGTGTTGTGGCACCAGCACCACAACCACCAAAGGTCAATTTTTCTACCACTGTTCAACAATGGCATGTAATTACAATTCTTGATATAATCGTTCACAGCAGGGTGCTCCAGCGCCCACCAAGAGTTACTTTGAGGGCTTACAATGTTGTGGCAAAACCAACACCTTGTTCCGCCATTTCTGCAGAGCATATAGGGCAGGCCCCTACTCTCAAACATCCAACTTACAAACATCTCCTACTTGCAAACGGAAGGAGACAACAGCAAGTGAGATGAAAAAAGATGGACGACAAAACAAATTATACAAGGGTGATAACCCTTCCCTATGTTTTCCAAAAAGCTTAAAAATAGTTTTTTTGACTGGAGCTACACTTTAAAAATGTACCAGTTGAAAATTACAAACAGATTCAACTTAACACAACAAACCTACACAGTCCCTGTCTTGTTTGCACCGCCTGTATACTGCTGTTCTGAGTACATAGGGCCTGGGGGCCACACGCATTTCCTTTTTTTAATATGGGTACGGGGTTCCCCTTAATATGCGTACAAGACCCAAAAGGGGCTGGTAATGGGCAGGGAGGGCTACCCATGCCATTTTTCTCAATGATTTTCAACCATATTGCAGGAACCAGATATAACATTAAAACCACAAGCAGTTTTAAATTATGTTATTTCCGTTTAATGTCATTTTGTGCAGGGACTGTTCTAAACATGGGAAACACGTGGCACTTCACAGGCATAATACAGACACCCCCCAGGCACCATATTTAAAGGAATATTTCCCTTTTTTTTTCACTTTAATCGTCATTAAAATCAGTGCTCCCGCCAAAACGGCCATTTTTAAAAACATTTTAGGCATTGACCCATGTCCCCTGGGGCAGGAGCCAGGTCCCCAAACCCTTTTTAGGACAGTATCTTGCATATTAGCCGTTAAAATTAGCACTTTTAATTTCGAACGTTCGAGTCCCATCGACTTCAATGGGGTTCTAAAGTTCTTACGAATTTGGGGTCCGTTCGAAAGTTCTGGTGCGAACCGAACCGGGGGGTGTTCGGCTCATCCCTAGTTGTAAGTCATTTTCAAGTTTTTTGAGGATGGTCGGGTAGTTTATTGTATAGAGTTTAGCTAAGTCACTTGGTATTTTGATACCCAAGTAGGTTATTTCTCTATCATTCCATTGAAAAGGAAAATTCACTTTGCATTGAGCCACCGAGTCAGATGTAAGGGAAATGTTAAGTGCATATGATTTATCGAAGTTAATTTTAAAGTTGGAAATCAGGGCAAACTGGCGAAATTCTTTTAAAAGGACTGGGAGAGTGGTATGTGGGTCAGATAGAAACAGTAGAATATCGTCTGCGTATGCAGCTAGTTTACTAGTCTTACTGCCTGTATGAACGCCTTTGATATCGGGATTTTGTCTGATGCTGTTGAGCAGGGGTTCTAGGGTCAGTATAAACAGGATAGGGGATAAGGGGCAGCCTTGCCTAGTCCCGTTTCTGATGGAGAAGGCATTCGACAGGGTGTGATTGACTCTAATTCTTGCAGATGGATTCCGATAAAGGGACTGAATAAAATTAAGCAATTGAGGCCCAAAGCCAATGTAAATAATTTCTAATAATTTCAAAGCATTTTGAATCATTTCTAATCACTTCAAAGCATTTCAAATCATTTCATTCATTTCTGTCACATACCGCGCTCCGATTCCAATCCAGTCCCATCTTCGATGCACCGTTTCACTCCGGCGTGCCCCAGTTGATCTCGGCCTCATTTCAGTACATTCTCCAGAGACGGATTCACTTGTCAGTCATGGGTTCAGTCACTGATTCTTGTCTCTGTCATGGCATATCATTTCTTGTCACGTAGTACGATCCGATACGAATCCAGTCGCATCCAAAGATGTACCGATTCGCTCCGGTGTGCACAGTTTTTTCGGCCTCATTTCAGTACATGCTCCAGAGATGGATTCACTTGTCAATTGTGGGTTCGGTCACTGATTATTGTCTCTGTCATGGCATATCATTTCACTGTCATGTATCATGTTCCGATTCTAATCCAGTCGCATCCGTGATGCACCAATTCGTTCCGGGCGTGCCCCAGGTTTTTTCGGCCTCATTTCAGTACATGCTCCAGATTCCAGTTCATTGTCAGTCACAGTTTGCGGCTCACCAATTCGTGCCTCTGTCTTGGGTAATAATTTCACTGTCACGTATTACGTTCCGATTCAAATCCAGTCGCATCCGTGGTGCAACAATTCTTTCCGGCGTGCCCCAGGTATTTTCGGCCACATTTCAGTACATGCTCCAAGAGTCTGTTCGTTGTCAGTCGCAGTCGCAGCAGGACCGATTTGTGCCTCTGTCATGGCGTGTGCCTCTGCTATGACAATCATTTCATTAATTTCATCATTTTACTAATTTCCCTGTCACATACTGCACCCCGATTCTAATCCAGTAGCATCCAAGATGCACCGATTTGTCCCGGCATGCCCCAGTTATCTTGGCCTCATTTCATTCTGTGCTCCACAGTCCAACTCATTGTTTGTCGCGGCATACCAATTCGTGCCTATATCATGGCAAAACATTTCACTCATTTCATTTCACAAACTTATCGCTTGAGTCAAATCCACTCAAACCAACAGCACATTGATCCGCACCCATCATTTCAGCCTTACAGGTATAGTTCAACCGATTCATATCGGATGAATTTCATACACTCTACAATCACTTCATATCAGATTTATTTCATACAACCAATTCGTATAGGATTCATTTCATACTTATAAACCGATTCCTATCGGATTCATTTCATACACATCCAAGAACAACTTCTTGCAATCATTGCAAGCAGGCATCCAATTACAAACTTCTTGCAATCGCTACAAGAACGCACCCAAGCCTAACGCCCTGCAATCGTTGCAAACACATATCCAAGCACTAACTTCTCGCAATCATTGCAAGCTCGCATCCAAGCATAACTTCTTGCAATCGTTGCAAACACACATCCAATCACAACTTCTTGCAATCATTGCAAGCATGCAACCACGCATAACTCCTTGCAATCATTGCAAGCATGCATCCAAGCATAGACTTCTTGTAATAGTTGCAGGCACACATCCAAGCATAAGTTTCTTGCAATAATTGCAGGCACACATCCAAGCATAAACTTTTTGCAATCATCACAAACATGCATCCAGGCATAACTCCCTGCAATCATTGCGAGCAAATGTCCAAGCACAAACTTATTTGCAATCATTGCTGACACGCAGTTCTGGCTAGCTCAGTAGATTGCATTAGGCCTGGATACTTCCTAAATGTATATAATATAACGGGGTACTAATATTTATAGGTAAAGTTGATCCAGGGAAAAATCCCATTGCCTCTGGGGGGATCAGGAAGGAATTTTTTCCCCTGCTGTAGCAAATTGGAGCATGCTCTGCTGGGGTTTTTTGCCTTCCTCTGGATCAGCTGTGGGTGTAGAATTGGGTATGTTGGATTGTACCATATTTTATTTATTTATTTATTTATTTTATTATGGTTGGACTGGATGGACTTTTGTCTTTTTCGACCTAGGTAGCTATGCACCCTAGCATAACTTCTTGCAATCATTGCAAACACACATTCAAGCACAACACCTGCAGTCTTCGCAAGCACATGCAGTAATACGAACTTCTCACAGTCACTACAAACACATCTCCAGTGACATAAACTCCCTTGCAATCATTGCAAGCACACATTTAAGCACAACTCTTGCAATCGTGGCAAGGCACGCAACTCAGCATAACTTCTTGCAATCATTGCAAGCACATTCCCAGTGGCACACAAACAGCCACACATCATTTTCAGTGGCACTTAATTGGCCACTTGTCTCCAGTGCCATTTTTATACGAGCCACTCACCGTTTCCTGCCTGTGATTTCTCCCTTAGGACAGTTGAGTTCAGCTTCCGTCCTGCACCAGGTATCGTGTTGCTGGCTTCTTCTCATAACACTATCAGGCTATACCTAGCCAGCGTCCAGCATTTCCTATCCTTACAGGACCCCAGAGAGCCATCTGTGTTTACAGCCCATACAGTAAGATCCCCTCTACGTGGCATCCAGAAGCATCAGCCCATTGCCAACAGAAAATGCTTGCCCATCACAACTGCCATCTTTATAGACATGTAAAAAATCCTCGCATGTTCCCCAGTCTAGTCATCCAAGCGGCCATCTACCTGGCCCTTTACAGTTTTCTATGGCCTAGCGAATTCATCATTAGTGGCACTGGCAGCCAGGTACTATACAGACACCACCTGACTCATTTTTAAAAACCATTACATCCTTCAGCTTACGGTCTCCAAAACTCAACAATCCAGACCCGAGGTCTACATTAACCTCTTTCGTATTAACAACTCCATGCAGGCCAGCCTCCCCCTTGACAAGTTGACCCCCATCAGGTCAGTTCTTCACCCATACACGGGGGTGTACCAAGAAGCAGCTTCAGTCTCTCTTGAGAATGTTCAATTCCCCAGGGTCGATCTTTATGTCACGCTTCCTGGTCTTCCTCTCCCAGACACAGGACCCCTTACAGATCCTTAATTTAGATGCTGCGGCAATAGCGGACCTACTAATGTCGGAAGGTTCCATACTACGTGGATCACTATATCAATGTTTATACCGTTTATGTCGCCCCTATCACCCCAGGTAGTGACAGATACCTCAGCAACCACAGGCTTAGCTGCAATTTTTGGCCACCATTGGTTTACAGGTCCATGGCCTCCAGAGATACTCCTAAACCCTGGGTTTACCTGGACTTCCTCCCTCTTCGAGCTATACCTGGTCATGGCAGCCGCTCAACTCTGGGGTCATATCTGGACAGGAAAGGCCGTGGCTTTCACCACTGATAACCGGGCCGAGGCTGATCTTGTTAATGAAGCCAGGTGTGGATCACTTTCAGTTATGTCCTTCCTGCGCAGGCTGCTGCAATTATCTTGGCAGCACCAGTTTAATGTCCACTGTACGTTCATTCCAGGCTGCCATCTTCCAGGACATGTCTACTATCTTTATTAGTTCGCTATTCGGCCTTCTCCCCAGTCTGCTCATACAAGCAGCCATTTACTTAGCCTACTATGGGTTCTGAAGGTCTAGCAAGTTCACCTGCAGCAATCCAGCAGGCCAAGTTCTGTGTAGTCATCACTTGGCCTGCTACCAACACCATTTCATCCTCCACCTTGCAATGGCTAAAACCCAGCAATCAGGCTCCAGGATAGACATCCATCTCTATAAAACAAACAACGTCTGGTGTCCAGTAACCATACTCGACCGCCTACTGTCACTCCTACCTGAACACTCAAACTCTAGTCCCCTATTACCTTTTCCGGGAAAACTCTTGAATGCCTGCCAGTTCATCAAACACGTGGGGGTTCTTCTACGCAGTCTACACCTCGACCCCAGTCAGTACTCTGGTCACTCTTTAATATTGGAGCAGCCTTGGCAGCATCTCGGCCTGGGTCCCAGATCACGTCATTAAGAGACTAAGCAGGTGGAACTCTGCCTACCTCGCCCGGTACATCCCCCAATCCTCAGGTGGAAATGGCACAAGTATTCACCGAACTTTCTCTATAAATAAAGCTAAAATTAATAAAACGACACCCCTACCTGAATGTTTTTGCCCCCTTATTTTGGTATACTGACCATCAGACCAGGGCACACTTCAGGCCCATTTCATGTTGTACGTCTTATGGTAAGTCTATTTGTTCATATCCGTATCGGCCATAGGGCTTCGACCATAAGTAGGAAGGCCAGTATGGTGGCCTGAATTTATGGGAGGAGCCCAGGGGGTATTTAACCAGCCTGCTCGCCTGTGGTCTTTGTCGGTTTCCTGTGCGTGGTACCCACCCTCCCATCCCCTTTTCAGGGTATTTCTCAAATTCATTTCTCTTGACATATATTCATTTTTAATCTAGGATATGCCCGCTTATTTTGGTATACCGACCATCAGACCAGGGCACACTTCAGGTCCATTTCATGTTGTTAGTCTTATGGTAAGTCTATTTGTTCATATCCATATTGGCCATAGGGCTTCGACCATAAATACTGTTCTCATGTAGGTGGAAGGAGCGTAGAAAAAATAACATGAGATGCGAACAAAAGATCAGTCCAACCTGTCTTGGGGAAAACAAATACATTTCTGAGGCTTAGGCAATTAGCAGTGTCTCATGCAGATGCAACAGGTTTGTAATAGGGGTCACTAATGGACCACGGTCGAAAAGGTGCATTGTCCTGGAAAAACAGTGCCATTTTTTATTCATCAAAGGAGCGCTCCTGCAGCAGTAATGGGACAGAGTAGGAAGGCCCAATTTAACAGCTAGGAGTTAATGAACCTAAGAATCCACAGGCCCCCAGCACTGTCAAAGGCACATAGATAGATGAATCCAGATAAACAATACAATGGAGGACGACAGGTAGGGATGGCCGAACGGTTCGCGGTCGTTTCGCGGTGAATTTCGGCTGTTCGCGGTCCGCCCGATCGGCGGACTATTGCCGCTGTTCGCCCGGCGGACTTCCGTGTTTACTGTGTAAAAGAACTTTGACCTATGATGACACATCCATCATGGGGTACAGGACTGCCAATTGAGACATTACAGCACATGGACACTTGGACATTCCCCCTAACTTATAAATAGACCCGATCCGGCGGCCATTTTACATTCTTTCGTATGTCACTATAGGGAGAGGTTGCTGTGTGGAGCAGGGAGAGACTGCAGTGACCCAAATCGCTAGCTATTAGGTCCACAAAAGTTCTTTTAAGGACTGGTATGGTATAGGTGTTAGGTGTAGTTCAGGATATAGGTTTGAGGCACTGCTGTGCTAGTGATTGTTGCAACAGCCTGTCTTTTGTCAGTGTAGAGAGAGGGACAGGATGCTGTGTGCAGCAGGGACAGTCAGTTTAATCATTAGCTGTTACTATTAGGTCCACAAAAGTCCTTTTCAGGACTGGTATGGAAAAGTAGTACAGGATATAGTTTTGAGTGCTATTCAAGTTATTGTTCCAGCAGCCTGTGTTTTGTCAGTTTAAATAGGGACAGGCAGGAAGCTGTGTGTGGCAGTGAGGGACAGTCAGTTTAATCAGTAGCTGTTACTATTAGGTCCACAAAGGTTCTTTTCAGGACTGGTATGGCAATAGGCTTGTACACGTATAATATTCTTTCCTCCAAATATAGAAAGAATATTATACTTGACTTCTGCCCTTCTGCTGCAGTAGTCCTTTATGAGTATAGGGACTGGGGTACAGTCTGCTAATCACAACCTACTAGATCCACAAAGGTCCTTCTAAGGACTGGTAAGGTATAGTGTACTACAGTACATAGGGTTGAGTGAGGTACAGTCTGCTATTCCTTAAGGACTGGTATAGGTCCACAATATATAGGGTTGAGGTGCACTACTGCTGACTGCTGCCCTATACTGCAGCAGTCCTTTATCAGTATAGGGACTGAGGTACAGTCTGCTAATCATTCACAACCTACTAGTTCCACAAAGGTCCTTATAAGAACTGGTAAGGTATGGTGTACTACATTACATAGGGTTGAGTAAGGTACAGTCTGCTATTCTTTAAGGACTGGTATAGGTCCACAATATATAGGGTTAAGGTGCACTACTGCTGACTGCTGCCCTATTCTGCAGCAGTCCTTTATCAGTATAGGGACTGAGAGTTTTGTCACAGGGTCATTTAAAAAATGACAGGCAGAGGTAGGCCCTTCCGCAGGGGTGGTAGGAGTAGGGCAGGAGCAACAGGCTTGAGCCAAAGTGGGAAGTTGCAGAAGGTGCGTTTAATTATTTTAAAGGACGCACCAGACTTGGTTGAGTGGCTCACTCAGCCTTACTCTTCTGCACCCTCCTCATCCTCTCGATCTGCACCCTCTTCTTCACTCTCTGCTATGTGCACCCCCAAAGACACTACCACCAACAACACCACCACCACCACCACATACCTTCCGCTTGAGTCACAGGAATTATTTTCCGATCCATATCAAGACATTTCGGATGCGCAGCCACTCTTGACATTGGATCAGGAAGAGGAGGTAGCAACCACCGCTACTCAGAAGTCTGACGACAGTTCCCAGATCAGCCCAAGGAGGAGGTTGGTCCCCGGTGTTGCTGCCTACTCCGAGATCTCTACTTATAGCGGTGGGGAAGGTGACGTTGATGATGACGTGTCTAGTGATGTCACGTGGGTGCCCACAAGAGAGGAAGAGGAGGGGAGTTCAGAGGGAGATATGGACCAGCAGATAGGGAGGAGAAGCAGGAATAACTTGCATTGCACAGGAGGGATAAAGCAGACTGCTAATGTATCAGGAGCGAGTCATCGACCATGTACAGTCACATCTGACGCTCCCAGGACGCCGGCACATGGCTCTGCAGTGTGGGCTTTTTTTAACGTGTCCGCTGTTGACAATAGTGTTGCCATCCACAATCTTTGCAGTCAACGCATTAGTCACGGTAAGCCCAACACTCACTTAGGGACGACCGCCTTAAGAAGGCACATGAGCAGCCATCACCGAGCCCAGTGGGAGCAACGGGACACACAAAGCCACACTCCAGGCTCTCACCGTCCAGCCTCGTCTTCTACTTCTCCTTCTCTTCTCTCCTCACAATTGTCCTCCACTCCACCTTCCATCACGCCAAGCTCACGTTTTTCTGCAAAAAGGCAGGCTTCTGTGGGCCTAATGTTGGAGCGTAAAAAAAATGATGACGCTGGATAACCCTCTTGCCCAACGGTTGACGGCTGGCTTGTCAGAACTGATAGCCCGCCTACTACTGCCATATAAACTGGTGGACTCGGAGGCCTTTCGAAAATTTGTGGCCATTGGAACACCACAATGGAAGGTCCCAGGAAGGAAGTATTGCTCAGAGAAGGGCATCCCAGAGCTATATGGCCATGTTCAGCGGCAAGTGAATGTATCTCTGGCACACAGTGTCAGTGCCAAGATACATCTGACCACAGACACGTGGTCTAGCAAACACGGGCAGAGAAGGTATATCACTTTTACTGCCCACTGGGTGAACCTTCTGACGGCCGTCAAGCATGTAACCCGTGGCACCCATGTAGATTTGGTTTTACCGCCACAGATTGCATGCAGGCCTGGCTCTTCTTCTCCTCCTCCTCCTCCTCCTACACCATCCTCCTCCCTCTCCTCCTCGGCTGACTCCTCCTTTTCCGCTGCTAGCGTCTCTTCCGCTGCGCCACCCAAGCTCCCCAGAACCTATTCGACATGCCAGGTGAGACATTGCCATGCCGTGCTGCGTCTGTTGTGCCTGGAAGCCAAGAGCCACACTGGCCCGGCACTCCTTTCAGCTTTGCTTTCACAGACAGATCAGTGGCTAACACCGCTCAATTTGACAGTTGGTAAAGTGGTGTGTGACAACGGTGCCAATCTGCTTAGCGCATTGAAACAGGGCAAATTTACGCACGTGCCATGCATGGCAAACGTCTTAAACTTGGTCGTGCAGCGATTCGTTGTCAAATACCCTGGGGTCCAGGACATCTTGCGGCAGGCAAGGAAAATCTCGGCCCATTTCAGAAGATCTTACACGGCCATGGCTCGCCTTGCTGACATTCAGCGGCGACACAATCTGCCGGTCAGACGTCTTATTTGCGATTGCCCGACGCGATGGAACTCAACCTTCTATATGCTTCATAGGCTGCTCCAGCAGAAACGTGCAGAAGTCGCAATGCTGGATGAATTCCCAGGGGGGGCTACTCTATCTGAGACAAGTGAACAACAGGAGTCTGAAGAGGAGTCAGAGGAGGATGGTGCCGGGGCGGATGAGGAGGAGCAAGAAGAGCATGCTTTAAACCTTTCTGGGATCCCTGTTGTTGTGTGTGGATGGGGAGAGGAGAATGAAGAGGACGACATTATCCTGGATGATGAGCAGGAGCCAGGCCACCACACCATTTCCAGTTTAGTGCAAATGGGGGCCTTCATGCTCCAGTGTTTTAATAGGGACCCCCGTATAAAAAGCATAAGGGTCATGGACCAGTACTGGGTGGCAACGTACTTAGACCCCCGGTAAAAACACAAAATGGCGGAAATGTTACCGCCGTCACAGAGGGCTGTCAGAATGGAGCACTTCCAGGCCTTGCTTCGAGAAATGCTGCATTCTGCTTTTGCGTGCGCTGGCAGAGGAGCAATTCCCACTCCCAGAGAAGGAGTTGCGGGTACCAATCCAACAGCGCCTGCAAGAAGAGGCTGGTTTGAAGATGGGTTGGTGACTTCAGATATGAGGTCATTCTTTCAGCCGACCCATCGACAGGTGTCATCCGGATCCAGCATCAGGGAACGCCTAGACCATCAGGTGTCCGACTACATCGGGTTAACGGCCGATGTGGACGCTCTGAGGAGTGATGAACCCCTGGACTACTGGGTGGGCAGGCTTGACCTCTGGCCAGAGCTTGTCCAATTTGCAATCGAACTGTTGGCTTGCCCCTCGTCCAGTGTCTTGTCCGAAAGGACGTTCAGCGCAGCAGGGGGGATAGTGACCGATAAGCGTACTCGCCTAGCTCACGACAGTGTTAACTACCTCACATTTCTAAAAATGAATGAGGCATGGATCTCGGAGGAATTCAACACATGTGACCAGTAGACCATGTATATGTCTAGAAACTATTTTTTTAATCAAGCACACATACCTTCTTTCTTCATTTGGCTCACTTCCTTATCCAAAAAAAGCACACCTTACTCTATGCCGTACCCTCCTGTTTGAAGAGGTTGAGCGGTGTTATATTTCTACTGGGGCTGCTTATCATGAGGGGCTCCCACCATCCCTGTGCTGTGCTGACTTCCTCCTGGGGCTGCTTTTTTATGAAGGGCTCCCACCATCCCTGTGCTGTGCTGACTTCCTCCTGGGGCTGTATCTCTGCTGTGCATATTATGAGGGGCTCCCACCATCCCTGTGCTATGCTCATTATGAGGGGCTCCCACCATCCCTGTGCTGTGCTGACTTCCTCCTGGGGCTGCTTATTATGAGGGGCTCCCACCATCCATGTGCTATGCGGACATCCTCCTGGGGCTGCTTATTATGAGGGGCTCCCACCATCCCTGTGCTATGCTGACATCCTCCTGGGGCTGCTTATTATGAGGGGCTCCCACCATCCCTGTGCTGTGCTGACTTCCTCCTGGGGCTGCTTATTATGAGGGCTCCCACCATCCCTGTGCTACACTGACATCCTCCTGGGGCTGCTTATTATGAGGGGCTCCCACCATCCCTGCGCTATGCTGACATCCTCCTGAGGCTGCTTATTATGAGGGGCTCCCACCATCTCTGTGCTGTGCTGACTTCCTCCTGGGGCTGTACCTCTGCTGTGCATATTATGAGGGGCTCCCACCATCCCTGTGCTATGCTCATTATGAGGGGCTCCCACCATCCCTGTGCTATGCTCATTATGAGGGGCTCCCACCATCCCTGTGCTATGCGGACTTCCTCCTGGGGCTGCTTACGGTGCAGGTGTCAGTGCTGTATATCACGGTGCTGGTGTCAGTGCTGTATATCACGGTGCTGGTGTCAGTGCTCTCTATCACGGTGCTGGTGTCATTGCTGTATGTCACGCTGCTGATGTCAGTGCTCTCTATCATGGTGCTGGTGTCAGTGCTGTATATCACGTTGCTGGTGTCAGTGCTTTATGTCACGCTGCTGATGTCAGTGCTCTATCACGGTGCTGGTGTCAGTGCTTTATGTCACGCTGCTGATGTCAGTGCTCTCTATCACGGTGCTGGTGTCAGATCACTCTATCACGGTGCATGTGTCATTGCTGTATGTCACGCTGCTGGTGATCATCTCCTGCACCCTCTTCTTTGCCTACCCTGACCTTCCCTCTCCTCCATTGCCTTCATGAGCTCCACAGTCCTGATTTGTCACAATTTCACATATAAAAAAAGAATGCTTGTAGTTGTCGATCCCAGATTCACCTCATACATGTGTTATGTCATTGGCCATGTGGTGGGACTATGTTTGCACAGCTAATTATTTTGTGGTTGCAAATTTGACCTGTAGGTTTGCAAAGTTCGCCTCCCATTGAAGTCAATGGGGCCCGCCGCGAACGTTATAGTTCGCAAACTATCGGCCGCGTTTGCGGTCCGCGTTCGCGAAACGTCGCGTCGGAAGTTCATCCATCACTAACAACAGGTGTCTCCCACTGCTGGCAACACAGCATTTTTTCCAGTTAGAAAAAGAAGATGGTAAAATGGAAAATTATATACTCACTTTTCCATAATTTTCCTTTCCTGGTGCATCTTCATGGCAGTATACATATGGGTTGTGACTCCGTCCCCACAACCTGATAGGACTGGTTAACTATAAATTAAAGACAGACCCAGCTCACAGCATTCTCTGTAACTCTCACCATTTGGGTGGGCATCTGTATCAGAGCATATGTACCTGACCAGTGAGTCCACTTGGGCAGAGGGTGGTCTCCCTTACGTGTCCGACTCGTGGCCCCTGGTAGATAAGACAGGTGGCTTAGGAGTGTGGAGGAGTATGAGAGCCTGGTAGGTGAGTCCTGATGCTGGTAGAGAAGGGTCTTCAGACAACTAGGTGGAGAACAGGAATGCAGGCAGCGGGTACTGAGAAGGAGACGGTAAGGTAAGTCCAGGTACAGGCCGGGTTCAGCAACGTGCAGGCAGCGAGGTACAAGGGAGCAGACAGGAGCAAGGTCAAAATGAGCCAGAGGTCAGGTGCGGGCGGATATCCAGGAAGGTCAGAAGAGCAAGCCGAGTCAATAGGTAGTCAAGCTGAAATTCAGGTTCAGGGAACAAGGTCACGGGGAGCTGTTGATCAAGCAGCACTGATCAATGGGTTCAGCCAGACTAAATAGGCCAGCCGGCACCAAACAGCATGCACGTGTGTGCACGCCAACACACGCGTGCATGCGCCAACGCGCACAGACGCGTGCGAACCCGCAGTGCGCGCCCGAACACCCGCGTACGCACCAGCGCCCCCAGAAGCACACGAGTCGATGCCCACAGGAACGTGCGCGCGCATCCGTGCACCAAAATGCGCACCAGGGTTAGCTAGCACACGCGCACGAGTGCCCACAGAAGCGCACACAGCCACGCGCTCAGGAACACGAGCGCCAACGCGTGCCACCGCACACCGGCGCGAGCCAGGACGGCCAGCCATCCGTCCAGTCAGGTAAACTCTCTGACAGTGCCCCCTTCTCAAGGGCAGACTCCGGATGCCCAGATGAGTCAGTTTGGAAGCATGTGAATTCTTGAACACCCGTAAGAGTTCTTCGACGTGTAAATTGTTTTCGGGTTCCCACAAGTTATCTTCGGGCCCATACCCTTTCCACTTAATGAGGAACTTGATTCGGTTACGACGTCTTTTACAGTCCAGAATGGCTTCAACCTCGAATTCCTCCTCGTTGTCAACAATAACCGGACTCTGGGGGGCCGATGCTACGGCCAGCAAAGGGATTCGGGACCACAGGTTTCAAGAGAGACACATGAAAAACTGGGTGGACTTTTAAAGAAGCAGGTAGGTCAAGTTCATAGGTTACGTTGTTAATCCTTCTTTTCACAGAGAAGGGACCCAAAAACTTGGGACCCAGTTTCTTAGAGGGGCACGCCAGCTTCAAATTTGTCGTGGATAGCCAGACCTGGTTGCTGTTCTCCAAGACAAGTTCCCCACGCTTCTTCCCATCATAAAACTTCTTATAGTATTCGTGGGATTTGACCATGGTTTCCTGAAGCAGCTTGTTGTTGGCAGAGAAAAAGTCCAGGGTTTCAGAGACTGCTGGCACAGTACATTCAGGTACCGAACTTGGTAAGAAAGACGGGTGAAAACCGTAATTGGCGAAAAATGGTGTCTGATTGATGGCTGAGTACAAGGAGTTGTTGTATGAGAACTCGGCCAAAGGGAGCAAGGAGGCCCAATCATTCTGCGAGAAAGTAGAGAAACACAGGAGATACTGTTCTAAAGTTTCTCTCAGTTTGGCCGTTCGTCTGTGGGTGGTATGCAGAGGAGAATGCCAGTTCGGTTTCCAGGGAACCACAAAGGGTTTTCCAAAACCTAGAGGTGAACTGGAAACCACGATCCAATACGATGTTCGTTGGGATTCCGTGCAGTCTAATTACTTCTGTGATAAAAATTTTCACTGTTTCCAAAGCTGAAGGGGTGCCTTTCATAGGCAGAAAGTGCTCCATCTTCGACAACCTGTCCACTACCACGAAGGTGGAGGAGAAACCTTCTGATGGGGGAAGCTCAACAATGAAATCCATCGCAATCATACTCCATGGCCTTTCTGGGACCGGTAAAGGCTTCAACAGACCCCATGCCCTTGCTCGGCTGACCTTGTTTCGGCCACAAACACTGCATGACTCGACATAGTCCCTGAAATCCCTGGTCAGATAAGGCCACCAGAAGGTACGCTGCACCAGGTCAATCGTTTTTGAGGGCCCAAAGTGACCAGCAAGCTTATGGTCATGACCCAATTCAAGCACGTGTACCCTTAGGTCTTCCAGGACCACAATCTTGCCGTTATGCCAAAAAAGGCCATCCTTGGCACAAATTTCATCGGATGGGGTCATTCCGATAGAAGCCTGTTTTATCCAAGACACAAGATCCCCTTGCAGGAGTAGAAAATTTCCAGGAGGTAGGATGGTATCCATGGGTTGAATTTCCTCAGTGTCATGGAACATTCGGGAGAGGGCGTCAGGTTTGACATTCTTGGAGCCGGGACCTGGAAGCATGAAAAGAAAAATGCCTCTTGGCTGTCCTCAGATACTCCAAGTTCTTATGGTCTGTGCACACCAGAACAGGATGTGCGGCACCCTCTAGGAGATAGCGCCATTCCTCCAGTGCCACTTTGATGGCCAGAAGCTCTCGGTCTCCTACATCGTAATTCCTCTCCGAAGAAGACAATTTACGGGAGAAAAATCCCACTGGGTAAAGGAGAGCTTTAGCACCCTGACGCTGGGAGAGTACCACGCCCACTGTGATTTAATTGCCCTTCGTCAACCTCCAGGAGGAAGGGCAATGCCGGATCTGGATGCTTGAGAATGGTTGCTGATGTGAAAAGTCCCTTGAACTTTTCAAAGGCCACCTGTGCTTCGGGAGTCCAGCAGAATCGGATTCCTTGTTTAGTTAGCTCCGTTATGGGAGCGATTATGGAAGAAAACCCTTTAATAAACTTCCTATAGAAGTTGGCAAAGCCAATAAAGCGCTGTACCCCCTTTTTGTCAGCAGGTGCGGGCCAGTCCAGGATAGCGGCAACTTTCTCGGGATCCATCTTAATGCCTTCAGCTGAAATGACCAGGCCAAGGAATTGCACACATTGGATCTCATATTCACATTTCTCCGGTTTGGCGTAAAGCCCATGTTGCCTTAGACGAGCCAGTATGTTCCGGACATGCCTGCGGTGATTGAATAAGGATAAAGAGAACACCAAAATGTCATCCAGGTAGACAATGACATACCGGTCCAGGTAGTCATGAAAAATGTCATTGACGAAGTGCTGGAACGTCGCTGGGGCGTTACATAGTCCAAACAGCATAACAAGATACTCGTAATGACCGAATCGAGTACGGAAGGCCGTCTTCCACTCGTCTCCTTTTCGGATGCGGATGAGATTGTACACCCCGCAAAGATCCAGCTTAGTAAAGATAGTGGCCGTTCCCAATCTCTGGAAAAGTTCTGGCACCAGTTGTAGCGGATATCTGTTCTTAATGGTTATTTTGTTTAATTCCCGGTAGTCGATGCAAGGACGTAGGGAGCTGTCTTTTTTTCGACAAAGAAAATGCCTACACCGGCCCGGGAAAGTGGAGGGGCGAATGAACCCCTTCGTCAGGTTCTCGTCTATATAGTCCTTCAGGGTACCCAACTCCTGCTCGGTTAATGCAAAGATCCTTCCAAAGGGAACTTCCGTTCCTGGTAAAAGTTCTATTGGGCAGTCATATGGTCTATGTGGAAGGAGAGTCTCTGCTACTTTTTTGCTAAAGACATCCAAGAAGTTGTGATAAGGTTTAGGAATAGAGTGGCATAGCTCAGTATCCGACTTCACACAGAGTAGCTGGGATGGCTTGCAAGATGTCCCACAAAGGCAATGCTGATGACAGTACTCGGAAGGAAACTGAACTTCCTTCACACACACACACACACCTGTGGCCCAGTCAATGCTGTGGTCAATACTGGGGTTGTGAGCCTGCAACCAGGGCATTCCCAATACAATCAGGGAAAGGAAAAGAGGGAAGGACATCCAGGCATAAAAGTTCTTGATGTTGAGAACCAATGGTGGCCAACAGAAGAACAGTTTCCTGGATGACTGGACCAGAGCTGAGAGCAGAGCCGTCCGCCAAATGTACTGTAAGGCCCCGGGCCTTAGGTCGAAGGGAAATGCCATGGTTGGTAGCGAAGGCCAGGTCTATGAAGCAGCTACACGCCCCAGAGTCAACGATGACTGACACTGGGATAGTCCTTCCGGAAAGCTGTAAGACAACGGCAAGAGCCAGGTGACAACCAGTCTTAGACAAGGCAGGTGCATTCAAGGAAGAGAGAGGTAGGCACTTATGTGTCTTGTTGGGACACGATCTTGCATAGTGTCCAGGTTCTCCACAGTACAGGCACAGGTTGTGGGCCCGTCTGTGCATCTTTTCTTCTGGGGTAAGAGACGGGCGGAGCAGGCCAAGTTGCATGGGCTCTGGGGCCTCAGCAGTTGTGTTAGGAGAGACGGGGCACAGGACTGGGCACCCTTGGCAGCATCCAGATGGGATGAGGGTGACCGGAAGATCTTTCAGAACGTATCTCTCTCAATCGGCGATCAATCTGAATTGACAGATTAATAAGTGCATCCAGGGTCTGAGGCACACCGACATGTGCCAGCTCATCCTTCAGGGGTTCAGACAGGCCCATGCGGAATTGATGACGCAGGGCCATGTCATTCCAATCTCAGAGCTCCAGCGTCTGAATTCCTGCTCTGCGACCCTGCTGCAAGGAATGCAGCGCCGTCTCGGCCATTGTGGTTAACTGGGGATCCTCATAGAGCTGTGACATAGCTGTCAAGAAACTGCCAAGAGAATCCAGAGACTCTGATTTTTGCACCAGCAGGCAGTGGTCCCAGGTTTGAGGCTCGACGGACAGGTGGGAGATGACGAATCCCACATTTGTAGCCTCCAGGGAAAAGGTACGGGGTCGAAGAGGGAAATAGAGCTCACAGGCATTGCAAAAAGCGAGGTACTTGCTTCGTTCACCAGAAAACCTTTCGGGCGTGGGTACCCTGGGTTCAGGAGGGAGCATCACTACTGAGGGTGCTTGGGTGAGACTGGCAGAAGCTGTTCCTTGGGGAGAAGGAGATGAGGACAGAGCCTGGACTTGTTCTTCCAATCTCGAGTAGCCATCCTGTAGGCTCTTAACCGCTTGGGTGAGGTCCGCTAAGTGCCTACAAATAGTGATGGACGAACTTCCGACGGGATGTTTCGCGAACACGGACCGCGAACGCGGCCGATAGTTCGCGAACCGTAACGTTCGCGGCGGGCCCCATTGACTTCAATGGGAGGCGAACTTTGCAAACCTACAGGTCAAATTTGCAGCCACAAAATAATTACTAGCTGTGCAAACATAGTCCCACCACATGGCCAATGACATAACACATGTATGAGGTGAATCTGGGATCGACAACTACAAGCATTCTTTTTTTATATGTGAAATTGTTGTGACAATTCAGGACTGTGGAGCGCATGAAGGCAATGGAGGAGAGGGAAGGTCAGGGTAGGCAAAGAAGAGGGTGCAGGAGATGATCACCAGCAGCGTGACATACAGCAATGACACCTGCACCGTGATAGAGTCACCTGACACCAGCACCGTGATAGAGAGCACTGACATCAGCAGCGTGACATACAGTAATGACACCTGCACCGTGATAGAGTGATCTGACAACAGCACCGTGATAGAGAGCACTGACATAAGCAGCGTGACATAAAGCACTAACACCAGCACCGTGATATACAGCACTGACAGCAGCACCGTGATAGAGAGCACTGACATCAGCAGCGTGACATACAGCAATGACACCTGCACTGTGATAGAGTGATCTGACAACAGCACCGTGATAGAGAGCACTGACATAAGCAGCGTGACATAAAGCACTAACACCAGCACCGTGATAGAGAGTACTGACATCAGCAGCGTGACATTCAGCAATGACACCTGCACCGTGATAGAGTGATCTGACACCAGCACCGTGATAGAGAGCACTGACATCAGCAGCGTGACATAAAGCACTCACACCAGCACCGTGATATACAGCACTGACACCGGCACTGTGATATACAGCACTGACACCAGCACCGTGATATACAGCACTGACACCTGCACCGTAAGCAGCCCCAGGAGGAAGTCAGCATAGCACAGGGATGGTGGGAGCCCCTCATAATCAGCATAGCACAGGGATGGTGGGAGCCCCTCATAATCAGCATAGCACAGGGATGGTGGGAGCCCCTCATAATATGCACAGCAGAGGTACAGCCCCAGGAGGAAGTCAGCACAGGGATGGTGGGAGCCCCTCATAATAAGCAGCCCCAGTAGAAATATGACACCGCTCAACCTCTTCAAACAGGAGGGTACGGGCATATAGTACGGTGTGCTTTTTTTGGACAAGGAAGTGAGCCAAATGAAGAAAGAAGGTCTGTGTGCTTGATTAAAAAAATTGTTTATAGACATATACATGGTCTACTGGTCACATGTGTTGAATTCCTCCGAGATCCATGCCTCATTCATTTTTAGAAATGTGAGGTAGTTAACACTGTCGTGAGCTAGGCGAGTACGCTTATCGGTCACGATCCCCTCTGCTGCGCTGAACGTCCTTTCGGACAGGACACTGGACGAGGGGCAAGCCAACAGTTCGATTGCAAATTGGGCAAGCTCTGGCCAGAGGTCAAGCCTGCCCACCCAGTAGTCTAGGGGTTCATCACTCCTCAGAACGTCCACATCGGCCGTTAACCCGATGTAGTCGGACACCTGACGGTCTAGGCGTTCCCTGATGCTGGATCCGGATGACACCTGTCGATGGGTCGGCTGAAAGAATGAAGTCATATCCGAAGTCACCAACACATCTTCAAACCGGCCTCTTCTTGCAGGCGCTGTTGGATTGGTACCCGCAACTCCTTCTCTGGGAGTGGGAATTGCTCCTCTGCCAGAGCACGCAAAAGCAGAATGCAGCATTTCTCGAAGCAAGGCCTGGAAGTGCTGCATTCTGACAGCCCTCTGTGATGGCGGTAACATTTCCGCCATTTTGTGTTTTTACCGGGGGTCTAAGTACGTTGTCACCCAGTACTGGTCCTTGACCCTTATGCTTTTTATACGGGGGTCCCTGTTAAAACAGTGGAGCATGAAGGCCCCCATTTGCACTAAACTGGAAGCGGTGTGGTGGCCTGGCTCCTGCTCATC
Source organism: Lithobates pipiens (assembly GCF_037356315.1). Lineage (NCBI taxonomy): Eukaryota > Metazoa > Chordata > Amphibia > Anura > Ranidae > Lithobates > Lithobates pipiens. Next base: position 212,021,509 of record NW_027507784.1, read on the forward strand.
ATCCAGGATAATGTCGTCCTCTTCATTCTCCTCTCCCCATCCACGCACAACAACAGGGATCCCAGAAAGGTTTAAAGCATGCTCTTCTTGCTCCTCCTCATCCGCCCCGGCACCATCCTCCTCTGACTCCTCTTCAGACTCCTGTTGTTCACTTGTCTCAGAGTAGCCCCCCCCGGGAATTCATCCAGCATTGCAACTTCCTCATCTTCCCGCTCCTGCTCCTCCACAGCTTGATCAATGACACAACGCAATGCACGCTCCATAAAGAAGGCATAAGGTACCATGTCACTGTCGAATAGGTTCTGGGGAGCTTGGGCGGCGCAGCGGAAGAGACGCTAGCAGCGGAAAAGGAGGAGTCAGTCGAGGAGGAGAGGGAGGAGGATGGAGTAGGAGGAGGAGGAAAAGAAGAGCCAGGCCTGCATGCAATCCGTGGCGGTAAAACCAAATCTACACGGGTGCCACGGGTTACATGCTTGACGGCCGTCAGAAGGTTCACCCATAATATTGATATTAATTATTGTATACTAAACTGTACTATTTGCACATTTTCTTTGTTGTAGAAAATCTGTACCCATCTGAACTAAATTAACCCCTGAAGAAGGACATTTTAGTCCATAACATGTAATGTGTTTTACATCTGTATGTTTCATCACTAGTCCGTCCCACACCAGGACAGTAGTTTGCTCATACAACTGTACAATTGGGGATCAGATATTGTTTTTATGTATTGATCTATATGCATACTATTTCTATACAAAATAAAAATACATTTATACTTTTTAAATGTAATTTTTTGGTCTGTCTATAATAGACCCTTAGGGGTTCCAACCGTGCCTTTTGGCACCGGGTTTTCTTTTTATCCCTATAAATATAGTTTGAAAGTTGAAAAATGCCCTACACTTTTCAATTATATTTATCTTTTAAATTGAGGAACAAAGACTAATTGATTTTCTTGCAAGAGCCCATGTAGAATAAAGCACAAAGCTGTTTGAACCAATGAATATGATTTATGTACTCGTAAGTTATAAAATATTGAACAGTAGAAACACCTTAGCAGCAAATTTGAAATGTATTCCCAGTCTTTCAGAAGGCAGAGATATTTATCTTTTCTTAGAGAGAAACACAAGGGTTTGGATGATTTGCCTCTGCTCACATCATTCAGCCCTTGAATGGTTTGAAAATGTTTTATTTCTAAGGTCTTTAAGGCCACTTGTATACATTTGTTCACAAGTTCTCACATTTTTCAAAACAGGAACAATAGCAAATTCCACATTTTCAGTACTGAGTCATTTATATAAAATTAGAGTTTAATTCAGTTTTTTTTATGAATCTGCACACTCTATAGAATCTGCAGAGATGTGCAATATGTGTCATGATATGTGCGAGATAAATTACTACAATTTTAAGGTTTGTAGTTAGTGGCTGAATTTTCTAGCTCCATGCACAGTCCTATCCTATACTTACAGTATATATTAAATGAGCAATGAATGAAAAAGATATACAAATGACAGCAGAACATACTAGTAATATAGAAAAGGAAACACTTAAATGATAATTTAAGTTGTTGCCTTTTTTATAATCTAAAAAAGCCGTTTACTGGCTTCTCTCAAATGACCTTTATGCCCTTTAGACATGTGAAAAATGTTAAAAAATGTGTTTTGTTTCATCTTGTTATTTAACTAATGTTGTTTAGTTAGATTTGTTAAATTCTTTAATTCGTTTTCAGTATTTATTGTGTTTAGTTTTTATACATTTTCACATTAGCTTTGAATCTTTTAAAGTGGTTGTAAATGTTAATAATATTTTTTTTTAAATAACAAACATACCAATACTCATCTGCTCTGTGCAACCCCGATTCTTCTTCTGGGGTCCCCCGCTGGTGCTCCAGGACCCTCCTCTTCTTAGCGTGCCCCCCCCACCCCACTTTGGGTGCTCCCAAGTCCCACTGCTGCGTCCATTGACAGTGGGACTCGGCTCCACCGCCTGTGTTACAGCTTTTTGTGGACAGCAGCCAATGGCTCCCACTGCTTTCAATCTGTCCAATGAGGAGATCGACAGCGGCTGGTGTCGCTGTGCTCATGCACATTGTTAGATTGGATCGGGTTCAGATAAGAAAAAGGGGGGTCAGGGGGGGGAGCTGCATCACAGAAGGTTTTTCACCTAAATGCATAGAATGCATTAAAGCAGTTGTTAAGCCACTAACTGATCATTTTATAGTCCTCTCTGTCACATAAAAACCTGTATCCTAGTGCTTGTGCTTTATAATAAAAAGCCATTTTCTACTTGGTTTAATGGTGTCTTCCAGTGATCACATATCTCCAGGCACTCAGCTCTCCCTATATGATATCTCCAGTAAGCGGGACCGAGATTCCCCCTGTTGACATCGGCCAGGGAGGCCAGGAAGAAAGAAGAAAGCCAGGAGTCATGTGATCGCTGAAAGACACTGTTAAAACAGCTAGAAATTGGCTTTTTTTTTATAAGGCACAGGCACTAGGATACAGCTTTTTATTTGTCAGTCACTTTTGAAGCAGTGGGGAGAGGAGCAGAGCGGTGCTAGTGAGAGCTGACAGGCAGGGAGGGGAAGAGGAGGAGGACAGAGAGAGACAGAGGAGAGCTGCAGATAGCAGCATATGACAGAGGCCCATACTTTAACCACAGTGTCAGGGCTCAGCAGCCCGCTATATCATGGTCAATGTACAGAGGGGAGGGTAGAAACTAGCAGGATCAGCTAGGTATTTCAGGTGTTACAGGGGGCCAAAATACACAGCAGAAACATTGTGCTGTTATTCATGCTTTAAGGAAACAGGATCTATCTTTATTTGGGGTTAACAAATGCTTTAAGGTAAAAAACCTTGAAGCTTTACAACCACAATGGTTCAACCAAATTAAAAAATGTGATCACATTCAAAAAATGTCATCGTATTTGAAAACATTGACCTTGGCCAGCCCCTTTCATTTATATTTAATTATCTTTTTTACCCTTTGTACCAGTTTACCTTTTGTTACCTACCATAATTATAGTTTTAAATCATGTGCATTAACATATTACATTTTGGACCTGCCAGCCTTGTCTGCTGGTGCCTTGTGTGGATGTGCTGCTATGCCCTCCGGCTTCCATCTCCACTTCCGGGAGCCGTGACGCACACTGCTAGTCTCCTCATTAGACGCCTGATGGGTGGATGTGTCTCACTGTGCGCGACGTCACGCAATTCACGCAGGATGTGCAGCATCTTTTTTATTGCTGCTACATCCTTGCAGTTGAGTTTTACACACTGCTGGCATTATGGGGGTAGTTCGGAGCCGCCAGACCGGAGATATATATTCCCCGGCTGACGGAAGCCCTCCCTCCCCCCACCCTGCCATGCGGCGTGACGATGGTGGGATGACTTGCGGTGATGCTCATGGGGGCGGCTCTATGGGGGTGTGGCTACTTGAGACTTTTTATACACCAGATCACATGCAGTCTTTTCATTTAATCTCTCACTCCTTCACTGCATTCCTATTGCTAACAGGCACCACCGCACTTCCATTTACCGGCTTCATTGGCTTTTTTATTTCACTTAACGTTTATTTACGGTGGTTCACTTATTATCCCACCCTCATATTCACAGTTATGTTTGGTCCCCTCACTTTTTTGCTCGGTAAGCCCTCACGTTTATATTTTCCTTTTCTTCTTAACATTCAGCTCCCCTTATTATCTTTCTTAATCCTTCACTCTCTCCACTTCTTGCAAACCTCTTAATGGTTCTAATTTTTCACTCTCTCTATAGAAGTGCCCCATGGTGACTCCATGCCTGCTTGTGCTGCGGCCTTTGTGGCTATCTGCATTGAGTCACCCACCACGGCTCCCGGTTAGGGGTGTATACTGGACGGCTTGCGGCACCCACCTACTAGACCACTAGTACACTCACCGAAGTGAGTAAGCATGTATTAGGTGTTGGGTGACCTGTTTACCCCACCCACCCTCTTTCATGCGTTTTTATTAGTATTGTTATATTTTTTTATTTACCTTACTTTTGAATATCATATTACTCTTTATTATAGATTGAACACGTGCTCTGCTCCTGATGAGTGGTACAAAGGCCACGAAACGTGCGTAGAGCTATCATATGCCGTACTTCTTTTGAATATATTCAGATTCTGACATTACTATATATGACCCTAATTGGTGCACAAAGACCTTGGTCCTGCAGGCATTATGCTACATATGCCTTTATTCAATTCTGCTGCGGTGAACTTTTGGAGTTTTATTATGATACTTTGTGATATCCATGTTATTATCATGTTGTACCATTATTATTATTATTACCATTACCATGTATTGTTTATTACTCTGTTTATCATTGTATTTATTTCTTGTAAATCCAACTGTAACGATTAATAAAATTCCTAGTAGTTCACCTTATACTTTTTTGCTACCACATACTTCATGTAAAGTCCCAATGTCCCCTTTGTTCCCCCTTTTTTTTGAGTATTTGAAAACATTTCAACCGCATTTCAAAACATTTCAACTGCATTTAAAAACATTTCAAATGTGTGTGACAGATGTTTTGGTTTGCGCTGGTACACACTGACACAGATGTTGATGGGACACTAGACGTACAGATGTTTTTGAACACTGGGACATGCCTGCTGTGACAGCTGCTTCATTTGCACTGGTAAGCTCTGATAGATATTGATTGGACACACACTACCACAGATATTTTTTGGCACAGGTACACTGTGACAAATGTTGATGGGGCACTAGTAGTACACCTGACCTAGAAATAACATTTTTAGGAAGGAAGAATGACCATGATTTTTTTCAACAGCAGGAATATGATGTTGTCATTTCTGTTTTGTGTTAAAAATCAAATCAATTGGAACTAGTAACAATTTGAGCATTGGGTTGTTATTTCTGTTAGCTCGGGTAGCCCTTGGTACAATGCACATATATGTTTTATTTAAGCACCTGAATACTGGACAATTCTTTCCTGTCTGGGCCATTTTCAGCTTTCACATTGCATGTTGCTGGGAGACTAGGCTTATAGAGGTTTTGTGCCATGGTACACTGTGTGTGACAGATGTTTTTTATGTGCGCTGGTACACTGAGACAGATGTTGATGGGGCACTAGTCATACAGATTTATTTTTTATTTTTTACAGTCATAGTGGTAGTAGTAGTATTTATTCTTTTTTTCTATTCTATTATTTTCTATTCCAATCTATGCTTTTATTTTCTATTCTATTCAAATATATTATTTTGTATTCTATTACAATTTATTCTATTTGTAATTCAAATTTCTGAAGAAGGTTATATTCTTTTATATTCTATTCCTTTTTTTCTATTCTATTTTATTCTGTTTTACTCTATTCTTTTCTATTTCTTTATTTTCTATTCTGTTCCTTTATGTTCTGTTCCATTCCTTTATTTTCTATTCTATTATTCTTTTGTACTCCATTCCTGTATTTCCTATTCTATTTTAATGTAATCGGAAATTCAAATTTAAATCAAATTCAAAAATGATTTGAATTCAAAAGCGATTTTGAAAGGAATTAAAAAACGGTTAAGCCCCATACACACTACCAGTTTTTCTGCTGAGTTTTTCCTTCAGATTTACCAAAACCATATAATATGAGGTCAAACCTTAGGAGTTTAAATTCGTATGCAATCAGGCAGGCCCTTCTACTACATGGTTTTGGTAAACCTGAAGGTAAAACTCAGCAGAAAAACTGATAGTGTGTATGGGGCTTTAGAATTTTCTTTTGTTTTTTTCAGATTCAAGTGAAAATTCAATACTATTGAAATTTGGATACATCAGGATTTTTGAATAATTAAAAATTTGTCCGAACTCCGATTCAGAATGCAACGAACCACAAATGTCTAATGTTCTTTCCTTTTGTCTGTTTTTAGACAAGCTAGAGGCCTTTCAGTACTTTTCTTATACTTCAAAGTTAGAGACAAGCAAACTATTTTGAGAGAGCTGAATTAATTGAATCAATCAAATAATTATCAATGTTAAAGTATATCTAAAGCCCAAACTTGTATTTTAGAATATGAAATGGTAAAAATCTCATGTCCTTTTTGCCACCTGTGTCCCATTTGAAATTGTTGTCTTCCCCCTTGTGGACGCAGGAACAAGTTATCACGTAATCGCTCCGTCAAATGATGCAGCGATCACATGTAAACAAACCGGCATGATTTCTGGTTCCTCCCTCCCCTCGCTCTGCACACATAGTCCCACAACATGGACACTGACATAACAAAAGTATTAAGTGAATCTGGGATCGACAACGACAAGCATTATTTTTTTATCTGTGAAATTTTGACAATTCAGGAGCGCATGAAGGCCATGGAGGAGAGGCAAGGTCAGGGCAGGCTATGATGGGGATGCAAGAGATGATCAGTGCCACAGTCAGGGCAGCGCAGTCCTGTGCCAGTGTCCCAGTGTGCCAACCTGTGCTAGAGCCCCTCCCTCTGCCCGGGCCCTTACCCCCACCTATGTAGGGCTCCACTGCGGTGGTCCGGAGGTGCCAGTCCAGTGCTGATTCTCAGCCATGGTGCTAGCACTGCCTGCTGATTGGCTTCTCCGCTGCTATGTCCCTCATTGTCTGAAACCAGCACCACAACAGAGACTGAGCACTGACACCAGCATCGTGATAGAGAGCACTGACACCAGCACTGAGACAGAGAGCACTGACACCACACCAGCACAGAGATAGAGAGCACTGACACCAGCACCGTGATATAGCGCACTGACACCAACACCGAGATGGTGCTGGTGTCAGTGCCCTCTATCTCGGTGCTGGTGTGGTGTCAGTGCCCTCTCTCTATCTCGGTACTGGTGTGGTCTCAGTGCTTTCTAACACCGTGCTGGTGTGGTGTCAGTGCTCTCTATCTCGGTGCTGGTGTCACTGCTCTCTATCTCAGTGCTGGTGTGGTCACAGTGCTCGCTATCACGGTGCTGGTGTCAGTGCTCACTATCACGGTGCTGTTGTCAGTGCTCTCTATCTCAGTGCTGGTGTCAGTGCTCTCTATCTCAGTGCTGGTGTCAGTGCTCTCTCTCCATCTCAGTGCTGGTGTCAGTGCCCTCTCTTTGAGATGGAGAGAGAGCACTGACACCAGCACCGAGATAGAGAGCACTGACACCAGCACCGTGATAGGGAGCACTGAGACCACACCAGCACTGAGATAAAGAGCACTGACACCAGCACCGAGATAGAGAGCACTGACACCACACCAGCAATATGATAGAGAGCAGTGAGACCACACCAGCACCGAGATAGAGAGCACTGAGACCACACCAGCACCGAGATAGAGAACACTGACACCACACCAGCACCGTGATAGAGAGCACTGAGACCACACCAGCACCAAGATAGAGAGCACTGAAACCACACCAGCACCGAGATAGAGAGCACTGGGACCACACCAGCACCGAGATCGAGAGCACTGACACCACACCAGCACAGAGATAGAGAGAGAGCACTGACACCAGCACCGAGATAGAGAGCACTGACAGTAGCACTGATACCAGCAACTCCCTGCAGGACCCAAAAATATTACACCGCTCAACTTCTTCAAACAGGAGGGTACGGGCATTAAGTACGGTGTGCTTTTTTTTGTACAAGGAGGTGAGCCAAAGGTATAAAAAAGGTCCGTGTGCTCGATTAAATAAATTGTTTATAGAGTTATGCATATACATGGTCTACTGGTCACATGTGTTGAATTCCTCCGAGATCTATGCCTCATTCATTTTTATAAATGTGAGGTATTCAACACTGTCGTGAGCTAGGCGAGTGCGCTTATCGGTCACGATCCCCCCTGCTGCGCTGAACGTCCTTTCAAGCAGGACACTGGACGACTTCCATTACAAATTGGGCAAGCTCTGGCCAGAGGTCAAGCCTGCCCACCCAGAGGTCCAGGGGTTCATCACTTCTCAAAGTGTCCGCATCGGCCGTTAACCCAATGTAGTCGGACACCTGTCAGTCTAGGCGTTCCCTGATGCTGGATCTGGATGAGACCTGACGATGGGTCGGCTGAAAGAATGACCTCATATCAGAAGTCACCAACACTAGTGATGGACGAACTTCCGACGGGAAGATAGTTCGCGAACCGGAACGTTCGCGGCGGGCCCCATTGACTTCAATGGGAGGCGAACTTTGCAAACCTACAGGTCAAATTTGCAGCCACAAAATAATTAATAGCTGTGCAAACATAGTCCCACCACATGGCCAATGACATAACACATGTATGAGGTGAATCTGGGATCGACAACTACAAGCATTCTTTTTTTATATGGGAAATTGTTGTGACAATTCAGGACTGTGGAGCGCATAAAGGCAATGGAGGAGAGGGAAGGTCAGGGACCAGGGTAGGCAAAGAAGAGGGTGCAGAAGATGATCACCAGCAGCGTGACATACAGCAATGACACCTGCACCGTGATAGAGTCATCTGACACCAGCACCGTGATAGAGAGCACTGACATCAGGAACGTGACATAAAGCACTAACACCAGCACCGTGATATACAGCACTGACTGCAGCACCGTGATAGAGAGCACTGACATCAGCAGCGTGACATAAAGCACTAACACCAGCACCGTGATATACAGCACTGACAGCAGCACCGTGATAGAGAGCACTGACATCAGCAGCGTGACATACAGCAATGACACCTGCACCGTGATAGAGTCATCTGACACCAGCACCGTGATAGAGAGCACTGACATCAGCAGCGTGACATAAAGCACTAACACCAGCACCGTGATATACAGCACTGACAGCAGCACCGTGATAGAGAGCACTGACATCAGCAGCGTGACATAAAGCACTAACACCAGCACCATGATATACAGCACTGACAGCAGCACCGTGATAGAGAGCACTGACATCAGCAGCGTGACATACAGCAACGACACCTGCACCGTGATAGAGTGATCTGACAACAGCACCGTGATAGAGAGCACCGACATCAGCAGCGTGACATAAAGCACTAACACCAGCACCGTGATATACAGCACTGACAGCAGCACCGTGATAGAGAGTACTGACATCAGCACCGTGATATACAGCACTGACACCTGCACCGTAAGCAGCCCCAGGAGGAAGTCAGCATAGCACAGGGATGGTGGAAGCCCCTCATAATGAGCATAGCACAGGGATGGTGGGAGCCCCTCATAATGAGCATAGCACAGGGATGGTGGGAGCCCCTCATAATGAGCATAGCACAGAGATGGTGGGAGCCCCTCATAATATGCACAGCAGAGGTACAGCCCCAGGAGGAAGTCAACACAGCACAGGGATGGTGGGAGCCCCTCATAATAAGCAGCCCCAGGAGGATGTCAGCATAGCACAGGGATGGTGGGAGCCCCTCATAATAAGCAGCCCCAGGAGGATGTCAGCATAGCACAGGGATGGTGGGAGCCCCTCATAATAAGCAGCCCCAGGAGGAAGTCAGCACAGCACAGGGATGGTGGGAGCCCCTCATAATAAGCAGCCCCAGGAGAAAGTCAGCACAGCACGAGGATGGTGGGAGCCCCTCATAATAAGCATAGCACAGGGATGGTGGGAGTCCCTCATAATAAGCAGCCCCAGGAGGAAGTCAGCACAGCACAGGGATGGTGGGAGCCCCTCATAATAAGCATAGCACAGGGATGGTGGGAGGCCCTCATAATAAGCAGCCCCAGGAGGAAGTGAGCACAGCACAGGGATGGTGGGAGCCCCTCATAATAAGCAGCCCCAGGAGGATGTCAGCATAGCACAGGGATGGTGGGAGCCCCTCATAATAAGCAGCCCCAGGAGGAAGTCAGCACAGCACAGGGATGATGGGAGCCCCTCATAATAAGCAGCCCCAGGAGGAAGTCAGCACAGCACAGGGATGGTGGGAGCCCCTCATAATAAGCATAGCACAGTGATGGTGGGAGGTCCTCATAATAAGCAGCCCCAGGAGGAAGTCAGCACAGCACAGGGATGGTGGGAGCCCCTCATAATAAGCAGCCCCAGGAGGAAGTCAGCACAGCACAGGGATGGTGGGAGCCCCTCATAATAAGCATAGCACAGGGATGGTGGGAGCCCCTCATAATATGCACAGCAGAGGTACAGCCCCAGGAGGAAGTCAGCACAGCACAGGGATGTTGGGAGCCCCTCATAATAAGCAGCCCCAGGAGGAAGTCAGCACAGCACAGGGATGGTGGGAGCCCCTCATAATAAGCAGCCCCAGGAGGAAGTCAGCACAGCACAGGGATGGTGGGAGCCCCTCATAATAAGCAGCCCCAGTAGAAATATGACACCGCTCAACCTCTTCAAACAGAAGGGGAACGGGCATATAGTACGGTGTGCTTTTTTTGGACAAGGAAGTGAGCCAAATGAAGAAAGAAGGTCTGTGTGCTCGATTAAAAAAATTGTTTATAGACATATACAAGGTCTACTGGTCACATGTGTTGAATTCCTCCGAGATCTATGCCTCATTCATTTTTAGAATTGTGAGGTAGTTAACACTGTCGTGAGCTAGGCGAGTACGCTTATCGGTCACGATCCCCCCTGCTGCGCTGAACGTCCTTTCGGACAAAACACTGAATGAGGGGCAAGCCAACAATTCGATAGCAAATTGGGCAAGCTCTGGTCAGAGGTCAAGCCTGCCCCCACCCAGTAGTCCAGGGGTTCATCACTCCTCAGAGCGTCCACATCAGCCGTTAACCCGATGTAGTCGGACACCTGACGGTCTAGGCGTTCCCTGATGCTGGATCCGGATGACACCTGTCGATGGGTCGGCTGAAAGAATGACGTCATATCCGGAGTCACCAACACATCTTCAAACCGGTCTCTTCTTGCAGGGCGCTGTTGGATTGGTACCCGCAACTCCTTCTCTGGGAGTGGGAATTGATCCTCTGCCAGCGCACGCAAAAGCAGAATGCAGCATTTCTCGAAGCAAGGCCTGGAAGTGCTGCATTCTGACAGCCCTCTGTGACGGTGGTAGCATTTCCGCCATTTTGTGTTTGTACCGGGGGTCTAAGTACATTGCCACCCAGTACTGGTCCTTGACCGTTATGCTTTTTATACGGGGGTCCCTATTAAAATACTGGAGCATGAAGGCCCCCATTTACACTAAACTGGAAGCGGTGTGGTGGCCTGGCTCCTGCTCATCATCCAGGATAATGTCGTCCTCTTCATTCTCCTCTCCCCATCCACGCACAACAACAGGGGTCCCAGAAAGGTTTAAAGCATGCTCTTCTTTCTCCTCCTCATCCGCCCGGGCACCATCCTCCTCTGACTCCTCTTCAGACTCCTGTTGTTGACTTGTCTCAGATAGAGTAGCCCCCCCTGGGAATTCATCCAGCATTGCGACTTCCTCATCTTCCCACTCCTGCTCCTCCACAGCTTGATCAATGACACGCCGCAATGCACGCTCCATAAAGAAGGCATAAGGTACCATGTCACTGATGGCGCCATGGCTGCGACTGACCAGTTTGGTGATCTCCTCAAATGGCCGCAGAAGTCTGCATGCGTCGCGCATGAGCAGCCACTGGCGCGGTGAAAAAAAAAACAGCTCCCCAGAACCTGTTCTGCCGCAGAGTTCATACAGGTAGACGTTAACTGCACGTTTCTGCTGGAGCAGCCTATCAAGCATATAGAAGGTTGAGTTCCATCGCGTCGGGCAATCGCAAATAAGACGTCTGACCGGCAGATTGTGTCGCCGCTGAATGTCAGCAAGGCGAGCCATGGCCGTGTAAGATCTTCTGAAATGGGCCGGGATTTTCCTTGCCTGCCGCAAGATGTCCTGGACCCCAGGGTATTTGACAAGGAATCGCTGCACGACCAAGTTTAAGACGTGTGCCATGCATGGCACGTGCGTAATTTTGCCCTGTTTCAATGCGCTAAGCAGATTGGCACCGTTGTCACACACCACTTTACCAACTGTCAAATTGAGCGGTGTTAGCCACTGATCTGCCTGTGAACGCAAAGCTGAAAGGAGTGCCGGGCCAGTGTGGCTCTTGGCTTCCAGGCACAACAGACGCAACACGGCATGGCAATGTCTCACCTGGCATGTCGAATAGGTTCTGGGGAGCTTGGGCGGTGCAGCGGAAGAGATGCTAGCAGCGGAAAAGGAGGAGTCAGCCGAGGAGGAGAGGTAGGAGGATGGAGTAGGAGGAGGAGGAGAAGAAGAGCCAGGCCTGCATGCAATCCATGGCGGTAAAACTAAATCTACACGGGTGCCATGGGTTACATGCTTGACGGCCATCAGAAGGTTCACCCAGTGGGCAGTAAAAGTGATATACCTTCCCTGCCCGTGTTTGCTAGACCACGTGTCTGTGGTCAGATGCATCTTGGCACCGACACTGTGTGCCAGAAATACATTCACTTGCCGCTGAACATGGCCATATAGCTCTGGGATGCCCTTCTGTGAGAAATACTTCCTTCCTGGGACCTTCCATTGTGGTGTTCCATTGGCCACAAATTTACGAAAGGCCTCCGAGTCCACCAGTTTATATGGCAGTAGTTGGCGGGCTATGAGTTCTGACAAGCCAGCCATCAACCGTTGGGCAAGAGGGTTATCCGGCGTCATCATTTTTTTACGCTCGAACATTAGGCCCACGGAAGCCTGCCTTTTTGCAGAACAACGTGAGCTTGGCGTGATGGAAGGTGGAGTGGAGGACAATTGTGAGGAGAGAGGAGAAGGAGAAGTAGAAGACAAGGCTGGACGGTGAGAGCCTGGAGTGTGGCTTTGTGTGTTCCGTTGCTCCCACTGGGCTCGGTGATGGCTGCTCATGTGCCTTCTTAAGGCGGTCGTCCCTAGGTGAGTGTTGGGCTTACCGCGACTAATGCGTTGACTGCAAAGATTGCAGATGGCAACGCTATTGTCAGCAGCGGACACGTTAAAAAAAGCCCCCACTGCGGAGCCATGTGCCGGTGTCCTGGGATCGCCAGATGTGACCGTACATGGTCGATGACCGCGACTAATGCGTTGACTGCAAAGATTGCAGATGGCAACGCTATTGTCAGCAGCGGACACGTTAAAAAAGCCCACACTGCGGAGCCATGTGCCGGTGTCCTGGGATCGCCAGATGTGACCGTACATGGTCGATGACTCGCTCCTGATACATTTGCAGTCTGCTTTGTCCCTCCTGTGCAATGTAAGTTATTCCTGCTTCTCCTCCCTATCTGCTGGTCCATATCTCCCTCTGAACTCCCCTCCTCTTCCTCTCTTGTGGGCACCCACGTGACATCAAGTGGTGGTGGTGGTGTTGTTGGTGGTAGTGTCTTTGTGGGTGCACATAGCAGAGAGTGAAGAAGAGGGTGCAGATCGAGAGGATGAGGAGGGTGCAGAAGAGTAAGGCTGAGTGAGCCACTCAACCAAGTCTGGTGCGTCCTTTAAAGTAATTGAACGCACCTTCTGCAACTTCCCACTTTGGCTCAAGCCTGTTGCTCCTGCCCTACCCCTACCACCCCTGCGGAAGGGCCTGCCTCTTCCTCTGCCTGTCATTTTTTAAATGGCCCTGTGATAAAACTCTCAGTCCCTATACTGATGAAGGACTGCTGCAGTATAGGGCAGCGGTCAGCAGTAGTGCACCTCAACCCTATGTATTGTGGACCTATACCAGTCCTTACAGAATAGCAGACTGTACCTCACTCAACCCTATGTACTGTAGTACCCTATACCTTACCAGTCCTTATAAGGACCTTTGTGGAACAAGTAGGTTGTGTGTGACTGATTAGCAGACTGTACGTCAGTCCCTATACTGATAAAGGACTGCTGCGGTCTAGGGCAGCGGTCAGCAGTAGTGCACCTCAACCCTATGTATTGTGGACATATACCAGTCCTTATAGAATAGCAGACTGTACCTCACTCAACCCTATGTACTGTAGCACCCTAGACCAGGTTACCAGTCCTTATAAGGACCTTTGTGGAACAAGTAGGTTGTGTGTGACTGATTAGCAGACTGTACATCAGTCCCTATACTGATGAAGGACTGCTGCAGTATAGGGCAGCGGTCAGCAGTAGTGCACCTCAACCCTATGTATTGTGGACCTATACCAGTCCTTACAGAATAGCAGACTGTACCTCACTCAACCCTATGTACTGTAGTACCCTATACCTTACCAGTCCTTATAAGGACCTTTGTGGAACAAGTAAATTGTGTGTGACTGATTAACAGAATGTACGTCAGTCCCTATACTGATGAAGGACTGCTGCAGTATAGGGCAGCGGTCAGCAGTAGTGCACCTCAACCCTATGTATTGTGGACCTATACCAGTCCTTACAGAATAGCAGACTGTACCTCACTCAACCCTATGTACTGTAGTACCCTATACCTTACCAGTCCTTATAAGGACCTTTGTGGAACAAGTAGGTTGTATGTGACTGATTAGCAGACTGTACGTCAGTCCCTATACTGATAAAGGACTGCTGCAGTATAGGGCAGCGGTCAGCAGTAGTGCACCTCAACCCTATGTATTGTGGACCTATACCAGTCCTTACAGAATAGCAGACTGTACCTCACTCAACCCTATGTACTGTAGTACCCTATACCTTACCAGTCCTTATAAGGACCGTTGTAGAACAAGTAGGTTGTGTGTGACTGATTAGCAGACTGATTAGCAGACTGTACGTCAGTCCCTATACTGATAAAGGACTGCTGCAGTATAGGGCAGCGGTCAGCAGTAGTGCACCTCAACCCTATGTATTGTGGACCTATACCAGTCCTTATAGAATAGCAGACTGTACCTCACTCAACCCTATGTACTGTAGCACCCTAGACCTTACCAGTCCTTATAAGGACCTTTGTGGAATAAGTAGGTTGTGACTGATTAGCAGACTGCAGCAGAAGGGCAGCAGTCAAGTATAATATTCTTTCTATATTTGGAAGAAAGAATATTATACGTGTACAAGCCTATTACCATACCACTGATACCAGTCCTGAAAAGAACCTTTGTGGACCTAATATAGTAACAGCTGCTGATTAAACTGACCCTCACTGCCTCACACACAGCTTCCTGCCTGTCCCTATATAAACTGACAAAACAGAGGCTGCTGGGACAATAACTGGTTACTGGAATAGCACTTTTGTGGACCTGATAGTAACAGTTAATGATTAAACTGACTCTCCCTGCAGCACACACCGTCCTGTCCCTTTCTCTAAACTGACAAGAGACACGCAGGCTGCTGCAACAATCACTAGCACAGCACTGCCTCAAAAATACCAGTCCTGAAAAGAACTTTTGTGTACCAAATAGCTAGCGATTTGGGTCACTGCAATCTCTCCCTGCTCCACACAGCAACCTCTCCCTATAGTGACAGAAGAAGGAATGTAAAATGGCCGCCGGATCGGGTGTATTTATAAGTTAGGGGGAATGTCCAAGCGTCCATGTGCTGTAATGTCTCAATTGGCTGTCCTGTACGCCATGATGGATGTGTCATCATAGGTCAAAGTTCTTTTACACAGTAAACACGGAAGTCCGCCGGGCGAACGGCGCCAATAGTCTGCCGATCGGGCGAATCGCGAACAGCCGAAATCCGCTGCGAAACGACCGCCGGGCGAACCGTTCGGCCATCACTAACCAACACATCTTCAAACCGCCCTCTTCTTGCAGGCGCTGTTGGATTGGTACCCACAACTCTTTCTATGGGAGTTGGAATTCCTCATCTGCCAGCACACGCAAAAGCAGAATGCAGAATTTCTCAAAGCAAGGCCCGGGGGTACTCTATTCTGACAGCCCTTTGTGATGGTGTTAACATTTCCACCATTTTGTGTTTGTACCGGGGTCTAAGTACGTTGCCACCCAGTACTGGTCCTTGACATTTAAGCTTTTTATACGGGGTCCCTGTTAAAACACTAGAGCATGAAGGCCCCCATTTGCATTAATCTGGAAGCGGTGTGGTGGCCTGGCTCGTGCTCATTATCCAGGATATTGTCGTCCTCCTCGTTCTCCTCTCCCCATCCATGGACAACAACAAGGATCCCAGAAAGGTTTAAAGCATGCTCTTCTTGCTCCTCCTCATCCACTCTGGCACCATCCTCCTCTGACTCCTCTTCAGACTCCTGTTGTTGAATTGTCTCAGATAGAGTAGCCCCCCCTGGGAATTCATCCAGCATTGCGACTTCCTCATCTTCCTGCTCCTACTTCTCCACGGCTTGATCAATGACACGACGCAATGCACGTTCGTATAAAGAAGGCATAAGGTACGATGTCACTGATGGCCCCATGGCTGCGACTGACCAGTTTGGTGAGCTCATTAAATGGCCGCAGAAGTCTGCATGCATCGCGCATTAGCAGCCACTGGCGCGGTGAAAAAAAACAAGCTCTCCAGAACCTGTTCTGCCGCAGAGTTCGTACAGGTAGTTGTTAACTGCACGTCCCTGATGGAGCAGCCTATCAAGCATATAGAAGGTTGAGTTCCATCACATCGGGCAATCGCAAATAAGAAGTCTGACTGGCAGATTGTGTCGCCGCTGAATGTCAGCAAGGTGAGCCATGGCTGTGTAAGATCTTCTGAAATGGGCCGAGATTTTCCTTGCCTGCCGCAAGATGTCCTGAACCCCAGGGTATTTGACCAAGTTTTAGACGTGTGCCATGCATGCCACGTGTGTAATTTTGCCCTGTTTCAAGCAGATTGGCACCGTTGTCACACACCACTTTACCAACTGTCAAATTGAGAGGTGTTAGCCACTGATCTGCCTGTGAACGCAAAGCTGAAAGGAGTGCAGGGCCAGTGTGGCTCTTGGCTTCCAGGCACAACAGATGCAGCACAGCATGGCAACGTCTTATCTGGCATGTCAAATAGGTTCTGAGGATCATGGGTGGTGCAGCGGAAGAGACGCTAGCAGCGGAAAAGGAGGAGTCAGCCGAGGAGGAGAGGGAGGAGAATGGAGTAGGAGGAGGAGAAGAAGAGCCAGGCCTGCATGCAATCTGTGGCGGTAAAACCAAATCTACACGGGTGCCACGGGTTACATGCTTGATGGCTGTCAGAAGGTTCTCCCAGTGGGCAGTAAAAGTTATATACCTTCCTTGCTCGTGTTTGCTAGACTACGTGTCTTTTCATCAGATGTATCTTGGCACCGACACTGTGGGCCAGAGAGGGCACAATACACTGACTGTAATTGCTACAGCTGCTTGCGGATAGGATCAGCAAAACACCAGCAATTGAGGTGGCTTTAGGTGTACACTGTGCAGATGGCACAATACACCAACTGTAATGGCTACAGCTGCCTGAAGATAGGATGAGCAGAACATCAGCAACTGGGGTAGCTTTCGGTGTACACTGTGCAGAGGGCACAACACACCGACTGTAATTGCTGCAGCTGCCTGCGGATAGGATGAGCAGAACACCAGCAATTGGGGTAGCTTTAGGTGTACACTGTGTACATGGCACAATACACAGGCTGTACTTGCAACAGCTTCAAATGAAATGAAATGACACTGTCTCGCCATCTATCTCTCTCCGCCGCCACACAACACACTACACAAAGCCGCCGCGCAGGGAGACTTATATAGTGTGGGCATGTACTAAACCCCCTGAGCCATAATTGGCTCAGGGGGTTACCACTTTCCATTTTTTCAGTGCTGTGATTGGTCAAAGCATGCGGGTCATAGTGCATGCTTGGCCAATCATCAGCCAGCAATGCACTGCGATGCCGCAGTGAATTATGGGCTATGACACGCCATTCGAATTTGGCGTGAGCGGCCCATAATGTTTGAAATTCGCCAAACAGATGAACAGCCGATGTTCGAGTCTAATGCTGCGTACACACGACAGGACTTAAGTCCGGCAGACTTTCGACGGAGTTCTGACAGAGTTCTGACGGACTTTCCGAATTAACAGACTTGGCCACACACAATCACACCAAAGTCTGACGAATTTGAACGTGATGACGTATGACTGGACTAGAATAAGGAAGTTCATAGCCAGTAGCCAATAGCTGCCCTAGCGTTGGTTTTAGTCCGTCAGACTAGCACACACACGAGCGGATTTCTCAGTAGGAACTGGGTCCGGCAGAGTTCTGTCGGAAAAATTTGAAACATGTTCCATTTCTAAAGTCTGTCAGACTTTTGCAAATCAAAAGTCCGCTGCAGCCCACACACGTTTGAATAGTCTGCCGGAATCATTCTGTCAGACTTTTGATGTTGAAAAGTCTGGTCGTGTGTACGGGGCATTACACTCAAACATGAAGCTCATCCCTAATGCTGAGGATTGCCTGCTCAATGTTGCTTTTGATTAGCACTCTTGTGATTGAGGAGATTAAGCAAAATACAGATCTCCAACATTCATTGGCTGTTATATATGGGGTAAAATACCACCTGAGATGTAATTTTTCCTAATATTTTGCTGATCTTGTGTAGCATTGGTTGTATAGTATAGATTTTTTCCATTAAAAAACAAAGGGATAGGATGCGCTATGGAATTTGTTATACAGAGAGTATATGATGTGATGTAGGTAAGAGCAGCCTCTATTATGTTTCCATCCAAATGGATGGAGCAGTGAGATAGGTAAGAGAAAGAGAATAGATATGGCGCTATACCTTATTACCTTATTACCTTATTGGTTGCGGGCTTACACCCAAATCATAAGCCCGCAACCAAAACCTCCTGGTCTCCACCAACCGTCTTTGGGCAGACTATCTCCCCAAAGACCAAAGCGAAGAGTCTCGGGGTTATTTTAGACGCACAAATGTCAATGGATGCGCAAATAGGATCTGTAGTCAGTCGATCTCACCATCTGCTGCCCATGCTTCGCAGACTCATCCCTTTTATCCCAAAGAATGACAAAGCAGTGGTAGTTGGAACAATCATTAATTCACGACTGGACTACGCAAACTCGCTTTACATAGGATTACCACAATATCAACTTGCGCAATTACAACTGATCCAAAACACGGCGGCAAGGCTGATAACAGGAAAAAAACCCTGGGAATCCATTTCTCCTTCACTGAGGAGCTTACATTGGCTAACCGTAAAAAATCGGATCATGTTCAAGACCCTTTGCCTCACTCACAAATGCGTGCATAGAGAAGCTCCGCAATACCTAATGGAGAAAATAAATCATTACACACCAAACCGCAGTCTTCGATCAGCCAACAAAAACCTCCTCCTCGTGCCCAAAGCCCGGTATAAATCCAAGGGTGATCGGAGATTCGCTGTCCAAGGGCCTCGGCTATGGAATGCTCTACCAATCAACATCCGCCTGGAAGAAAATCACCTGGCTTTTAGGAAAAAACTCAAGACCTTCCTCTTTTAGCAGATGATCAAAGCTCGCCACAGCGCCTAGAGGCGTTTCAGTTCGCATTGTGCGCTATATAAGTATTTCATTCATTCATTCATTCATTCATTAAACTCACTAAAAATGGATATCATAAAAATGTACAAATTTTCCAGCTTGCTGGCTAATAATTTTAAAATCCCGGATAGAGCTAGATGAACTAAATAATAAAATCAATAAATGATAAAGTGCTGGGAATCAATCAATATTAAATAGTGAATGCAAAGTGAATATAAATTTTCCAGCGTGCTGGTTAATAAATTGAAATAAAGATGTAAAATCCACAATAAATTAAATAAATTAGATAGCTGAGATAAATGAATAAATGAATAATTAGTACTAAAATACCATGAATCAATCAGTATTCAATAGTGGAATGCAAAAAATACTCAAAGTGCCTGTGACTGAGATTATGGCGCAACCAAATAAATGGCCATAAAGGGGAACAACAAAACAAATTGTTCAAAATTATACAGGTGTAAACACAAGTGGAATAGTGAGTGCAAGCACACTGTGTCAAATCTCAGAACATGCCAAAATTTGCAAAATGAAATAAAAATAGAAAAAATAAATAAAAATAAGAATAAAGATTAAGTCCAGAAAGTGAAAAAATAAAAAAAATAAAAATAAAAAAAAAAATCTTGCGGTGACAAATCAGATGTGAAAGTCCAATTGAATAAAGGTTAAAAATTAAAAAAATGAAATGAAAATTTGATGGTGAAAATGGTCTTCTGTATATAGGAGAGAAGTGGAGGGAGTGACTTCGCTATCCGTTCGCAGTGAACGTTTGCAGTGAACGTTTATGAATTTTGCTCTCACCAGAGATATGACCCCGTCCGGGGTGGATCAGCCTCCACAGTATAAGCCACTGTGTCGCTTCTTGGGCTGTCTCTGCTGTGATGCTGGGGAGATCCCTCGTTCCTCCGTGGGGATGTTGTACCTCGTTTTTACATGTGATAGAAAAGAGGACTGTCCATGGTGTAGTATGTTTAAAACTCAGTTTATTTGAAACAACCTTAAAAATATTCACATTTAGTACGATAAAACACGTATTGTACAAAAAGCGTTCGGAACATCAGCTCGGCTAGCACGCCGTTTGCACTGGAGGTGTACGTATCTGGCCACGCCCTACGCGTTTCGTCATTCAGACGTCATCTGGAGCGGCCATCTTCATACACCTTTCCACTTATATAGGGTATAGTTACCAATCGCGCATGCGCGGGACCTAACCGCCATGTTTGCTAAGGGAATTGCCAATGCTAAACCTATTTTTGTGCCGGCCCTGCAGGAAATATATCATTGTGCCTGCTACTAATCTAATGTTATTAAACGCAGATTGGGCACTACTCCTATGTAAGTGGAATATATACTATGACACCTTTATTTACACACATAAATCGATATAAACATGAAATTAATTGAAATATAAATAAAATTATATAGAAATTACAGTAGTTTGACAGTATCTATAAAAAATAACAATATCTATAAAAATCTATAAAAAAGGAAAAACTGAAAAATGAAGGACAAAATTGAAGGGAGGAGGAATACTAAAAGGGGAACCAATCTATGTATATGTGCTTTATAATGGAAAATGGAGGTAGAATAAATCGATAATAGATAAATTAAAATTAAAATTAAATTTATACTAAACTTCGTCTGAAATTTGAAGGAAGCTAATTCCAAAAATGTTTGGATAAAGAGATTAATATTTAGCAAACATTAACTCTTTTTCTAGTATATTACTTTTAAGATTTATTTCCAGTGTTTTTAAACTATATGCTGTGTTACCCAAGGACTAGAGTAATTGATTAATTAGGGAAAGAGAATAACATTCGACCTCAGTTATAATGGCAAAGATCAAATAAAGAAATATGTACAAAATTTGTATACCAAGTATAAAAATATGTAAATATATATAAAAATATATAGAAATATATAAAATATATATATATAAAAATGTATATAAAAAGTATATAAAATATATAAAAAATATAAAAAATATATTAAAAAAAGGGGGAGACACTAAAATGGTAGAATAGAATGTGGTTGTTAATGAAACTGTTACTATTTTTGCGTTGGGTAGGAGAATTAGGATGTTGGGACATTGGGATATTAGAATAATGGAACATAAGTTTTTTGTTTCTAAATGCAACCTTATTTCTTATTCCGCTGCTATATATTTCTGTTAAAAGCCTTGTTGATTGTATTACATTCGATCTCAGTAAAATGTATTAGGGTTAAAAATCAGTTAAAAATTGGTTAAAAAGCAGTTGAGATCCAAATCTATGTTCATTCCATCAGGTTGCAATGTTTCCATGTTAAAAATCCATCTGGTTTCATTTTGGGAAATTTTCTTGGTCATGTCTTCTCCCCTCCAATGTCCTTTGATTTTGTCAATTGCATAAAAAATCATCTGTTTAGGATCTTGATTGTGAAAGTCCCTAAAGTGACGTGAGACACTGTGTTTATCATATCCTTTTCTGATGTTCTTAATATGTTCTTTAATTCTTACATGCAATTCTCTTGTGGTTCTACCCACGTATTGTTTATGACAAGGACATTCTATAATGTACGTAACATGCGTGCTTTTGCATGAAATAAGTTCCTTGGTGTTGAATTCTCTCCCATTGGTAGTCGAAGTAAATTTAGTAATTTTTCTACTGGTCTTTTTACTTTTACGGCAGGGAAGACATTGGCCACATTTAAAAAAGCCTTTAAGGTGTTCGGCGATTTTAATTTGTCGTAGGGGGTCAATTGTGTTTTTCACTAAATTATTTCTTAAGTTGGGAGCTTTTTTGTATATGAAAGAGGGATTATTGGGCAGGATTTGTTTTAGTACGTCATCTGTGTTCAGAATAAGCCACCGTTTTTTGATAATCCTTTCTATTTCTTTGTGTTGCCTATTAAAACCTGTCAGGAAGGCGGTTTCCATATTTCTGGTCTTCTTGGTATTTGTTTTGCTCTCTAACAGTTGCTTCCTGTCCATTTTTATTACATTTTCTTTGAGAGCCCTCAGGTGGGTTTCTTTGTATCCTTTACTTATGAACCTATTAATGATGACTTCGGCCTGTTTATTAAAGTCTTCTTTTTTTGTGCAATTCCTATACAATCTTACGAGTTGTCCTCTTGGAATGTTGCCAATCCATCTTGGATGGTGGCAGCTTGAGGTAGGAATGTAGCCATTTCTGTCCGTGGCCTTAAAAAAGGTTCTGGTGCCCAAGGATCCATCCATTTTAAAAATCTGTAAATCCAGATAGTCTACGCTCTGGTTGTCCCAACTTCCTGTGAATGTAATGTCATAAATATTCTGATTTATCTCATCTAAAAATTGCTGTAATTCCAAGTGTGTGCCTCCCCAGATAATTAAAATATCATCTATGTACCTTTTGTACATCTTGATGTTTTTTCTAGTGACTCCATATATTTGTTCTTCCTCCCAATGGTCCAGGAAGAGGTTTGCCACGCTGGGTGCGTATTTAGCCCCCATTGCTACTCCTTTAGTTTGGACATAATGTTTGCCTTTATACCAAAAATGGTTGTGGGACATAGCCAGCTCTAATCCTTCAAGTATATAGTCAATTTGTTCTTGTTTTAATTTGGATCTGTTGTGGAGGGCCCACTTTACTCCATTTAAACCATCTTTCTGTTTAATGTTTGTATAGAGAGAATTTACGTCGATTGTTACTAGTATGTCATTTTCTTCTATGTTGATATCCTGGAGTTCCTTTAGGAGCTGTCTACTGTCCTTCAAATATGACTTGCCTTCCACTACCAGTGGTTGTAGAAATCCATCTACATAGGCCCCCAGTCTTGAAAATAGGGAGTCTATCCCACTCACTATGGGTCTTCCTGGGGGCTGTGTTTGATTTTTATGGATCTTCGGTACATAATATATCACTGGAATTTTCGGTGCCTTGGGTATGAGATATCTCGATTCCTTCTTATTGAGTATCCCTTTATTTAGGCCCTTATTGACGTAATCTGTTAATTTTTTGTTATGTTCTTCTTTTGGGTTTTTCTTGAATTGTTTGTAAGTGTCTGGGATACTAAGGAGCTTAGTCATTTCTTCCTCATAGGCGATTTTGTCCAATATTACCAATCCTCCTCCCTTGTCTGCTGGTCTAATGACCATGTCTTTTTTCTTTTCTAATTGTTTAATGGTCTTCCATATACCCTTTCTTTTTGAAGGTTTGATTGTTAACTCTCTGATATCCTTTTCTACCATTTTTTTGAAAACTTTGATGCCTTCATTCTGTTGTTGGTTAGGGTTGAAAACAGAATTATTTCTTAGTTGGGAATGTTTATATTGTGTCTCTTCCCTATCGATATATTTAAAATTCTTATTAGCATAACATTTCTTAATATTTAATTTTCTTATGAACTTTTGTAGGTCTATGAAGGTCTCGAACTTGTCCAAGTTCTTATCTGGTGCAAATTTTAGGCCTAGATCTAATATTTTTAGTTCCTCCTCATTGAAGGTGGCCTGGCTAAGATTATAGATGCCTTTCCCTAGTGTTCTCTCCTTCTTTTTCTTGTGGCCTCCTCTCTTTCCCCTCTTTCGTTTTCTTCCACCCATCTTGGTGGTATAGATTTTTTCCATTGGCCCTCAGTATAAATGGTGGCAAGATCTGATTTTCACTTCTGTTTTTTTATTGTAAGAGATTGTAAAAGAGGGATATCCCTTCTGTATTGGCGAGTTGGTTGTTCCAGAAGGCCCAAGCTTCATGAGGGACTTTGGTTGGGACTATAAGGTCTATTTTGAGAAGTTATATTATTCTGGTGTAGGTGTATTCTGTGGGTGGTAGTGAGAATTTTTGAGAGAAGGGAATGGAATAATGTTTCCTTTGTTTAATAGGTTATTCACTGAAGTGATACCTTTACTTTTCCAGATAGATAAAGGAAGATCTGGTATATGCACTTTCAGGGATTTTAGGGGCATAGGGATTTCAGTTACATTTGGAGTAGTAGTGGTGCAGCACTGTTTCCAAGTGCCAATTACCATTTGTATAGCGGGATGGGAATATTTGTTGTAGGCACCTGACATTGAAAGGGCTAGGAGCGTGGAATCTAGTGAGAGGGCTTAACCAGTCCTTTTCTAATGAGGCCCAAAGTGTTAGTGGAGATGTTTGGAACCAGAACTTTATTTGATTCAAGCTACATGCCCTATGATAATCATGAAGTATAGGAAGGCCGTACCCCATACCCCAGCTTTTTTGTGTTAAAGTAAAGTAGTTTGAAAGCATCTCGGTTTCTTGTCTGCCCAAATGAATGTGTTGAGTTGTCATTGCATAGATTTAAAGAAAGCAGTTGGTATATATATATATCGGTAGTGCTTTGAAGTAATAAAGGATTTTTGGTAATATGAGCATTTTGTAGTCTGTTAATTTCCCTGTTCAGGATAAGTAAAACTGTTTAAGTCTGTCTAGTTCTTTTTGAATTGAGGGGATTAAAGGCGTTTAGTTTACGTTATACGGGTCACATCTTGGGTAGACTAATTGGATTCCTAGGTATTGTATGGGGTTGTTAGTCCATGGGTATGGAAATTGTGAGCTTAAGTATGATTTTGTGTTGTCATCTACAGCTATTGCTAATATATTGGACTTATGCCGCGTACACACGATCAGACTATCTGGCGGAGGTCCGCCAGACTTTCCGAACGAGCGGACCTGCCCACACATGACCGGACTTTTCCTCTGGACTAGGTCAGGGTGGTCAGGAAGAGGCCCTTGTCCTCATCAACATGGGGACAAGGTGCTTTGTGGTGGGGGGCCCCAGGGCCCCCCTTCCCCAAAGCACCCCCCCATGTTGAGGGAACGTGGCCTGCTATGGCTCAGGGGGGCACTCACTCGTCCCCCCCTTTTCTGACCAGCCAGGCTGTGTGCTCGGCTAAGGGTCTGCTATGGACTTTGGGGGGACCCCCACGCCGTTTTTTCAGCATAGGGCTTCCCCTTTAAATCCATACCAGGAGACGGGGCTAGCGAGGTTTCAATATCGCTGATGGAGGTGGCAAAATTGACTTCCTTCGCTAGTCCCGACTACCTGGAGCCACGTTCAAAATTAACGGACTTTACTCCGTGTATGGGCAAGTCCGTTCATTTCAAAAGTCCGGCAGACTAGCACACAAACGGGTGGATTGTCCACCGGACTCAACAATTTTGAGTCAAAACTTCTTTCTAAGTCCGCCAGACTTTTGGGAACAAAAAGTCCGCCAGAGCCCACACACGAGCGAATTGTCCGGTGGACTCTGGTCCGCCGGATAATCCGATCATGTGTGCTCGGCATTAGAGACATTGATTTTGTAGTATAAGATCTTGCTAAACTGTGTTAGTATGTTGTGCACTACTAGGGACTTACTTGGGTTCGAGAGAGAGGATCACATCATCCACAAAAAGGGTGATAAAATGGGAGTGTAAGGAGGCTATAATTGATATATTTGGGTGAGATCTTATTTTTTCTGCTAGAGGCTCCATCAACAATGCAAATATCAGTGGCAATAGTGGGCATCCTTGTCTCGTTCTGTTTGTGATGCTAAAACTATCTGAGTACATACCTTCCATGAATAAGAAGGCAGTGGGATTGGTCTAAAGGGCAAGTATGGCTGAACCGATGTCTCCTGAAATACCAAATTTATGTAGTACTAGTTTCAAGTATCCCCAATGAATCCTGTCAAAGACCTTCTCCGCATCCAGAGACAGGAGCAGAGAACGGACCTTTGAGGTTTCAGCTAGATAATAGATTGATAATTCTGTGGGTGGTATCAGGTGCTTGATGGCCTGGAATAAATCCTACTTGTTCCTGTTTCACCAGTGTAGGTAAAAGATATGAGAGTCTGTTTGCGATAATTTTGGCATACATTTTTAGGTCAACATTTACTAGCGATATAGGTCTGAAGTTTTGAGGTGTATCAGGTGTTTTGCCAAGCTTTAGTAATGTTATGATTGCAGCAGATAGCATTTCTGAAGGAAACGAGGTTTTGGAGACAGCGACTTCATAGACTTTTAGAATATGTGGGTTCAGAATGCTGTGAACAGCTTGGTGATAATCTGGTCCTAGGTGTTTGTTACGTGGGAGTGATAGTATTGTCTCCTGTATCTCTTCCTCTGAGATTGGTGTGTTAAGACCTAATAATTGATCTTTGTCTAGTGTGGGTAGAAAAGTGAAACCTAAGAAATTTTAGATTGAGACAGGAGTTGGTTGGGATATGTCTGCATCCTCCATTTAGGTTATATAAATTTTCGTAATAATCACAAAAAGCGTTGATAAAATATTTTTTGTTTAATAGTTTTGTCTTTTATTTGGTTTGCCATGAGTTTGCCTGCTTTATTTCCATGACAGTAAAATTGTGCTTTCCGCCTTTGTACAGTGCTATTATGTTTAGATATGAGGAGTAAACTAAGTTTGTGTCGAGCTTGATCTAGCTGTGTGTGAATGGGAGATTTCTTTTTTTTTCTTTTT
Source organism: Lithobates pipiens (assembly GCF_037356315.1). NCBI lineage: Eukaryota > Metazoa > Chordata > Amphibia > Anura > Ranidae > Lithobates > Lithobates pipiens. The sequence goes on from NW_027507784.1 coordinate 212,048,201, forward strand.
TTTTTTGTTTGTTTTTTTAGATCTTAATTTTTTGCTAATAAGTTGTTAAGCTGCTGGCTCTGCTGCTTCTTTTCATAACTATCCCTCTTATGTATGCTTTGTGAGCATTCCATGTAATGAAGGGACCATCCACGGAAGCGGCATTGATGTAAAAGAAGTCTTGTATTGTTTCTAAAATTTTATTTTTGTGATCTGGTTGTTCAAAAAGGGAGGCATAATTTATACACCTATTTGCCCTTGTTGCCATGCAGGATCCCTCCACATTGATTGAAATTGGGGCGTGATCAGACCATTTAATCGAATGTGTATTTGATATACTAATGTTTTATAGGAGGAATTTATCTACTAAGAAAAGATCTATTCTAGAGTAAGCTTGATGTACACTCAAAAAATAGGAATAATCACTCTCTGTTGAGTGCTGGCATCTCCATACATCATGGAGGTCTACAGAGGACATGAAATGTGATAGGGTATCTCTGTGGTGGCGGTTGCGATGGGATTTAGAGACATCCAACAGATTGTTGGGGATGGCATTGAAATGGACACACAGAATGACATAACCGTTGTGAAGAAAATATGGAAATGAGTGAATAGCCTGAAACAATGGTATTTGTTTCACATTAAGCAAGTATACATTTGTGTCCCGAGACGACGTCCTCTGTGTGACGAAACACGTAGGGTGAGGGACGTGCTGATGTCATCACATGCAGTCTTGCTCTGTACTGCACGGGCAAGTTGTTGTTTTTTTTCTGATTTTTAAATCTGCCGGCCAACTCCAGTATATGCAAAGTTTTAGCGCTTTTCTCTTGTATATAGACTAATTCTTATCAGCCCTTTATATATAGCAGTAAACCCTCGGATTTTACCTATGGTGGCCCCTTTGTTTTTTACTTTTTTTATGGTTCTGGATGCCTGATCACTCCATCCATTTCTGTCCATTTCCATTTCCACCTGTTGAATTTATCGCTGTACGGTCAACCTGTCAGCACTGTAAAAGGGATCACTGGATTACTGGATCTCTCTTGATAGGACAACGTGGGATCTGGCATTGTTCCAACAGGGGAGCTACATTAGCTGGAGACAGTCACTACCCGAGACTGGGAGATAAGCCCTTTTAATTGGCTGATACGCCTACATCTACTAAGGTGGTGGATACACATTGTTGCACATCATATGAGGAGTGGTCACTGGGTGTTTTATCAATACCAAGGCATCGGGTTGACTTTAATGGTCGTGGACTTTTCCTGTGTTTGTGCATAGTGAACTTTATTATTTAGACATTTTTGGGGAGTATATACACTATGACACATTGTGGTGTGATATACCACTTGAATTTTTTTGCACGTGTTAGCCATCAACATTTTTTGTTTACACATATGTTTCATTTTCATATATATATATATATATATATATATATATATATATATATATATATATTATAGCCCAGCTCCTTATGTTTTTATAAGTATACATTTACTATGGTATACACAACATTGTTAATCTCACAGAGGAGTATGATATATCTAACGTTAGAGTAAATTTCTGTGTGGATTGGTTTAAATGAGATTGTGTCTTTGATGAGGATTGCGACCCCTCTCTTTTTCTTGGGAGCATTGCAATAGTACACTGTGAAATCGGGGGTGTTGTAGTTTTGGTGAGTTTCTAGAAGAAAAGTATGTTTCCTGGAGACATAAAAGGTCACACTGTAGAAGGCTTATCTTATTCCATAGCATGCTTCTCTTAGCTGGGCTATTTAGCCACCTGACGTTGAAGGAGGAAATTCTGAAACCCATAGTGAGTCAAATTAAACACAGTCACTGATAAGCAGTTTTTATGGCATGTGGTTTAGAGTTTAGTTCTGTGGTTTAAGGTGAGAACGTTAGCGTCCTGGAATGCTAGAACACTTATTCAAATGAAATGGTTGATAAACACCGCTACAAAAAATAAATAATTCCTGGTGTAGAATAATAATAAAAAAAAAGGACGATTCCCAATTGTGTGAAGGGGGTCAAAAAACAAAACTGTGGTATGTTCCATGAGCTTACTGGAGCTGTGATGAAGAAGTAAGGTGACATTGTATCCTGGGAAAATACAAAGAAGGGGAAGGCGCACTGACCTAGTGCATTACCATAAAACAGCTTTATTTAAAATTGAATCAAATAGCAAAATGGCTACTCACAAACGAGTATTGATCACAGGCAAAATCAATACAAATAAATCCATCTCACCAAACGTTTGGCGACTCCAGACCAGATGTCCGAGGAATTTGGTGAATACCTCTACGGAAATGGCTAACGCGTTTCGGGAGTGACCCCCTTTCTTCAGAGCCAAAAAGGGCAATGGGTTTATTTGTATTGATTTTGCCTGCGATCAATACTCGTTTGTGAGTAGCCATTTTGCTATTTGATTCAATTTTAAATAAAGCTGTTTTATGGTAATGCACTAGGTCAGTGCGCCTTCCCCTTCTTTGTATTTTCTCTTTTTAGTATTTGAACACCCAATGTTCTAAAGGAGGGCTGCAAGACTTAGTGACTACTTAGTGACTTAGTGACTACACCATTCCAAAGTGTATATATCACATTTTAAAGATCAAGAAACCAGAGCGCAGGAGAATTTGCTGTTTTTGACATTGTATCCTGCGCCTTCATCCGATCGCTGCACTTTGCCAGGTAGGTGACTGAGGCTGTGGTGAGTAGGGATGGATGAACTTTCGATGTTCGGATGTTTGATGAACAGCCGAATAAACGGGTCATTCAACCGTTTGTTCGCCCCCCCGAACCAACCACAATGCTTTGTGGCACTGAACAGTGCATTGCAAGCCCTGATTGGCTGAAGCGGTGAAAACTTCAGCCAATCAGGGCACAGAGCACTGTCAGAGTCATGATTGGACACTGTCATCATGACTTTATGCAATCATGGCTCATTCCTGCCCCACAGTATAAAAGTATTCTTTCAATGGCAGCCATTTTTAGTGTAATTTTGGCGTGGAGAGAGATCGAACAGGGCTCTTAGTTATTTAGTGTGCTATACTGTGCTATTTTGCTTCAATTGTCAGTGTAGAATATTAGTTTAGTGTCAGTCTAAGGATAGTGTGAGTGTAGTGAGGAGGACCATCATTCATCTTTGCATAGTGTGCAGCTAGAGTAGGGACAGCTCAGATAGTTTCACTGTAGTGTAGTGAGACTGTCATTCATACATACATTAATGTCGAGTAAGGACAGTTCAGATAGCGTTAGTGTAGTGACCATTGAACACCGTCTATTTGAGTGCGCTACTGCCAGTTTAACGTAATTGACTTCTGTGTGCGTTACTGCCAGTTTAATGCCATATAGTTTTGTGTGCGTTACTGACAGTTTAACACCATATAGATCTGTGTACATTACTGCCAGTTTAGCGCCATACAGTTCTGTGCGTCACTGTACGTTTGGCGCATTATATTGCAGTATATTATAGTGTATCTGTGGAATGTGTCTATGTAGTGTGAGTACTCAATTAAAGTGCACCAAACACCTCTTTACATTGATTAAAGTGCATCTACGTACAGATTTCAACTTCTTATTTACATTTGCTTATAAGCTTATAAGCTCTGCCCCCTCCCTCCCAATAATGTCTGGGAGGACAACAATAAGAGGCAGATGTTCCCTTCACATTGTAAGGTGGCCAGCAACAAATGTGTCCACAGGCAAAGGTGGACGTGGTGGTCAGTCCTCAGGCAGGGCATCATTTCCTCTGTTTAGTTAGTTTGCCCCTGGTAGCCGGCCACAGCATGCAGAGGAGGTGGTGGACTGGCTTACTAAACCTTCCTCATCCTCCTCATCCTCTGTCACACAAGCAGAGACAAGTGTTCAGTCCCCTGCAGTTGGCAGAGTGGATAAACCTGCCTCCTTGTCCACATCTATTCCTGCCATAGCCCCAACATCAGCCATTGAGGAGTCAGATTTGACCACAGTGTCAGCCACTTGCACCTTGATGATGCCCAGCCATTACTGGATTCAGATGTTGGTTCTGAGGTTGAGGATGACAGGAACATTAGCCTAGAGAGAGAGGGAGGAACACTGGTAGACAAATTGGCATTCATGTTCCACAAGCTACTGCGTATTGCCAAGTTGTCTTCAGTGGTAATGAAGATGAAGGAGATGGAAATGATGATGATGAGGTCACTGATGTAGCTTGGGTGCCAGATAGAGCAGTGGAGGAAACTGAAAGTGAGACAGCACAACCCCAAGGAGGCAGACATCAAGAAAGAGTATAGAGCAGCCACCCTATTCCATCACATTCTGCATCTCTTATCTCCCAGCCCACTCCCCAAAGCTCAGTTGCCTGGGTCTTTTTCAGCACTTCTGCAGCTAATCACAGGTTGATATCTGCAAACTGTGTCTCAGGCACATCAAATGTGGCAAAAACATCAACCATATGCACATCTTTGCTATTTTTTGCCTTCCTCAAGAGGCCCTCTATAGGGTTACGGTGGGAAGGCACCCCTGACACCCAAAGAGCAATTTTTCTGCACCTATTTGACAGATGCATATCATTGCAATTTTTTACAGGCCCATTCTTTCTTTCATCAATAGTACCTCTATAGGGTTACAGTTACGGTGGAAAGGCGCTACCAACACCCAAAGACCAAGTTTTACACGCCCATTACTTCTATACAAAGTCAAAGGGACACCAGAATGTATCCAAAAATCTCTAATCTCGTTCCCAGTGCACTACATTGTGGTCTCATCATACACACTGGCTCTCCAGCTGTTGCTGAGCAAAATAAAGGCAGCTTGCAGAGAACATGTAATTTTTTTGGCTTTATAAATGCATTTATTGCTGCAGCAGATTCTGGACATGGTACAGATCTACCGCTTTACAGGTAGACTAAGGGGACCCCCCCCCCCCCCCGGCACTATATTGGAAGGATTTTTTTCATTTTTAGGCTTTCATTTTAAAAATCAAAAAATCACTGCTCATTTAACAATTACGTTTTTCACAACCTTATTTTTTTCATTGATACATGTCCCCCAGGACAGGACCCGGACCCCTATAACCATTGTATGCCCAATTATTTGCATATAAGCCTTCAAAATGGGCACTTGTGATTTTGGGTCCTGTTGACTTTAAAGGGGTTTGTTATTCAGGTCCGAACTTTCACAGTGTTAGGAAGTTCAGGTGTGAGCCAAACAGGGGTCTGTTTTGCCCATCCCTAGTGGTGAGTAAGATGCAGTATGAGAACCTTGGTCGGGATCCAGAATGTTCCAATTTTTCAGGAGGTGGATGTCTTCATCTACTGAGGCGATGGTGACTGTGTTGAGTTGAGTTGCATATTGATATAGTGTGGTCCTTTCCCCCGAAGGGTCCCGACGTGCTTTCAAACAGATACACATAATAGGGACAATTTAGAGACAGGATTTGATTAACCTACCAGCATGTCTTTGGAGTTGAGGAGGAAACCGGAGTAATCGGAGGAAACCCATACAGGCACAGGGAGAACATGCAAACTCTAGGCAGATGGTGTCATGGTCGGGATTTAAACCAGCGATCTTATTGCTGTTGGTGAGAGTTCTAACCACTACACCACTGTGCTGCCCATCTTTGGTTATTTGACGCTTGGTTGGGTACGTCCCTCAGTAAATGATCTGATGGTTCGGCAAAGGTTTAGTGATGGTAGCCATATTTCTTCTCCTTTTCGAATGAGAGGCCTCAAGTGCATGGAGGCCTGTTCTCATGATTTCTTGTGCGCATAAGGAATTTGTCCTTAGTTTGGTATAAATGGATGCTGACAATCGTGTCTCTTGGTAGCTGGTCTGGGAGATACCACAGTTAGGTAATCTGTGTATTCTGTCAGGGGCCAGTTCTGCATTAGGAAATTCAGGTAGTGTTTCTTTCAGTATGGTTTGGAAGTGATCGTGAAGGTCAGATATTTTAACTGTTACTGGTATGCCACGGATTTTAACATTATTCCTTCTCAAGTGGTCTTACAAATCTGTCATGTTGGACTTGATACATTGTAGTTCATCTTATCTTTTGTTGTGTGCATCTATAACTTTGTTAACTGTTTCAGCAAACTCCCCCATATTATTTTCAATATGGGGGACTCTTCCTTTGACTTCTCCCATTTCAGTTTTGAAGTGATTTGTCAGGGATAGAATGTCTGTATGAATTGTTCTGCGTAGTGAGACAAGCATGTCTTTTAATGTCCAAGATGGTATCTTGTAATTTCCTTACAGTATCATTAAGAGAAAACTCTCCTATGTCGCCTTCAGCTATATATTGCTGATGGTTTTGCTATTTGCATTCACAGGCTGGATAAAGATGAGGAAGATTGAGAGTGAAAAGGTGCTCTCTGTATGAGGTCTGGATTTGTTGGTTAAGATGCGTTGGGAGCTTTTTGTCTGGGATCTGCCATGCAGATTTCCTATGTGCTTACCAGTGCCATCTTTGCTGTGTTGGTGACAGGGCTGCTGGAAAAAGTCTGTCATCCGCCCATGCTTTCATGTCTCTTACTTCTTTCTAGACATGCTGTCTACAGGTGCCCAATGGTCTGGGCAGTGAAATCAGTGTTCTGAGGCCCAGGGACTGCGGGAATTGCTCTGGTTTGCAGCTGTGAAATGGAGCTCTGCTTCTAAGTGGCCATACTCCTTGCCTGCTGACCATACCCAGATTGTTGTATTTTCTAATATGGAGTATATAGGGTAATATTGGGGGCATTAGTGGTAGGTTGACTAAAGCACCTTAGCTCGAGGTAAGTATAGTAACAAGTCCTATTTGCAACCCCAGTGCATCCCATAAGGAGATAGTATGCGACCGGTCTAAACTACGTGGAATGTTCACCAATGCCAGGAGTCTGGCTGAAAATATGGGAAAATTAGAGCTACTGCTGTACGAGGAGGATTTCGATTTTGTAGGAATTACAGAGACTTGGTTCAACAGCTCTCATGATTGGCTGGCAACTATTCAAGGGTATTCCCTATATCGCAAGGATAGAGAGGGTAAAAAATGGGGGAGATGTATGCCTGGGTATCAAAAATTATGTACAAGTGAATGTAAGAGATTACATCACTAAGGGAGCAAGGGAGGAAGTGTAATCCTTATGGGTAGATCTACAAAGGGAGGAAACTGGGGGGAAATTAATACAGGAAGTATGCTATAGGCCCCCTCACCTAACCTCCTATCAGAATTTTGATTAGTGGCAAGTAGGGATGAGCTTCGAGTTCGAGTCAAACTCATGTTCGACTCAAACATTGCCTGTTCGGCGAACAGTGAACAATTTGGGGTGTTCGCGGCAAATTTGAAACGGAACACCCTGTACAAGTCTATGGGAGAAATCTAAAGTGCTAATTTTAAAGGCTAATATGCAAGTTACTGTCCTAAAAAGTGTTTGGGGACCTGGGTCCTGCCCCAGGGGACATGGATCAATGCAAGAAAAAGTTTTAAAAAAAGCCGTTTTTTCGGGAGCAGTGATTTTAATAATGATTAAAGTGAAACAATAAAAGTGTAATATTCCTTTAAATTTCGTACCTGGGGGGTGTCTATAGTATGCCTGTGAAGGGGCGCATGTTTCCCGTGCTTAGAACTGTCCCTGCACAAAGTGTCATTTCGCAAGGAAAAAAATTCATTTAAAATCACTCGCGGCCATAATTGTCTGCTCCCGTAATATAGAGTACACTCATTGAAAGTCATTGATAAAAAAAAAAAGAAAAAGCCCGGGGTTGCCCCAAATTCAATTACCATGCCCTTCAGGTCTGGTATGAATATTAAGGGTAACCCCACGTCGAATTTAAAAAAAAAATGGACGTGGGGTTCCCCCTAAAAATCCATACCAGACCCTTTATCTGAGCACGCAACCTGGCAGGCTGCAGGAAAAGAGGGGGAACGAGAGAGCGCCCCCCCTCCTGAACCATGCCAGGCCACATGCCCTCAACATTGGGAGGATCCAAAAGCACCATGTCCCCATGTTGATGGGGACAAGGGCCTCATCCCCACAACCCAGCCGGTGATTGAGGGGGTCTGCGGGCGGGGGGCTTATCAGAATCTGGAAGTCCCCTTTAACAAGGGGAACCCCAGATCCCGCCCCCCCAGTTTGAAATGGTAAGGGGGTACAAAAGTACCCCTACCATTTCACAAAGTGTAAAAAAATAGTTAAATAAGACAAACACACTTTTGAAAAATTCCTTTATTTAAAATATTTTTTTTTTTATTTGACGCGGGGTTCCCCTTAATATCCATATCAGACCTGAAGGGCCTGGTAATTGAATTTGGGGTAACCCCGGGCTTTTTCTTTTTTTTTTTGTTATCAATGACTTTCAATGAGTGTACTCTATATTACGGGAGCCGACAATTATGGCCGCGAGTGATTTTAAATGAATTTTTTTTCCTTGCGAAATGACACTTTGTGCAGGGACAGTTCTAAGCACGGGAAACATGCGCCCCTTCACAGGCATACTATAGACACCCCCCAGGTACGAAATTTAAAGGAATATTACACTTTTATTGTTTCATTTTAATCATTATTAAAATCACTGCTCCTGAAAAAACGACTGTTTTTAAAACTTTTTTTTGCATTGATCCATGTCCCCTGGGGCAGGACCCAGGTCCCCAAACACTTTTTAGGACAGTAACTTGCATATTAGCCTTTAAAATTAGCACTTTAGATTTTGAACGTTCGAGTCCCAAAGACATTAATAGGGTTCTAAAGTTCACACGAAGTTTAGGTCTGTTCGCAGGTTCTGGTGCAAACCGAACTGGGGGGGGGGGGGGGGGGTGTTTGGCTCATCCTTAGTGGCAAGAAAAGGAAGTGTCATTATAATGACATTATAATTTTAATTATCCAGACATTATCCCCCCATTCATCTAAGGCTCGCCAGTTCCTAAATGTCTTGCAGGACAATTTCATGGGTCAGATGGTAAATGGACCAACTAGAAACAAAGCGTTACTAGACCTACTGAATACCAATAATATAGACCTCATTATGGATGTGGAAATACGGGGCAATTTAGGAAACAGTGATCACAGGTCAATTTGTTTTAGTATAAATCACATAAATAGGCAACATAAGGTGAATACAAAGACACTGAATTTCAAAACAGCCAACTTTCCTAAACTAAAATTTTTGCTAGAAGATAATTGGGATAAAGTCTTAGAAACAAAGTACACAGATGAAAAATGGGTATGCTTTAAGAGCATATTAAATAAGGGCATTAGCCAGTGCAGCCCTATGGGAAATACATATAATATAAATCACACAAATAGGCAACATAAGGTGAATACAAAGACACTGAATTTCAAAACAGCCAACTTTCCTAAACTAAAATCTTTGCTAGAAGATAATTGGGATACAATACAAGGCTGAGAGATCATCATCAGCATTCCAACTTGTAAGGGTGCAATCAGGACGGGCTTAGATAGAACACATAAGGTACATAGCAGAGGAGAGTAAAGAAAATTCCAAGAAATTCTTTAAGTACATAAGTAGTATCAAAGGGAGGTCAGATCATATTGGTCCCATAAAGAATGATGAAGGGAATCTGGTTACTAAGGATGGAGAGATGGTGGAGATGTTGAATGTATTCTTATACTCACTCTTCATGAGGGAATCGGGGGGGCTTCAGTAACCAGAACTGGAAAGTTTATACTCATGATATGTCACAGGAAGCACCCTCATGGCTAACAGAGGACAGAATTAGAAAAAGACTTTAAAAACGTAACATTAATAAGTCACCAGGACCCGATGACTTGTACCCGAGGGACCTTAAGGAACTCAGTCAAGTAATTGCAAGACCATTGTTCATAATTTTTACCAACAGTCTACTGACAGGAATGGTACCAGCTGATTGGAGAAAAGCCAATGTAGCAACAATTTTAAAAAAGGGCCAAGATACATCCCTGGGTATTACAGAAAAGTTAGCCTAACATCAATTATATGCAAGCTCTTGAGAGGTATGATAAGGGACTACATACAAGATTTTAGTAATGACAACGGTATCATTAGAAGTAAGCAGCATGGATTCGTAAAGAATCGTTCTTGCCAAAACAATCTATTAACTTTCTATGAGGAGGTAAGGGATAAAACTTTTCTGTGAAAGGTAATTTAATAAAACACGCGGCCTATCAATAAAATTAGAAGAAAAGTGTTTTAACCTTAAACTGCATAGAGGGTTCTGTTAGCCCTTGTACACACGGTCGGAGATTCCGACAACCAAATCCGTCGGAGTAATTCCGAAGGATTAATTCCGGAAGAGGTCCGGAAGTGATGTTGCATACACACGGTCGGACTAAGTTGTCGGAAAATCCTATTGTACATAACGCGATGACGTTATTTCATTACGACGGGACTATGTTCAGGCTAGTAGCCAATATCTTTGGTCTAGGAATTTGATCTGAGCATGCGTGGCACTTTGTCCCCCAAAAATCCATACCAGACCCTTATCCGAGCATGCAACCTGGCAGGCTGCAGGAAAAGAGGGGGGGGGGCATTTGGGACATATGTGGAAGATGTGTTTTGGGGACATTATGTTTTGGGGACATGTGTGTTTACACTGTGTGGTGACACTAGGTTAGTGATCAGTGAGTAAAAAGCTGTAAAAAACAGCTCATACTCACTGATGCAGAAATCCCATCTCCTCTCCTCATCAACAACTTCTGTGTGAGGAGAGGAGAGCCTAGCAACCAGCTCTGTGTTTACATCACATGACGGCTGTGATTGGGCATGGCCCTCATGTGATCAGGAGGACCAATCACAGAGCCCCCCTGCCAATCAGAGATGCGCCGTGTCTGGGTGACAAGAGCGCATCGGGATTGCGCCACTGTGCAGGCACACACGCAACCCCCCTCCTTCTGAGGGACGTTCCTGAACGTCCCTTCAGAAGGAGAGAGCACCCACCCGGCCATTTATATACATGGGCCGGGTGGAAAGTGGTTAAAAAATAAAAATAAAAATGTCCCACAAAATCCATTCTTCTCTCTCTCCGCCGACGGAACGGAAAAAAAATCCTACAGGCCGCCACGATTCACCTCCATGGGTGGCTCCCACCATCTGACGCATCCTCACAGGTGACAGTTCTTTCATAACTGAGGGCGGGGTCGCGCGGTGATGTATCTGGGTAACCCCAGCCACTCTCTGACGCATGGGGACTTCCCCATGGGTTTTCCGGGAGCATCAGAGGGGGTAGGGCCAACCGCTTACTTAAATGAGGATGGGGTCACCTGGGTATGTCACCCTGTGGCCCCGCCCTCAGTTATATAAGAACTGTCACCTGAGAGGACACGTCAGACGGTGGGAGCCTCCCATGGGGATGGATCGGTGGCGGCCTGCAGGTTTTTACTTTTAAATTTTAGTACATCGGTGGAGCGAGAGTAGAAGATGAATGGGCTTCATGGAACATTTTTTTTTTATTCTTTAATAAACAACTTGTCCCAAAGTGTGTCTTATGGTTTCTTAACATTTTAACACTTTTTTTGTGAAATGGTACGCGCTACCATTTCAAACAGGTGGGGTCGGGATCTGGTGGTCCCCTTGTTAAAGGGGGCTTCCAGATTTCGATAAGCCCCCGCCCGCAGACCACCATAACCACCAGGCAAGGGTTGTGGGAATAAGGCCCATGTCACCATCAACATGGGGACGAGGTGCTTTGGCTAAACGTCACCTCCGGCATCACCACTTCCGCCACCAGACAATCCAAGAAAAGATAGGACCATTATTTGCGTCCCAAGTCTTGATGTGAGAACGGAAGTGACCGGTCATTACATATATTCTCCATTACGGTTCTATTATTATTTCGAGCCTTGTTACCAAACCCAGTAACAGGACACAACTGGCTATATAACACTTGTTAGGTAAATGAAAAGGGTGCGTGTCCCTCGTAAAAAGGCCCTCTAACAAAAAAATTAAAAATTTAAATATATATATATGAAAACAATAACTATGCTCCCGAAATGAATATACACATGGTCAGGTGAATGCCCGACCTAAAGCAGCACTCTAACCGTCCCTCTCTTAAGCCGCGTACACACGGTCGGAGAATCCGTCGGAATATCGGACCGTGTCGTCAGATAATCCGACTGTGTGTGGTATACATCGGACTGATTCCGTCCGAATCTCCGTCCGACCCAATTTTCCAACATGTTGGAAATATATCCCGACCAACTGGGCCGGTCGGACGTAATCCGATCATGTGTAGAGAATTTTGATTGGACCAAGTGCCACGCATGCTCAGATCAAATTCCTACATCAAAGCTATTGGCTACTAGCCTGAATCTAGTCCCATCGTAACGAAATTACGTCATCACGTTCTGAAAGATCAGATTTTTCGACAACTTAGTCTGACCGTGTGTATGCAACAGTTTCGGACACAATCCGTCAGACTAAATCTGAAGGACAAAATCCAACGGATTTGGTTGGCAGAATCTCCGACCGTGTGTACAGGGGCTTACACATGGTCTACGAGGCTCAGTGGAACTGAAGCTTCATGTCAGTCACAAAGGCAAAACTATATACGTACCAATTTAAGAACTACTCTAAAGGAAAAGTACAACAAATAAAAATAGATGATTTGAACAACACCTATGAGATGAGGTGCCACTCACCCCCGGTCTATGAAACTGTTGATATCCCAATCAACATTCATGCCATAGGGCGAGTAGCACCTCGGCTCATGTATCCAATAAGTTTCTAAATGAGAAACTCCCCTGATTTTAGGTTCTCCACGCCAATGCGGGACGCTTTTCTTTTATATTTTAAATATTTTGATCACGTGATTTATTCATTTTTTTATGTAATACATATTTTGTTATAAATAAACCTTCAATGATGGAATTTCACTATGCAAGGCATTGTGTTCAAGCTTTCCTTTACATGGTGAGTCCTTTTTGAGCCATTTTGGACTACAACTATCGGAAATTAACTGGAACCTCATTGAAGTGTGTGGCGTCAGGTGATGGACGAACTTCCGACGGGATGTTTCGCGACCGATAGTTCGCAAACCGCAACGTTCGTGGCGGGCCCCATTGACTTCAATAGGAGGCGAACTTTACAAACCTACAGGTCATATTTGCAGCCACAAAATAATTACTAGCTGTGCACACATAGTCCCACCACATGGCCAATGACATAACACATGTATGAGGTGAATCTGGGATCGACAACTACAAGCATTCTTTTTTTATATGTGAAATTGTGACAATTCAGGACTGTGGAGCGCATGAAGGCAATGGAGAGGTCAGGGTATGCAAAGAAGAGGGTGCAGGAGATGATCACCAGCACCATGATATAGAGCACTGACACCTGCACCATGATAGAGTCATCTGACACAAGCACCGTGATAGAGAGCACTGACATCAGCAGCGTGACATACAGCAATGACACCTGCACCGTGATAGAGTGATCTGACACCAGCACCGTGATAGAGAGCACTGACATTAGCAGCGTGACATACAGCAATGACACTTGCACCGTGATAGAGTGATCTGACAGCAGCACCGTGATAGAGAGCACTGACATCAGCATGGTGACATGCAGCAATGACACTTGCACCGTGATAGAGTGATCTGAAACCAGCACCGTGATAGAGAGCACTGACATCAGCAGCATGGCATAAAGCACTGACACCAGCACCGTGATATACAGCACTGACAGCAGCACCGTGATATACAGCACTGACACCTGCACCGTAAGCAGCCTCAGGAGGAAGTCAGCATAGCACAGGGATGGTGGGAGCCCCTCATAATGAGCATAGCACAGGGATGGTGGGAGCCCTCATAATATGCACAGCAGAGGTACAGCCCCAGGAGTAAGTCAGCATAGCACAGGGATGGTGGGAGCCCCTCATAATAAGCAGCCCCAGGAGGAAGTCAGCACAGCACAGGGATGGTGGGAGCCCCTCATAGTATGCACAGCAGAGGTACAGCCCCAGGAGGAAGTCAGCACAGCACAGGGATGGTGGGAGCCCCTCATAATGAGCAAAGCACAGGGATGGTGGGAGCCCCTCATAATGAGCATAGCACAGGGATGGTGGGAGCCCCTCATAATATGCACAGCAGAGCTATAGCCCCAGGAGGAAGTCAGCACAGCACAGGGATGGTGGGAGCCCCTCATAATGAGCATAGCACAGGGATGGTGGGAGCCCCTCATAATATGCACAGCAGAGGTACAGCCCCAGGAGGAAGTCAGCACAGCACAGGGATGGTGGGAGCCCCTCATAATAAGCAGCCCCAGGAGGAAGTCAGCACAGCACAGGGATGGTGGGAGCCCCTCATAATAAGCAGCCCCAGGAGAAATATGACACTGCTCAACCTCTTCAAACAGGAGGGTACGGGCATATAGTACGGTGTGCTTTTTTTGTACAAGGAAGTGAGCCAAATGAAGAAAGAAGGTCTGTGTGCTCGATTAAAAAAATTGTTTCTAGACATATACATGGTCTACTGGTCACATGTGTTGAATTCCTCCGAGATCCATGCCTCATTCATTTTTTAGAAATGTGAGGTTGTTAACACTGTCGTGAGCTAGGCGAGTACGCTTATCGGTCACGATCCCCCCTGCTGCGCTGAACGTCCATTCGGACAGGACACTGGACGATGGGCAAGCCAACAGTTTGATTGCAAATTGGGCAAGCTCTGGCCAGAGGTCAAGCCTGCCCACCCAGTAGTCCAGGGGTTCATCACTCCTCAGAGCATCTACATCTGCCGTTAACCCGATGTAGTCGGACACCTGACGGTCTAGGCATTCCCTGATGCTGGATCCGGATGACACCTGTCGATGGGTCGGCTGAAAGAATGACCTCATATCAGAAGTCACCAACACATCTTCAAACCGGCCTCTTCTTGCAGGCGCTGTTGGATTGGTACCCGCAACTCCTTCTCTGGGAGTGGGAATTGCTCCTCTGCCAGCACACGCAAAAGCAGATTGCAGCATTTCTCGAAGCAAGGCCTGGAAGTGCTCCATTCTGACAGCCCTCTGTGAAGGCGGTAACTAAGTACGTTGCCACCCAGTACTGGTCCTTGACCCTTATGCTTTTTATACGGGGGTCCCTATTAAAACACTGGAGCATGAAGGCCCCCATTTGCACTAAACTGGAAGCGGTGTGGTGGCCTGGCTCCTGCTCATCATCCAGGATAATGTCGTCCTCTTCATTCTCCTCTCCCCATCCACGCACAATAACGGGGATCCCAGAAAGGTTTAAAGCATGCTCTTCTTGCTCCTCCTCATCCGCCCTGGCACCATCCTCCTCTGACTCTTCTTCAGACTCCTGTTGTTGAATTGTCTCAGATAGAGTAGCCCCCCTGGGAATTCATCCAGCATTGCGACTTCCTCATCTTCCCGCTCCTGCTCCTCCACAGCTTGATCAAAGACACAACGCAATGTACGCTCCATAAAGAAGGCATAAGGTACCATGTCACTGATGGTGCCATGGCTGCGACTGACCAGTTTGGTGATCTCCTCAAATGGCCGCAGAAGTCTGCATGCGTCGTGCATGAGCAGCCACTGGCGCTGTGAAAAAAAAACAGCTCCCCAGAACCTGTTCTGCCGCAGAGTTCATACAGGTAGACGTTAACTGCACGTTTCTGCTGGAGCAGCCTATCAAGCATATAGAAGGTTGAGTTCCATCTCGTTGGGCAATTGCAAATAAGACATCTGACCGGCAGATTGCGTCGCCGCTGAATGTCAGCAAGGCGAGCCATGGCCGTGTAAGATCTTCTGAAATGGGCCGAGATTTTCCTTGCCTGCTGCAAGATGTCCTGGATCCCAGGGTATTTGACAACGAATCACTGCACGACCAAGTTTAAGACGTGTGCCATGCATGGCACATGCGTAATTTTGCCCTGTTTCAATGCGCTAAGCAGATTGGCACCATTGTAGTCTAATCTGGCAGAGTTATGCACTCAAAACAATTGATATGCTCACCTCTACTCCCAGCGCTCAAAGGGTGCAGTCAACTTACTCCCACCTGGGGATGGTTCTTAATACTTAGCTGCCATTATAAAATAAAACTTATCATGCATAAAAAACAAAAGAATTGGTTAACCTGAGGATTCAAATATAACCACTAACAGCGCTGATACCACATCTCCATATACAACAAACAATTTGTCTATGTTAAGCATGTAGTACTTTTTTAAAAAACCAGCAAGTCTTTTATCAAAATTGGTGTCCAAACACCAAGTATTAAAGAACCAGCAAGACTTTTGTCAGGAATTAATGTCCATACACCAAGAGATCACACTCTATTCCTCATCAATGAGTGCAGTCCTTCATATTCATATTCATACAATCTTCTCAGATATCTGGGTGTGTATGGGTATGGTCCTACACCTTCACCATGTGCTGTTCCACCTCCGTGAATATGTATATAGATGGCTGCTTACCAGATTCCAATCACTTTAGAGCCTATCTCCACTATGTGGAACTCCTCTGTCTGGTTCTGTGTGTCCCGCTGATTGCTCTCACATTGGTAGTAGACATGCAAAAGATTCAAGGGGTCTCATATAGTGTGATACCTTTTATTTAGGATTGAAAAAATTCCTTTCCCCCCCTTACATAATATGCTTACATTTAAAACAACTTAAAACCAGCATATAACATATGTGGTGTAAGTGCTGCCGCACACGGAGACTGTGTTGGATGAGATCTGCAGCCTACCGGTGAGACGATCGTGCAGCAGCACTTACACCACATATGTTATACGCTGGTTTTAAGTTGTTTTAAATGTAAGAGCAATCAGCGGGACACACAGAACCAGACAGAGGAGTTCCACATAGTGGAGATAGGCTCTAAAGTGATTGGAATCTGGTAAGCAGCCATCTATATACATATTCACGGAGGTGGAACAGCACATGGTGAAGGTGTAGGACCATACCCATACACACCCAGATATCTGAGAAGATTGTATGAATATGAATATGAAGGACTGCACTCATTGATGAGGAATAGAGTGTGATCTCTTGGTGTATGGACATTAATTCCTGACAAAAGTCTTGCTGGTTCTTTAATACTTGGTGTTTGGACACCAATTTTGATAAAAGACTTGCTGGTTTTTTAAAAAAGTACTACATGCTTAACATAGACAAATTGTTTGTTGTATATGGAGATGTGGTATCAGCGCTGTTAGTGGTTATATTTGAATCCTCAGGTTAACCAATTATTTTGTTTTTTATGCAAGATTGGCACCATTGTTACACACCACTTTACCAACTGTCAAATTGAGAGGTGTTAGCCACTGATCTGCCTGTGAACGCAAAGCTGAAAGGAGTGCCGGGCCAGTGTGGCTCTTGGCTTCCAGGCACAACAGACGCAGCACGGCATGGCAACGTCTCACCTGGCATGTCGAATAGGTTCTGGGGAGCTTGGGCAGCGCAGCGGAAGATACGCTATCAGCGGAAAAGGAGGAGTCAGCCGAGGAGGAGAGGGAGGAGGAAGGAGTAGGAGGAGGAGAAGAAGAGCCAGGCCTGCATGCAATCTGTGGCGGTAAAACCAAATCTACACGGGTGCCACGGGTTACATGCTTGATGGCCGTCAGAAGGTTCACCCAGTGGGCAGTAAAAGTGATATACCTTCCCTGCCCGTGTTTGCTAGACCACGTGTCTGTGGTCAGATGTATCTTGGCACCGACACTGTGTGCCAGAGATACATTCACTTGCCGCTGAACATGACCATATAGCTCTGGGATGCCCTTCTGTGAGAAATACTTCCTTCCTTGGACCTTCCATTGTGGTGTTCCAATGGCCACAAATTTTTGAAAGGCCTCCGAGTCCACCAATTTATATGGCAGTAGTTGTTGGGCTATCACTTCTGACAAGCCAGCCGTCAACCATTGGGAAAGAGGGTTATCCGGCGTCATCATTTTTTACACTCGAACATTAGGCCCACGGAAGACTGCCTTTTTGCAGAAAAACGTGAGCTTGGTGTGATGGAAGGTGGAGTGGAGGACAATTGTGAGGAGAGAGGAGAAGGAGAAGTATAAGACGACGAGGCTGGACGATGAGAGCCTGGAGTGTGGCTTTGTGTGTTCCGTTGCTCCCACTGGGCTCGGTGATGGCATCTCATGTACCTTCTTAAGGCGGTCATCCCTAGGTGAGTGTTGGGCTTACCGCGACTAATGCGTTGACTGCAAAGATTGCAGATGGCAACACTATTGTCAGCAGCGGACACGTTAAAAAAAGCCCACACTGCGGAGCCATGTGCCGGCGTCCTGGGAGCGCCAGATGTGACCGTACATGGTCGATGACTCGCTCCTGATACATTAGCAATCTGCTTTGTCCCTCCTGTGCAATGTAAGTTATTCCTGCTTCTCCTCCCTATCTGCTGGTCCATATCTCCCTCTGAACTCTCCTCCTCTTCCTCTCTTGTGGGCACCCACGTGACATCACTAGACACGTCATCATCGACGTCACCTTCCCCACCGCTATAATTAGAGATCTCGGAGTAGGCAGCAACACCGGTGACCAACCTCCTCCTTTGGTTGATCTGGGTACTGTCGTCAGACTGCTGAGTGGTGGTTGTTGCTACCTCCTCTTCCTGATCCAATGCCAAGAGTGGCTGCGCATCAGAAATGTCTTGATATGGATCGGAAAATAATTCCTGTGACTCAAGGTATGTGGTGGTGGTGGTGGTGTTGTTGGTGGTAGTGTCTTTGGGGGTGCACATAGCAGAGAGCGAAGAAGAGGGTGCAGATCGAGAGGATGAGGAGGGTGCAGAAGAGTAAGGCTGAGTGAGCCAGTCAACCAATTCTGGTGCTTCCTTTGACGTAATCGCACGCACCTTCTGCAATTTCCCACTTTGGCTCAAGCCTGTTGCTCCTGCCCTACCCCTACCACCCCTGCGGAAGGGCCTGCCTCTTCCTCTGCCTGTCATTTTTTAAATGACCCTGTGACAAAACTCTCTAGAGAAGTGCAGTATGTATGTGGAAGAAGGTATATAACACGCCGCTTCAATCTATCGTTTTGGGGGGCCACTGGTCAGCAGAAAGAATGTTCCTTACATTGGTGATCAGTGAGAATAATGTTCCTTACACTGGTGGTCAGCGGGAAGAATGTTCCTTACATTGGTGGTCAGCAGAAAGAATGTTCCTTACATTGGTGGTCAGTGAGACTAATGTTCCTTACACTGGTGGTCAGCGGGAAGAATGTTCCTTACATTGGTGGTCAGCAGAAAGAATGTTGCTTACATTGGTGATCAGTGAGAAGAATGTTCCTTACATTGGTGGTCAGTGAGAATAATGTTCCTTACACTGGTGGTCAGCGGGAAGAATGTCCCTTACATTGGTGGTCAGCAGAAAAAATGTTCCTTACATTGGTGGTCAGCAGAAAGAATGTTCCTTACATTGGCGGTCAGTGAGAAGAATGTTCCTTACACTGGTGGTCAGTGGGAAGAATGTTCCTTACATTGGAGGTCAGTGAGGAGAATGTTCCTTACATTGGTGATCATGGTGGTCAGTAAGAAGAATGTCCATTACATTGGTGGTCAGCAGAAAGAATGTTCCTTACATTGGTGGTCAGTGAGAATAATGTTCCTTACACTGGTGGTCAGCGGGAAGAATGTTCCTTACATTGGTGGTCAGCAGAAAGAATGTTCCTTGCATTGGTAGTAAGCGGGAAGAATGTTCCTTACATTGGTGGTCAGTGAGAATAATGTTCCTTACATTGGTGGTCAGCGGGAAGAATGTTCCTTACATTGGTGGTTAGTGAGAATAATGTTTCTTACACTGGTGGTCAGCGGGAAAAATGTTCCTTACATTTGTGGTCAGCAGAAAGAATGTTCCTTACATTGGTGGTCAGTGAGAATAATGTCCCTTACATTGGTGGTCAGTGGAAAGAATGTTCCTTACATTGGTGATCATGGTGGTCAGTAAGAAGAATGCCCCTTACATTGGTGGTCAGCAGAAAGAATGTTCCTTACATTGGTGGTCAGTGAGAATAATGTTCCTTACACTGGTGGTCAACGGGAAGAATGTTCCTTACATTGGTAGTCAGCAGAAAGAATGTTCCTTACATTGGTGATCAGTGAGAAGAATGTTCCTTACATTGGTGGTCAGTGAGAATAATGTTCCTTACACTGGTGGTCAGCGGGAAGAATGTTCCTTACATTGGTGGTCAGAAGAAAGAATGTTCCTTACATTGGTGGTCAGCAGAAAGAATGTTCCTTACATTGGTGGTCAGCAGAAAGAATGTTCCTTACATTGGTGGTCAGTGAGAAGAATGTTCCTTACATTGGTGATCAGCAGAAAGAATGTTCCTTACACTGGTGATCAGCAGAAAGAATGTTCCTTACATTGGTGATCAGTGAGAAGAATGTTCCTTACATTGGTGGTCAGTGAGAATAATGTTCCTTACATTGGTGATCAGCGGGAAGAATGTTCCTTACACTGGTGGTCAGTGAGAAGAATGTTCCTTACATTGGTGGTCAGTGAGAATAATGTTCCTTACATTGGTGATCAGCGGGAAGAATGTTCCTTACATTGGTGGTCAGTGAGAATAATGTTCCTTACACTGGTGGTCAGCAGGAAGAATGTTCCTTACATTGGTGGTCAGCAGAAATAATGTTCTTTACATTGGTGGTCAGCAGAAATAATGTTCCTTACATTGGTGGTCAGCAGAAAGAATGTTCCTTACATTGGTGGTCAGTGAGACTAATGTTCCTTACACTGGTGGTCAGCGGGAAGAATGTTCCTTACATTGGTGGTCAGCAGGAAGAATGTTCCTTACATTGGTGTTCAGTGAGAAGAATGTTCCTTATATTGGTCGTCAGTGAGAAGAATGTTCCTTACATTGGTGGTCAGTGAGAAGAATGTTCCTTACATTGGTGGTCAGTGAAAATGATATAAAGTAAATAAAAATTATAAAAAAAAAAAATGTAAAGCACACACACGCTCTATATGAAAAGCTTTATGTAGGATGAGCACATGTATGTAAATATGTGTCTATAGACAAAAATGCTGGACTCAGGAGCATGCCCGTAAGGTACCCCCCCCCCCCGGGAGATCGCTTCTTGTAGGGGATTATCTGATGCAGGGAGGAGCCGTGAGGGCCACCGCCAGACCCCAGAAGACAAGAATCAGGGCCACTCTGTGCAAAACGACCTGCACAGTGAAGGTAAGTATATGTTTGTTTTTTTTTTTTTTAAAAGAGTCTTTACAAACACAAACTTATGTAGTGTGGGCAGTGCAATATGATTGTGGGGATTTGTGTGGGTGTGGCTTGAGTGTGGGTGGGAACACATGGGCGGGGACAGGGGGCCCCAGGATCTCCTATTGCCCGGGGGCCCCATGCGTTGTCAGTCCGCCCCTGCTGTGAGGAATTATAGTGTTGTGGCACCAGCACCACAACCACCAAAGGTCAATTTTTCTACCACTGTTAAACAATGGCATGTACAGTGGTGTGAAAAAGTGTTTGCCCCCTTCCTCATTTCCTGTTCCTTTGCATGTTTGTCACACTTAAGTGTTTCGGAACATCAAACCAATTTAAACAATAGTCAAGGACAACACAAGTAAACACAAAATGCAATTTGTAAATGAAGGTGTTTATTATTAAAGGTGAAAAAAAATCCAAACCATCATGGCCCTGTGTGAAAAAGTGATTGCCCCCCTTGTTAAAACATACTATAACTGTGGTTGTCCACACCTGAGTTCAATTTCTCTAGCCACACCCAGGCCTGATTATTGCCACACCTGTTCACAATCAAGGCATCACTTAAATAGGAGCTGCTTGACACAGTAAGGTCCACCAGAAGATCCTTAAAAGCTACACATCATGCCGAGACCCAAAGAAATTCAGGAACAATTGAGAAAGAAAGTAATTGAGATCTATCAGTCTGGAAAGGGTTATAAAGCCATTTCCAAAGCTTTGGGAATCCAGCGAACCACAGTGAGAGCCATTATCCACAAATGGCAAAGACATGGAACAGTGGTGAACCTTCCCAGGAGTGGCCGGCCGCCCAAAGTTACCCCAAGAGCGCAGCGACGACTCATCCAAGAGGTCACAAAAGACCCCACAACAACGTCCAAGGAACTGCAGGCCTCACTTGCCTCAGTTAAGGTCAGCGTTCATGCCTCCACCATCAGGAAAAGACTGGGCAAAAATGGCCTGCATGGCAGAGTTCCAAGGAGAAAACCACTGCTGAGCAAAAAGAACATCAAAGCTCGTCTCAATTTCTCCACAACACATCTTGATGATCCCCAAGATTTTTGGGACAACATTCTGTGGACCGATGAGACAAAAGTGGAACTCTTTGGAAGGTGTGTGTCCAAGTATATCTGGCGTAGAAGGAACACTGCATTTCATAAAAAGAACATTATACCAACAGTAAAATATGGTGGTGGTAGTGTGATGGTCTGGGGCTGTTTTGCTGCTTCAGGACCTGGAAGACTTGCCGTGATAAAAGGAACTATGAATTCTGCTGTCTACCAAGAGATCCTGAAGGAGAATGTCTGACCATCTGTTCGTGTACTCAAGCTGAAACGTACTTGGGTTCTGCAGCAGGACAATGATCCTAAACACACCAGCAAGTCCACCACCGAATGGCTGAAGAAAAACAAAATGAAGACTTTGGAGTGGCCTAGCCAAAGTCCTGACCTGAATCCTATTGAGATGTTGTGGTATGACCTTAAAAAAGGCCGTTCATGCTCGAAAACCCTCTAATGTAACTGAATTAGGATAATTCTGCAAAGATGAGTGGGCCAAAATTCCTCCAGGACGCTGTAAAAGCCTCATTGCACGTTATCGCAAACGCTTGGTTGCAGTTGTTGCTGCTAAGGGTGGCCCAACCAGTTATTAGGTTTAGGGGGCAATCACTTTTTCACACAGGGCCATGATGGTTTGGATTTTTTTTCACCTTTAATAATAAACACCTTCATTTACAAATTGCATTTTGTGTTTATTTGTGTTGTCCTTGACTATTGTTTAAATTGGTTTGATGTTCCGAAACACTTAAGTGTGACAAACATGCAAAGGAACAGGAAATGAGGAAGGGGGCAAACACTTTTTCACACCACTGTAATTACAATTCTTGATATAATCGTTCACAGCGGGGCGCTCCAGCGCCCACCAAGAGTTACTTTCAGGGCTTACAATGTTGCGGCAAAACCAACACCTTGTTCTGCCATTTCTGCAGAGCATATAGGGCAGGCCCCTACTTTCAAACATCCAACTTACAAACATCTCCTACTTGCAAACGGAAGGAGACAACAGCAAGTGAGATGAAAAAAGATGGACGACAAAACAAATTATACAGGGGTGATAACCCTTCCCTATGTTTTCCAAAAAGCTTAAAAATAGTTTTTTTGACTGGAGCTACACTTTAAAAATGTACCAGTTGAAAATTACAAACAGATTCAACTTAACACAACAAACCTACACAGTCCCTGTCTTGTTTGCACCGCCTGTATACTGCTGTTCTGAGTATATAGGGCCTGGGGGCCACACGCATTTCCTTTTTTTAATATGGGTACGGGGTTCCCCTTAATATGCGTACAAGACCCAAAGGGGCTGGCTGGTAATGGGCAGGGAGGGCTACCCATGCAATTTTTCTCAATGATTTTCAACCATATTGCAGGAACCAGATATAACATTAAAACCGCATGCATTTTTAAATGATGTTATTTCCGTTTAATGTCATTTTGTGCAGGGACTGTTCTAAACACGGGAAACACGTGGCACTTCACAGGCATACTACAGACACCCCCCAGGCACCATATTTAAAGGAATTTTTCACTTTTTTTCACTTTAATCGTCATTAAAATCAGTGCTCCCGCCAAAACTGCCATTTTTAAAAACATTTTAGGCATTGACCCATGTCCCCTGGGGCAGGAGCCAGGTCCCCAAACCCTTTTTAGGACAGAATCTTGCATATTAGCCATTAAAATTAGCACTTTTAATTTCGAACGTTCGAGTCCCATAGACTTCAATGGGGTTCTAAAGTTCGTACGAATTTGGGGTCCGTTCAAAAGTTCTGGTGCGAACCGAACCGGGGGGTGTTCGGCTCATCCCTAACCCTATATATTGTGGACCTATACCAGTCCTTAAGGATTAGCAGACTGTACCTCACTCAACCCTATATACTGTAGTACACTATACCTTACCAGTCCTTAGATGGACCTTTGTGGAACTAGTAGGTTATGATTAGCAGACTGTACCTCAGTTCCTATACTGATAAAGGACTGCTGCAGAATAAGGCAGTAGTCAGCAGTAGTGCTCCTCAACCCTATATATTGTGGACCTATACCAGTCCTTAAGGATTAGCAGACTGTACCTCACTCAACCCTATATACTCTAGTACGCTATGCCTTACCAGTCCTTAGAAGGACCTTTGTGCAACTAGTAGGTTGTGATTAGCAGACTGTACCTCAGTCCCTATACTCATAAAGGACTACTGCAGCAGAAGGGCAGCAGTCAAGTATAATATTCTTTCTATATTTGGAAGAATGAATATTATACATGTACAACCCTATTACCATACCAGTCCTGAAAAGGACCTTTGTGGACCTAATAGTAACAGCTACTGATTAAACTGACTGTCCCTCACTGCCACACACAGCTTCCTGTCTGTCCCTATTTAAACAAACAAAACACAGGCTGCTGCAACAATAACTTGAATAGTACTCAAAACTATATCCTGTACTACTACACCATACCAGTCCTGAAAAGGACTTTTGTGGACCTAATAGTAACAGCTAATGATTAAACTGACTGTCCCTCTCTGCAACACACAACGTCCTATCTGTCCCTCTCTCAGCACTGACAAAAGACAATCTGCTGCAACAATGACTTGAATAGCAGTGCCTCAAACCTATGTCCTGAACTACACCTATACCATACCAGTCCTTAAAAGAACTTTTGTGGACCTAATAGCTAGCGATTTGGGTCACTGCAGTCTCTCCCTGCTCCACACAGCAACCTCTCCCTATAGTGACAGTAGAAAGAATGTAAAATGGTCGCCGGATCGGGTCTATTTATAAGTTAGGGGGAATGTCCAAGTGTCCATGTGCTGTAATGTCTCAATTGGCTGTCCTGTACCACATGATGGATGTGTCATCATAGGTCAAAGTTTTTTTATACAGTAAACACGCAAGTCCGCCGGGCGAACAGCGGCAATAGTCCGCCAATCCGGCGGACCGCGAACTGATCGTCAGGCGAACCGTTCGGCCATCCCTAGTGGCATCCTATACCCTGGTGACTTTGCTTAGAAGCTGGACAACTGAGAGGATACCAACTGCTCTGAGTGTGATCCAGGATTCAACGTGTTTGAGTCCTTTGAGACAGGTGGAGTCTCTATAAGCTTGAATTACACATTTGCTGTAAGGTATTTTGTGTCCAACACTTCTGGTAAGAGTACCTACATTTATCTGTGATAAATCCCCCAAAATCTTGGTTGAGGGCTGAAGGTCCTTTACAGTTCGGGTCAATGGAATATTTGAATCCATCTTGCCTATTATATTTTTTTCATTGGTGGACATTTTAGAATTACTGGTTTAAGGACGGACTGTCATCATTTTCTTGTTTTATAAAATTATCTTCACTCAATTTTTTTTGTTACGTGGCAGCACGACATATCGTGCTTGCTGTCACTTACGGTAATAGTTTTTCTTTTCACTGCCAATTTCGTCTGGCTAAAAAAGTCACTTGTATTAGTCATTTCACTATTTATGTTTTTCTAGCGCTGCATTTTTTGTTACACATAGTTATTTGACTTGGTTTGTTTGTATGTCAGCTGCTGGCTGATGCTATTCACTTAATTGTTTTTGTCACTCACTTAATTACTTTATTGTAAGAGCCGGTTCACACAGCGGGCGATGCGAGGCGACACGACTCGCCTCGCCTCGCTCTCGCAAGTCGCCCCCGTTCTGTACAATGGAACCGTTCTGAGAGGAGCGACTCGAGTCGCTCCGACTCAGAAAAAAGGTTCCTGTACTACTTTTGGGCGACCTCGGGGTGACTTGCATTGACTTCTATACAGAAGTCATTTGCAAGTCGCCGCTGAGGCCGCGGCAGGTCGCGGCGAGGCAAGTCGGAGTCGCCTCGCCTCGCCTGCTGTGTGAACTGGCCCTAAGGTTGTTAGGTAGCACGGTGTTTTCTCTTTTCCTCATTTTCACATTTTGACCAATTATTCACTGCAGCACCTTATATCCATTCATATGGATATTTTTGAATATAGAACCAGTCGGACCCTGAACACCGAAGATGGTTTAACTGTTAATAGCAGTGGTTCATAGTTAAGTGCTCTATTCTTAAGACTCAGGAACGTAATGACCACTGAATTACATTTACAGTGGGACATTGCTTTAGTTGAACAATATCTTAAGGAAAAAATGGTCCCACGAGGTTTGCGCTGGGATGTCCACCCCCAACAGGGTAATGATAATTTTAGAACCTTGGTTTGTATCTTTTAACGATGCTGGTCTGGGTCTAGTAAATTTTTTGGTAAAAAAGAAACATACGAGACTGACCGCTATTGATCTAGAAATTAAGGAACTAAAAGACAAAATATTATTTTTCAACAAAACGTCTGAGTATACTTCTCTTTCCGCAAATTTAAAAACTTTGCTGGAGAAAGAATAAAAAGATCAGAAAGCAAAGAAACAGAAAAAATACAATAGGGACATCACAGATTATAAAACCAATTTAGTGTTTAATTGGCAGAAAAAGATAGCCCAAAACAGCGATCAGGCCCTCTCCAACACAAAAATGGAGGTTACAGACTCCGCGTCTGCAATACCTGATAGGAGGTCTGAAGTGATAGTACCCTTCATACCAGAAAGGAGAGTGGAACAGATGCCATCCTCTCCACATATGTATAGGCCAAGAGCCAATAGGAATGTTTATTTACCTCCAGTCATTTCTTCTTCTCCCCGTGATGTCCATCCTAAAAATTACCAACGGGAAACAAATATGTCTTCTAGACGGTAACCAGTGGGTATACAGAGAAATGGCCATTCTTTTAAAAATAGAGGTCGGGACCACAATAGGAAGGTTGATAATCCACCTAATTCATATAGAAAATGATCGTCACGGGATGACCACCGTGGTTTTAACCCAAACGATAGACCTAGAAATAGGGAAGCAAACTATCAATACAACACTCCGATATACACACATAACCACTGTGCAGTCCTCCGTGAGGACAACCCCCGTAATGTCCATTATGAACAATCTCACGCTAATAGGGAGGATGAATATATGCTGTCCCCCTATAATTATGAATTCCCCGGCCAGGCCCAGCCTTCGGGTTTTCACGAACCCAGCTCCAATTTCGCTCAAAGTCCAAAACCAAGAGAGGGTATAAAAGGAGGCTGGCGCCTTCAGTGGAGGAAAGCGAAAAAGAACACATTAGGAAAGGGGATTTTCAACCTCAGCAAGGCCACCCTTTCAGATAATGAAAGAGTGATCCTCGACAAAGGGTTGAAATTTGTCCCGCCCCAGCAATTGGATAAGTTCCATACTTTTATTGACGTACAAAAGTATGTGAGTACATTGAACATACAGAGACATTTCCTCCTGAATCCATCCAACAAATCAGAAGTGGGACCACAAGAAGCCAATTTACATTCTGGCCTCTCTAATCCGTCCTTGTTTAAACCCCCCAACACTTCCTCCCATTCCATTAACATATTTAAAAGTTTAGTCCTTCGAGACCTAAACTCACTACCTAAAAAACATGTTCATCAAGACCCATCTATTGTTTCCGGCCTACGGTCCCTTTGTGACAGAAAGGACCTTATTGTCCGGCCAGCCGACAAGGGTGGCGGCATTGTTGTTCTAGACAAGGCCGATTATGTTACCCAGATGAAAACTTTATTGGATGATCATACCACCTATAAGGTCCTTCCGTGTGACCCTACAATGGAATATAAAATAGCCCTTAAATCATTGGTTGATGAAGGCTTTTCACTCAACATTCTTAATAAGAAAGAATAGTAGTTTTTGGTTCCAACAGGTCTGAGAATTCCTATGATATATTACCTTCCTAAGGTACCACAAGAACCCAATTAACCCACCAGGACGACTGATAGTGGTATAGATTCCGTCACTGCAAGATTTTTATTTGCAACCACTGGTTAAAAATATACCCTCGTATCTTAAGGATACTTGTGATACGATTAAATTACTTGAGGAGGTTGAGTACCAAGATAATCTGCTTTTAGTGACGGCTGATGTATCGGCCTTATATACATTGATCCCTTTGGATTTAGGTTTGACTGCAGTGGAATACTTTTTGAATAAAGGCTCCCCTCTACCACCTATACATAGAAACTACATCATGGACTTATTAAAATTTGCAAGGGAACAAAACTACTTTTGGTTCCAAGATGTGTTCTACTCCCAGATCAAAGGTGTGGCTATGGGGGCCAAATATGCCCCCAGTTTAGCCAACCTATTTATGGCACAATGGGAGGAGGATGTCGTCTATGCCCATGAGCGACCCGAATTGGTCCTTTGGGCTAGGTACATAGACGACATCCTCCTCCTATGGATGGGTGACCATTTATCGCTTCAGTAATTCATGACGGAGCTTAATACCAACAATAGAGGTATTAACCTTACATTTGAGGCAAGTTCCAGTACCATAAACTTCTTGGACTTAGAAATTTCAGTGATTAATCACGAATTGGTCTTGCGGACCTATTTTAAAGCTATGGATACATTCCAGTCGATAGCTGTCATCGCCACCAATGGTTGAGGTCTGTTCCCAAGGGGCAATTTATGCGTCTTAGACGTAACTGCTCGAGAATTGAGGATTTTGTGGCTCAATCCTACATTTTGAAACAAAGATTTGTTGAAAAGGGATACAGACCTGATTCATTGGATCAAGCTATTCAGGTTGTACAACACACTGATAGACGTTCTTTGTTAGTGGGGAAACCATGGGTTAGAGAGGGAGACCATTTCAAATGGTCCTTCTTTACAACCTTTTCAATCCAGCACAAGGAAATTGGAAAGATATTGAATAGGCACTGGAAGGTTTTGTGTGATGATAGAGTGTTGGGACCTCTCCTCCCTGACAGGGCCGGCATCATTTTTAGGAGAACCTGATCTGTGAGGGGAGAGATAGCCCCCAACACAATAGACCCTCCAACTAAACCAACATTCTTTTTCGACTGCAAAGGTTTTCTTCCTTGTAGAAAATGTAACGTGTGTGCACACAATGTTATGAGACATAAAACTGACACTTTTACATCTAGTGTCATGGCCCACACATACAAAATGAGACACTTCACAACATGTGCGACTAAATACATTGTATATTTGATCACATGTCCATGTAATAAGCAATATGTTGCACGCACAAAGAGGTCTTTCTCCATGCGTGTCAATGAGCATATCGCTAAAATCAAGAATGGCTGTGACAAACACACAGTTCCCCGCCACTATCTTGAGTGCGATGACAGAGATCCTAAGGGCACCCTATTCCAAGCGATAGATAAATTCGTCCCGCATTGGCGTGGAGAACCTAAAATCAGGGAAGTTTCTCATTTAGAAATGTATTGGATATATGAGCTGAGGTGCTACTCGCCCTATGGCATGAATGTTGATTGGGATATCAACAGTTTCATAGACCAGGGGTGAGTGGCACCTCGTCTCATTGGTGTTGTTCAAATCATCTATTTTTATTGTTGTACTCTTCCTTTAGAGTAGTTCTTAAATTGGCACGTATATAGTTTTGCCTTTATGTGACTGACATGAAGTTTCAGTTCCACTGAGCCTCGTAGACCATGTGTAAGAGAGGGAGGGTTAGAGTGCTGCTTTAGGTCGGGCGCTTACCTGACCATGTGTATATTCATTTTGGGAGCATAGTTATTGTTTTTATATAGATATATTTTTTTGTTAAAGGGCCTTTTTACGAGGGACACGTCCCCTTTTCATTTACCCAACAAGTGTTATGTAGCCAGTTGTGTCCTGTTACTGGGTTTGGTAACGAGGCTCGAAATAATAGAACCGTAATGGAGAATATATGTAATGCCCGGTCACTTCCGTTCTCACATCGAGACTTGGGACACAAATAATGGTCCTATCTTTTCTTGGATTGTCTGGTGGTGGAAGTGATGATGCCGGAGGTGACGTTTAGCCACTTCCGGTTTTGGCATTGAGATTTGGGACGCAAATAAGGTCCTCTGACTTTCTTTGGAGCGCACGCCGGCAGAAGTGACGTCATGCCACTTCTGGTCCGGTCCTCTGACCTTCTTTGGAGCGCTCATCGGCGGAAGTGACGTTATGGTAAATAGGGGCTATTGATATAAGAATCATATGGCTTGTTTTAACATCTTGGATGAATGAAAGATCGGTTAGGCGTATTACCAGTCATAGACCTATTTTTGATACAGATCTTAATTTATAAGACCAATTCTAATAAAATATTAAAACTGGGTTGAGTGAATGTCACTTCCAGTTTTAAAAGTACTGGTGGAACGTAGGAAGGCGATCCATCTAAAGATGGCTTCATTTTGAAATCCCCTCTTCGTGGACGGGATATGGAGTGGACCCAACTATTTGCTTTAAGGTGGGAGTTGTACTTTGTATGTGGGGTGCCCTTGTCATTGTTTGCCCGTGGCATTGAGTGCACACATTTCAGGGTTAATTAAGGAGGAGGTGGTCTCCCACAGGTTCAAGTTGTTTTCCTAATTTATTAACATGTATATATTGCAGCAATGTGGGGGGGGGGGGGGGGGGCTGAAAGTCCTTTACAGTTCGGATCAATGGAATATTTGAATCCATCTTGCCTATTATATTTTTATCATTGGTGGACATTTTAGAATTACTGGTTTAAGGACGGACTGTCATCATTTTGTTGTTTTATAAAATTATCGTCACTCAATTAATTTTTTTGTTACTTGGCAGCACAACATATATCGTGCTTGCTGTCACTTAATAGTTTTTCTTTTCACTGCCAATTTCGTCTGGCTAAAAAAGTCACTTGTATTAGAGACCCAATAATTCATTATAGCCACAAGTACTTTTAAATTACTTTTTTTCCTTTATAAATGTCATTTTGTGTAGGGACTGTTCTAAACACGGGAAACATGTGTCACTTTACAGACATACTATAGACAACCCCAGGCACAATATTTAAAGGAATATTTCATTTTTATTGTTTCAATTTTTTTATTTAACATTTCAAGTTTATTAATCTCAAAAAATAAACAAACAATCGAAAGTTAGCAGTTACAGCAATAAAAACGTACACTCAGGAATTACATATGATGGTCATTCCAGGATACATAGTAACATTAACCCCCCTAGCGGTAATCCCGAGTCTGGTTCGGGTTGGGATTTCACTAACAGGAGCGGTAACCCCGAGCCAGACTCGGGATCGCATCGCTGGATGCAGGGGAGGACACAGGGAGATTTACTTACCTTGTCCCTTGGATCCAGCGATGTCCTCCGCGCTGTGTGATCGAGCTGTCCTCCGCTCGATTCACAGTGCCGAATGCCGCCGAGCTCCTTTCCCTGCGACGTTACGGCACACGGGAGCGGAGAACGGCGGCAAATTTGAAAAAGTAAAAAGACACAAAACACACACAGCACTGTAATCTTACAGATTACAGTGCTGTATTAAAAATTACATACCCCCTTTATCCCTAGTGGTCTGTGCAGTGCCCTGCATGCACTTTTATATTATAAATACTGTTTTTTCTGCCTGGAATTTGGAGATTGTCCATAGCAACCAAAACGTGTCCCTTTTTCAGTGTTTTAGGA
This sequence comes from Lithobates pipiens, assembly GCF_037356315.1. NCBI lineage: Eukaryota > Metazoa > Chordata > Amphibia > Anura > Ranidae > Lithobates > Lithobates pipiens. The sequence goes on from NW_027507784.1 coordinate 212,079,861, forward strand.
TTTGATTACATTATTGAATAATTTTTATTATTCTTTATTATATTATAAACGTTATCATACCCGGGATGTCTGCTAGACTCTGGTTTGAACAGATTTAAGAGAGTTATTCCTAAGAATTACATGACTACAAAATAAAACTCCAAATTTCCATGCAAAATAATTGTACCGCTTTCAGCACCTAAAACCAGACTGAATCATACCACCAGGGAGGTTAATACATTAAAGAAGTGTTTTCTTCCTGTGAGTATTATCTAACGAATAACTGTAAAGCCTCCTTTCAGAACTGCTAATTTCTTCGTGTAATATTGTCTATTTATTTCAGTATTGCTTTATCTCTCATAAGATGAGAGGTTAGGTTTAGAGGGGTGGTAGAGAGAAGGGGATAAGAAAGATACAGATCTAGAAAAGTACGGACATATAAAGAAGAATAATGTAAGCTAGACTAGGCTAGTCCAGTCCAGTGGCTGCATCTTGTCATCCAGAGTAAATAGCTTAACAAGCAAGAGGTCAGGTGCAGTTCCCTTCCATCAGGTCTCGGTAAGTTTGTGAGCTTCTGAAAGTAAACCACGGTGTCCACATTGTGTGGTATCTGTTCACTAGGTCGCTAGATTGGGCCACCGTTTCCTCCATGTCACATACCTCCCTGATTTTGAGTAGCCATTCCCTGATTGAAGGAACATTGTTAGATTTCCAGTATAGCAGTACCAGAGCTTTGGCCACATTTAAAGAGGAAGTAAACCCTGATGAGTTTACTTCCTCTTTCATTCCCTGCAAAGGCAAAGCATAATGGACTACTATGCATCGCATAGTAGCCCATTATGTGTCACTTACTTGACACAGGAGCCAGCGAAGTCACCGCTGTCCCCTGTAGTCCGGCGCATCCATCTTCTCGGTGGGGTCTCGCAGCTCCACCGCTGTCATTCGGCGAAGCCGCGATGACGTCACTCCGGCGCATGCGCACGGGAGCCAACACGCGCGGCAGCTCCATTGTTGGAAATGCCGCGCTCAGTGCACCTGCGCGCCACTGTCTACGGCGCATGCACCGTAGACAGCGGTGCCTGTCTTCAGGCAAATATCTCCTAAACCATATAGGTTTAGGAGATATTTCTTGGACCTACAGGTAAGCCTTAATCTAGGCTTACCTGTAGGTCAAAGTGGTTTGTAAGGGTTTACAACCACTTTAACAAGTGTCTAGTTAAAGATTTTTTGTATCGCCTTACAGAGAAGGATGTGATCTGGAGCAGACAGCACGCTGCTTCGAGTCTCATGGATGTTTCGGTTATGGCACTGATCAGGTCTCGCACTGCTTTCCAGAATTGATCCATCATGGGGCATTGCCACCAAATATGTAGAAGTGTACCGGTTTCTCTCCAGCAGCGCCAGCAGATATCAGAAGTTTGAGGGAACCATCTGTGCAGCTTCGCTGGTGTGGCGTATGACTGCGTTAGTAGTTTGTAGGAGGTTTCCTGCGTTCTGGTGCTCAATGAGCATTTATGTGTCAGAACACATGCCTTCTCCCATTGTCTGTCGGAATGTTCAACCCCAAGTGCCTCTGACCATCTTTCTCTGAGTCTCTCTGTTCGCCTTCCCTCTGTACTCAGCAACCAGGCATATGAAAGAGATGTGGTTTTTGGTATTTGGCTACCCTCCAAGCATACTCTTTCTATGTCTGTTAGGTCTCTCACAAAGTGTCCTCTATGTGTTGTCCTATTGGTGTAACTCCGGATTTGGAGGTAGGTCCAGTAGATTAAATGAGGCAATGAGTTAACTAATTTGAAATTCGCAAAGTCCATCATCTGCGCGTTTTAGAAGCAGTGCGTCGCAAGAAGGGGGGTGCGGGGGTTTGAGGACCTGAGGAGTGGTGTTTCCACCCCCGGATGGAAATCAGGGTTATGGCACAAAGGTGTGAGTGGGCTCAGTGGGGTAGAAAATCTTGAGTTTTGGGCGAACTGGTGAAAAATTATAAGGGTAGTGTTGATTAGAGGGTGTTTTAACGCTTTCGGATATCTGGAATCTGGCACCCAAGGTGAGAATCTCAATCGTATGAGACTCGGTTCATTCTCCAGAGCTACCCAATCCGTGATTCCCTCGTGGCAGTGCCAATCGATGACTCTTGCCATGTGTGCAGCTTGGTAGTATAGAGTGTTTAATGCGAGGCCTTTTATGCACCCATATAAATTGCGTTTGAATCATCTGTAGTTTTTTAAAATAGCTTGCTGGGACCCTGATTGGGAGGGTTCTAAACAAATAGAGTATTTTGGGCAGGATGGTCATTTTGCATATGGCCGCCCAGCCGAACCATGAGAAGTTCCTCGGGTGCCAGTCCTTCAAATCATTCTCTATGGCCTTAAGCAATGGCACAAAGTTTTTGTCAAATACTTGGGGGAGCGTGGGGGTCAACCAGACGCCCAAATATTTGAGCGCCTCGTTCTCCCATTTAAAGGGACTGTTGTTCCAGAGCCGTCGGAGTGAATGGCTCGGGATATTAATGTTCAGGGCTTCTAACTTGGTGAGATTAATTTTCAAATTGGATATATAACCGTAAACTGAAAACTCTTGTAAAAGGTTTGGGATAGATAGTTACATAGTTAGTCAGGTTGAAAAAAGACACAAGTCCATCCAGTTTAACAAAAAAAAATATATATATATATATAATAAATATCATACCAGCCCATATACCCAATTCTATACCCACAGTTGATCCAGAGGAAGGCAAAAATTCCTTCCTGATCCCCCAAGAGGCAATCGGATTTTCCCCGGATCAACTTTACCTATAAATGTTATTACCCAGTTATATTATGTACACTTAGGAAATAATCCAGGCCTTTCTTAAAGCAATCCACTGAGCTGGCCATAACCACCTCTGCAGAGAGTCTATTCCACATTTTCACAGCTCTTACTGTGAAGAAACCTTTCCGTATTTGGAGATGAAATCTCTTTTCATCTAGAGTGCCCCCTTGTCCTCTTTGTTGACTGTAAAGTGAATAACTCGACACTGAGTTCCCTATATGGACCCCTTATATATTTGTACATGTTGATCATATCCCCCCTTAATCTCCTCTTATCAAGAGTGAATAAATTCAGTTCCTCTAATCTTTCCTCATAGCTGAGTTCCTCCATGCCTCTTATCAGTTTGGTTGCCCTTCTCTGCACTTTCTCCAGTTCACCGATATCCTTTTTGAGAACTGGTGCCCAAAACTGAACTGCATATTCCAGATGAGGTCTTACTAATGATTTGAACAGGGGCAAAATTATATCTCTCTCTCTGGAGTGCATACCTCTCTTAATACAGGAAAGGACTTTGCTCTCTTTAGAAACTGCAGCTTGGCATTGCATGCTATTATTGAGCTTATGATCTACCAAAACCCCCAGATCCTTCTCTACTATTAGGGATGAGCCGAACACCCCCTGGTTCGGTTCGCACCAGAACTTTCGAACGGACCCCAAATTCGAACGAACTTTAGAACCCCATTGAAGTCTATGGGACTCGAACGTTCAAAATGAAAAGTGCTAATTTTAACGGCTAATATGCAAGATACTGTCCTAAAAAGGGTTTGGGGACCTGGCTCCTGCCCCAGGGAACATGGGTCAATGCCTAAAATGTTTTTAAAAATGTCCGTTTTGGCGGGAGCACTGATTTTAATGACGATTAAAGTGAAAAAAAAAGTGAAATATTCCTTTAAATCTGGTGCCTGGGGGGTGTCTGTAGTATGCCTGTGAAGTGCCATGTGTTTCCCGTGTTTAGAACAGTCCCTGCACAAAATGACATTAAACGGAAATACACCATTTAAAACTGCTTGCGGTTTTAATGTTATATCTGGTTCCTGCAATATGGTTGAAAATCATTGTGAAAAATGGCATGGGTAGCCCTCCCTGCCCATTACCAGCCTATTTGGGTCTTGTACGCATATTAAGGGGAACCCTGTACCCATATTAAAAAAGGAAATGTGTGTGGCCCCCAGGCCCTATATACTCAGAACAGCAGTATACAGGTGGTGCAAACAAGACAGGGACTGTGTAGGTTTGTTGTGTTAAGTTGAATCTGTTTGTAATTTTCAACTGGTACATTTTTAAAGTGTAGCTCCAGTCAAAAAAAATATTTTTAAGCTTTTTGGAAAACATAGGGAAGGGTTATCACCCCTGTATAATTTGTTTTGTCGTCCATCTTTTTTCATCTCACTTGCTGTTGTCTCCTTCCATTTGCAAGTAGGAGATGTTTATAAGTTGGATGTTTGAAAGTAGGGGCCTGTCCTATATGCTCTGCAGAAATGGCAGAACAAGGTGTTGGTTTTGCCACAACATTGTAAGCCCTGAAAGTAACTCTTGGTGGGCGCTGGAGCGCCCTGCTGTGAACGATTATATCAAGAATTGTAATTACATGCCATTGTTGAACAGTGGTAGAAAAATTGACCTTTGGTGGTTGTGGTGCTGGTGCCACAACACTATAAGTCCTCTATAAGTCCTCACAGCAGGGGCGGACTGACAACGCATGGGGCCCCCGGGCAATAGGAGATCCTGGGCCACACCCACACAAATCCCCACAATCATATTGCACTGCCCACACTACATAAGTTTGTGTTTGTAAAGACTCTTTTAAAAAATAAAAAATAACAAACATATACTTACCTTCACTGTGCAGTTCGTTTTGCACAGAGTGGCCCTGATTCTTGTCTTCTGGGGTCCGGCGGTGGCCCTCACGGCTCCTCCCTGCATCAGATAATCCCCTACAAGAAGCGATCTCCCGGGGGGGGGGGGGGGGTACCTTACGGGCATGCTCCAGAGTCCAGCATTTTTGTCTATAGACACATATTTACATACATGTGCTCATCCTACATAAAGCTTTTCATATAGAGCGTGTGTGTGCTTTACATTTTTTGTTTTATAGTTTTTATTTACTTTATATCATTTTCACTGACCACCAATGTAAGGAACATTCTTCTCACTGACCACCAATGTAAGCAACATTCTTCTCACTGACCACCAATATAAGGAACATTCTTCTCACTGACCACCAATGTAAGGAACATTCTTCCTGCTGACCACCACACTGCAACCTCTCCCATATACTCTAGTTTTATTGCAGGAATTAGCCCTGCTGCAAAGCATTGCATCAAAAATTGTAATTAAACGCCCCTGTTTAACAGGGGCAGAAAAATTGGGCCTTGGGCACTGGTGCTGGTGCCACCACACTGCAACCTCTCCCATATACTCTACTCTAGTTTGATTGCAGGAATTAGCCCTGCTGCAAAGCATTGCATCAAAAATTGTACTTAAACGCCCCTGTTAAACAGGGGCAGAAAAATTGGGCTGGTGGCATCAACCAGAACCAGAAATGTTCTTCCAACATATCAGCGGAGGAGGAAGAGGATAGACAATCAACATAACAGGACAGTCACTCAGCATCAGCATAGGCAGTCTTGAAGGGATGTGATATTTCGAAAAAAATTATTCTGTTACATCAGCTTCAGGTGCTTGATAGCTGTGGGTGATCCAAGACTGATTCATCTTGATGAAGGTCAGTCGATCAACTGATTCGGTGGACAGGCGCACCCTGTGATCGGTAACAAAGCCACCAGCAGCACTGAAGGTGTGTTCCGAAAGAACGCTGGATGCAGGACAGGCCAGTGATCCATCCTCAAGACCCAGAAAGCAAGAGGATTTTCGGTGGGAAAGGTGTCCAAGTCTGACATTGCCCCTAGGTATTCCTGCACTATGTAAATCAGACGCTGGCGATGGGTGCTGGAACTGATCATACCTTGGGGCTGCGGACTAAAAAATTGTCTGAAAGCATCAGTCAGACGGCCACCTTCTTCACCGCTCCTTCTGACCGATGCCTCAGAAACACGTTGTCCAGGACCAGGAGATTGTAACCTCCCAGTCTCTGGGAACGCGTTGCACAGACCTTTCTGCAAGGCCTCCCGGAGATGTCTCATCCTCTGCTCCCTCTGCGATGGCAAGATAAGGTCGGCAACCTTACCCTTGTACCGTGGATCAAGGAGAGTGGCCAGCCAGTAATGGTCCCTCTCCTTGATCCGAAGAATACGAGGATCCTTCCGCAGGCTTTGCAGGATCAGGGAGGCCATGCAGCGTAGGTTAGCTGAGGCATTCGGTCCGGAGTCCTCTGGGTCACTAAGGACAACATGATCCGCAGCTACCTCCTCCCAGCCACGTACAAGTCCACGTGTTTCTTGGGACTGTAAATCATCCCTACAAGACTGCTGCTGCTGCTGCTGCTGCTGCTGCTGCTGCTGCTGAGTGCCAGCCTCCACCTCCATGCTGACACAATCATCCTCCTCCTCCTCTTCCTCCTCCTCATCCTCCTCTTCCTGTGTGATGGGTGGCACAGCAGGAACACTGTCTGGATAAAGGGGGCCTTGAGAGGCAAGGAAGTCCTCCTCTTCCTGCCTCTGTTCTGCCTCAAGTGCCCTGTCCATTATTCCACACAGCGTATGCTCCAAGAGGTGGACAAGAGGTACAGTGTCACTGATGCATGCACTGTCACTGCTCACCATCCTTGTGGCCTCCTCAAACGGTGACAGGACAGTGCATGCATCCCTGATCATGCCTCACTGGCGTGGTGAGAAAAAAACGAGTTCCCCTGACCCTGTCCTGGTGCCGTAGTCGCACAGGTACTCATTGATGGCCCTCTGCTGTGTGTGCAGCCGCTGCAGCATGGCCAATGTTGAGTTCCATCTGGTGGGCATGTCACATGTAAGGCGGTTCTTGGGCAGGTTCAACTCCTTTAGGAGCTCAGCCAGCCGAGCACAGGCATTAAATGATCGGCGGAAATGCACACAGACTTTCCTGGCCTGCTTCAGGACATCCTGTAAGCCGGGGTACCTGCCCAAGTACCGCTGCACCACCAGGTTAAGGACGTGAGCTACACAGGGCACATGGGTCAGTTGTCCCTGTCGGAGGGCGGAGAGGAGGTTGGTGCCATTGTCACAAACCACCATTCCTGGCTTAAGCTGGCGTGGCGTCAACCACCTCTCGGCCTGCCCCTGCAGAGCTGACAAAACATCCGCCCCAGTGTGGCTCCTGTCCCCCAAACAAACCAGCGCAAGCACGGCATGGCATTGTTTTGCCTGCGTACTTGCGTAGCCCCTGGAACGCCTACGGAGCACCGCTGGTTCTGAGGACAGAGCACTGGAAGAGGCCATGGAGGAAGAAGAAGAGGAGGGGGTACAGGAGAGAGGTGTGTCACAACCAATAGTAGCATTTTGGAGGCGTGGTGGCGGAACAACCTCCAACACTACTGCACCTTGTCCTGCATCCTTCCCAGCTGCCAGAAGAGTGATCCAATGGGCCGTGAAAGACAGGTAACGTCCCTGTCCATGCCTGCTGGACCATGAGTTAGCGGTAATATGCACCTTACCGCTGACCGCCCTGTCCAGCGAGGCAAGGACATTGCCTTCCACATGCCGGTAGAGAGCTGGAATCGCCTTCCGTGAGAAAAAGTGGCGTTTGGGGACCTGCCACTGAGGAACCGCACATTGTACAAACTCACGGAAGGGGGCCGAGTCTACCAACTGAAAAGGCAGCAGTTGAAGTGCTAGCAATTTAGCCAAGCTAGCATTCAACCGCTGGGCATGTGGATGGCTGGGAGTGAACTTCTTTCGCCGGTCCAGCAACTGGGGCAGGGACATTTGCCTGCTATAATCGGACGTGGGTGTACCGCTAGCAGAGTTCCCGGAAGCACTTGGCTGTGACACACCTAATTCTACACCTTCATTCCTCTCAGAGCAGGTTTCAGAGAGGACTGAAGGTCTAGTGGGGTTGGAGATGCCAGCTGATGAGGAGCAAAGAGAGGTCCGCTTTGTTCTTTGGTGTGGGTCTTTGAGGCGAACAGCCAATGTTCGAGTCGAACGTATGTTCGACTCGAACACGAAGCTCATCCCTATCCACTATGGATTCCCCAGTTGTACTCCCCCTAGCATGTATGATGCATGCATATATTTTTAGCCCCCAAGTGCATAACTTTACATTTCTCAAAATTAAACCTCATCTGCCACATAGTCGCCTAATTAGACAGCATTGAGTTCGGCTTGTAAATTGGAGATATCCTGTAAGGAGGTTATTCCACTGCATAGCTTGATGTCATCTGCAAACACGGAAATGTTACTTTTGATCCGAGACCCAATATCATTTATAAAGATATTAAAAAGTAAGGGTCCCAACACTGAACCTTGGGGTACACCACTGATAACCTTAGACCATTCAGAGTAAGAATCATTAACCACGACTCTCTGAATTCTGTCTTTTAGCCAGTTTTCTATCAATTTACAAACTGATATTTCCAAACCTGTAGACTTTACCTTACACATGAGCCGTGTGTGCAGAAATGTATCCAAATCCAAATATATCACGTCCACCGCCACCCCTCTGTCCAAGGTTTTACTTACCACCTCAGAAAGAAATCAGGTTTGTCTGACAACTTCTGTCTTTCATGAATCCATGCTGTCTGTTGCTCAAAATATTTATTCCTGCAAGAACTCGTGGTTTTTTATTAATCCCTCCAGTATCTTCCCAACTATAGAAGTTAAACTAACGGGTCTATAATTACTTGGTAAAGACTTTGTTCCCTTTTTAAATATAGGCACCCCATTGGCCCTGCGCCAATCCAGTGGTACTATTCCTGTCATTAATGAGTCCCTAAAAATTAGATACAATGGCTTTGAAATTACAGAGCTCAATTCTTTTAGGATCCGTGGGTGGATGCAATTAGATCCAGGTGCTTTATCCACCTTTATTCTGTCCAAATATTTCTGGACCAGATATGTGCGGCTTCGTTAAGAAAAACAATAGATCGTCCACGTAAGCGGCGATCTTGTATTCTGTCTGTGCTATAGAAAATCCAGTCACGTCGGGGTTCATCTTCAATGTTCTAATAAAGGGTTCTAGTGAAATAATAAATAAAATGGGTGACAGGGGGCAACCTTGCCTCGTTCCGTTGGAAATATGGACTGTATCTGATAAAGAGCCATTAATGCGTAGTTTTGCAGTAGGATTTTTATATAAGGCAGATATCCATGACATCATTTGTGAGCCCAGGCCAATAAATTTGCAGGTTTCCAACATGAAGTCCCAAGATACTCTATCGAAGACCTTCTCCGCATCCGTAGAGAGGAGAAGGCCCTCGATTTTTCGCTCGCGGGCCGCATGGATGAGATTGAGTGAGTTTGTCACATTATCTTTTGCCTCCCTTCCCGGCATAAATCCTGCCTGTTCAGGTCCAATTATAGTACGGAGTAGGGGTTTTATTCTGTTTGCCATAATTTTGACATCTAGATTCAATAGGGAAATCGGTCTGTAATTGGCGCAAAGGGTCGGGCCCTTATTTGGTTTTGGCAGAACAGTGATGTGGGCCTCCAAAAATGTTGGAGGATTTTCTCTGGGGGTTGAAAAGGAGTTCAGTGCTTTTGTTAGCGGATTTGATAGGGTGTCAATGAATGTTTTATAGTATAAAGAGGTATAGCCATCAGGGCCTGGACTCTTCCCTAATTTCAGGTCCCTTATCACCCCTTGGACCTCAGCCGAGTCAATAGGGCCTTCTAAAAGTTCAGAATCCGCTGTAGAGAGCTGGGGCATTTTGGATTTGGTTAGGTAGTCTTGTATAGCCTGAATTCTAGACCCCTTCAAGTCACTAGGTCTGTGTTGGGGTGGCAAATTATAGAGTTTGGAATAGTATGTCTGGAAATGTCTAGCTATCTGATCATCTGAAACGTCAAGTTTGCCCTCCTGATTGGTTATGCCCGATACGCTGTTTCGGTAGCGAGGACCTTTCAAGGCTCTCGCAAGAAACTTGCCCGTTTTGTCCCAGTGCTCATAGTAGATTTTCAGCCGAAAAAATAAAAATCTCTTCGACGTGATGTCTAAAGTCTGTTTTAGAAGCCAGGAAACTACTACAAGGTCTGTTGCCGTCTGTGCTGACAGGGACTGTTTGTGCAAGGTTTCAAGATTTGAGATCCTATTTGCTAACTTGGCTATTTCATTTTCTCTGTCCCTCTTGCGTTGAGAGCCCATTTTTATCAACACCCCCCTAAGAGTGCATTTGTGGGCCTCCCACACTATCAGAGGGTCCATGTCCTGGGTAGAGTTAAGTGTGAAGAACACCTGCAGTTGAGAGGATATTTTGGGTAGAAACTTGGGGTCTGTCAGGAGGGATGAGTTAAACCTCCAGGTAGGGGGTTTTGTTTTGTATTGCTGTCTGAGTGTAAGAGATATAGGGGAGTGGTCAGAAATACATTGGATTCCTATTTCTGCTCCGGTCACCAGGTGCAAGTCCCTACGCGAAACGAATAGATAATCAATTCTGGAGTATTTAGCATGCGGGGCAGAATAAAATGTATAGTCCCTGCCTTCTGGATGGAAAACTTGCCAAGAGTCCATCAGGTGCAAGGAATGTAGGAGGCCCTTTATCTGTTTCAGGATCTTATATGTTACGTGGGATTTGCCCGTAGAGGTGTCCGTTAGGGGGTTAAGAGGGAGATTAAAATCTTCCCCCAGGATTGTACATCCTGTGCAGAACCCCTCCAATTCCCTAATTATTTTCCTGCAGAAGGATAAGTAGAGTTTGTTGGGGAAATATACATTGGCCAATGTTATGGGATTCCCCTTATACTGGCCCTTAAGAAGAAGGAATCTACCCTCTGTGTCCGCCACTTTCTCGAGTAATGTGAAGGGTGCTTCTTTACTGATAAGAATTGTTACGCATTTCGTTTTCGTTTGAGCGTTCATGGCATGGTGGGCCTCAACAAAAAATGAGTCGGTAAGTCTGGGGATGTTGTTCGTTCGAAAGGGAGTCTCTTGTAAGAAAGCAAAATGTGGCCTACCTTTCTTAAGTTCCAGTAAAAGGGATGACCTCTTCTCCGGAATGTTCAGGCCCTTTACATTGTGAGAGATCACCATAGGGTTATGTCCCAGTGCGCTATTGAGCGGAAACTTGTAGACCCAGAGAAATAAGACCTGTTTACAAAAGCAGTGCAGAGTAAATTGAACAATATGAAAGTGCCAACGTTAATAACCCTGACCATGAGACACTGGATGCGGCCACTAGAATTGAGAAGAAAATCTTGTGTAGTGAGAGTAGGAAAAGGAAAAAGATTCAGAAAGGATGGGGTAGAGAAAAGTTATCAGTATTCAACCTGTACAGTGAATCTACTGTTGAGAGGTTATCCGTTGTGGGTCAGACAGAATCCAATCGACCCTGTCTGCCCCACTGTGGAGGGCTAAGGGAGGTGGTCGGCTGAACCGACAGCCAAATTAAACACCAGTCAAGCCGGTAATAAAAAGAAAAACAAAGGAAAAAACACCTGGCATGAGAGGATGGAGAACCTCGGCCAAACCTCACTTGTTGTTATAAAGTGCTTAAAATAGCCCCTCCGCACTTCAGCCTTCTGTTAGCCGAGTGGCCGAACATTAACAAACAGCCTTTAAGATCAGGTCACCTATTGGCTAACCGGATTTCACCATAGAGCTAAACTGTCAATATATATAAAAAAAAAGAATGAACTACCAACTTATTAATAACTAAGCCATACTGTTTTGGCTAAGACCAACTGCCAATATTTGACAAATAGTGCGCCTCTCAATCTGAGGACGGTCATTCTTTTTCCAATTGAGTTTTCACTCTAAGTCCCATCGGTGAGCCTCGCCCATTCAAAATCTCAGCTCACGTTTATGGGTCGTAGGGGAGGGGAAGGGGAGGGAAGGGAAGGGTAGGTGGGAGGGAGGGGAAGGGAAGGTGGGAGGGAAGGGAAGGGAAGGTGGAAGGGAAGGTGGGAGGGAGGGGAAGGGAAGGGAGGAAAAGGAAGGGAGGAAAAGGGAGGGAGGAAAAGGAAGGGAGGAAAAGGAAGGGAGGGATGGGGGGGGGAAGAAAGAAAAGAAAAAAAAAAAAGGGGGGGGGGGAAGGGATCCCCCCTGCTTAAAGTCTACAGAATCCTGGAGACTCAGGGATGCAAAACAGTAAGTGGAGATGTTCTTGGCAGTCAGTGTATGCTAATCCAGGTAAGTTCAGTATGTGTCATCCCGTGCTCTGGAGGTGTGCGCTCTGCCCCTGCTTGGTGTGCCGGCAACCGATCCTCCGTGGTGATTGGTTCTTGATTTCTTGGGCAGTCTCTTCACCGGGGAAGATGCCGATGAATCCGGGGGGCTCCTTTCGGGGGGAGGCAGGCGAAATTCCGGATACCATTCTGGGAGATCCACATGTCCCAAGTGTAGTGCATGACAAAACTCAGGCAAATCCTCTGGAGAGCGCAAAGTGTGCTGTCTGCCATTGTGGGTTACTAGCAATGTGAACGGGAATCGCCAAGTATACCTCATCTCCTTAGCACGGAGCTTGTCCAGCATGGGGCGCAGAGCCCTTCGATTCTTTAGTGTTATCTGGGAAAGATCCTGGAAAAGCATTATAGTTTCCCCATTGAATATGATCTGCTCATTCCTGCGCGCCTTCTGCATAATCTCTTCTTTCAGGGAAAAACTTTGCAGACAACATATGACATCGCGTGGTGGCATATTGTCAGGTCCTCTGGCCTTCAGAGCCCTGTGCACTCTGACGAATTCTATGTCTGTGTCCTCCGGTCTGTCCAATAGGCTGTTGAAGATCCTCCTCAGTTGGGTGGTACAATCTGGTCAGTCTCAACTGTTTCAGGGATCCCCTTGACTCTAATGTTGCACCTTCTACCCCGATTGTCAAGGTCCTCGAGGTGTCTATTCATGTCAATGAAGTGTTTTGAGGGAGTGAAGGTCACTTTGTCCAGCCTAAGAATAGCCTTCTCCCTCTGTTTCCCCGCCGACTCCGCGGCCACAATGCGGCCATTAAGAATTATCAGGCTGGACTTTAAGTCTGTGATGGCCGCAGAAAAGGAGGATTTTATGTCCGCCGCTATGATAGCCATGTCTGCATAGGTCAGCGGAAGGTTAGGGTGTGTGGATCCCCTACTGTTGTCCTCAGGCGCCGTTTGCGAGTCCTCGCTGAAATCCTCCGGTGCATGTGTCGTGCCATCTTGGATCTGTTTGTCTCCGGCTGCGCTCGGGGCCGACTGGAGAAGATTTCCGAGATATTTCGGCCTCTGAATGCCGCCGATGACCGTCGGGATCTGGTGCGCGGTGTTAGGTGTGCGGAAGGGTGGTTGTACGGCCGAGATCTTTCCGGAGCTCTTCAGTTAAGCTGCCATGTCCGCCACGCACCAGGCCATGCCCCCTTTTTATTGTTTCACTTTAAGCATTAAAAAAAAAAAAATCACTGCTCCCGAAAAAAAACATCAGTTTTACAAAAAAAACAAAATGTCACTGATACATTTCCCCTGGGGCAGGAACCGGGTCCCCAAACACTTTTTATGACAATAGCTTGCATATACACCTTTAAAATTAACACTTTTGATTTTTCATGTTAACATCCCATAGACTTTAACGGTATTCTGGCGGCTTTCGAATTTGCCCTGAACACTGCATATTGTTCGGTGTTCGCAGAACATCTGAACAACCAAAGTTCGACCTGAACTTATGCTTGAGCCAAACCATTCGCTCATCCCTATAAATAAGTACCTAACTGATGTATATTGGTAAGATTCCCACCAGTACAGGGTGATATTATTGCCTTTGTGTATGGCTACAGTGTTAGTTGGTTGATAGTGGAATGATATCACTTACTGTGTTTAAAATGATAAAATTCAATAAAAATCATAAAAAGCGTAACGACTTTTGTTGAGAAAAAAAAACATTCTTCTTTGGGTGATCTATGTACCTTGCAAGGATTATAACAACCTTTGTTGCAGATTCCTACCCTTTGTTAGTCTGAAGTAATCAGTGTGTGTTTATTTGTGCCTCTGTACTGAGTGGGTCTAATTGGAGTGGTTTCATAATTAACTGTTGGGTGTGCAGCTGCAGGGCACTAATTAGGAAATTAACTGGGTCTGCATCCCTTTAGATGTGCTCCTATTGAAAGTATCTCTCCAAAATTAACATTTTTGTTGCAGGGGATGCCTGAAATCTGACGTGCGTCTTAGGCAGACTTCTGAGAAAATGAGTGAGCCAATCACACAAGTAGGAAATTATATTTCTGGGGAGTGGTCAGTACACACTGTGTGTACAGAACAACTCCATGTAGCCATATTGCAATGCATTCTCAGAAACTTAGTGGCTGCAGATTGAAAAGGAAAGGTAATTTTTAATAACATTTAATTACAATGGGATTAGTGTAGCAATTATATGTGCTATTTTTTTTCCCCACAAAAGTGGAGTTACCCTTTAACCACCTCCCGCCCGCACTATAGCCGAATGATGGCCGTAGAGCAGGCGGGTTCCTTCGACTGGTCGTCCCTGGACATCCTTGTGTTTACTTCCGCAATGCGCGCCGCCGGGGGCGCGCATCACGGAAGTTTTGTATTCGCCGCGTCTCCCGGAGACAGGCAAACATAGCAAAGCGGCCGTTCACAGCGCGATCGCAGCTGCCAATGGGAGATGATCTCAAATGTAAACATATGAGATCATCTCCCATTGCCGTGTCTCTCCCTCCTCACACAGAGACAGCGTGTGAGGAGAGAGAGGATCTGTGAGTGATATATTGTATACTGTGACTAACACTGTCAGCCCCAGTGCCAACTGTCAGCCCCAGTGCCATCTGTCAGCCCCAGTGCCATCTGTCAGCCCAGTGCCATCTGCCAGTAGTGCCAGTGCCGCCAGTGCCACCTGCCAGCACCAGTGCCACCTGCCAGCGCCATCCGTCAGCCCCAGTGCCGTCAGCCCCAGTGCCGTCAGTGCGGCCAGTGCCGCCAGTGCCAGTGCCACCTGCCAGCGCCAGTGCCACCTGCCAGCGCCGTCAGCCCCAGTGCCGCCAGTGCCAGTGCCACCAGTGCCACCAGTGCCACGTGCCAGTGCCACCTGCCAGCGCCAGTGCCATCCGTCAGCCCCAGTGCCATCCGTCAGCCCCAGTGCCGTCAGTGCCAGTGCCACCTGCCAGTGCCAGTGCCACCTGCCATTGCCAGTGCCACCTGCCAGCCCCATTTGCCAGAGCAATTAGCCAGAGCAAATAGCCAGCACCATCTGCCAGTGCCATCTGCCAGTGCCAGCCCCAGTGCCATCTGTGGGCATTTCCATTGTCCTGGTGCTCAAGGGCCTTCAAAACTGTAATAGGTGGTTGAGAAATAAGTGTAATTTATGCTCCTAGAACGCCTGATGGTGCTATTTCAATATTGGGCCTCTGTATGTGGCCAAGCTGTGTAAAAGTCTCACACATTTGGTATCGTTATACTCAGGAGGAGTAGTAGAACGTATTTTGGGGTGTCATTTTTGCTATGTACATGCTATGTGTTGGAAATATCTTATAAAATGGACAACTTTGCGTAAAAAAAATGCGTTTTCATTTTTTTTCCACATTTTCCCAAAACTTCTGGAAAAAAAAATGAACCATTCAAACGACTCAATATGCCTCATAGATTATACGTTGGGGTGTTAGCTTTCCAAAATGGGGTCACTTTTTGGGCATTTCCATTGTCCTGGTGCTCCAGGGCCTTCAAAAATGTAATAGGTGGTTGAGAAATGAAATGTGTAATTTATGCTCCTAGAACGCCTGATGGTGCTATTTCAATATTGGGCCTCTGTATGTGGCCAGGCTGTGTAAAAGTCTCACACATTTGGTATCGTAATACTCAGAAGGAGTAGCAGAACCTATTTTGTGGTATACACATGCCATGTGAGAGAAATAACCTATTACATTGAAAATTTTGTGAGAAAAAAAATAAAAATAAAAATCTTCATTTTGCAAAGAATTGTGGGAAAAAGATGACAACATCAAAAACCTCACCATGCATCTTAGTAAATACCTTTGAATGTCTACTTTCAAAAAAGGGGTCATTTGGGGGGTATTTGTACTTTCCTGACTTGTCCGGGTCGCAAGAAATGAGATAGGCCACCAGTACATCAGGTGTGATCAATTTTTTATGATTCGCACCACAGCTTGTAGACTCTCTAACTTTCACAAAGACCAAATAATATCCACTAATTTGGGTTATTTTTACCAAAGACATGTAGCAGTATAAATTGTGGCCAAAATTTATGAAAAAAAAATTATAATTTGCAAAATTTTTATCACAGCAACAAAGAAATATGCGTTTTTTTCAAAATTTTCGGTCTTTTTTCATTTATAGAGCAAAAAATAAAAACCCCAGAGGTGATCAAATACCACCAAAAGAAAGCTCTATTTGTGGGAAAAAAAGGACACAAAATTCATTTGAGTACAGTGTTGCATGACTGAGTAATTGTCATTCAAAGTGTGAGAGCACCAAAAGCTGAAAATTGGTCTGGTCAGGAAGGGTGTTTAAGTGCCCAGTAAGCAAGTGGTTAAAAGAAATACATGCATCTGGTGGCAAAATAGTGCAGAATGTATGTTTTGCTTTACCAAAATAACACGTTTGAGTATACAGTGGATCTATTCAATCTAAGTTAATACTTGGTTTAGGCAAATGCATTTGTTAACCCTAATGGTTGTGTCTGTAGTCAATCATTCAAAGACAATATTTAACAATGTGCACTGATACAGCAACTTTATTTTTTTTTATTACAAATCATTTCACTTTTTATTTGCTTTTATTAATCCCATAATTGGAGCATAAATCACAATGAAAATGATCAAATAATTGTAAGTCTTTAAAATGCAATATAATTTCAGTTCAAACAGGAAGTAAAATAGCGTAAAATTGGTTTCCTGACAGACTCCATGGCAGCCTACGTATGGGTTAATCCCGCCTCTCATACCTCATAGGACCCCACTCCCATAAATCTTTGCTTCTGAACAGAGACTGTGTTCCTTTTTTGTCCTCCTCCTAGGACCAAGGTGTTTGCTTACCTTATGAAGAGTTCCGGTCCAGTCCTGTTTGCATGAAGATCCTGAGGGTGATTATGGATTCCAGCAGTCCCAGCTATTAGCCGGGTGGAGACGGGCGATATATGCGATGCCATGAAGAGCTTACTAACCTGCCATTGGCAGGCAAGCGGCAATTTGGCCATACATCCTTTGCTATTAGCAGGAGGCCTCTATTTTGATGTCCCGTTCGTGCAGTGGGTGGAGTACCCCCAGTCAGGATGGATCGGGATCGTGCCGTGGCGGTATCGTATTGTTTTTAATCATTATCATTATGGCAGCCTGTTTGTGTGTGTTGTTTGTCATCTCCTTCTTTCCATTTCCTGGTACGTATGGCGGCTGGAGCGCATTTGCGTTCCAATCCGCCGCCTCTTCCATTCGTTCTGCGCAGGCGCGTGCCTCGTTCAGATCGAGGCTTGGTCCGAACGTGCGCAGTTTTCGGAAGACGGCGGTGATCGCGCATGCGCGTGAACTCCGCTTACCGACCGGCATGGTGACGTCACCATCGGCGCCAACATTTAAATAGCTGTCAGATACAGCTATGGTTGGGATCGCTCTGCGAGAGAAAGGCAGCTTCCCGGTGTGCTGTGTGTCTTGCTTGGAGGTATGTTCTGTTCGCCAGTAAGCTCTACTATTTGATTCCTGTCAGATGCTTATGGTGTTTTCGAATCTCTCCAGCATACAGACTCTCATTATGGACGTATCATCGCCCCCCAGTGGCCAACCCTTACGCTGCAGGTAGGAATATTATTTCCTTCTGCTGGGTTTGTTTTGGGCAATTACTTTTGGTTTTTCTTGCTGTAGTTTTTTCTTCTCTGTTTAGCCCTTCTAGGTCTGAACGTCATTTGTCGGCACGCAAAGATACTGACCAGTCTAGGTTACATCATCGTCAGTCTACGTCAAGTTCTAGACGCTCTAGATCACCCTCCAGACACCATAGATCAAGATCTGGATCTGGTCGTCATTCAACCCACCGTTCCAGCCGCTCAGAGAAAGCCTGCTGGGGTTGTAAATCTCACGTTCCAGAGGGTAAATCTCTCTGTGAGTCTTGTTATTCCAGAGCTATGAAGGAAAGGGGAGCCGGAGACCAGCAAGTGGAAGCATTGGTCAGGAAGGTGGTTCAAGAATCTCTGAACAAAGCAGAGTGTGATTGGATGTTTATCCCTCCTTCCGTTACAGCTCCTGTCGATGTAGATGCAGACCCTGTAATTCCGGGTCCCTCCAGACACAGTGTCTCTCCAAGTGAGTCTTCGGACAGTGAGATTGATGAATCAACTGCAGGTTTTGATTTTTCTCTTGTCCCACAGCTAGTCAGAACAGTCAAGGATGCTCTAAAATGGGAAGAGCCAGTTGAAGCACCCTCTAAACAGAGGAAGTACTTTAAACACCTTAAGAAGGATCGCCCGAATTTCCCCTTCTTGGGTGAGCTCGGTGAGATTATTTCAGACGAATGGGGAAAAGTGGAGAGGAAGAACTCCTTAATTTCCAAGATTGCCAAAATGTACCCGTTTAAAAGCGAGGACGTTAAATATCTGGATTCAGCCCCTCTTATTGATGCGGCTCTAATGCGTCTAGTCAGACATGTTACACTCCCTCTTGAAGATACCGTTTCGTTCAAGGACGGTTATGAGAGGAAGATTGACACCGACCTGAAGCGCATTTATATCACCGCAGGCATGGCTTGTAAGCCAGCTCTGGCTCTTGCAGCATTATCTAAAGCCATGGAGTCTTGGACGGATGATGTTGGTGCGGCTTTGGGAAGCGTTTCGGAAGAACTTGTCCGGAATTCACCAGTACATGAACTGAAGCTAGCATCAGTCTTTTTGGGTGAAGCATCCCTTGATATTATCCGCCTAGTAGCACGTGTCATGCTCTCCTCAGTTACTGCGAAGCGCGCTCTGTGGCTTCCTCCGTGGGTTGCAGATCCTGCCTCTAAACAGGCATGGTGTAAGATTCCCTTTGAGGGGTCCTCCCTCTTCGGGAATAAGCTTGATTCTGCCCTTTCCCGTGCTACTGGGGGTAAATCAGGGTTCTTACCCCAGGATCGTCGACTCTTGAGTCAGAGGAAAGTTCAGCCCAGACAAGAACAAGAGCATGCTAGAGATGCTCGCCGTTACAGGCCTGGTCGGGAATTTAGGAAGAATTGGAGAAGGTCTTCAGGCCAAAAATCCTCTAAGTCAACTACATCAGGGGGTAGAGAGGCCTCTAAGTCCTTTTGATGTGGGGCCTGTCCAAACGGAACAAGTAGGGGCTCGGCTACTCCATTTCTGGCACGTCTGGGCAGCCTCGATTCAAGACTATTGGACTGTCAAGACGGTCTCCTCAGGTCATTCCTGGGTGTTCAACAGTCCGCCCATTTATCAGTTTGTTCCTACAATCCTACCACTTGTGGAAGAAAAAAGAAAGGTACTTCTGTCTTACACAGATTCCCTGTTGGCCCAAGGCGCTGCCATTCTGGGCCCAACCAAAGAGAGATTTCAAGGGGTCTACTCCCCCCTTTTTATGGTCCTCAAAAAGAATGGCTCCTGGAGACCAGTTATCGACCTAACGCATCTGAATTCCTTCATCAAGAAGGAAAAATTCAAGATGGAGACATTACTAACAATACGTCAGTCAATACAACCAGGCGACTGGTTGATTTCCATAGACTTGAAGGATGCTTATTTCCATGTTCCGATCGCAAAAGAGTTTCAGAGGTACCTTCGGTTCACAGTGGGCGAATTACATCTTCAATTTGTATGTCTCCCGTTTGGGCTTACAACATCGCCTCGAGTGTTTTCGAAGCTCTTACTGGCTGTGGTAGCACTAATCAGGATCAAAGGTATTCGATTACACCATTACCTAGACAATCTACTGTTGCTTTCCCAAGACAGAGAACAGCTACTGTTACATCGAACTCAAGTCATCTCGACACTCACGGAATTCGGTTGGCTGTTGAACCGGGAAAAAAGTCATCTGGACCCAACTCAGTAGAAAGGCATGTAGAAGAAGCCCAGTTTCTCGGAGCCCAGTTCAACTCGGTCGAAAGTACCATCTCCCTTCTGGTGGAGAAAATTCCAGTGATCCGAGACAGGATTCGGCCTGCATTGCATTCTCCTCTTCTCGGAGCCCAGTTCAACACGTTCGAAAGTACCATCTCCCTTCCGGTGGAGAAAATTCCAGTGATCCGAGACAGGATTCGGCCTGCATTGCATTCTCCTCTTCTCGGAGCCCAGTTCAACACGGTCGAAAGTACCATCTCCCTTCCGGTGGAGAAACTTCCAGTGATCCGAGACAGGATTCGGCCTGCATTGCATTCTCCTCTTCTCAGAGCCTCGCAGTGCCTCAAGATAATTGGCACTATGGTATCCACAGCCCCCATGATAAAGTGGGCACAATGGAGGATGCGTCCCTTTCAGAAGGGTTTTCTTCTACAATGGGACCAGGGGTCTCGAGACCATCTGGTCAGGATAACCCCCTCCAGAGAGTCTCTTCTGGTGGCTCCAACGAAAGAACCTCCTCAATTGCCATTCCATAGCTCCCGTCTCTTGGATCATAGTAACGACGGACGCCAGCAACAAGGGCTGGGGCGCCCTGTGTCTGTCAGAAATAGCCCAGGGCGTGTGGGAATTTCCAGCCCAAGAGGTAGTATCCAATGTTCTAGAGCTTTGTGCTGCTCTCCGTGCTCTTCATGCCTTTTCTCACCTGATTTCGGGGACCTCGGTTCTCCTAAGGATGGACAACACGACAGTAGTGTCTTATATCAAGAGACAAGGAGGCACCCGCAGTCTCTCTCTGCTGAAGGAAGTGAGCCCGATTATGTCTTGGGCTCAGATGAACTTGTCAAATCTGACGGCGGTTTATCTTCCCGGAATTCAGAATGTCCAGGCGGACTTCCCATCAAGGTTCTCCCTGGACAACAACGAGTGGTCTCTCCATCCCGAGATATTCACATGGATTCTGTCTCTGGGGATCCTGCCATAAGTGGACCTGTTTGCCTCCCCGTGCAATTTCAAGCTGGATAAATATTATACGAGGTGTCGTTGTCCTCAGGCCTTCGGTATGGATGCACTGACGGATCAGTGGAGGTTTTGCACGGCTTATGCCTTTCCCCCAGTCCCGGTAATCCTGCAATTCCTTTCAAGACTCAGGTGGGAGAAAGTCAAGGTGGTGACAGTTGCTCCATTTTGGCCCAACAGGCCGTGGTTTCCGCTCCTAATGCAGCTGAGTTTTCGGGATCCAGTTCCTCTCCCTTCCAGGGCAGATCTCCTGCTACAGGGAACATCTCTTCACCCATGCCCGGCCCATCTTCATCTGATGGTCTGGTTCTTGAAAGGGGAAGGTTGGAAGCACTAGGGTGTCCAAGTACTGCCATCGCTACTCTACTGAATGCTAGAAGGCTAGGTACTAATAAAGTCTATCAAAGAATCTGGGCGAAGTTTGCTGACTATATTTCTTCCGTTGGCAGTTCCTGTAGTGATCCGAGGATTCAAGACATTTTGGGTTTCCTACAGACGGGACTAGACCTGTCACTATCAGTGAGTTCCTTACGAGTTCAAATTTCGGCAATTTCTGCATTCACTGGTGTTTCCTGGGCTAAACACCGTCTTGTCAGACAGTTTTTCAGGGGAGCAATGCGACTCAGACCCCAGAAAAAAACAAGATTCTCCAAATGGGATCTTCCTTTTGTCCTGGATTCCTTTTCAGAGGAAAGACCTGAGCATATGGTTCAATCATCTATCAAGGCTCTTTCTCTCAAAGCTGCCTTCCTGGTGGCTATAACATCGGCCAAGAGGGTCTCCGAGATCAGCTCTCTGGGTTGCAAAGAACCCTTTTTGACCTTCGTCCCGGATCGTGTGGTCTTGGTTCCCATGTTAGGGTCAAATCCTAAGGTCACATCTGTATTTCATGAGAACCAGGAGATTGTTCTTCCTACTTTTCGGACTTCCGGAGATTATAACATTCATCCTTTAGATGTTGGAGAAGTTCTAAAACAGTACTTAGAATCCACAGCTCCTTTTCGGACTTCTGACCATCTCTTTGTTTACTTCCATGGAAAGAATAAGGGATCGCGTGCTTCTTCGAGAACCATTGCAGCTTGGATTGTTCAGGCTATTCAAGGGGCTTATAAAGCTAAGGGTCTGGCTCTTCCAGAGGCGGTGACAGCTCATTCTACCAGGAGCATTTCAACATCATGGGCGGCTGCTCGTCATGTTTCTCCAGAAGTAATCTGTAAAGCGGCCTCATGGTCATCAATTAATACCTTTATGACACATTATTGTGTTGAGCCGGCTTCTTTATCTTCGGTTAATTTTGGTTTACATGTCTTATCTGTTGACGGTGCCAATTAAACCTTTTTCTGTTAACCAGCAATTTCCCACCCGGGTGTGTATGGCTAGTTATTTCCCATACGTAGGCTGCCATGGAGTCTGTCAGGAAAACGGAAAATTTATATCAAATACTTACCGTAATTTTCCTTTCCTGATGGACTCCATGGCAGCAGGAGTTCCCTCCCATTTGCTGGAGTAGGCTAAGTTACAGAACAGTCTCTGTTCAGAAGCAAAGATTTATGGGAGTGGGGTCCTATGAGGTATGAGAGGCGGGATTAACCCATACGTAGGCTGCCATGGAGTCCATCAGGAAAGGAAAATTACGGTAAGTATTTGATATAAATTTTCCATTTTACTGTCACAAATACAAATGTGAAATTAATTTTAAAAGATTGCATGTGTCAACAGTTACACAGACAGACAAGGAAACACCAGCTTTTCAAACATAACAAGGCTTCCAAAAAGAAAATTCATATCTGCTGGTGTAGCTGCAATAGACAAGTTTCTTTAGTTTTAGATTGACTCATAACAGATAAAAACTTTTCTTTTTTTTTTCAAATAATTCCACTTTTTACTTCATTTTTGTTAGAAAATATTTATCTCTTTAAAAATGACAAAAGATTACTGAAGCTGATCTACATGTTGCTCAACCAAAACCTTTGCTTGTCATTATTTGAGCACTGTTTTGAATATTTATTACAGCGTGACTCCAATTTGTTCACTTGAAATATTCTTATTTCATGTTGAGATGCAAGAAATATAAAGAGGGACAATATTTAACCACTTTCAGACCGGACCAATTTGCTGGTCAAAGACCAGACCACTTTTTGCGATTCGGCACTGCGTCGCTTTAACTGACAATTGCGCGGTCGTGCGACGTGGCTCCCAAACAAAATTAACGTCCTTTTTTTCCCACAAATAGAGCTTTCTTTTGGTGGTATTTGATCACCCCTGTGGTTTTTATTTTTTGCGCTATAAACAAAAATAGAGCGATAATTTTGAAAAAAACGCATTATTTTTTACTTTTTGTAATAATAAATATCCCCCAAAAATATATAAAAAAACATTTTTTTCCCTCAGTTTAGGCCGATACGTATTCTTCTACATATTTTTGGTAAAAAAAAAAAATCGCAATAAGCGATTGATTGGTTTGCGCAAAAGTTATAGCGTTTACAAAATAGGGATAGTTTTATAGCATTTTTATTAATAATTTTTTATTATTTTTTTTTTACTAGTAATGGCGGCGATCTGCGATTTTTATTGTGACTGCGACATTGTGGGGGACCCATCGGACATTTTTGACACATTTTTGGGACCATTGTCATTTATACAGTAATCACTGCTATATAAATGCAGTGATTCCTGTGTAAATGACACTGGCAGTGAAAGGGTTAACCAGTGGGTGGCAGTGTAGGGGTTAAGTGTTCCTAGGGGTGTGTTACTAACTGTGGGGGGGTTGGGCTTTCATTTAGTGTACACTGATCTCTGCTCCAATCACATGGAGCAGAGATCAGCGTCACTAGTTGCTAGGCAGAATGGAAAAATGTTGTTTATACAGCATTTCCTCCATTCGGCCGCTCCGTGAGACGATCGCGGGGATGCCCGCGGCGATCGAGTCCGCGGGTCCCGCGACCGGACTCACGGGGGTCCCGACCAGCGCGGGAGCGCGCCGCCGGGGGCGCGCTCCCGATGGCACGGCGGCAACGAATATTGGACGTACATGTACGCCAATATGCCTGCCCGTGCCATTCTGTCGACGTACATCGTCGTGCGCTGGTCGGGAAGTGGTTAAAGAAGGAAAAAAGTATGCTAGAAGAGTTCTGATTATTCTCTCTTGGAAATTTTTCTTTTCTGTACAGTCATTTTCTGTTTTTTTTTTTTATTTTATTTATTTTTGAATCTGGCTTAGGGGTTGCTTTATGAAGCATATAGCCATTAGGGATGAGCCAAACACCCTCCGGTTCAGTTCGCAGCAGAACATGCAAACAGGAAAAACAATTTGTTTGAACACACGAACACTGTTAAAGTCTATGGGACACGAACGTTAAAAAATCAAAAGTGCCGATTTTAAAGGCTTATATGCAAGTTATTGCCATAAAAAGTGTTTGGGGATCCAGATCCTGCCCCAATCAATGCAAAAAAAAAAAAAGTTTTTAAAAAGGCTGTTTCTTCATGAGCAGTGATTTTAATAATGCTTAACGTGAAACAAAAATAAATAAATATTCCTTTAAATATGGTGCTTGGAGGGTGTCTATAGTATCCCTGTAAAGTGGCACAGGTTTCCCATGTTTAGAATTTTACCACAGAAAAATTACATTTCTAAAAGGAAAAAAGTAACTTAAAACTGCTTGCGGCTGTAATGTATTGTTGGGTCCTGGCAATATATATGAAAATCATTGAAAAGAATGGTATGAGTTCCCCCCCCCCCCCCCCCAGTCCATTTTCAGGCCCTTTGGGTCTGGTATGGATATTAAGGGGAACTCTGCATCCAAATTGAAAAAAATGGCGTGGGGGCCCCCCAGGTACTGTATACTCTGAACAGCAGTATATATATATATATATATATATATATATATATATATATATACACTATACGGCCTGCCCTATATACTCTGCAGAAAATTGGGCCATAGGTACTGGTGGTGCCCAGAACACTGAGTGTAGGAACGGGCCCTGCTGTGAAATACTATGTCAAAAATTGTAATTACATGCCCCTGAAAAAATTTGGATTTGGTGGTGGTGCCACAACAGTGTAACCCCTCACAGATACTCTTGTTGGATGCAGGAATGGACCCTGCATTGAAATATCATATCAAAAATTGTAATTACATGCCCCTGTTAAACAGGGGCAGAAAAATTGGGCCTTGATGGTGGTGCCCTAAACAAAAAATATTGTTGGAAGTTAGCTTCAATAAGATTGAGGAGGAATAGCGTCTGAGGGGGGCGGGGTCAGGTGACGGGTGGCCCCGCCCTCCTCATATAAGAAACGTCAGGCTGCCGGGATCCCGCAGTGTCTCCGCCAGTGGAGACAGAGGTGGGTGGATGGACAGCGCTGCGCTGGACTGGAGGGAGAGATCACCTGTCGATGGATCAGATCATCCATCGCTGGACCCCGGAGAGATGATCATCCATTGCTGGATAGCAAGAGTGGATTACCACTGCTGGAATGTTTTTTTATTTTTTTTATTTTTAATAAAGGACTTTTTCAAAAGTGTGTTTGTCTTATATAACTAGTTTTTACACTTTCTTTGTGAAATGGTAGGTAAGTACCCCTTTACCATTTCAAACGGGGGGCCGGGATCTGGGGGTCTCCTTGTTAAAGGGGGCTTCCAGATTCTGATAAGCCCCCTGCCCGCAGACCCCCACAACCACCGGCCAGGGTTGTGAGGATGAGGCCCTTGTCCTCATCAACATGGGGACATGGTGCTTTGGGGGGACCCCAAAGCATCCTCCCAATGTTGAGGGCATGTAGCCTGGTACGGTTCAGGAGGGGGCGCAATCTCTCATCCCCCCCCCCCCCCTTTTCCTGCGGCCTGCCAGGTTGTGTGCTCGGATAAAGGGTCTGGTATGGATTTTTAGAGGGAACTCCACGTCATTTTTTTTTAAATTTGATGTGGGGTTCCCCTTAATATCCATACCAGACCTGAAGGGCCTGGGAATAAAATTTTGGGGAACCCCACGCTTTTTTTTTTTTTCTTTATCAATGACTTTCAATGAGTGTTCTCTGCATTATGGGAGCCGACAATTCATTATAGCCGTGAGTGATTTTAAATGACTTTTTCCTGCAGAAATGACACTTTGTGCAGAGACAGTTCTAAGAACAGGAAACATGCACCCCTTCACAGGCATACTATACACACCCCCCCAGGGTGGGTGGGTTTTATTGTTTCACTTTAATCATTATTAAAATCACTGCTCTCTAAAAAACTGCCGTTATTAAAACTTTTTTTGCATCGATACATGTCCCCTGAGGCAGGACCCAGGTCCCCAAACACTTTTTAGGACAGTAATTTTCATATTAGCATTTAAAATTAGCACTTTAAATTTTGAACATTTGAGTCCCATAGACTTTAATAGGTTTCTAAAGTTCACATGAAGTTTAGGTCTGTTCGCAGGTTCTGGTGCGAACCGAACCGGGGGGTGTTCGGCTCATCCTTACCCAGGAGCGTTCCTCCAGACCATACCCCTTCCAATGCACCAGGTACTGTATGCACCCATGAACCTACAGTAGTCAACAATGGATTGTACCTTATACTCCTCATGGTCCTCTAGGGTGAGGACATGGCACCAAGGTGGTAAATTGTTTCAGATTTAAGTAACTTTTAATAAGAAGACATGAAACACATTTGAGATGCGCATACTAGGAGGAAGGTCCAACGCGCAAGCCACTGGGTTAATCCTGCAGAGGATACGGAAAGGCAGAATAAAATTAGGTGCAAACTTCAGTGAGGGAACACGAAGTCAGAGGTTGTGAGATGACAGCCAGGCCCTGTCCCCAACCTGGTAGTGAGTAGGGATGAGCTTCGTGTTCGAGTCGAACATACGTTCGACTCGAACATCGGCTGTTCGCCCGTTCAGCGAATTCCGAACGTTATGGGCCGTTCGCGCCAAATTTATGTGGCGCTCACGGCCCACAATGCACTGCGTCATTGCAGTGCATTGCTGGCTCATGATTGGCCAAGCATGCACTGTGACCCCGCATGCTTGGCCAATCACAGCGCCAGCAGCGAGGAGAGCCATGATTGGCCACAGGCAGGATGCCTGTGGCCAATCATAGCTCAGGCTGTGTAGTACATGCCCCACACTATATAAGGCCGCCAGTGCGGCGGCCTTGTGTAGTGTGTTGGCGTCTGAAGCAGTTAGTGGGTGTTCTGTGTACCTTCAACACAGTACACACCGATCGTTATCGGCCGATTTTCGATCTTGCTCTTCTGTAGTGGTTGTTGTCTGCTTGCCCTGACCGCAGTATACACCGCTATATTCACCTCACCTATATAGCTAGTGATCTATCTTTTATAATAGAGCTTGCAGTCAGTAGTGTTAGGAGCTTGTGCGTGCTGTCTGCGTGCTCTGTACCCAGTACACACCGCTATATCCACCTACATAGCTCTTCTCTATTTGAGCCCACTTGCCATCTGCAGGAGTTTTTGGAAGTTGTGTGTGCCTCCAGCACAGCACAGTATACATCTGTATATACCCCTTTATCTCTGGTGTTCTATAATAAAGGCATCTGCAGGAGTTAGTGGGTTTTTTGTGCCTCCAGCACAATATACACCTATATCTACCCTTTATTGCTGTTCTCTAATAGAGCCATCTGCAGGGCTTAGTGGGTGTTGTGTGACTCCATTACAGTATACCCCTTTATCTCTGGTGTTCTATAATAAAGGCATCTGCAGGAGTTAGTGGGTGTTGTGTGCCTCCAGCACAATATACACCTGTATCTACCGTTTATTGCTGTTCTCTAATAGATCCATCTGCAGGGCTTAGTGGGTGTTGTGTGACTCCATTACAGTATACCCCTTTATCTCTGGTGTTCTATAATAAAGGCATCTGCAGTAGTTAGTGGGTGTTGTGTGCCTCCAGCACAATATACACTACCCAACTGCTGTTTTACCCAACTCCCTTCAGGCCATTACCATGTCTGGAAGGCCAGCAAGGAGAGGCAGACAGGCGCGAGCCGATAAAAGAGGCAAGCAGGCTCTGTGTCTAGAGACAACAGTGCTGGTCGTGGACGCGGTGCATTGTCATCAGCACGTGGCCATGGGACACGCTTGTCCTTCTTTTCGGCAGCTGGACATGTTGAACCGCAACATGCCAACGACTTGGTAGAGTGGATGACCAAGCCCTCTTCATCCCCCTCATCCTCTCTCACCCAGTCTCAGGGTACTAGCAAAGCAGCTGCCAACGCATCCTCTTCCCTCCTCTCAATGTCATCATCAGTGACTCCTTCCCTAGACCCACCACGTCCTCCTGAGGAGTCTCCTGAACTCTTTGAGCACAGTGTTGGGTACATGCTCCAGGAGGATGCCCAGTGTTTTGTAGCCTCTGATGATGACACTCAGCTAGAGGAAGGCAGTAGCGTGAGCGCAGAGAGAGGGGATGCTCAAGAAGGACAGCAATCTGGCAGTCATGTTCCACAAGCTGCAGCATACTGCCAGGTTTACTACAGTGATGAAGAGGGAGGGGATGATGAGGACACTGACTCCACGTGGGTGCCTGGTAGGAGAGAGGAGGAGGAGGCACATGTCCAACGAGGCAGGATGCCCTCCGGGGGGCCAGCTTAGGGGCAGCACACCGACTGAATCACACCGCAGAGCTCCGCCTGTGCAGGGCGCTGCCTCTGCGCGTTATTCTAAAAGTTCTTTGGCGTGGGCCTTTTTTGAGACTAGTGCATCAGATCGCACCGCTGCTATTTGCAACATATGTCTCCAGCGTATCTCGCGTGGCCAAAACATCAGCCGCTTGGGCACCACATGCTTGACCAGACATATGTTGACCTGCCATGCAGATCGTTGGCAAGCGTACCTCAAAGACTCACACCAAAGAACAAAGTGGACCTCTCCTTGCTCCTCATCAGCTGGCATCTCCAACCCCACTAGACCTTCAGTCCTCTCTGTATCCTGCTCTGAGAGGAATGAAGGTGTAGAATTAGGTGTGTCACAGCCAAGTGCTTCCGGGCACTCTGCTAGCAGTACACCCACGTCCGATTATAGCAGGCAAATGTCCCTGCCCCAGCTGCTGGACCGGCGAAAGAAGTTCACTCCCAGCCATCCACATGCCCAGCGGTTGAATGCTAGCTTGGCTAAATTGCTAGCACTTCAACTGCTGTCTTTTCAGTTGGTAGACTCGGCCCCCTTCAGTGAGTTTGTACAATGTGCGGTTCCTCAGTGGCAGGTCCCCAAACGCCACTTTTTCTCATGGAAGGCGATTCCGGCTCTCTACCGGCATGTGGAAGGCAATGTCCTTGCCTCGCTGGACAGGGCGGTCAGCGGTAAGGTGCATATTACCGCTGACTCATGGTAAAGCAGGCATGGACAGGGACGTTACCTGTCTTTCACGGCCCATTGGGTCACTCTTCTGGCAGCTGGGAAGGATGCAGGACAAGGTGCAGTAGTGTTGGAGGTTGTTCCGCCACCACGCCTCCAAAATGCTACTATTGGTTGTGACACACCTCTCTCCTCCACCCCCTCCTCTTCTTCTTCCTCCATGGCCTCTTCCAGTGCTATGTCCTCAGAACCAGCGGTGCTCCGTAGGCGTTCCAGGGGCTACGCAAGTACGCAGGCAAAACGATGCCATGCCGTGCTTGCACTGGTTTGTTTGGGGGACAGGAGCCACACTGGGGCGGATGTTTTGTCAGCTCTGCAGGGGCAGGCCGAGAGGTGGTTGACGCCATGCCAGCTTAAGCCAGGAATGGTGGTTTGTGACAATGGCACCAACCTCCTCTCCGCCCTCCGACAGGGACAACTGACCCATGTGCCCTGTGTAGCTCACGTCCTTAACCTGTGGTGCAGCCGTTCTTGGGCAGGTACCCCGGCTTACAGGATGTCCTGAAGCAGGCCAGGAAAGTCTGTGTGCATTTCCCGTGATCATTTAATGCCTGTGCTCGGCTGGCTGAGCTCCAAAAGGAGTTGAACCTGCCCAAGAACCGCCTTATATGTGACATGTCCACCAGGTGGAACTCAACGTTGGCCATGCTGCAGCGGCTGCACACGCAGCAGAGGGCCATCAATGAGTACCTGTGCGACTACGGCACCAGGACGGGGTCAGGGGAGCTCGGTTTTTTCTCACCACGCCAGTGGGGCATGATCAGGGATGCATGCACTGTCCTGTCACCGTTTGAGGAGGCCACAAGGATGGTGAGTAGTGACAGTGCATGCATCAGTGACACTGTACCTCTTGTCCACCTCTTGGAGCATACGCTGTGTGGAATAATGGACAGGGCACTTGAGGCAGAACAGAGGCAGGAAGAGGAGGACTTCCTTGCCTCTCAAGGCCCCCTTTATCCAGACAGTGTTCCTGCTGTGCCACCCATCACACAGGAAGAGGATGAGGAGGAGGAAGAGGAGGAGGAGGGTGATTGTGTCAGCATGGAGGTGGAGGCTGGCACTCAGCATCAGCAGCAGCAGTCTTGTAGGGATGATTTACAGTCCCAAGAAACACGTGGACTTGTACGTGGCTGGGAGGAGGTAGCTGCGGATCATGTTGTCCTTAGTGACCCAGAGGACTCCGGACCGAATGCCTCAGCTAACCTACGCTGCATGGCCTCCCTGATCCTGCAAAGCCTGCGGAAGGATCCTCGTATTCTTCGGATCAAGGAGAGGGACCATTACTGGCTGGCCACTCTCCTTGATCCACGGTACAAGGGTAAGGTTGCCGACCTTATCTTGCCATCGCAGAGGGAGCAGAGGATGAGACATCTCCGGGAGGCCTTGCAGAAAGGTCTGTGCAACGCGTTCCCAGAGACTGGGAGGTTACAAACTCCTGGTCCTGAACAACGTGTTGCTGAGGCATCAGTCATAAGGAGTGGTGGAGAAGGTGGCCGTCTGACTGATGCTTTCAGACAATTTTTTAGTCCGCAGCCCCAAGGTATGATCGGTTTGAGCAACCATCACCAGCGTCTGATTTACATGGTGCAGGAATACCTAGGGGCAAGGTCAGACTTGGACACCTTTACCGCCAAAAATCATCTGGCTTACTGGGTCTTGAGGATGGATCACTGGCCAGAGCTTGCACAGTATGCAATTGAGCTACTGGCCTGTCCTGCATCCAGCGTTCTTTCGGAACGCACCTTCAGTGCTGCTGGTGGCTTTGTTACCGATCACAGGGTGTGCCTGTCCACCGAATCAGTTGATCGACTGACCTTCATCAAGATGAATCAGTCTTGGATCACCCACAGCTACCAAGCATCTGAAGCTGATGTAACCGAATAATTTTTTTTGAAATGTCACATCCCTTCAAGACTGCCTATGCTGATGCTGAGTGACTGTCCTGTTATGTTGATTGTCTATCCTCTTCCTCCTCCACTGATATGTTGGAAGAACATTTCTGGTTCTGGGTGATGCCATCAGCCCAATTTTTCTGCCCCTGTTTAACAGGGGCGTTTAATTACAATTTTTGATGCAATGCTTTGCAGCAGGGCTAATTCCTGCAATATAACTAGAGTATATGGGAGAGGTTGCAGTGTCGTGGCACCAGCACCAGTGCCTAAGGCCCAATTTTTCTGCCCCTGTTTAACAGGGACATGTAATTACAATTCTTGATATAATATTTCACAGGAGGGCCCGTTCCTGTGCCCACCCAGAGTAACTGTGAGGACTTATAGTGTTGTGGCACCAGCACCACAACCACCAAAGGTCAATTTTTCTACCACTGTTAAACAATGGCATGTAATTACAATTCTTGATATAATCGTTCACAGCAGGGCGCTCCAGCGCCCACCAAGAGTCACTTTGAGGGCTTACAATGTTGTGGCAAAACCAACACCTTGTTCCGCCATTTCCAACTTACAAACGGAAGGAGACAACAGCAAGTGAGATGAAAAAAGATGGACGACAAAACAAATTATACAGGGGTGATAACCCTTCTCTATGTTTTCCAAAAAGCTTAAAAATAGTTTTTTTGACTGGAGCTACACTTTAAAAATGTACCAGTTGAAAATTACAAACAGATTCAACTTAACACAACAAACCTACACAGTCCCTGTCTTGTTTGCACCGCCTGTATACTGCTGTTCTGAGTATATAGGGCCTGGGGGCCACACGCATTTCTTTTTTTTTAATATGGGTACGGGGTTCCCCTTAATATGCGTACAAGACCCAGAAGGGGCTGGTAATGGGCAGGGAGGGCTACCCATGCCATTTTTCTCAATGATTTTCATCCATATTGCAGGAACCAGATATAAAAATTAAAACCGCAAGCAGTTTTCAATGATGTTATTTCCGTTTAATGTCATTTTGTGCAGGGACTGTTCTAAACACGGGAAACACGTGGCACTTCACAGGCATACTACAGACACCCCCCAGGCACCATATTTAAAGGAATATTTCACTTTTTTTGTCACTTTAATCGTCATTAAAATCAGTGCTCCCGCCAAAACGGCCATTTTTAAAAACATTTTAGGCATTGACCCATGTCCCCTGGGGCAGGAGCCAGGTCCCCAAACCCTTTTTAGGACAGTATCTTGCATATTAGCCGTTAAAATGAGCACTTTTAATTTCGAACGTTCGAGTCCCATCGACTTCAATAGGGTTCTAAATATTAAAGTGCAATATCCAAATATAAAAAGTGCAAAATAGAATCTATCTCACTAGATAGAAAAATGTGCTACAATTTAGGGAAGGAGCTAGGTGTCGCACAAGTTACTTCCGGTCACGGCCGAGACCGGAAGTTCGAGTCTGCTGCGTGTTAGCTGTCATTAACTTTGATGTAAGTGTGGATATTTTTTATTAAAGCAAGTTATACATTACTACACATGGGAGCCCCCTTTGTTTTCTTCCATTTTATGTATACTACTAATGCCAACTGGATGTATTTGGAGAAAGTGGGAGAGAAATAAATACACATACACAGCGGTATATAGAGGTATACATACAGCGGTATACTATTCAGGCTGGATGGATGAGGATTCAACAAACATCTGATTATATACAGCGCTCTTTTGCCATTCATTGGAGGTGAGAGGCTGGGGGAAATAGGTGGTGCACGAAGTGGGCACTGAAGTTTGCACAGAAGTTTGCAGTGGATTGTCACCAATTGGAAATCACTTCATTTATTTTTGCATGGACTTTGTCTTATTATATGCATGGTTTTATTGGACAATCACTTTTTATTATTGTCATTTTGCACTTTTTCACCTGATTGGTATTTATATTTTATGCATTTGTATTTATTTTGTATATGCATTTTTGATTACCTTTACACGAATTTGATTATATATTTATTGCATAGCATATGCACTTTAAGCACTTCTTATTGTAGCACATTTTTCTATCTAGTGAGATAGATTCTATTTTGCACTTTTTATATTTGGATATTGCACTTTAATATTTATTTATAGGCAGCGCCGCATTTATTTATCCATTACACTTGATCTACTTTTGGTGTTGAGATCACCATTTCGTGCTGGCTGCTTCCTCAATATATTTTATTTAGTTATTTAGTTAGTAGGTAGGTGGAGTGCATTAGTACTTTCCTTTATAAATGGGGTTCTAAAGTTCGTACGAATTTGGGGTCCGTTCGAAAGTTCTGGTGCGAACCGAACCGGGGGGTGTTCGGCTCATCCCTAGTAGGGAGGCACAGGTTGGCGTCTGCGGTCAGCATGGAGTCTGTACCTGTCATTAGCATGACGCAAAGCCTCCTGGACTTGTGCCCAAGTGGAAAGAAGACCACGGAGATACTCCTCTAATGCAGGAATACTCTGCGAAACAAACGAGTGAGGCAACATGGAAGGTTGGAAACCATAATTCACCATAAATGGAGACAATCGGGAGGCAGAATTCAAGACTCTGTTGTGAGCAAACTCTGCCCATGGTAATAGGTCTGACCAGTTATTATGGTGGTCAGAAATATAGCAACGTAGGTTGAGAACCGGTCAACCACCATAAGGATAACAGTGTTACCTTGGGAGTTGGGCAACTCCACAGTGAAATCCATAGACAGCGGGTCCAGGGCCTCTCTCCATTGGGTATGGGTTGTAGGAGGCCCACCGGAAGGGGTCGTGGAGTCTTACTCTAAGCACACACGGAACAGGCAGCTACAAAAGGCAGTTACATCAGCCCGTAGACTAGGCCACCAGAATTGTTGGGAAATGGCCTAAATGAGTTTATTCTTCCCAGGATGGCCAGCTGCCTTGGGAGAATGGTAGGTCTGGAGGATGGCAGTACAGAGACTCTGGGACAAAGCAGTGGTCACAAGGTTTCTCAGGAGGAGCATGGACCTGAGCAGCAAGAATTTTGTCACCCAAAGGAGAAGACTGGTGCAAACCGTAGCCAGGATATGATCAGGAGGAATCACAGGAACTGGAACCGATTCCAAATTGGAGGTGGAGGAAAATTGTCGTGCCAAGGCATCAGCCCTTACATTCTTAGTACCGGGTAAGAATGAGACAATGTAATTAAAACTTGACAGAAAAGAGCCCATCACGCCCTTCTGGGAGAGAGGCGCTTAGCCTCAGACAAGAATGTGAGATTCTTATGGTCAGTAAGAATGAGAACCGGCACAGTGGTACCTTCAAGGATAAAAGGCAACGTAGAATTGGGATGTGCCAACTCAGGAGCAGAAACAAAGGCATCCTTGAGTCTCAAAGGCCTTAATGGAGACCAACTCTGTTGGTTACAGTCCTTTCTGGTCATATCTGCTCTTGTTGACCAGAGACGAGAAGTTACGAATAAACTTACGATAATAGTTGGCAAAGCTCAGAAAACGCCGCAGAGGACATAAACCCACAGGTCGAGGCCACTGTAGGATTGCCGAAAGATTGTCTGGGTCCATCGAAAAACCAGCAGTGGAAATGACACAGCCCAGGAATTTAACCGGTCATGATGGAACTCGCACTTCTCCAGTTTACAATAGAGATTGTGCTCTTAGTTTCTGAAGCACATGGCAGACATCTGTGTGGTGGCTCTCCAGGGACTTGGAAAATATGAGGATATCAGCAAGATAGACCACCACACATAACTGCATCATTAATAAATTCCTAGAAAACTGCTGAGGTGTTACAAAGGCCAAAAGGTATTACCAGGTACTCATAATGGCCTGTTCTGGTATTAAACACAGTTTTCCACTCCTCGCCCTCCTTAATACACACGAGATAGCATTCCCCTCTCAAATGAAGCTTCGTAAAAACCGTTGCTCCCTTGAGGCAGAGGCACAGCCTCAGGAGTAAGTCAGCATAGCACAGGGATGGTGGGAGCCCCTCATAATATGCACAGCAGAGGTACAGCCCCAGGAGTAAGCCAGCATAGCACAGGGATGGTGGGAGCCCCTCATAATAAGCAGCCCCAGGAGGAAGTCAGCACAGCACAGGGATAGTGGGAGCCCCTCATAATGAGCATAGCACAGGGATGGTGGGAGCCCCTCATAATAAGCACAGCAGAGGTACAGCCCTAGGAGGAAGTCAGCACAGCACAGGGATGGTGGGAGCCCCTCATAATAAGCAGCCCCAGGAGGAAGTCAGCACAGCACAGGGATAGTGGGAGCCCCTCATAATGAGCATAGCACAGGGATGGTGGGAGCCCCTCATAATAAGCACAGCAGAGGTACAGCCCTAGGAGGAAGTCAGCACAGCACAGGGATGGTGGGAGCCCCTCATAATAAGCAGCCCCAGGAGGAAGTCAGCACAGCACAGGAGAAATATGACACCGCTCAACCTCTTCAAACAGGAGGGTACGGGCATATAGTACGGTGTGCTTTTTTTGTACAAGGAAGTGAGCCAAATGAAGAAAGAAGGTCTGTGTGCTTGATTAAAAAAAATCGTTCCTAGACATATACATGGTCTACTGGTCACATGTGTTGAATTCCTCCGAGATCCATGCCTCATTCATTTTTAGAAATGTGAGGTAGTTAACACTGTCGTGAGCTAGGCGAGTACGCTGATCGGTCACGACCCCCCCTGCTGCGCTGAACGTCCTTTCGCACAGGACACTGGACAAGGGGCAAGCCAACAGTTCGATTGCAAATTGGGCAAGCTCTGGCTAGAGGTCAAGCCTGCCCACCCAGTAGTCCAGGGGTTCATCACTCCTCAGATCGTCCACATCGGCCGTTAACCCGATGCAGTCGGACACCTGACGGTCTAAGCGTTCCCTGATGCTGGATCCGGATGACACCTGTCGATGGGTCGGCTGAAAGAATGACCTCATATCAGAAGTCACCAACACATCTTCAAACCGGCCTCTTCTTGAAGGCGCTGTTGGATTGGTACCCGCAACTCCTTCTCTGGGAGTGGGAATTGCTCCTCTGCCAGCGCACCCAAAAGCAGAATGCAGCATTTCTCGAAGCAAGGCCTGGAAGTGCTCCATTCTGACAGCCCTCTGTGACGGCGGTAACATTTCCGCCATTTTGTGTTTGTACCGGGGGTCTAAGTACGTTGCCACCCAGTACTGGTCCTTGACCCTTATGCTTTTTATACGGGGTCCCTATTAAAACACTGGAGCATGAAGGCCGCCCATTTGCACTAAACTGGAAGCGGTGTGGTGGCCTGGCTCCTGCTCATCATCCAGGATAATGTCGTCCTCTTCATTCTCCTCTCCCCATCCACGCACAACAACAGGGATCCCAGAAAGGTTTAAAGCATGCTCTTCTTGCTCCTCCTCATCCGCCCCGGCACCATCCTCCTCTGACTCCTCTTCAGACTCCTGTTGTTCACTTGTCTCAGAGTAGCCCCCCCTGGGAATTCATCCAGCATTGCGACTTCCTCATCCTCCCGCTCATGCTTCTCCACAGCTTGATCAATGACACGATGCAATGCACGCTCCATAAAGAAGGCATAAGGTACCATGTCACTGATGGCGCCATGGCTGCGACTGACCAGTTTAGTGATCTCCTCAAATGGCCGCAGAAGTCTGCATGCGTCGCGCATGAGCAGCCACTGGCGTGGTGAAAAAAAACCCCAGCTCCCCAGAACCTGTTCTGCCACAGAGTTCATACAGGTAGACGTTAACTGCACGTTTCTGCTGGAGCAGCCTATCAAGCATATAGAAGGTTGAGTTCCATCGCGTCGGGCAATCGCAAATAAGACATCTGACCGGCAGATTGTGTCGCCGCTGAATGTCAGCAAGGCGAGCCATGGTCGTGTAAGATCTTTTGAAATGGGCCGAGATTTTCCTTGCCTGCCGCAAGATGTCCTGGACCCCAGGGTATTTGACAACGAATTGCTGCATGACCAAGTTTAAGACATGTGCCATGCATGGCACGTGCGTAATTTTGCCCTGTTTCAATGCGCTAAGCAGATTGGCACCGTTGTCACACACCACTTTACCAACTGTCAAATTGAGCGGTGTTAGCCACTGATCTGCCTGTGAACGCAAAGCTGAAAGGAGTGCCGGGCCAGTGTGGCTCTTGGCTTCCAGGCACAACAGACGCAGCACAGCATGGCAACGTCTCACCTGGCATGTCGAATAGGTTCTGGGGAGCTTGGGCGGCGCAGCGGAAGAGACGCTAGCAGCGGAAAAGGAGGAGTCAGCCGAGGAGGAGAGGGAGGAGGATGGAGTAGGAGGAGGAGGAGGAGAAGGAGAGCCAGGCCTGCATGCAATCAGTGGCGGTAAAACCAAATCTGCACGGGGGCCACGGGTTACATGCTTAACGGCCATCAGAAGGTTCACCCAGTGGGCAGTAAAAGTGATATACCTTCCCTGCCCGTGTTTGCTAGACCACATGTCTGTGGTCAGATGTATCTTGGCACCGACACTGTGTGCCAGAGTTACATTCACTTGCCGCTGAACATGGCCATATAGCTCTGGGATGCCCTTCTCTGAGAAATACTTCCTTCCTGGGACCTTCCATTGTGGTGTTCCAATGGCCACAAATGTTCAAAAGGACTCAGAGTCCACCAGTTTATATGGCAGTAGTTGGCGGGCTATCAGTTCTGACAAGCCAGCCGTCAACCATTGGGCAAGAGGGTTATCCGGCGTCATCATTTTTTTACGCTCGAACATTAGGCCCACGGAAGCCTGCCTTTTTGCAGAAAAACATGAGCTTGGTGTGATGGAACGTGGAGTGGAGGACAATTGTGAGGAGAGAGGAGAAGGAGAAGTAGAAGACGAGGCTGGACGGTGAGAGCCTGGAGTGTGGCTTTCTGTGTTCCGTTGCTCCCACTGGGCTTGGTGATGGCTGCTCATGTGCCTTCTTAAGGCGGTCGTCCCTAGGTGAGTGTTGGGCTTACCGCGACTAATGCGTTGACTGCAAAGATTGCAGATGGCAACACTATTGTCAGCAGCGGACACGTTAAAAAAAGCCCACACTGCGGAGCCATGTGCCGGCGTCCTGGGAGCGCCAGATGTGACCGTACATGGTCGATGACTCGCTCCTGATACATTTGCAGTCTACTTTGTCCCTCCTGTGCAATGTAAGTTATTCCTGCTTCTCCTCCCTATCTGATGGTCCATATATCCCTCTGAACTCCCCTCCTCTTCCTCTCTTGTGGGCACCCACGTGACATCACTAGACAAGTCATCATCGACGTCACCTTCCCCACCGCTATAAGTAGAGATCTCGGAGTAGGCAGCTAGGGATGGCCGAACGGTTCGCCCGCGGTCGTTTCGCGGCGAATTTCGGCTGTTCGCGGTCCGCCCGATCAGCAGACTATTGCCGCTGTTTGCCCGGCGGACTTCCGTGTTTACTGTGTAAAAGAACTTTGACCTATGATGACACATCCATCATGGGGTACAGGACAGCCAATTGAGACATTACAGCACATGGACACTTGGACATTCCCCTAACTTATAAATAGACCCGATCCGGCGGGCATTTTACATTCTTTCGTATGTCACTATAGGGAGAGGTTGCTGTGTGGAGCAGGGAGAGACTGCAGTGACCCAAATCGCTAGCTATTAGGTCCACAAAAGTTATTTTAAGGACTGGTATGGTATAGGTTTTAGGTGTAGTTCAGGATATAGGTTTGAGGCACTGCTGTGCTAGTGATTGTTGCAGCAGCCTTTCTTTTGTCAGTGTAGAGAGAGGGACAGGACACTGTGTGCAGCAGGGACAGTCAGTTTAATCATTAGCTGTTACTATTAGGTCCACAAAAGTCATTTTCAGGACTGGTATGGTAAAGTAGTACAGGATATAGTTTTGAGTGATATTATTTTTCTAGCAGCCTGTGTTTTGTCAGTTTAAATAGTGACAGGCAGGAAGCTGTGTGTGGCAGTGAGGGACAGTCAGTTTAATCAGTAGCTGTTACTATTAGGTCCACAAAGGTTCTTTTCAGGACTGGTATGGTAATAGGCTTGTACACGTATAATATTCTCTTTCTTCCAAATATAGAAAGAACATTATACTTGACTGCTGCAGTAGTCCTTTATGAGTATAGGGACTGAGGTACAGTCTGCTAATCATTCACAACCTACTAGTTCCACAAAGGTCCTTATAAGGACTGGTAAGGTATAGTGTACTACAGTACATAGGGTTGAGTGAGGTACAGTCTGCTATTCCTTAAGGACTGGCATAAGTCCACAATATATAGGGTTGAGGTGCACTACTGCTGACGGCTGCCCTATTCTGCAGCAGTCCTTTATCAGTATAGGGACTGAGAGTTTTGTCACAGGGTCATTTAAAAAATGACAGGCAGAGGAAGAGGCAAGCCCTTCCGCAGGGGTGGTAAGGGTAGGGCAGGAGCAACAGACTTGAGCCAAAGTGGGAAGTTGCAGAAGGTGCGTTAATTTACTTTAAAGGACGCACCAGACTTGGTTGAGTGGCTCACTCAGCCTTACTCTTCTGCACCCTCCTCATCCTCTCGATCTGCACCCTCTTCTTCACTCTCTGCTATGTGCACCCCCAAAGACACTACCACCAACAACACCACCACATACCTTCCGCTTGAGTCACCGGAATTATTTTCTGATCCATATCAAGACATTTCTGATGCGCAGCCACTCTTGGCATTGGATCAGGAAGAGGAGGTAGCAACAACCGCCACTCAGCAGTCTGACGACAGTACCCAGATCAGCCCAAGGAGGAGGTTGGTCGCCGGTGTTGCTGCCTACTCCGAGATCTCTAATTATAGCGGTGGGGAAGGTGACGTTGATGATGACGTGTCTAGTGATGTCACGTGGGTGCCCACAAGAGAGGAAGAGGAGCGCAGTTCAGAGGGAGATATGGACCATCAGATAGGGAGGAGAAGCAGGAATAACTTACATTGCACAGGAGGGACAAAGCAGATTGCTAATGTATCAGGAGCGAGTCATCGACCATGTACGGTCACATCTGGCGCTCCCAGGACGCCGGCACATGGCTCCGCAGTGTGGGCTTTTTTTAACGTGTCCGCTGCTGACAATAGTGCTGCCATCTGCAATCTTTGCAGTCAACGCATTAGTCACGGTAAGCCCAACACTCACCTAGGGACAACCGCCTTAAGAAGGCACATGAGCAGCCATCACCGAGCCCAGTGGGAGCAACGGAACACACAAAGCCACATTCCAGGCTCTCACCGTCCAGCCTCGTCTTCTACTTCTCCTTCTCCTCTCTCCTCACAATTGTCCTCCACTCCACCTTCCAATCACGCCAAGCTCACGTTTTTCTGCAAAAAGGCAGGCTTCCGTGGGCCTAATGTTCGAGCGTAAAAAAAATGATGACGCCGGATAACCCTCTTGCCCAACGGTTGACGGCTGGCTTGTCAGAACTGATAGCCCGCCAACTACTGCCATATAAACTGGTGGACTCGGAGGCCTTTCGAAAATTTGTGGCCATTGGAACACCACAATGGAAGTTCCCAGGAAGGAATTATTTCTCAGAGAAGGGCATCCCAGAGCTATATGGCCATGTTCAGCGGCAAGTGAATGTATTTCTGGCACACAGTGTCGGTGCAAAGATACATCTGACCACAGACACGTGGTCTGGCAAACACGGGCAGGGAAGGTATATATATATATATATACGGCCGTCAAGCATGTAACCCGTGGCACCTGTGTAGATTTGGTTTTACCGCCACGGATTGCATGCAGGCAAGGAAAATCTCGGCCCATTTCTGAAGATCTTACACGGCCATGGCTCGCCTTGCTGACATTCAGCAGCGACACAATCTTCCGGTCAGACGCAATGGAACTCAACCTTCTATATGCTTGATAGGCTGCTCCAGCAGAAACGTGCAGTTAAGGTCTACCTGTATGAACTCTGCGGCAGAACAGGTTCTAGGGAGCCGTTTTTTTTTTCAGTGGCTGCTCATGCGCGACGCATGCAGACTTCTGCGGCCATTTGAGGAGATCACCAAACTGGTCAGTCGCAGCCATGGCGCCATCAGTGACATGGTACCTTATGCCTTCTTTATGGAGCGTGCATTGCGTTGTGTCATTGATCAAGCTGGGGAGGAGCAGGAGCGGGAAGATGAGGAAGTCGCAATGCTGGATGAATTCCCAGGGGGGGCTACTCTGAGACAAGTGAACAACAGGAGTCTGAAGAGGAGTCAGAGGAGGATGGTGCCGGGGCGGATGAGGAGGAGCAAGAAGAGCATGCTTTAAACCTTTCTGGGATCCCTGTTGTTGTGCGTGGATGGGGAGAGGAGAATGAAGAGGACGACATTATCCTGGATGATGAGCAGGAGCCAGGCCACCACACCGCTTCCAGTTTAGTGCAAATGGGGGCCTTCATGCTCCAGTGTTTAAACAGGGACCCCCGTATAAAAAGCATAAGGGTCAAGGACCAGTACTGGGTGGCAACGTACTTAGACCCCCGGTACAAACACAAAATGGCGGAAATGTTACCGCCGTCACAGAGGGCTGTCAGAATGGAGCACTTCCAGGCCTTGCTTCGAGAAATGCTGCATTCTGCTTTTGCGTGGGCTGGCAGAGGAGCAATTCCCACTCCCAGAGAAGGAGTTGCGGGTACCAATCCAACAGCGCCTGCAAGAAGAGGTCGGTTTGAAGATCTGTTGGTGACTTCGGATATGAGGTTATTCATTCAGCCGACCCATCGACAGGTGTCATCCGGATCCAGCATCAGGGAACGCCTAGACCATTAGGTGTCCGACTACATGGGGTTAACGGCCGATGTGTACGCTCTGAGGAATGATGAACCCCTGGACTACTGGGTGGGCAGGCTTGACCTCTAGCCAGAGCTTGCCCAATTTGCAATCGAACTGTTGGCTTGCCCCTCGTCCAGTGTCCTGTCCGAAAGGACGTTCAGCGCAGCAGGGGGGATCGTGACCGATAAGCGTACTCGCCTAGCTCACGACAGTGTTAACTACCTCACATTTCTAAAAATGAATGAGACATGGATCTCGGAGGAATTCAACACATGTGACCAGTAGACCATGTATATGTCTATAAACAATTTTTTTTAATCGAGCACACAGACCTTCTTTCTTCATTTGGCTCTCTTTGTCCAAAAAAAGCACACCGTACTATATGCCCGTACCCTCCTGTTTGAAGAAGTTGAGCGGTGTCATATTTCTACTGGGGCTGCTTATTATGAGGGTCTCCCACCATTCCTGTGCTGTGCTGACTTCCTCCTGGGGCTGTACCTCTGCTGTGCATATTATGAGGGGCTCCCACAATCCCTGTGCTATGCTCATTATGAGGGGCTCCCACCATCCCTGTGCTATGCTGACTTCCTCCTGGGGCTGCTTACGGTGCAGGTG
Source organism: Lithobates pipiens (assembly GCF_037356315.1). NCBI lineage: Eukaryota > Metazoa > Chordata > Amphibia > Anura > Ranidae > Lithobates > Lithobates pipiens. Next base: position 212,122,312 of record NW_027507784.1, read on the forward strand.
TTAGTGCTGTATATCACGGTGCAGGTGTCATTGCTGTATGTCACGCTGCTAATGTCAGTGCTCTCTATCACGGTGCTGGTGTCAGATCACTCTATCACGGTGCTGGTGTCAGTGCTGTATATCACGATGCTGGTATCAGTGCTTTATGTCACGCTGCTGATGTCAGTGCTCACTATCATGGTGCTGGTGTCATTGCTGTATGTCCCGCTGCTGGTGATCATCTCCTGCACCCTCTTCTTTGCCTACCCTGACCTTCCCTCTCCTCCATTGCCTTCATGCACTCCAGTCCTGAATTGTCACAATTTCACATATAAAAAAAGAATGCTTGTAGTTGTCGATCCCAGATTCACCTCATACATGTGTTATGTCATTGGCCATGTGGTGGGACTATGTTTGCACAGCTAGTAATTATTTTGTGGCTGCAAATTTGACCTGTAGGTTTGCAAAGTTCGCCTCCCATTGAAGTCAATGGGGCCCGCCGCGAACGTTACGGTTCGCGAACTATCGGCCGCGTTCGCGAAACGTCCCATCGGAATGTTCGTCCATCTCTATAGGCAGAAACACCGGGGACCAACCTCCTCCTTGGGCTGATCTGGATACTGTGGTCAGACTGCTGAGTGGCGGTTCTTGCTACCTCCTCTTCCTGATCCAATGCCAAGAGTGGCTGCGCATCAGAAATGTCTTGATATGGATCGGAAAATAATTCCTGTGACTCAAACAGAAGGTATGTGGTGGTGGTGGTGTTGTTGGTGGTAGTGTCTTTGGGGGTGCACATAGCAGAGAGTGAAGAAGAGGGTGCAGGTCGAGAGGATGAGGAGGGTGCAGAAGAGTAAGGCTGAGTGAGCCACTCAACCAATTCTGGTGCTTCCTTTGACGTAATCGCACGCACCTTCTGCAATTTCCCACTTTGGCTCAAGCCTGTTGCTCCTGCCCTACCCCTACCACCCCTGCGGAAGGGCCTGCCTCTTCCTCTGCCTGTCATTTTTTAAATGACCCTGTGACAAAACTCTAGAGACGTGCAGTATGTATCTGGAAGAAGGTATATAACACCCCGCTTCAATCTGTTGTTTTTGGGGGCCACTGGTCTATCACACCAGTTACAATACTTTTTTTTTTGGATTGCGTTTGTCACTCTTTGTAGTATCGCTGCAGAACCGCTCAGCAGTCACAATGCTGCACAGTGGAAACGCACTATACTATGCTTTCTATATGTGCAAGTATTTTATACGTGTATTACACAACTATATACTGCACACCAAATAGTACACCCTTACCAGTCCTTATAAGGACCTTTGTGGAACTAGTAGGTTGTGATTAGCAGACTGTACCTCACTCAACCCTATATACTGTAGTACACTATACCTTACCAGTCCTTAGAAGGACCTTTGTGGAACTAGTAGGTTGTGATTAGCAGACTGTACCTCACTCAACCCTATATACTGTAGTACACTATACCTTACCAGTCCTTAGAAGGACCTTTGTGGAACTAGTAGGTTGTGATTAGCAGACTGTACCTCAGTCCTTATACTAATAAAGGACTGCTGCAGAATAGGGCAGCAGTCGTGCACCTCAACCCGATATATTGTGGACCTATACCAGTCCTTAAGGATTAGCAGACTGTACCTCACTCAACCCTATATACTCTAGTACGCTATACCTTACCAGTCCTTAGAAGGACCTTTGTGGAACTAGTAGGTTGTGATTAGCAGACTGTACCTCAGTCCCTATACTGATAAAGGACTGCTGCAGAATAGGGCAGCAGTCAGCAGTAGTGCACCTCAGCCCTATATATTGTGGACCTATACCAGTCCTTAAGGATTAGCAGACTGTACCTCACTCAACCCTATATACTCTAGTACGCTATACCTTACCAGTCCTTAGAAGGACCTTTGTGGAACTAGTAGGTTGTGATTAGCAGACTGTACCTCAGTCCCTATACTCATAAAGGACTACTGCAGCAGAAGGGCAGCAGTCAAGTATAATATTCTTTCAATATTTGGAAGAAAGAATATTATACGTGTACAACCCTATTACCATACCAGTCCTGAAAAGGACCTTTGTGGACCTAATAGTAACAGCTACTGATTAAACTGACTGTCCCTCACTGCTACACACAGCTTCCTGTCTGTCCCTATTTAAACTGACAAAACACAGGCTGCTGCAACAATAACTTGAATAGCACTCAAAACTATATCCTGTACTACTACACCATACCAGTCCTGAAAAGGACTTTTGTGGACCTAATAGTAACAGCTAATGATTAAGCTGACTGTCCCTCTCTGCATCACACAGCGTCCTATCTGTCCCTCTCTCAGCACTGACAAAAGACAATCTGCTGCAACAATGGCTTGAATAGCAGTGCCTCAAACCTATATCCTGAACTACACCTATACCATACCAGTCCTTTAAATTACTTTTGTGGACCTAATAGCTAGCGATTTGGATCACTGCAGTCTCTCCCTGCTCCACACAGCAACCTCTCCCTATAGTGACAGTAGAAAGAATGTAAAATGGCCACCGGATCGGGTCTATTTATAAGTTAGGGGGAATGTCCAAGTGTCCATGTGCTGTAATGTCTCAATTGGCTGTCCTGTACCACACGATGGAGGTGTCATCATAGGTCAAAGTATTTTTTTTATTTTTTAACACAGTAAACACGCAAGTCCGCCAGGCTAACAGCGGCAATAGTCCGCCGATCGGGCGGACCGCGAACAGCCGAAATTCGACGCGAACCGACCGCCGGGCGAACCGTTCGGCCATCCCTAGCCTTAAGTGCCCTCTCCATTATTCTACAAAGCGTGTGCTCCAACAGGAAGACTAGAGGGTCAGTGTCACTGATGCATGCATTGTTGCTGCTCACCATGCTTGTGGCCTCCTCAAATAGTGACAGGACAGTGCATGTGTTCTTGATCACTAGCCACTGGCCTGGCAAAAAAAACCTGTGCTCCCCTGTCCTGGTGCTATACTCGCACAGATACTCATTGATGGCCCTCTGCTGCATGTGCAGCTGTTGCAGCATTGCCAACATAGAGTTCCACCTGGTGGGCATGCCACAAATGAGGCGGTTGGTGGGCAGGTTGCATTCCCTTTGAATGTTAGCCAGCCAAACACTGGCATTGTATGATCAGCGGAAATGACCACAGAATTTTCTGGCCTTCCTCAGGAGATCCTGTAAGCCTGGGTAACTGCTCAGGAACTGCTGCACCACCAAATTCAAGACATGTGCCAAACATGGATCAAGTGTCCCTTTCAGATGGTTGATGCTATTGTCTCATACAACCATTCTTGGCTGAAGCAGGCTTGGCGTCAACCACCTCAGAGCCTGTGAATGAAAATATAAAATAAACTGCGCTGTCTAAATGTGAATAATAGCTGCCAGCACAACAGAAATTCTGTGATAAATAAACCAAAATGTGAAATAAATTGTCTGTCTGTCTGTCTGTCTGTCTGTCTGTCTGTCTGTCTGTCTGTCTGTCTGTCTGTCTGTCTGTCTGTCTGTCTGTCTGTCTGTCTGTCTGTGATACGCTCAGCATCTTTCCAAATAACCGTTCTCCTTTATTATGACACATGTAAAGGTTTTTATACACATTATTACGTAGGTATCACATTAAATATTACAATTGTACGTTTATGGTAACAAGGGGCATTACATAGGCAGACTAATTCTAATCTGGACTTGAAAGAATGCAAAACATGTACTGAAAACATTGTTAGTGCCGTGTGCACAGTGAGGGCATTGTGCAATACATATAAAATAGAATACAATTATATACAGAACCTACAAATTTCCATTACAATATATATCTATCTGTATCTATATATATTGTGACATTGGGGTGTTTAGCTCAAGTGGTAGATGCATTTTTTAGTCCACATCAGGCAGGCGTTGATGGTTAAGGGCCTGGTAGCCCACGTTTATTATAAGAAAAACAAAATATTAGTCCATCCAGTAATCCCACGCAGGGGCCCAAAGCTTAAATTAAATACAGAAAAATCCAAACGAAAATGCTAGCCCACCTGGCTACTCTTCAGCAGTAGTGCTGCTATAGGTACTTGCCCCTCAAACGAGCTGCTTGGATACACACAGTCTTAGGCTCCTTGGACGCACACAGCTTTGGGCTCTATGGACGCACACAGCTTCAACCCTTCAACGCACACAGCTTTGGGCTCTTTGGCCATGCACACAGCTTCAAGCTACTCCACTCCACCATCCCTCACACTCTACTCCCAACAGCCCCTTCATTATATGGCTGTGTGCAGCTGGGCACACACCCTGCTCGTTATCACCAAGACCTGGACACAGGGTTGGAGATCCCTCTTTCCTCCAATTTCACAGGGACAGAGCCTCGCTCTGTCACAATATCTATATCTATATCTATATCTAGAGATATATATATATATATATATATAGATATATATATATATATATATATATATAGAGATAGATAGATAGATAGATAGAGATATATATATATATATATATATATATATATATATATATATATATATATATATATATATATATATATATATATATATGTATGTATATGTTGAGATAAACTGAATTACCTACATCCGTATGAGTGGTAACAAATTAATATAAATATACAGTGCTAGTTAAAAATAAACCTAATAAATGTCACTAATAATACATATCAAGTCTATAATTATAAATCAAACTATAAATAAATAATAAGTATAAGAAAGTATTCCTGCGCCTAATCAAGGTAAATCGAAAAAGCAGGGAGCGTTGTACTGCTGCACGCACTGAGGTGGGGTACCTGAACCCCAGGGGGAAAAAATCGAAGAAACAAAAGTAGTGGTGCGCTGTACTATGACAGAAAATCCAGCCTGAAGGCTGGTAAGCTCTATAGGCACTAGAATAATATAGAGATGTTAGACGGCATATATGTCGTCACATAAGGCAAACAGTATATATATAGATCGGTGTGCGTTTTTTATGGGGGGATAGTAAAGAACCCTCAAAAGCACTATAACATTACAATATCAAAGGTAAATTCAAGTATAGATGAAAAAATATGAAAAAACACACAATCAAAATATTTGAAACAAGTGATTCCCAATGCGATTTATTGTAACTGTCAAAATAGCATAAAGTGACAGTGCCAAAAAATTAATCAATAATACGTGCAAGATTCCTCTACACCATAAAAATTGTTAAAAACAATATAGATAAAGCAGTGAGCAAAATGTCCGTTCAACTGTGCAAATTGTGGAAATTATAAAAAGTAAAGCACATAAAGTGTCAGTGCTGAGGGAGTAAATGTAAAATCCCTCTATAACAATATTGAAACTATGCAAATACCATAGTGAAAAAAAGGTTAAAAATTAATCGGAAAATGTCCGTTACACTTGTGCAGAACCGGTGGCGATTATGTCAGAAAATCGCATAAAGTGCTAGTGCTTAAATAATAATAACATGTGCACAATATTAATAAAAACAATGTAATTGGTGGTGATATTGGTGATGGTGGGTGTATCCCTCGTGGTCCTGTGTGGTCAGGATATGGGTATCCCCTTACCTTACAGCTGTAAGGTAACAGCGTGTAATATGTATATCCTCGGGGTCCCTGGTGCTCTTTGTCTTTTGAGGTCCTGCTGTGGTGTCCCCAGATCCTGGCATCAGTATCCTGACTATTGCGCTGTATTGGTCGCTTTAAATGGTAACTCAGCAGCATTCAGCGTGGGGGGTGCCTCAGCAATTGGTGTGTATATATAGGGTTAAAAATATGTGGAGGAAGGAAGCCCCATAGTGTAGTAGTTTTGACCATAAAACATTTTTATTTCAACAAAAAATAGGATGCTCACAAACAAAGGAGATTTTTAAAACAGTGTATAAACGAGCACTGAGCTCGATTTGCGTCACTTCCGGTAGCTCTCGTAAGGGACGAGTCTACCAGCTGAAAAGGCAGCAGTTGCAGTGCTAGCAATTTGGCCAGGCTAGCATTCAGATGCTGAGCATGTGGATGGCTGAGACCGAATTTCTTTTTACAGCTCAGCAACTGGGGTAGGGAAATTTGCCCACTAAAATTAGATGGTGGTGTACTGCTAGAAGATTGTCTGCAAGTACTTTGAACACCTATTGTTATACCTTCCTTCCTCTCAGTGCAGATTTTTGGAGATTCCAGATGAGGAGCAAGGAGAAGTCCGCCTTTTTCTTTGACGTGGGTCTTTCAAGTGCATTTGTTAATGGTCTGCATGGCAGGTCATCATATATCTGGTCAAGCACCTCCTCTTCTTCCTGCTCTCTTCTCTCAGGCACCCAAGTAGAGTCAGTGACATCATCCCCTTCTCATCACTGGAGCAAACTTGGCAGTATGCTGCAGCTGGGGAACAGGATTGCCAGTTTCTTGTCCTTCTGGGGCACCCCTCTCTCTAGGCTCACTTTACTCCCTTCCTAAAGCTGGGAACCAATATTGTAGTCTTCAAATCACAGCACATCCTCCAGCAGCATGTATCCGACACTGTGGTCGAATAGTTCTGGGGACTCCTCCGTGCATGATGGCGGGGCTATGGAAGGAGGGACTGTGGACAAGGAGCCAGTGGAATAGACCTCTTTGGCAGCTGCATTAGAAGGCAAACTACTCTGAGCCTGGCTGACAGAGGATGAGGACGGCTTTGTTATCTACTCCACCAACTTTCCTGCATGTTTTGGCTTAATAACATGGCCAGCAGCAGAAAAAAAGGGCAAACGTGTCCCATGACCCCCTACAGAGGATGCAACATGTCCATGACCACCACTGTTGACTGTAGACACAGAGGCTGCTTGCCCTCTTTTAGTGGCCCGTGAGCATCTGCCTCTCCTCGTGGCCTTCCGGACATGATGTATATTTTGCAACACCACACTATACTGTATTAGATACTGTGTACACAACCAGAAATGTAGTAGAAACTCTACACATTGTATTAGGTACTGTGTACACTGCCCGCACTGTATTAGCAACTGTACTATGACTGCACTGTATTGTGTACACCACCAGAAGTGTAGTAGAATCTGTACACGCTATTAGATAATGTGTACACAGCCTGCACTGTATTAGCAACTGTACTTCGGCTGCACTGTATTTTATACTGTTTACACCACAAGTGTAGTAGACACTGTAAACACTGTATTAAATACTGTGTACACCACCTGAAGTGTATTAGAAACAGTACACCATGGAATGCACTTTAGATATAGGCTACACTGGCTGCAGAGTATATATACAGTATATATATATATATATATATATATATATATATATATATATTGTACAGGACGCCAAGGTTGGGTCCTGGACGGGTACTATGTGGCGCCCATATTCGGGATGTGGTCCCTTTAAGGGAATCATGGTAGGCCTCAGTGGGTCACCCAAAAATGGGCGACAAATTCCGGGGTTAGTTTCGGGAGAAGACTGACTCGCGGTCCTCTCTCTGTTTTAAGAGAGATAGTTGGGACCCGGAATTTGGGAGGCTTTAAAGTGACATTTGGGTGGGAAAGAGCCTCCCTCCCTGACCACAGGGGGTTAACAGCCTCCAGGAAGACAGACAGCCTATAAGACAGGAAGTAGTAGAGAGGTGGTGGTGAGGAGAAGGAGATGAACACCTGTCTGAGGAGCTGTCTGGCTGTGCTGTTGTATTTGCTGTTTGCTGTTTTGGAGACTGCAAAAAGATCTCTGCAAGGACTCTTTTTGGTGAAGACCTGTCTGCAGAACTGTAGGTGCTTTCCTTTTTGTATTATTTTGTGCTGAGGATAAGCGGACTTTAATTTACGGTTTTTATATGCTGAAGAAAAGCTTTATTTTTGATTTATTCATAAATAAATATATTTTGGTTTCACCTGACAACGGTTTATGCACTTAATCCCGCGGAGCTAGTATCCCCAAACTTCACAACTGGTGGAGAATGCAGGCAAAAGTGAATTTGCAGCCGCAAAAAACATTTAAAAACCGACATTTAAAAGAGACTGTGTACAAATTGCATGTCTTGGGTGAAGCCAGCCCAGACGCTGCAAGCCGCAGGCAAAGACATGGAGGAGGTCATCAGGGCTTTGGCACAAGCCACCGTGACCCAGCAGCAAGCTTCAGCAGACGCAAACCGTCGCCATGAGGAAGCAATGGCTCAGCAGCAGCAGGCCCTGGCACAGGCCATAGCTGCACAACAGGAAAGCACACGGCTGCTAGCCGCCCAGTTTACTGCTCAGCAGGAGTCCACTCAAGCACAGGTGGCTGCCTTGCAGGAGGCAGTACAGCGGCTGGCTCAGGGACGTGAACAATCGTCTGTCGCCGCTGGCAACCAGGTGTCTGTGAGGGCCAGCCATTTTTTACAAAAACTAATGCTCAGCGATGATGTAGAGGCCTTTCTTACCACCTTTGAGAGGATAGCGGAAAGAGAGGGGTGGCCCCGTGACCAATGGGCTGGCATCATCTCCCCTTTCCTCACCGGTGACCCGCAAAAGGCCTATTTTGACCTCCCAGCGGAACATATCAGTGACTATGAGCGCCTGAAGGCAGAGGACAGTGTCTGAAGAGGTGAAAAGAATGCTCGAGCCTGATGTCATTGAGGAATCGCAGAGCGAGTGGTTGAGTCCAATCGTGTTGGTACCCAAACCCAACGGCACTCTTCACTTCTGCAATGATTTTAGAAAACTGAATGAAATATCCAAGTTTGCTGCTTATCCCATGTCAAGGGTAGATGAGCTCATTGAGAGGTTGGGGCCTGCCAGGTATATTACCACGCTGGACCTCACGAAAGGGTACTGGCAGATTCCCCTGACCAAGGAAGCTAGGGAGAAAACAGCCTTCTCTACCCCGGAAGGCCACTTCCAGTACAAACGAATGCTGTTTGGTTTGCACTCTGCCCCCGCTACGTTCCAAAGGGCCATGGACAAAACTTTGCGTCCACATCATCGGTACGCTTTGGTTTAATTGGATGACATTGTCATCTTCAGCCCTGATTGGGAGTCACATCTTCCCCGAGTTCAGGCAGTCGTAGACTCCCTGAGAAGCAGGATTCACCATAAATCCAGAAAAATGTGCAGTTGGGGTGGAGGAAGCCAAGTACCTAGGGTACATTGTGGGTAGAGGGCTGGTAAAGTCCCAAATGAGTAAGGTGAAAGCCATACAGGACTGGCCCCGTCCCCTAACTAAGAAGCAGGTCAGAGCGTTTTTGGGCATAGTTGGCTACTATCGGAGGTTTATCCCCAGCTTTGCCAACATTGCTGCACCCTTGACGGACCTGACCAAAGGCAGAAAGTCGGTGATGATAAAATGGAATAACGAGGCTGAAAAAGCTTTTCAGAAGCTTAAGACGGCATTGTGCCAGGATCTGGTGCTCGTTGCTCCAGACTTTAATAAAGAGTTTGTAGTACAGACAGACGCTTCAAATGAGGGGTTAGGACCAGTCCTGTCGCAGGTAATCAACGGGGAAGAGCACCCTGTAGTTTTCCTGAGTAGAAAGCTGACAGCAGCGGAGAAAAACTATGTGGTGGTGGAGCAGGAGTGTCTTGCCATTAAGTGGGCCTTGGACTCCTTGCGGTATTTCCTCCTAGGCAGTAGGTCTCGCCTGGTATCCGACCACGCCCTGCTGACCTGGATGAGGCAAAATAAACACACGAATGCCAGAGTAACGAGGTGGTTCCTGTCTCTCCAGGAGTTCAATTTTGTGGTGGAGCACAGACCCGGGAGACTACATCAGAATGCCGATGCCCTCTCCCGGGTCCACTGTATGGTGTCAAATGGTGCCTCCAACACCTCCGCGTTGAGGCAGAGGGGGGGGATATGTACAGGACGCCAAGGTTGGGTCCTAGACGGGTACTATGTGGCGCCCATATTCGGGATGTGGTCCCTTTAAGGGAATCATGGTAGGCCTCAGGGGGGTCACCCAAAAATGGGCGACAAATTACGGGGTTAGTTTCGGGAGAAGACTGACTCGCAGGCCTCTCTATGTTTTAAGAGAGATAGTTGGGACCCGGAATTTGGGAGGCTCTAAAGTGACATTTGGGTGGGAAAGACCCTCCCTCCCTGACCACAAGGGGTTAATGGCCTCCAGGAAGACAGACAGCCTATAAGACAGGAAGTAGTAGAGAGGTGGTGGTGAGGAGGAGAAGGAGATGAACACCTGTCTGAGGAGCTGTCTGGCTGTGCTGTTGTATTTGCTGTTTTGGAGGCTGCAAAAAGATCCCTGCAAGGACTCTTTTTGGTGAAGACCTGTCTACAGAACTGTAGGTGCTTTCATTTTTGTATTATTTTGTGCTGAAGATAAGCAGACTTTAATTTATGGTTTTTATATGCTGAAGAAAAGCTTTATTTTTGATTTATTCATAAATAAATATATTTTGGTTTCACCTGACAACGGTTTATGCACTTAATCCCGCGGAGCTAGTATCCCCAAACTTCACTATATATATATATATATATATATATATATATATATATATATATATATATACACACACACACACACACACATATATATATATATACATACACACACACACACAGTATCTCAAAGTGAGTAAACCCCTCACATTTTGGAAAAAATGTATTATATCTTTTCATGTGACAACACTGAAGAAACACACATAACAAAACAGTGTTGCATTTCCTAAATAGCTACCAATAAATCCTTAAATAAGAATGTGATTAACTTGAAATTTAGCAAGATACTGAGTGCTAGACATGTGCATTCGTTTTCATCCGAATGCATTTTCGTCCGAATTTCAGGTATTTTTCTTTTGACAAACGATACCAAAAGCACAGAATCCAAAAAACAAAAGATCCAACATAAATAAATTCTTTATTTTTGTTTTCGTTGTTACAACAGTTCGATATACAATAGGAGATTCAACGTGACTCTAACAACAATCTGTGTCTATTGAACATGTGGTTAGGGATGGCCGAACTGTTCGCCCGGTGGTCGGTTCGTGGCGAATTTCGGCTGTTCACGGTCCGCCCGATCGGCGGACTATTGCCGCTGTTCGCCTGGCGGACTTACGTGTTTACTGTGTAAAAAAACTTTGACCTATGATGACACATCCATCACGTGGTAAAGGACAGCCAATTGAGACATTACAGCACATGGACACTTGGACATTCCCCCTAACTTATAAATAGACCCGATCCTTGTACAAAAAAAGCACACCATACTATATGCCCGTACCCTCCTGTTTGAAGAGGTTGAGCGGTGTCATATGTCTCCTGGGGCTGCTTATTATGAGGGGCTCCCACCATCCCTGTGCTGTGCTGACTTCCTCCTGGGGCTGTACCTCTGCTGTGCATATTATGAGGGGCTCCCACCATCCCTGTGCTATGCTCATTATGAGGGGCTCTCACCATCCCTGTGCTATGCTGACTTCCTCCTGGGGCTGCTTATTATGAGGGGCTCCCACCATCCCTGTGCTGTGCTGACTTCCTCCTGGGGCTGTACCTCTGTTGTGCATATTATGAGGGGCTCCCACCATCCCTGTGCTATGCTCATTATGAGGGGCTCCCACCATCCCTGTGCTATGCTCATTATGAGGGGATCCCACCATCCCTGGGCTGACTTCCTCCTGGGGCTGTACCTCTGCTGTGCATATTATGAGGGGCTCCCACCATCCCTGTGCTATGCTCATTATGAGGGGCTCCCACCATCCCTGTGCCATGCTGACTTCCTCCTGGGGCTGCTTACGGTGCAGGCGTCAGTGCTGTATATCACGGGGCTGGTGTCAGTGCTTTATGTCACGCTGCTGATGTCAGTGCTCTCTATCACGGTGCTGGTGTCTGTGCTGTATATTACGGTGCTGGTGTCAGTCCTTATGTCACGCTGCTGATGTCAGTGCTCTCTATCACGGTGCTGATGTCAGTGCTCTCTATCACGATGCTGGTGTCAGATCACTTTATCACAGTGCAGGTGTCAGTGCTGTATATCACGGTGCTGGTGTCAGTGTTTTATGTCACGCTGCTGATGTCAGTGCTCTCTATCATGGTGCTGGTGTCAGATCACTCTATCACGGTGCAGGTGTCAGTGCTCTATATCATGGTGCTGGTGATCATCTCCTGCACCCTCTTCTTTGCCTACCCTGACCTTCCCTCGCCTCCATTGCCTTCATGCGGTCCACAGTCCTGAATTGTCACAATTTCACATATAAAAAAAGAATGCTTGTAGTTGTCGATCCCAGATTCACCTCATACATGTGTTATGTCATTGGCCATGTGGTGGGACTATGTGTGCACAGCTAGTAATTATTTTGTGCCTGCAAATATGACCTGTAGGTTTGTAAAGTTCGCCTCCCATTGAAGTCAATGGGTGCCGGCCGCGAACGTTACAGTTCGCGAACTATCGTCCGCGTTCACGGTTCGCGTAACGTCCCGTCGGAAGTTCATCCATCACTAAGCATAAGCACAGCAGCAGAACAATAGTGAAGCAAGCCACAGTTCAACTTAGCTTTTTCCTAATAATCTGCTGCTATTGTGTTAGTGTGAGAACCTTAGGCCCCTTTCACACGGGCGGATAGAATGGTGTTCTTAGCTGCGGATTTTATAGTTTTTCACCGCAGCCAAAAGCACACAATGCTTTCCTATGGCCCCATTCACACATAGCGTTTAGCTGCGATTTTGTTACGTGCGGTTCGGTGCGAATAGAAAAAAGGTGAGTGCAAGGTTTGTTGTGTCTATGCAGCAGGGTATACATGCATCATAGTGAAGATAATAACCCCCTAAATGACCAGGCCATTTTATAGCAGTACAGCACTGCTTCACTGACAATTGTATAATGCTGCAAACAAACTAAATTGAATGGGAAAGCAAATGGTTGGGGTCTTCCCTATAGTGTTTTCTGGGTGGAGGGGGCAGATCTCTCTCGACTTTTGTCCCTAACATGTGTTATGTTTTTTATATATTGCAGGAAAGGAGGTTTATACACGTTGTAGGTCCCTTCACGACCGGTACAAAAAAGAAGTCAACAAAGAAGGCTGCAGAGAGAAGCGGAGCACCCTCAACTCGCCGCAGGCCTAACCCCCATGCAGAGGCTTTGTCATTTTTGAGGCGCACCATCATGATGCGCGTGCAAGTATATCCATTTATTTTACTTAGTGATTTGTGACCAGTATAGCCGTATTCATGTTCACTTTTTTTTTAAACATGTAATGTTGTTATTGTTACCTAGAACTGTGTCAAGTGTTCCTGCGAGAGCAAGCCCAAGGTGTGAAAGTTCGTCACCATCATCAGGAGACGCTGACACCAGTCAAGAAACCACAGAGACAGTGTCATCCCAAGAATATCATCCATCCACTCAAGAAACTCCGGTATTTTAAAAACGTCACAATCTCTGTCCACAAAAAACGTATTACTTACATATTGAAAGGGCAGCTGGTGTTGGTACAAATGTTCTTTAGAGGAGAAAAAACAACGGCTTATTTTTGGGCAAAGTGTCACTTGTACTTCTGGCTTTAGAGGTCTTCAGTGAGATCAGGTTTTTGCGGTTAAACAAGTACCTGTGTCTGATCTATTCTAAACAGGTGCTGCAAGCTCTTACATGACTTCAATATTTGTACAAGAATCATATGCTGTTCACTAAAGTGTGACCTCAATATCAGAAGCATAATCTATATATTCAAACTATTGCAGGCAAATCCAGATAGGGTCCGGTCTACTTCCACCACCTGTCGAACACGCCTTACTCAACAAGAGACACCTTTTGAGGAATATTTCAACCGTATCATTGAAGAAATGAGAAACCAATCACAAAACCAGGCCAAAGATGATTAATTCAACATCTCAGACCCAGATGTTATGTTCTTGAGAATGTTGCTTTGTGTAATCAGGGAGATTCTTCCAGATAAGCGCACTGAGGTCAGGGGGTGATATACATGCCTATTTAACATATATTGTGTCCGCTTGCAAAGAGCAATGCCCATATCCAAGATTTCAGCCATGGGCTATGGGTTTTAATTCACCTAGTGGCTCTTTCAGTAGACCAATTCCCAGTCAGCAGTGCCATGACACAACACCTGCCATTAATCCTTATGCAGGACCCCCACCATTGTATACACCTTACCCATCTAATCCTGGTTATCAAAGGATGCATGTGCAGCCACACCCAGTGTCTTCACCCTCATCTTCCCATTCAGGATCACCCATAGATGTTGGCAGGGAACCAAGCCACTCTTCCCTGCGTAACCCTAATTATCCAGTGTATGAAAACTTATAGTTTTGTCCTTCTAATTTGTTAGTCATATGACAGTTTTATTTTTCTTGTTGTGTTAATTTAATCCTATTGTTATTGTTACCTACATGAACTAATGTTTACAACCAACCACAGATTCCTCCATCTACACTGATCTGTACGCACGGAAGAATCTCCCACTGTCTCAAGCTTACATATGTCGCTACTCTGCCCCACTTGCTCACAATACCTGAACATTCTGATTGGGTGCTAGCATTGTTTAGGTTGAGAGCCAGCGGGGCCGACTAGATACTGAAACTTGGCCCAGTAGGAGATTACCCCATCTACACAGTGCAGTGTACATGGAGACATCTTTTGCACTTTCTCCATCTAGCCAAATATTTCTGAGCTGTTTACTGCACTCAGTGTCCAGCTGTAAAGTCAAAAAATGTTTAACAGCACTTCAGGAATACTATATTTTTTTTAGGGGGGGGGGGGGGATTCTGGGGACTCGTTATCTGTTGCACTGAGTCAATACTTGAAACTAAAAGGATTTTTTATATTCCAAAGGAATTAAAAACAGTTTTCTATACTTGCAAGCATTCAGTATTTTCTAAGGTTTGTCTATTGCCGCGTACACACGGGCGGACTGTATGGCGTACTTAGTTCGTCATACAATCCGACGGACAGTCCGTCGTACTTTCGACTGAACGGACTTGACCACACACGGATGCACAAACAGTCCGTCGAAAGCTTGCGCGATGACGTGTACAGCACGTACGACAGGACTAGAAATAGGAAGTCCAATACACAGCAAAGCACCCTTCCGCCGTGTAAATCCTTTCTGAGCATGCGCCATTCTTAGTCCGTCGAACTAGCATACTGACGAGCGGATTGTCCGCTGAAACCAAAGTACGACGGACAGAATTTCGAAAAATCCAAAATTCTTAGTACGCCAGACTGCATGCTGAAAAAGTCCGCTGAAGCCCACACACGAGCAGACTGTCCACTGAAATGTGTTTCGACGAACTAAGTACGCCATACAGTCCGCCCATGTGTACGCGGCATTTTGCATAGCAAAAAAGATAGAAATAAAAACAAATTTAAATTGTAGACTACTTTATTTAAGGCAAGCGTGAAAACTGACATGAAAGTATGAAAACTGTGATAAAGAACATGAAAACTTCGACATGTAAGGTTCATGCAACACCGGTAATAAAGACAAATTTAGACACATTGCCATGGCAGCTGTCCATCTTCAGTCAGAAAGTATTCTGAAATGTTCACGGACTTGTAGGGCCTGATTACTGGGATGAGTGCTAGTAACACAACCCATGGGTTCTTCGAAAACAGGGGATTCGGTGGCCACAATCTCCTTACCCCTCAAAAAATTGTGGAGAACACAACATGCCAGAACCACACTGATGGCATAATCGACTTCCAGATGCATGGCTGTCATCAAAACACGCCATTTGGCAGTGCAAATCCCAAATGTGCACTCAACCATTCTTCTAGCTCTGCTGAGTCAATAATTAAAAATTTGCCTCCTGGCAGTGAGACCATGCCTGGTATAGGGCCTGAGCAGGTGGGTAGATAAGGCAAATGCCTTATCTCCGAGCACTACAAACGGAAGATCCTGTCCAGCAGTACCAGGGAGAGGCCTTGACTGTGGCACCTGAAATTCACCATATTCAAATCGCCGGCCTATTATGGAGTTTCTGAAAATTCTGGAATCTCCAGAACTCCCATACGCTCCAACATCCACAGCGATGAACTTCATATTTGCATCGCTGAGTCCCAGGAGGACAATGGAAAAGTATTTTTTGTAGTTAAAAAAGCGGGAACCGGATGAGCCAGATGTGTTTCCCATCTAACGCCCCAATGCAGTTTGGGAAGTTGGTCTTCTCCCAAAATTCCTCCGCTATTTTCTCCCACAGACGGGATGTTGGTTCCGGCATGACTGATGTTTTCAGTTCTTCCCATATAATAAGACAGGTATTGTGCACTATGGTGGATACGGTAGAAATTCCCATCAGAAATTGATGATGGAGGGAGGTGAAACTGGCACCAGTGGCAAGGTATCTGCAATACAAAATTGATAACTATTCAGAAAATAAAATAAATAAATAAATCAACATACATATGGAGTTCTACATGATAACAAATAAACATCAGCACCTATGTAGCTGCTGACTTTTAACACATCGAAGCACAAAGATGAAACGTCCCTCAGCTCTGGTAGTTGGTGCTGGCATCCAAAGAGGAAGCCTTGTGGTGGGTGGGTCTAATAAAAAATTATTTGTTGGTAACTTGCTTGATCATGCAAATTTCTGCCTTTGTGTTCAGAGCTCACCTACATAATTATAAACTACTGAAATATGATGATTCCTATTTGCAAAAAAAAAAAAAAACACGACATTCACGATTTTCACTAGAAGTAAAACACCAGAAAATAGTGAACATTTTCTCTGTTGGGACAGAAATGTTATGCGCCTTTACACAGATTAGGCCCTATCACATATGGATATGATAAATATATGGTAAGGATCAAAAAAACAAAAAAAAAACAAAAAAACAAAACAAAAAAAAAACAAAAAAACAAAAAACAAACAGACTCTGCAAGGCACGATAAATAATTTTCAAGGATAAAAAATAATGGTAGTAATGTGAGAAAAATCACTGTTGTGATAGAAATTGGGCCATAGATTCACAAATTATATATATAAATTATATATATATATATATATATATATATATATATATATATATATATATATATATATATATATATATACACACGTGTTCCCTAAGTGAAAATAATGAACAATAAACAATAAAGATAAAGTCCACACACTTAAAAATGATTTGAATAAAAATAAAAATAAGAGTCCGAATGCACAAATATAATCCTCAGAGTCTTCTGCATAAAAACGCACAACACACCACCAGTGCATAAATGTTGAAAATGCACAGACCTGAAGGGCCTGGTATGGAATTTAGGGAGACCCCCCACTCATTATTTTTTTTAATTTTGGTTTGAAGTTTCCCTGTGGGGAAATCCCCATGCCATTTTTATTGATGAACTTTTATGTGTAATGCGGACCGACAATTCGTTGTAGCCGCGAGTATTTTTCAATGACTTTTTCCTTAAGAAATGGAATTTTGATGTGAGACTGTTGTTGGCAGCTAACGGTAAAGCTAAGTTAAGTGCTGGCGTCGAGATTCAGTCTGCACTCAGTCTTTCTCTGCTAGACTCAGACACTGACAGCCGTTCCTCTGCTCTGCACACACTTCTCTGCTCAGTTTCAGTCATTATCTCCACTCTACCCATGCTGACCGATCTATACTGCACTGACAGCTCCTCGCCCCGGGATACTTACTGCATGCAGCACTGCCTCTACCTGGAACCCCACCATATCCTGCCGCCAGATTTCCCAGCAGCAGTACCTCCTCCAAAGACACTCTCCCCCAAGCCTGCAGTGTCCTAGCCACAGGGCACCCATAACCCCAGAAGCAGCATAGCCAGAGGACTGTTAGTGTGGATGTGACCCTACCAGCTGCCCCCACCGCTATTCTTAGCTGCTGCTTACTATGAGTTGGCACTGACAGCAGATCAAAAGGATGGCATCACATGGGAAACAGAGAAGAGAGAGAACTGAATGGGGGGGGGGGGGTCTGGTAAAGGTTGTTATACTCTATACTGGGGGTCAAAGGAGGTGTTGTGCATTGAAGGATTGTGATGTGTGATCCTCTGTCAATATGCAGTACTAAATTCAGTACATATCTGTAGCACTGACCCCCGAAAGAGCTGCTGGTTTGATTGGGCTTACCTTTACTGTTGGGGTGTAGAGTGGTCTTGGGGTGAGTGGTATCTGCCTAGAGTATACTTCAAACCCAGCAGGCCTGGAGACCACTCTGATCAGGAAATATTCACACACACACCATTCAGTTCTCAAAGTGGTCTGACAATTTATTTCTGGACTTCAGCTCATAAGGGCAAAATGACCTCACAAAGAAAGCCCACCCCTCCTTACATTAATATATGATAAAATACAGACATTAATTAAAACAAGCAGTGGAAAATGCCTGAGTACATGCAGAAAACAATATAAACCCCTAAATTCATATAGAAACTGGCCACAGGAAAGGCCAGTAGAAAAAAAAGTAGATTGTTCGAGGACATTTGTTCTCAATAAGAGAAACTTAACTTAACTCTTAATTTAACTCCTAACAGACTCTGTGTGAATATTTATCTTAAAATGGATACTCATATTATAGGTTACAGTATCTAAGATGGCAGGCAATAAGCTAAAACAAACATTAAGCTAAAATATCCCTTCAGCCCCCTCTTTTAGATCATGATTGCATGATCTCACTCATGATTTCCCTTCATAGCAGCACGATCAGCTTGTTTCTGATAATACATGCTAATGCCTAGCACACACAATCAAACAATCTGGTGGACAATCCCCCCGTGTGTGGGCTCCGGCAGACTTTTTTTTTACTCTAAAGTCCGGCGGACTAAGAAAGTATTTTTGCACTCCAATCTGTCCGGCGGACAATCCGGCCATGTGTGTGCCAGTCCACCGTACTTTTGAAATGAACGGACTTTTCCCGCCTGGAGAAAAGTCCGCTCATTCTGAGCGCGTCTCCAGGTAGCCGAGGCCAGCGAAGGAGGCGTCGCTGGTCCTGTCACCTGGTATGGAGTTAAAGGGGAATTCCTACGCCGAAAAATCGGAGTGGGGGTCCCCCCCAGGTCCATATCAGACATATCAGACCCTTATCCGAGCACACTACCTGGTCAGCCAGAAAAGGGGGTGGGGACAAGCGAGCGCCCCCCCCCCCCTGAGCCGTACCAGGCTGCGTGCCCTCAACTTGGGGGGTGCCTTGGGGAAGGGGGGCCTCGCACCCCTCCCACCCCAAAGCACCTTGTCCCCATGTTGATGAGTACAAGGGCCTCTTCCCGACAACCCTGGCCATTGGTTGTCGGGGTCTGCGGGCGGGGGGCTTATCGGAATCCGTGAGCCCCCTTTAATAAGGGTGCCCCTGGATCCCGGCCCTCCACCCTACGTGAATGAGTATGGTGTACAATGTACCCCTACCCATTCACCTGTGAAAAAAAAAACACAAACACACAAGGGTTAAAATAGTTTATTGCACAGCTCCGGGGTCTTCTTCCGTCTTCGGGGGTCTTCTCACCGGACTCCTCTGCTATCTTCTTCTAGCTCTTTTACTAGCGGAGGAGCCCGGTTTTCTTCTTCGCCGCCGCCCTCTTCTTCCGACTTAGGGGGTCTTGTCCCCCTCTTCAGTTCTTCTTGCCGGTCTTCTGTTCTTCTCTTCTGGAGATGTCATTGTGACTGGAGGCAGTCCATACCAGGTGACGGGGCCAGCGATGCCTCCTTTGCTGGCCCCGGATACCTGGAGACGCGATCAAAATGAGCGGACTTTCCTCCGCGTGTGTGGACGAGTCCGTTCATTTCAAAAGTACGGCGGATAGTCCGGCGGACTTAGAACGCCGTATTAGTCCGCCACAAAAGTGCCATGTGTGGGCAGGTAGCTCGTTCGGAAAGTCCGGCGGAAAGTCCGCCAGACTAAGTCTGCTACGTGTGTACACGGCATAAGATAAACTTTATTGTGAAGTGAGGGATCTGTAATGTGAGTGGCTCTGCTAATAAGGCACATAATAAGCTTGTATATAAAAGAAAGAGAAGGAAGAGTATAATCATGGATTATCATTACTGCAATATTCCTTATCCAAGAGAATATTCCCCCAAATCCTAGCTTAGTATTCCCAAAGGGACTCCAGGTCTGGTCTATGTTGCGAGCCTCTTGTTGCAGTTTGTTCACTTTCTTCCTATGCTGAGCTATCAAATCATAATAATCCGGTACCTCTATACTAGTATTATGTACCCAAATACAACATTCATAATCCTCCATCATCTCACATAATCCTGTAAGGGCTGAACTCATGCTCTCAATGGCTAGATCATGCAGTTCCAATTGTTTTCTAATAGCCCTAGTTTCAATATTAAGTTTGGAAATGTCATCAGAATTATTTTCCATCATTTCATCAATAATTCCAGAATAATTATTTAACCTTTTCATCAAATCTATTCCCCATGCTGTCCAGGAGGGGGAACCAAGACCAGGCCATATCATTTTCAAGGAATAGATCCCTCTTATGGCGGTATTTTAATGGATATCGTGTATGTAGGCTAGCCTCAAGTAAATGTTCCCCTTCAACATCCCCAACTACCCCCATTATGGGTACCAACGAGGCTGTCATGTATCAGATAAGACCAGAACTGTGTGGACTGCAACAGAGGAAACCCAAACGTGTATAAGTGAAATATAATGGTTTAAGGAAAGTGAATATTATAAATACAACCACACAGTGCAATAAATCAACCAACAGAGACCCTCAAATAACAGACAGATATGTACAATAAATGGGGAATACCAGGGTCATGCACAGAGGATCAGTAGATAAACACAAGGCAGTCCAGAATCAGAGACACAAGCCAGGCCAAGGTCATACACGGGGAGATCAGTAGATGGGGTAGGAACACAGGACAAGGAGAGGATGAACGGATCAGACTGCAGGGCAGGGATGATGGTAACAGGTGGGACAGGGTGGTGACCAGGACAGGGAAACAGGATCAGAAACATGGGTCACAGGTTCAGGGCACAGGAACAGGTTCAGAATCAGGCTCAGAATCACAAGCAGCAGGTCAGGGCACAAGGACAATACCAAGGCAAACATGTGAATGCTTGCCAGCTATTTATAGGCCTGTGATTGGCCTCAAGTGACACCTGATTGCAGGAGGTGCTGTCTGCTCCACACTGCCAGGATCCATCCACTGGTAAATGCCAGTACTGCAGCCCAAAGATGACATAACATCAGCAGGGAAAAGCTCTCCTAACAGTTCGAAACTGCCAGGAGACACCTGCTGGTGGACCTCAGAACTGCACGCCAAAAGACAGATATTTTCAGCGGATGGAACATTTCCTGACAGTGGCCAAATGACACCAACCCTGAACTTCTTGCGGAATCCAGGGATAACAGGTCTTTCCACAACAGACATAAGTGTTGCTACCAAATGAGAGGGGTATTTTTATATCAGTATCTTGAGCCACTGCAGCGATTACTACTAAAACCTGAAACAATGTTTGCAAAGCTTTTTTACTACTATTTTTAGAGGCAAGAGTTTTATTCAACTCCATCCTTACTCCAGTTTTGTTTGTATGTGTCATGTCTGGTATTAGACATGTGCATTCGTTTTCGTCCGAATGCATTTTCGTCCGAATTTCAGCTATTTTCGTTTTCGTTTTGACAAACGATAACGAAAGCACAAAATCCGAAAAACGAAAGATCCGACATAAATAAATGCTTTATTTTCGTTTTCATTGTTACAACAGTTCGATATAGAATAGGAGATTCGACATGACTCTGACAACAATCTGTCTATAGAACCTGTGGTCGAATGTGCCTAACCTTACCTCTATTAGTCCAAGATTATATAGAGAAAATATTCGACAGAGAAAAAAGATTTGACAGAGAGAAAAGATTCTGCAAGTTACTGTCCTAAAAAGTGTTTGGGGACCCGGGTCCTGCCCCAGGGGACAAGTATCAATGCAAAAAAAAGTTTTAAAAACGGCCGTTTTTTCGGGAGCAGTGATTTTAATAATGATTAAAGTGAAACAATAAAAGTGTAATATTCCTTTAAATTTCATGGGGGGGGGGGGTTGTCTATAGTATGCCTGTGAAGGGGCGCATGTTTCCCGTGCTTAGAATTGTCCCTGCACAAAGTGTCATTTATGCAGGAAAAAAAGTCCTTTAAAATCACTCGCAGCTATTATGAATTGTCGGCTCCGTAATACAGAGAACACGCATTGAAAGTCATTGATAAAAATAAAAATAAATAAATAAATAAAAAAGTGTGGGGGTCCCCCAGATTCAATTACCAGGCCCTTCAGGTCTGGTATGGATATTAAGGGGAACCCTGCCTCAAATTTAAGAAAAAATTTGACGTGGGGTTCCCCCTAAATATCCATAACCAGACCCTTTATCCGAGCACGCAACCTGGCAGGCCGCAGGAAAAGAGGGGGGGACGAGAGAGCGGCCCCCCCTCCCTCCTGAACCGTACCAGGCCACATGCCCTCAACATTGGGAGGATGCTTTGGGGGTCTGTGACCCCTCAAAGCACCTTGTCCCCATGTTGATGAGGACAAGGGCCTCATCCCCACAACCCTGGCCGGTGGTTGTGGAGGTCTGCGGGCGGGGGGCTTATCAGAATCTGGAAGCCCCCATTAACAAGGGGACCCCCAGATCCCGCCCCCCCCCTGTTTGAAATGGTAAGGGGGTACAAAAGTACCCCTACCATTTCACAAAGAAAGTGTAAAAAATGGTTAAATAAAACAAACACACTTTTGAAAAATTCCTTTATTAAAAATAAAAAAATAAAAAAAAGATTCCAGCGGCGGTAATCCACTCTTGCTATCCAGCGACGGACGGTCATCTCTCCAGCGATGCCTCATCTCATCCAGCGCAGCGATCCATCCTTCTTCTGTCTCCTCCACGGAGACACTGCAGGCATTCCGGCGGCTGACGTTTCTTATATACGGAGGGCGGGGCCACCCGTCACCTGACCCCGCCCCCCTCTAACGCAAGGGGAAACCCGGGGTTCCCTGTGACGTAGGGGTGACCCGCACCCCTCTGATGTAACACAGGCAGGTTTCCGTTACATCAGAGGGGGGCGGGGTCACCCATACGTCACGGGGAACCCCGGGTTTCCCCTTGCGTCAGAGGGGGGCGGGGTCAGGTGACGGGTGGCCCCGCCCTCCGTATATAAGAAACGTCAGCCGCCGGAATGCCTGCAGTGTCTCCGTGGAGGAGACAGAAGAAGGATGTATTCGCTGCGCTGGATGAGATGAGACATCGCTGGAGAGATGACCGTCCGTCGCTGGATAGCAAGAGTGGATTACCGCCGCTAGAATCTTTTTTTTATTTTTTTATTTTTAATAAAGAAATTTTTCAAAAGTGTGTTTGTTTTATTTAACAATTTTTTACACTTTCTTTGTGAAATGGTAGGGGTACTTTTGTACCCCCTTACCATTTCAAACAGGGGGGGGCGGGATCTGGGGGTCCCCTTGTTAAAGGGGGCTTCCAGATTCTGATAAGCCCCCCGCCCGCAGACCTCCACAACCACCGGCCAGGGTTGTGGGGATGAGGCCCTTGTCCTCATCAACATGGGGACAAGGTGCTTTGAGGGGTCACGGACCCCCAAAGCATCCTCCCAATGTTGAGGGCATGTGGCCTGGTACGGTTCAGGAGGGAGGGGGGGCCGCTCTCTCATCCCCCCCTCTTTTCCTGCGGCCTGCCAGGTTGCGTGCTTGGATAAAGGGTCTGGTTATGGATATTTAGGGGGAACCCCACGTCAAATTTTTTCTTAAATTTGAGGCAGGGTTCCCCTTAATATCCATACCAGACCTGAAGGGCCTGGTAATTGAATTTGGGGGACCCCCACGCTTTTTTTTTAATTTATTTTTTTATTTTTTTATCAATGACTTTCAATGAGTGTTCTCTGTATTACGGAGCCGACAATTCATAATAGCTGCGAGTGATTTTAAAGGACTTTTTTTCCTGCATAAATGACACTTTGTGCTGGGACAGTTCTAAGCACGGGAAACATGCGCCCCTTCACAGGCACACTATAGACAACCCCCCCCCCTACGAAATTTAAAGGAATATTACACTTTTATTGTTTCACTTTAATCATTATTAAAATAACTGCTCCCGAAAAAACTGCCGTTTTTAAAACTTTTTTTTGCATTGATACATGTCCCCTGGGGCAGGACCCGGGTCCCCAAACACTTTTAGGACAGTAACTTGCAAATTAGCCTTTAAAATTAGCACTTTAGATTTTGAATGTTGGAGTCCCATAGACTTTAATAGGGTTCTAAAGTATGCTATATAGTTAGCTCCGTCGAATCTTCTTTATACATTCGACAGACACCATAAGCCTTCCAAGACAGATTCGACCGTAATGCATGTGGATTTTCGGACGAATGCAATTTTTGAACGAAAAACGAAATAAATAAAAACGAATTTCGGGAGTAACTAAATAAATTAAGTTTTCGGACGAAAACGAAATTTCGAAACGAAATATTTTACTCTGCACATGTCTATCTGGTATAAAGAACAAGACTCTCCACTAGCGGCGTAACAATCAGAAATATTCAGAACTGAATGAGTACAAGTATGGGGGTTTCTTGTAGAATTTACTAAATTGAAACACCAGGTAGGATTATTGCTTGTACTAATAATGTGAAAAGAGACAGTGCCATTTAATCTCCTACTGACATTCAAAAGGTCAAGGGGAGTTTTTCCTTTAAAAAGGGGGGTAATATTCAAAGGTATAGCCATTAAGGGTATTCTGACAGTGCTGGAATGCAGCTTACTACAAATCCAACACTTCTGAAAGCCTGGCCTTTGAGCATAAGCATATTTGAATTTTAGCAAAAGCATTTTATCAGCAACATTATCTTCAATGTCTCTCTTATTTCTAACTTGTATCCCTGAAATATTCCCGTGTGTGTGTTCCCACAAATGCCTTTAATAGCACCCAAGTCCTCAGGTTGGTAAATACAGTTAGTGATGATCCAAGTAGGCAGGAACACTATCAAGGAGGCCAGGATCAGGAGGCAATATGCCTTGCCAGAAGTCTGATGTGAAATAAGCTAGGGAATCTTCTCTGGCCGGACCTGCTTTCCCAGGAACTCCAGGAACTCCTCCTTCGTCTGCTTGGACTTCTGCTTGAAGTTCTCCTGTATCCGAGAACCCCTTCCCGCTCTTTTCAAATTTTCCACGAGAATAGCTCTTCTGGTCACTGCAACCACCGTAGTAGGAGGTTCAAAAGGGTACTCTCGCTTCTTGCTTCTATGCAACTGCTGGACCACCACCGGGTCTCCCACCTTGAAAGGATGGGCAAGTTCCTGTGAAGAAAAAGGAGAGGTGCAAAGTTTTGATTTGTTTCCTCACATACTCTGACTGCACCAAATCCAAATCCCGCTGCTCTATCATAAGAGGTGCTCTAGCCCAGGGAGTGGGAAAAGGGCAACCCATTAATACTTCAAAGGGAGAATAGCCTGTAGTCTTGAATGGAGAACTTCTCATCTTTGCCAAGACTGCTGGGAGAACATTCTTCCAATGAACAAAGGTTCCTCCTGTGGCTTTCCTTATTTTATCCTTCACTGTCCTGTTTGTCCTTTCCACTATCCCTGAACACTGGGGGTGATATGGAATGTGAAATGTCCATCCTATTTGAAGTGAGTATACCAAATCCTGGCATACTTTCTTTTTTTTTTTTTTTAATCAATAGTTTTTATTAAAGTTTAAATTTTTATCAAGACAAATGACAGAAATTATGACTAAATAACAGATCAGTTACAGTATTTAGATACATAGATAATAGTATCCAAAAATAATAAAAAATATAATATAAAGAAAACCATATTAATTATCTCAATTATAATCGGGATAATAAAGATAACGATCGGGAGGTTATTAATACATCCATCGTGGAGACAATACACAAAAGTAATATAAATATTATCTTCATATATTTATATACTGCCAATTTAAGTAATTCAAAGATGATGTATAATCATATATATTCCCGAACACCCCTATGGGTGCTAAACTGTGTTCGGGACAGTAATAGTAACCTGTCATTTAATAGATACAAAACAAAGATTAAAATATTAGAGCGGGGTAAGTAATTTTTTAATTCAAGTTATCTAGAAACAAAGAATGTGTGCAATGTTTTGGGGACTAGCCCATTTTAACCATGGCTGCCATATTTTATGAGTATGTTCTTTTTTGTGAGGCCGAAGAGCTAGAATTGATTCATAAATGTAATGAGTTTGAGTCGATTCTATCACTTCTTTTATGGAAGGAGGATCAGGATTTTTCCAGTTCCTCGTTATACTGATCCTGGCTGACAGCAAAATATTTGTAAACACATTTCTAAACTGGATAGGATATCGATCAAGATCAATGGATAATAGAGCCAGTGAGGGATTTGGAGGAATGACTGTTTTGGTAATTTCAGACATAACTTGAAAGATTTGTTCCCAATACTTCCCAAGTTTAGGGCATGTCCAAAATGTATGCAACATATCACCTTTTTTGCCGCACAATCTCCAACATTTGTCGTCAAATGTGCCGTTGAATTTAGATATTTTCTCAGGAGTAAGATACCAGTGTTGAGTCAATTTAATGGATACTTCCCATAATGTAGAGCAGCATGTGGCTTTATATGTGGTGTTACAAGCTTTTTCCCATTGGTCAACTGTATAGGTGTATCCTAAGTCTTCTTCCCATCTAATTAAAGGGATAGTCTTTGTAAACACACTTTTTTGTTGAAGAAGATTATAGAAAAGAGAGATCCCTTTTTGTTGATGTTTGGGGATCTTAAGGAAGGACCAAGCCGATTGGGGAACATTATAGGTCCATGATGGGAGGTTGGAAATGCAATTCTTAGTTTGGATGTAGAGGAATAAATCTGAATTTGGCAATTTAAATTTCTTTTGAAGTGTAGGAAATGGTTTGATCACCCCATTATCAAGTAGATCAAATAGATATTTAATTCCCTTCTCTATCCATGGTGTAAATGAGGTTGTCTTCATGAAATTATGTAGAGTATTTAGCGGAATTTGGACTTTGGTAGGAAGAGGGTGTGAGGAAGTTAGATGCAGAAATCGAACCCAAGATTTAAGTGTCGCTAATATTGTTGGGGAGATGCGAGAAGGTATCTTGGCTCCAAGTGCCATGGAAGGAATCCATATTGATAGATTATTTCCTGGGATCTTAGCAGTTTCCATCTTCCCCCAAATTGTAGATGGAGGAGATAGAAACCATTCCTTAGACTGTGTAAGAACCGAGGCTAAATAATAATCTTGGAAATCCACATACCCTGTTCCCCCAGCTTGACATTTATTCACTAAGTTTGAATGACCACATCTAGATTTTTTACCCTGCCAGATGAATCTAGAAAACAGAGTCTGAAGGGATTGGAAATATTTTAACAGAATTGGAATCAGGAGAGTTCTAAAAAAGTATAAAATTTGTGGAAGGTGAAGCATTTTAAATGCTGCCAAACGTCCCATCCATGAAAATTCATGGGATGCTAGTTTAGTGAGATTTTCTTGTAATGCATTACGAAGTGGAATATAATTATATTGGAACAGTATTTTACATGAATTTGATAATTGAATACCCAAATATTTAATTGTACTTTCAGTCCATGTATAAGGGAATTTTAATTTAAGATGTTTAGTAGTATTTTCATCTATCCCCAAGTTCAATATACAAGATTTATTTGTGTTAAGCCTGTAATAAGAAACTTTGCTGAACATATTTAGCGTTTCCTGAATTCCCGGTAAGGATTTCACAGGATCAGTAATCATAAGAACAACATCATCTGCAAAAAGGTTGATTTTATGTTCTTGTTCAGCAATGGTAACTCCTAGAATTTTTTTGTTGGACCTAATACTCTCAGCTAGGGGTTCAATAACAAGGTTAAAAATTAGTGGGGATAAGGGGCATCCTTGTCGTGTACCATTTGTTATTGGGAATGGAGGTGATAAAGAATCTGTAGTATACACTCGAGGCGGGGTGACAGAGTACAGGGCTAATATTGCTTTGTTGATTTGACCTGTTAAGCCAAAAAATAATGAAGTATAGCCTCCATATAATAACTATTCATATAGAAAGTACCATCATCCAGTAATAATTCAAGGGGAAAGGAGGTAGATTGAAAATTGTGAAGGTAGGGGAGATGTGATAAAGAGCTCCCTATACCAATTCCAAATTCAATCATACCAAAAGCATGTTGGACTATACCGGTACTTAATTCGATACATAAAACTCAGAAAATATATAATAAAATAGTACAAATTTTAATACAAGGAAAGAATTTTTTCACAAACAAAAAACAATATATTGATACAGCGAAACATATTATATTTAAAAAGCTAGTGTATCCCAGATTTCTTGTGTACAGTTACTCATAATCGAGTTCCGTTCTAGGAGTACATTTTGGAGATTCCTCGACTAGTTTCGCAGAATTTTATCCGCTTCATCTGGAGGTAGTCTAAGAATTAAAATATACATTAGAGAATTCATACCTATTCATATACTTATACAGTCATATAGATATATATCGCAAAATAAGCAAAATCAAAAGGAATATACAATTAAATTTACAAAAAAGAAGGGATTGTAGGGGAATTTGTTACGAAGAACAAAGGGGGAAAGAAAAAAAAAAAAGGAAAGCAGACGTCCGAGTCCCCTCAAATTTTCCCACCCCGGCGGGCATGGGGGATATAGTGCACATGATGGAACATGGTAAAATCGGATATAGAGAAAAAAAAAAAAAAACACATATAATGTAAAAATTGTATTATATAACCATAAATTAAGAAAGAGAAAGTTAATCAAGACTATATAGCTGTACCTGACAAGGAAAATGTCTCAATCAAGAAATTGGCAGTGTGTGGATCGCCATCTTGAGGGTTTATGTTATCTGTAATTGCAGGGTATAGAGACTAATATATTCCCCAACTGTGCAAGGTTGGTCAGTGGGGATGAATGCTCCTCAGTTTCAGCAGTTCAAAGGCAGGCAAAATATTCCTGCAATAAGTATAAAAATTAAGTATATTATAAATGGACACATCAAGGAGCCACATACAATATGGATAGGTAGTGAGGTAAACCCTAATAGATCCAATAAGTGATCACATACCTGGTTTGCAGATGTCCTGAGTAAAACTGAGGAGTAGCAAATTTCAATCCACCATATAGAGTGCAGACCCATAACTAGCGGTCAATCCAGACCACTGTTATATGGGATCCCCAACAGGATGTGATGTCAGACAATCAACACCCTGTCAACACCTCCACACTGAACAGGTGGACTCCAGGAAGGCGTCACACAGGAAGTGTGCTAGGGAAGGGCGGAAGACAACAGATGTACTGATGTCTAGCCCTTAGAACCTGCAAGTCAAAAGGGGAAAGAAACAAAGGTAACTGCCCCTCCTGGCCAGGAGGTGTACATGTCCGCCAGGGGGAGAAAGAGGAAAGAAACGAACGGCTCAAAACAGAGTAAATTAAAAAAAAAAAAAAAAAACGGAAAAATATATCGAAAAAGTCTACGTAACAAAGACTCCAATAATACAATTATAATCAAGCAAAAAATATAATAAACAACATAATAACCAAATTGTATAACTCATATACATATATATAATGGATGAAAAAAAAGAAGAAAAAAAAATATTTTACATTGTTACAAATTAGGGGTTGTCAACGATATCAACAAGAGGGGGGGGGGGGGAGGGGGCGATCCAGGAGGAGAACAGAAAAAAAAAAATCTTATATTTATTCTCAATAATAGAATCTATAAAAAATATTTATATGAAATGGTTTCGTTCAGTCCAGGGGGGTGGGTGGCATTCAGGCGCTTAATCCAGAGGGTTTCCCTCTGGAGGATAGCCCGATCCCAATCACCACCCCTAGGGCTGGGAGGGACCACCTCCAATACAAAAAATTGGACGACAGAGTTGTCGAACCGGTGGAAAAGACCAATGTGTCTCCCAATCGTGGTCAGCTTCCCATTACCTGAGTCATATAAGTGGTCACCAATACGCTGTCTGAACTCACGGATTGTTTTGCCGATGTAGAATGCTCTGCAGCGGCAAATCATCATGTAAATAATACCTTTAGTGTTACAATCAGAGAAAGTACGTGAATATAATGTTTCACCGTTAGGTAGCCCAAACTTGTAGCCCTCCTTTATCCATGGGCAGCGGGGACATTCATTACATCTAAAGGTACCACGGGGATTCTGTCCCAGTGATGATGGTGCAGTATAGTGGCTTTTGGTGAGATGATCTCTAAGGGATCGTGCTCTACGGAAGACTAGCTCAGGAGTCGGGCGGATCAATTTAGATAGTATATGATGATCTGTGAGTAGGTACCAATTCTTGCTTAAAATGTCGCGAAGGTCAGAGTGGTGAGCCGAATATGTAGTTATGAATCTAACGGATTCATTCTCATTAGACTTAGGGCGATGATGTAAAAGTGTATTACGGGAGTGTTGGTTAACTCTATTAAAAGCTTGTCTAAGGCAGGTTTTGGAGTATCCTCTAAGCAGAAGACGATCCCGCAGTGCATAGGCCTGTAGTTTGAAATCTGAATCTAATGCACAATTTCTTTTTTTTTTTTTTTTTTTTTTAATTAATGTTTATTGAAGAAGAGAAGTGTGTACAAAGCATAACGATCAATACATAAACCAATATCAGGGGCAGCATTATTACATCGTTAGTTACAATGAAACAGTCAAATACACCCACCTCTTCCATTATGAAAGAGAGAATACAGTAGACAGAGATACAGGAAAAGTAAAGAAAAGGAAAAGAAACAGGAAGAAAGAGAAAAAGAGAAACAAGGGGGCATGTGGGAGCAGGGGGGGGGGGGGGAGGGGGGAAGGAAGACAGACCACCCTCTGATAAACACTTTCAAAGATACAGTTGAGATCGCAAGAACAAGAGCTATGATCACATCACATTGGTTGAGACATTATGGCTGCATAACTAAATGAATATTTAAAGGCAACCCAACAGGCCCAGATCCTCGTCGCCAGCTCAGATTTACCCCGGAGGGAGAGAGTCATGTCCTCCATGTAATATGTGGTATCCACGTTGAGTAACCAACGCCGTAGCGTGGGGATCGTCTTCAGTTTCCAAAACTGAGGAATGAGGGTTTTGGCAACGTTTAGAAGGTGTGGTGTAATCGACCTTTTATAGGGGCCCGTCGGCTTCCCCGTGCAATGGAACAGAACATACCACGGGTCGTTAGGGACCTCCCACCCCTGGATTTCCTTAATCGTATATAAAATCGCCAGCCAGAATGGGCGGATCCGCGGGCAGTACCACCAAATATGAGCATGAGTGGCTACCTCTCCACACTCCCGCCAGCACAGTGGGGAGGACTGAGGAGAAAACCTGTGTAAAACAACCGGTGTGTAGTGCCATCTGGTCAGAAGTTTATATGCCATTTCCGATGCTTTAGAGGATCCAGAGGAGGTATGAGCCAGGGTTAAGATTTGTGACTGCTGGGACGGAGATAGATCCGTATGCAGTTCCCTTTCCCAGTACCGTAGGAATGAGGGAGTACCAGTAGAAGTGAGGAACAACAATGCCTGATAAAAGTACGAAACCGGCCTCTCAATCGGGTCAGGGTCGGCGAATGCGGTTTCCACTGATGTAAGCTCTGCCAAGGAATGGAAGGGCTTTGGGAGCATGCGAACAAAGTTCAATAGTTGATGATGTTTCCATCGATCCATGTAGGATATGGGGGAGTCACCCATGATGGAAGAAAGTGGCATAACGCCGGACGGGCCGGTGAAATGATGTAGGCATGCGTTAGTGCCCAGCCGCCACGGGTGAATCTGAGGGTCCATGTTACCCGGAGGGAAGAAATCATGACCCACCAAGGGCATCAGGGGGGAGTTATACAGCCAGCCATACATCTTACAGATAGAGTCCCATACCATCAAGGAGGAGTGTGTTAGCGGTGACGTGGTAGGCAAGAGAGTCCGGAACTTCCTCGGGATCCACATCAGTGTGGAAGGTTCAGCGCCACAGAGGTCCGTTTCTAAGTTTACCCAGAGTTTCGTGTCTTTGCAATATTTCAAATCAGAGAGCCTAGTCAGCACAATGGCTCTGTAGTAAAGCTTAAAGTCTGGTACAGCTAAACCCCCTTTACATTTAGGGCGGATGAGGAGAGATCTACTCGGTCTGGGTCTTTTCCTATTCCATATGTACCGGTATACCAAAGATGTCAAGATTGTAAAAAATCCCACTGGTATCCCAAACGGGACCATCTGAAGCATGAAGAGCACCCTGGGCAGCAAATTCATCTTAACCAGTCCAATTCTGCCCAGCCAAGAATGTCGTAGGTGGGACCACTTTTGGATATCTGACCTAAGTGTGTTGAGCAAAGGCAGAAAGTTAGCGCAGAATAGGGACGATAGGGAGGGCGTAAGCTGAATGATCAAATATTTCATGGAGCTCAGCTGCCAGGTAAAGGGATAGTTTTTTTTCAGGTGAGACACCTGTCTGGCGGGGACAGAGATGTTTAACATTTCCGATTTAGACATATTGATTTTAAAATTGGACACCGCACCATAGGCCGAAAACTCGGACATAAGATTGGGGAGGGTGATCAGTGGTTGTTGTACATAAAACAATATATCGTCCGCGTATGCCGCGTATTTGTGTTCCGTCTTACCTATTGTTACGCCCCGTATGCTCGGGTTTCGCCTAACAAGGGATAGAAATGGTTCCAGGGAGATCGCAAATAAAATTGGCGAGAGTGGGCAGCCCTGGCGGGTGCCATTGTATAGGGTGAAGGGGTCACTAAGGGTACCATTAATCCGTATCTGAGCAGTGGGGCAGTGGTACAACGTCACTATTTTAGAGCGCAAAGAGGGTCCTATACCCAAGTGCGTCAGCGTAGCCATAAGGAAGTCCCAGTCCACCCTGTCAAACGCCTTTTCAGCATCCGTGGAGAGCAACAGGGTGGGCTGGGAAGTCCGCCGCACATATGCCATCAAGGAAAGTGTGCGGAGAGAATTATCTCGCGCCTCCCTCCCAGGGATGAATCCCGTCTGATCCCTCGATATCCACTGTGGTATCAAGGGGAGCAGCCTATTCGCTATGGCTTTAGCGTAAATCTTCGCATCAATATTCAAGAGCGAAATAGGGCGGTAGCTCGCGCAGTCACTAGGGTCCTTGCCCTCCTTGGGTAATACCGTGATATGGGAATAAGTGGTCTCCGGGCGAAGGTCCCCGCCGGTCGAGGTCACGTTAGCGTATCTGGTCAAGTACGGAAACAGTATGTCAGCGTACGCTCTATAATAAGACACCGTGAGGCCGTCCGGTCCCGGTGCCTTACCACACGCCATATTTTTCATGGCGCCCAGAAGCTCCGCAGCCGTAAACTCCCCCTCCAAGGAAGCCAAGACCTCCTCGGAGAGCTTCGGGAGGGCTGCACGGGCCAGGTAGTCCCCAATAAGGCGTCCCCGAGCATCTCTATCTTGGACACCCTGGTGCACCTGATATAGACGCTGATAAAAGTCCCTGAATGTCTTGGATATACGGGGGGTCTCAAACACCAGGTCTCCCGAGGGGGTCTTAACTTTAGCAATAAACGCCGCGTTTTTACGCTGTCGCACCGAGTTGGCCAACAACCTACTGGGTTTATCCCCCCACTCATAAAATCGGTGAGCTAGGTCTCCCGTTTCTCCGTTAAGGCGTGAAAAAGGGCCGGAGTCTGGTTCAGTTTATGTCGGCGTTCTAAGTCTGTAATATCGCGTAACAAGTTGGACTGTTGTAGTAAGCGCTCCCTCTTTTTCCTAGAACCCAATTCCATAAACTTACCCCTAATATACACCTTGTGGGCCTCCCATAGCACTCCCGGTGAAACGTCAGGACTGACATTAGTCTTAAAATAAAACTCTAAACTGTCACCAATCACCTTTTTATCTGCCTCCTCGGCTATAAGGTCCTCGTTCAACTTCCAATTAGTTGATTTCAGGGGTATGGACGCCACTTTAATGGTTAAGGAGATCGGAGCATGATCTGAAAGGGGGGATGAGTCAATGCTTGACTTCACTATGAGCGGTAGGTGCTGGTGATCAATGAAGCATAGATCAATTCTGGAGTATGTTTGGTGCACAGAAGAATAGTATGTAAAGTCCCTTTCCCGCGGGTGATTAATTCTCCAGACAT
The DNA here is from genome assembly GCF_037356315.1 of Lithobates pipiens. Lineage (NCBI taxonomy): Eukaryota > Metazoa > Chordata > Amphibia > Anura > Ranidae > Lithobates > Lithobates pipiens. Next base: position 212,156,314 of record NW_027507784.1, read on the forward strand.
CCATCAACTGCAGGTCATGGAGCCGAGATCGTATATACCTCAATCCTCTGCCAGAAAGCGAGGAACCACCTCTAGAGGTGTCCACAGTAGGTTCCAGGGGAACATTAAAATCGCCCGCTAGTAGAATGCATCCACGTGCAAAATTTCGTAGGGAGTAGAGTGTGGAGGCCAGGAAACGCGCCTGGTTTTTGTTAGGGGAGTATAAGGTGGCCAAAGTACACTGCATGCTGCCCAGGGTACCCCCGCAGAAACAGAAAACGTCCCGCAGGATCACTCAGCATTTCCTCAAGCGTGAACGCGGTTCCCCTACGAAGCCCAATGGCCACACCTTTTGCTTTAGAAATTTCGGAGAGGCTGTAGTACCACGTGGGGTACTTTGGTGAGTGTAGCCTAACTAGAGTCGTCTGCGTGAGGTGGGTCTCCTGGAGGAAGACCACGTCCCCCCGCAAACGGTTCAGCTCCCTATATAAGGTGTGTCTCTTCCCTGGGGCGTGAAGGCCCCGTACATTAAAAGATATAAGGTTCACAGTAGCCATGGGGTCTCAGGAGGAGGAACCGCGATCACCACATCATTACCACTGCAACATAGAGGCGGTCTGCCACTAATTAGGGGGGAGGGGATCAGAGGGGATGGAGGCAATAGACAAGAGAGGTGAAAGAGAAAAGGAGAGGGGAAGGAAAGGAGACAAGAGAATGAAAGACCCCACCGTAGTGGGAAAAACAAATTGAACCAAAAAAAGTGCTGTCGGAGAACAGCTAGTAGTGCACGCATTACCATGCCGTGCGCGAGCGGGCTGCGCGACCGCCACAGGGCCCCGCGCCGGGCAGCCCCCGCTCAAAAAGGGGGGGACGGGACTCGGGCAACCGGGCGCAAACCACACCGTAAAGGTCCAAAGTAGCGCCCCGCGGTCCGGTGCCGACACCAAGGCATGAAAATATAGAAATAACATCATCCAGAACATAATACAGTAAAACGCCTGTAGAGAACAACATGAGTATGAAGCTAAGGCGGTAAAACGTATAAGGGGGGGGAGATACCGCGAGTCAGTCACGCTCCAAAGGCAAAGGGGGGGAGAGGGAAAAGTAACACGCCATTAAATAAAACGGCAAATCAGCAATGTCCTCTTCCAGACAGGGGCCCCCAAGGAGGTACCGGGGTGTGGGCCACACGGCCAAGGGTGACCCATCCATGGCCTTGCAAAAACTAGTTGCCGCCAGAGGCTGTCAGCTTCCTCGTCCACTCTCGGTAAGGGAATCCCCCCAACTGTGTTCAGGCGGTATGCCCCACAAATGCAAGTAGACATCCAGAACAAGGAAACAAGCTGTAGGGCAGAATGCCATTTCAAGGGCGGTAATCAGGTGCAGAAGTGCGGCGGGCTCGGCTCACTCTCTGCCAGCCTTGGTCAGCCCCAGCGGGCAGAGGCGGAATGCCTTCCTGCCATCCAGGCAGTTCCGGGATAGGAATGGACATATCAGTGCAGAATTTGGGCAGCTCCTCCGGGAATCGAAGTATTGCGGTTTTGCCATCTCTAGAGGCGATCAATGCGGCAGGGAAGCCCCACTTATATTTAATGGACGCCGCCCGAAGTAGTTCCGTGAGGGGACGCAGGGCCCTGCGTCGATCCAAGGTCTCCTTAGCCAGGTCCGGGAAAAAGGATAACATCGCTCCATCAAAATCAAACGGTGTAGCTCCCCTAGCTTTCTGCATAATCAGTTCCTTTTCGGGATAATGGTGGATCCGGCAGATGACGTCCCGTGGGATGTCTGTAGCAAGGTTACGTGGTCGGAGCGCCCTGTGCACCCGGTCAATCTTCAAGGGGGCGTCAGCGGCTCTGCCCAGAAGACTGTTGAAAATACCCCGAAGGGACGGTAAAAGGTCGTCGTCCCCAGTCGCTTCGGGGAGTCCCCGGATCCGAACGTTATTACGTCTGTTACGATTCTCTTGATCTTCGAGCTTGTAAACGGTCATACGATGCGAAATGGCAAGTTGGCGTGTAGTCGCCTGTAAGGCTCGGATAGCGTTCGCATGGCGGTCTAGACGTTGCTCCGTCTCTTCGACACGAACCAGCACTTGCGAGAGATCCGTTCGGACTGCGGAGACCTCCTTCTTAATGACTCGCTCGAGGTTCAGCAGCATGGAGGCTAGATCGGAGGTGGTAGGGAGGCCGCTCACCCTCGGCGCCGCTCCGGCGGAAGGATGTTGATCCTCTTCTTCGCCCGAGCCCACCGAGGACTCGGGCGAGCGCGACCTCCGGTCCGGCCCATCGCGGGAGGCGAGCTCTACTCCACTCCGCGGCTTGCGGCCTAGGTCGTCTTGCTCCTCCACCTCGTCCAGTTCCACGGAAAGGAATCGCTTGATTGACCCCGTCGAGGCACCTTTCTTGGGCAGAGACTTGCCCGTCCGCCGGCCCATCATTCAGGAGGTAAAAGTATGACTTTTTGGATGATTTTATGTAATTTTATCAGTGTCGGCCCCGGAGCTCACAGAGCACACGTCTGCTCTAGCACATCACCAGGCCACGCCCCATAATGCACAATTTCTGCGTAAACGCAGATACTGTGCATAGGGTATGCTGCGTATAAGTGGTTTTGGGTGGGCACTGGTGGCATAGAGAAGCGTATTTCCTGCTGTGGGTTTACAGTAAAGATCCGTGTATAAGGTACCATCAGGATGTTTTAAAATTAGAAGGTCCAAAAAGGAGATTTTTTCAAGATCTAAGTGGAATGTAAATTTTAGATTAAATTGATTGTTACCTAAGGTTTGTATAAATTGTAAAAAAAATTCCCTAGTGCCTGTCCAAACCAGGAACAGGTCATCTAGATAGCGATACCAGAGTAGAACATCATCTAAGAAGGGGCTTAATTGGTCACAAGAGTGGACATATCTCTTCCAACCTCCTAAAAATAAATTTGCATACGCTGGTGCACATGATGTGCCCATTGCGACCCCTTGGATCTGTAGATAGTACTGAGTATCAAATAAGAAAAAAAATTTTTTTTGTAAGGATAAATTGTAATAAAGACAAAATAAATTTATTGAACGGCCATGTGAGTTTTATGTATCAAATTAAGTACCGGTATAGTCCAAAATGCTTTTGGTATGATTGAATTTGGAATTGGTATAGGGAGCTCTTTATCACATCTCCCCTACCTTCACAATTTTCAATCTACCTCCTTTCCCCTTGACCTGTTAAGCCAAATTTAGTCAGAACGGATGACAGGTATCCCCAATGAACTCTATCAAACGCTTTTTCAGCATCAAGCGACAGAAACAGGGATGGCGATTTGGTGAGTTCTACATGGTGTATTATATTTATCATTCTTCTAGTAGCATCCGATGCTTGTCTTCCTTTGGTGAATCCCGATTGATCTCTATGGATAAGAGAGGGTAACAAACTATCTAGTCTTTTGGCTATAAGTTTCGCATAAATTTTAACATCTAAATTGAGTAAGGAAATTGGTCTAAAATTTTTAGGTGAAGATGGTTCCTTATCTGGTTTTGGAAGAGTTACAACAAGAGCATTCAGCATTTCATTGGGAAATGATGAAGAATTGGCTGCTAAATTATAAATGTCACATAGTATAGGTGCTAGAGTACTTTGACATTTTTTAAAATATTCCCCTGTAAAGCCACCTGGACCAGGTGATTTCAAGTTAGGAAGAATACGGATAGTTTGTAGAATTTCAGGGATAGTAAAGGGAGAATTGAGAAATTCTAATTGTTGTGGGGAAATAGAGGAAAGTTTGACACTCTCCAAAAAGGTGTCAATCTCCTCCTGAGAAGGTTGATGGGTATTGCCATCATTCTTAATGTTATATAAATCATTATAATATGAGCTAAATGCTTCAGCTATTGAAGAAGGCTTAAGCAATTTTTCATTAGTGTGAGGATGGTAGAGGAAGGAAATTTTAGTCTTAGATCGATAACCTTTAATGCGTAATGCCATTGTTTTCCCTGCTTTGTTCCCTGTTGCATAAGTGGTAGCTGTGAATTTTTTATAGGATTTCTCATGTGTCTCTAGAAGTAGGGTTCTTAATTCATTACGTAACTGGAAAATGTGTGTTTTATTGAAAGGAGAAGGATAATTTTTATTGTGTTCCTCAGCTTTTGCTATCTCCTTAGTAAGTTCATCCATTCTCTGAGTTCTCTTTCTTTTAGCTTTAGAACCTAATTGCATAAACACCCCTCTCATAACAGCTTTATGAGCATTCCATAATATCATTGGGTCAGATATAGACGTCAAATTAATTGAAAAGAATTCAGTAAGGTGTTGTTGGAGTGTTGTGGAGTAATTTTCATTTTGGAGAATATAGTTATTAGCTCTCCATATATATGAATTTGGTTGGGATAATGTGGTGATTATAGACATGCTAATGGGAGCATGATCTGACCACGTGGCCGTATGAATATGGGAGGATGAAATCTTGTCAAGCAGCCATTTATCTGTCAAGAATAAGTCAATTCTGGAGTAGGTATTGTGCCGTGGTGACAAATATGTGTAATCCCTTTCATTAGCATGTCCACATCTCCACACATCAAATAAGTCCTTTGAAGTTATGAACTTATCAAGGGGAGAAGCATAGCGTTTGGACTTAGCAGAAGAATCCATATCATTGTTTGGAATCAAATTGAAATCTCCACATATCAGGTGGTGTCCTTTTTGAACTTTCTTCGCCTCCTCTATAGTTTTTTTTTAATGAAATGCATTTGCCTCATATTCGGAGCATAAATAGATACAAGGGTGTATTAAATATTGTTAATGGTACAAATCAAAAAAATATAGCGACCTTCAGGGTCAGTGATACAATTATCTAATTGAAATGTAATAGTATCTCTAATAGCTATTAACACCCCTCTTTGTTTTTTGGAGAATTTTATTTGAAAAATATGAGGAAAATGTTTATGATGACATTTGGGAGATGCATCTTTAGCAAAATGTGTCTTTTTTTTTTTTAAATCAGTTTTTATTAGAAAAAGGAGGTACATACAATGTATACATCGAAAGCATATGGATAGGCAATTTCCAGTACACAATAATAACATAGCTGAGCTCGCATACCAATTACCATTGCAATAGGAGTGCAAATGCCATTGTTTCAAAAATTACGTAAGAAATGTATGTCCCCCTTCTGGTTTTACAACAGGTGGTATAGAGAGAAGAGCAAAGAAGCAGAAAAGAAAAGAGGGGGAAGAGCCAATGAAGAGAAAGAAGGGGGGGGGAGAAGGAGGGGGGGAGGAGGAAGTGCGGTTTGGGGGGTGGAGGCAAGGGTATAGGTATATCCGCTACATATCATAAAAATATGCAGTGCACCACGTTAACTCATTGTCTCAAGGATAAAACAGGAAAACATCAAACATTAAGCGTAAATTACTTAAGCAGGTTGGGCCATAATTTCCGCGTATGCGGAGGTATATTTAAAGGCAAACCAGCTGGACCATATCTTTTTAGCAAGATCTGCTTTGCCCCTAAGGGAAAGTGTCATATCTTCCATATGATAAATATCATCTACTAATAAAAGCCACCGGCGTAATGTCGGTATAGTTTTGGTCTTCCAATAGCATGGAATAAGGGTTTTGGCCGCATTAAGGAGATGTGGCGTTGCAGAGCGCTTGTATGGTCCCACTGATTTACCCGTGAAATGAAACAAAACACACCAAGGGTCATTGGGAACAACACAACCTTGAATCTCCTTAATCCAATAGATAATTGCAAGCCAAAAAGGGCGTAACCTTGGGCAGTACCCCCATATGTGGGCATGGGTAGCTAGTTCTCCACAATCCCTCCAACATAGAGGGGATTTTTGAGGAAAAAAATTATGGAGTAAAACTGGGGTATAGTGCCATCTGGTGATGAGCTTGTAATTCATCTCCGCCACTTTAGAGGCTCCCGACGAAGTATGGGTCAAGGTGAGAATACTGGTTACTTGATCCAAGTCCAACTTGTTGTGAATTCATTAAGAAAAAAAATAAATAATAATACATAGATTTGTTTAGGCCTCAAGAACAGATGAACCACGATTTTGCTATTATTGAACTGTGACCTCTTCGAGACCTTTAAAGCAAAGTACAAGATCTCACAGGTTTTTCCAAATGTTAAAGGGATTAGCTATCTTTTAAAATTCTACAAGTCTGTATTGAGAAATGTGTGACCTGAACAAAAGGGATGTTTGGTCACAAACACAAAAAAAAAAATCTTATCTAGCTCCTTGAAGGGTCAAAGAAGGCCATGCAAATATATATGGCAAGGTTTGGGCTATACCTAGGAGTACCTGTGACCAACAGCCATTAAACCTGAATGACCAGAACAAATATCCCATTGTCTCAGAAAGTGAGAGATCAATAAGCCAAGTAGTCAGTATTGTCCTAGCTTCTCATGAAACAATGGCAGGAGAGATTTACACGCTAGGATGATAACAGTTATAAAAACCGAGAGTCGAATGACAGGTGCATATATCTGGGGTGTTGTGTCACAATGTTGGACTAAGATTCATATACCAGTATCATCAATATTTTTCTAAGCCATTCAAATTATATATATAGGTCACAACAAGGAGATATTGTGGTTTGGTATCTAATGATCTAGGGAACTTTGTCATGGAGAGATTATATATGAAAATGTGATCATAAGTAGAAGTGTTTTAGCAACAAATTAGTATTATGAAAAACATATAATCATGATTATAACTGTATAAGAATTTAACCTATGTTTAGATAAACAAATATTGATTGGATACCCAAATTATACATGGATCCATATAGATAATAATTGTATGTGATATTGTTTGATATATATCTAATCTGTGTCCTTTAGAAATGGACTAAAGATTAACAGATATACATTGATATGCATATATATCACCATTTTATGCAAGTGATTATTCAAAATTATGTTAAGCATATTTTATATTATACTATCATTCCTGAACACGCGAGATATATTCGTTAGAACATCTTTAAACAGCGAACGCATATTATAGAAATAAAAAAATATTAACTTAAAGAGATAAAACACCAAACACATGTGAGACACCTGGTGGTTGAAGGTGCTATTACATTAAAATCACGAGACTACTGGGAAAGGTGTTCCCATAAGTCTGCCTGCCAATAGGAAAGGGACACATACCCTCTGGGCAGAACTTAGGATAATTTTATGACCTTTTTGTTTAAGAGGATATTTAAGAAACTAGAAAAAGAAAAAAAAAAAAAGAGAAAGCTCGGAGGAGAGCTGGGGGGAGAGAGTCAGGGGGAAGCTTAGGGACCCCCCCTGAGAAGGGACACTGGAAGACATGCATGAATACATTTTTACATTCATGAAGATCCCTGCTCCTTGGAACTCGGAGGTCACACAAAGTAATTCCTCTGTAAAAGGATCCATGTTGAAGCCACAGCAGCCATCTTAAAATTCCTGGTAACCAACACTCCACATTAATAGCCATATTGGAAATGGGTAAATATATGTTTATCATCTATTCTATGTTCTCTTAAATATTGATTTTTTTTGAATATTCTATAATTGAAAATATTTCTCCCGAATCAATAACCGCCTTTTAGATTTTTCTCTAAATTTTATTTTTCATTATATATTTCTTTTTGCATAGATGCCAATTTTATCGACAAACAAATGTCTAATTTATTTCACATTGTTAACCACTTACTTACCTGCAGTATAGTAACGGTTGGACGTGTGAAATACAGACATTCTGTTTAATTGTCAATTATCAAAAGGTTATTGATTCTACCGAGAAGTGATAATGATGATAATTGTGTCCAAGGTACTACTACGCCCAGTTTGAGGGTGTTTCCATTAATTGTCAAAATGATCAAGTAATGCAATCTGTATTTTAATATTTCATGTACATATTCGTTTTCTGTCAACCAATAAATGTAGCTATTTTGTATGATCACTCGTCTCCGTGAATAAGTTTCACATATATAGACTGTGTCATATAGACTGATTCTGTATCTTAAAAATATCTTCGTTAAAAATTACTTAGTAAATATTGTGCGGGAAATTGTCCTTAAAAAGCACAACAAACTCTTGATGAAGGTCCCATTCCCAATTGCGGATAAATGTGGGGGAAGTGGATGACGACATCGAGATCAGAGCATGATAAAAATACGAGATGGGTTTTTCCACTGGTTGGATTTCAGAGAAGGCTACTTCCACAGGCGTTAAGTCTGACAGAGATCTCAAGGGTTTTGGCAGTGAGTTAACAAAGGCAGATAGTTGTCAGTGTCTCCACTGATCCATAAATGTAATAGGACGGTCTGACACCATGGAGGACAGGGGCAGCACTCCTGCTGGACTCAGGACCTGGTGCAGGCGAGTTTTGGACCCCAAGTTCCAAAGGTGGGGGTTAGAGTCCATGTTCCCTGTCGGAAAATAGTTATAGTTATGAAAATAGTTATGACCAGTAAGGGGCAGTAAAGGTGAATTATACAGCCAACCATGAGTCTTGCACAGCTGATCCCAAATCATCAGAGAAGAGAGGGTAAGCAGAGAGGTATCAGGTGATAGACTCCGGTATCTCTTTGGTATCCACATTTGCGTCGAAGGGTCAGACCCACAAAGGGTAATTTCCAGCTCAACCCAAAGCTTAGTGTGTTTGCAAAATGTCCAGTCGCAGAGCCTGGCCAGCACTATTGAGCGGAAGTAAGTCTTAAGGTCTGGCAAAGCCAGGCCACCATCACGCTTTGACCTAATAAGCCACGACCTGGGTAGTCTAGGTTTCTTCCTTCTCCACACATACTTAGTAATTAAGGAGTTAATAATTGTGAAGAAACCCGGGGGGGGATTCCAAAAGGTAACATCTGAAACATGAATAGTACCCTAGGCAGCAGGTTCATCTCAATCACCCCAATCCTTCCCAACCATGAATGGGCAAGTTGTGTCCATCTCTGTATGTCGACTCGTAGTGTGTTGAGCAAGGGCATGTAATTGGCTCGGAAAAGAGAATGTGGGTTAGATGTAAGGTATATCCCTAAATATTTCATCGGCCTTGTTTGCCATTGAAAGGGGAAGTCTCGTTTCAATTGAGTAACTATACACAACGGGGTGGACACATTTAGGATTTCCGACTTAGCCATATTAATCTTGAAGTTGGAAACAGCAGGTTGCTGTATAAAAAAATTAAATATCATCCGCATACGAGGCATATTTGTGGTCAGTGCGGCCAACTACTATCCCATGAATATTCGGGTTCTGCCTAACTACGGAGAGAAAGGGTTCTAGGGAGAGCGCAAATACAATTGGGGAAAGGGGGCAGCCCTGGCGTGTGCCATTATACAATGTGAAAGGAGCACTCAGCATACCGTTAACACGTATTTGGGCCGTGGGTTGGCGATAGAGAGCGGAAATCTGGGACAGTAGGGGAGCATTAATACCTAAATGGCAAAGTGTTGCTATGAGGAACTCCCAGTCCACCCTATCAAACGCCTTTTCAGCATCCGTTGAGAGTAGAAGGGTGGGCTGGGAGGTCCTACGTGCATCCCTCTCAGGAATAAAGCCCGTTTGGTCAAGTGACACCCATCGAGAGACCAAGGGGAGCAATCTACTAGCAATGGCTTTAGCATAGATCTTGGTGTCAACATTTAGTAGCGATATAGGGCGGTAGCTCCCACAGTCACATGGGTCTTTCCCGGGTTTAGGTATGACAGTGACATGGGCATGCAGGGTCTCTGGGCGGAACCCGCCACCTTCCGAGGTCGTGTTGGCATACCTAGTCAAGTGGGGGATTAGAATGTCTGCAAATGAACGATAGTAGGCTACCGTGAAGCCATCCGGACCCGGTGCCTTCCCAGTAGACATGGTTTTTAAAGCTGCACGTAACTCTGCAGGGGTGAGCTCCCCCTCAAGGGAGGCCAAAGTGTTGTGAGGTAATTTGGGCAGATTGGTGCGTTCCAAGTAGTCCCTAATGAGTTGCGTTTTTAACTCCCGGTCCGTGGTAGAGTGTTGAACGTGGTAGATGTGCTGATAGAAGTTGCGAAACTCGTCGGCAATCCCAGGTGTATCAAACACCGTGGTCACCGAGGAGGACTTGATTTTAGCTATGAACGGGGCAGCGTGCCTCTGTTGGAGGGAACGCTCCAGCAATTTAACAGGTTTATTGCCCCATTCATAGAAACTGTGGGCCAGTCGGCGGAGCCGGTTTTTCTGGTCTAGGTGTAAAAGGGCCTTCAACTCTTCTCGCAAAATAGTGCGTGCCAAGGTCTGTGAGGCTTTATGTTGTTGCTCTAAATGTTTAATTTCCGAAAATAGGTCGGTCTGTCGCTGCGTGCGTTCCCTCTTCTTCCTGGCCCCTAATTCAATAAGTTTGCCCCTAATATGAGCTTTATGGGCTTCCCACAACGTTCTCGGGGAGATATCAGGGTTCAGGTTATCCTGGTAGTAAAGGGTAAGTTCCTCCTCTAAGCCCTTGGTGTTTAACTCATCAGCAAGGAGACCCTCATTTAATTTCAAATTCGTAGGTTTAGGTGGCAGTGACTCCACACGAATGGTAAGCACAATGGGCATATGATCAGAAATGGGGGAAGTTTCTATGGCCGAGGAAGCCAGGAGCGGGAGGTGTCGGTGGTCAATTAACAGTAAGTCAATTCTGGAATAGGTTTGGTGAACCGACGAGTAATAGGTATAGTCCCGATCGCGGGGGTGCATGAGTCTCCAAGCATCCATGAGCTGTGAGTCATGCAGCTGCCTATGTATAAACCTCAACAGCTTATGGGAGGTAGCCGCACTGCCCCTGGAAGTGTCCAGGGAGGGTTCAAGATGTGTGTTGAAGTCCCCAGCAAGTATAACACACCCATGTGAGAAATCCCGCAACTTTTTCAGGGGGGAAGCAATAAAACTAGCTTGATCCCGGTTGGGGGAGTACAGAGTGGCCAAACTACATGGCATGCTGCCCAGGGTACACTTCAAGAATAAAAATCAGGGTCACACATCATTGAATCAAAGATAAATGTGGTTCCCCTGCGGAGTCCAATGGCCACACCTTTGGCCTTACCCGTGTCAGATAAACTATAGTACCACGTGGGGTAGTGGTGAGAGCTTAACTTAACTGTGGACGAGTGCGTGAGATGTGTCTCCTGCAGGAAGACAACATCTGCCCATAGGCGATTCAATTCCCTGTAGAGGTTATGCCTCTTCCCCGGGGCGTGGAGCCCCCTAACATTAAAGGAGATTAGGTTCGTCTTGGCCATTGGAGCAAGTACGGGGGAACCGCAAACATCAGTACACTACACAGTACGGGCTGTAGGGGGCAGAATACCGCACAAATCAATAGGGGGAGGGGGGAAAGAGAGGAGGGGGGGACAGAGGTAAGGGTCAGAGAAGAAACATAGAAAGAAAGAAGAAAAAGAGAGTAAGCACAAGGGACAGAGCGCAGACCCAGCCGCAGGGCTGGCTGCGTGTGCACGCAAAATCCTGCAGTGCCAAACAGGGCACATGCCCAGCACGGCGCCCCCACACCCCCACCCCCGAAGGAGCAGGCATATAGGGACGGCACGCCACGCAGCACCCCGCAGAAGGGGGGTGGGAGTCCGAGCAACCAGGCATAGATCAGGGAAAGAGGAAAGGGAGCAAGGAAGTCCTAGAGGTGCTCGGAGGCTCCACCGCCAGCAGCACATATCACAAGTGAACATGAGTGGCGAAATTGTGAGAACTTTGACCAGACAACAGTAACCTTAAAACATTAATAACTAAAGAAAGCCATAAAAGAACGGCAACGAAACAAACATTAAAATGAAAATGAAAATGAAAATGCAAAATTAAAGCTAAAGATGTAAAAGAATTACCAGGCCAACCGATTGTGGGCTGCACAGTTCACCTGTCCGGTAAGTATGTAAACACATATCAAAGTCAGATCCATGACTCTGCTATAACCAGTCCCCGAAGGCTCCTGAAAGCAAAACGGAGCAACAGTATGTAGGGTGATAAGTGTAGCTGTCAAGTCACATGAAGTGAAGGTGGGGTGCCTGGGTCAGCACCAAAGTGGGGTAAAGTTGAACGCCTCCACGTGGAAAGAGAACTCGCCTTTAGGCAGGGTGCATAGGGATTCCAGATGAAGACGCGCGATGCTTGCGATTCGCCTTACGCCATGGGGCCTCAAGGCTATCCGCCACGGGTGGGAGATATTCCTGCTAGCCCGGGAGGTCTGGTGGGGTTATGTTCAGGGATGCGCAGAACTTCTCCAGGTCCTCCGGGAACCTAAGGACCACCGACCTGCCGTCAACGGTCGCAATCAAAGCTGCAGGAAAACCCCACCGGTACTTAATAGACGCAGCCCGTAACAGTTCGGTGAGTGGACGCAGGGCCCTGTCCAATGTTTCCCTGGCCAAATCTGGGAAAAAATAATAATAAGCTCCTTATCCGGAAAATGATGGACCCTGCAGATAACATCCCGGGGGGCGTCCGTGCCAAGGTTGCGGGGACGGAGGGCCCTGTGGACTATCAATTTTCAGCATGTCACCCACCGGGTGGCCAAGGAGAGTATTAAAGATACCTGTAACGGACGGAAGCAGGTCTTCATCCCCCGTCACCTCGGGTAGGCCTCTAATCCGAACGTTGTGGCGACGGTTACGATTTTCTTGGTCCTCGAGTTTGTATAGCGCCATCCGATGCGCCACGGCCAGTTGGTGTGTGGATGTCTGTAGAGCTCTAATGGCGGACGCGTGGCGATCAAGCCGTTGCTCCATTTCCTCCACCCTGAGCAGGACCTGTGAAAAATCCGAACGGACCGCCGATACCTCCTTTTTAATAACTTTCTCGAGGTTCAGGAGCATAGCCGCCAGGTCTGCTTTGGTCGGGAGATCCCTCACCAACGATGCCACTCCTGAGTGATCCGGGTCTCCATCCTCCCCCTCTGAGCCACCTGAGAAATCCGGCGAGCAGTGTCTGCGTTCGGATCTGGACTGGGAGGAGGGGCCTACTCCAGCCGGCGTGCCACGCGGTGTGCGGCCTAGGCCGTCCGGATGCTCTGACTCGGCGGACATGTACCGCTTAATCGAACTGCCAGCGCCCACTTTCCGGGACAGGGGCCTCCCCAATCTCTTCCCCATCATCAGCGGAGGTCGTTATGCGTTTTAGTAGTCTGTAGATGCTGTTTAAAGAATGCTGGCGGCAGAGCTCACACGGAACACGTCTGCTCTAGTGTATCGCCGAGACCACGCCCAAAATGTGTCTCTTCTTGAACACATAATATGTCACAATTAAAGGATAAGGCAGACCTCCACATAGATGTTCGTTTCGCTGGGTGATTCAGTCCCCTTGCATTTAGAGACAATATTTTGAAAGACATAGTTTGTAAGGTTGAATAAAGACACCAGTCCATCCAGGTTCAACCTGAGGGTCTACAATTGTCCTTGTACATTGCACACTCACATCAGTCCCTGCCCTCAAGGAGCCCACGATCCAAGGTCCCCATTCATATACTAGGGTCAATTTTGGACAGAAGCCAATTAACCTACCTGCATGTCTTTGGAGTGTGGGAGGAAACCGGAGTACCTGGAGGAAACCCACGCAGGCACAGGGAGAACATGCAAACTCCAGACAGGTAGTGTCGTGGTGGGGATTCGAACCAGCGACCCTTCTTACTGCTAGGTGAGAGTGCTAACCACTACACCACTGTGTCACCTTATATTAATATATATCAAAATATATCAAAATATATCAAAATATATCAAAATATATCAAAATTAGATGTTACTATAATTCTATATATTCTTAAAAGAATATTCTGTAGTTTCTATAACGCTTAAACTAAATATCTAAGTATTTGTTATATGATCAGTTCACAGTTACTATTAAATCATGCACACAACAATGTAGATTTTTTTTTATTTTTTTTTTATTACTCTATTAGTAGTTATTTGGCAATATATATTGCAAGAGAAAATAATAATAATAATAATAATAATAATTAATAAAAAAAAAAAAAAAAAAAAGAAGGAGAGAATAAAAAATAAAAATTAAAAGAGTAAAGAAAAAAATATATTTTCCAAGAGTCAGCAGTCAGCAGTAATCCACTCAAAGGAATGCTGACCAAGATAAGGGGTGAAGTTCAAGTAGTAAGGTATTGAGCATCAAACCAGACCGTATATGTCAGTAATGCATTTAACAGGCAGGAGTAGTATTTAATTCGATTTTGTTCACGTTTTTGTCTAAAGTGGAACAAATTAGGTTTTTCCTTCAAGGCAGGGGTGTTATGTGGAAGATCAACTATAATACCCCATGTTTGGAGTAATTGCATGCCATCTTCAATGGTAGATAAAGCAAAAGGTTTCCCCTTGTAAGTGGTCAAGATAGTGGCTGGGTGTCTCCATTTGTATGTGATCTTATGATTAGATAATGCCTTTGTTACAGTTTTGAGCTGTCTTCTCATTTGTAGTGTAAATTGCGAGAGATCGGCGAATAATTGTATATCTGAGTATGGTGGTGGCAGAGTAGATAGCTCCCTCGCTTTGGAGAGAATTTGCTCTTTAGCTTGATAAAAATGAATTTGCAGAATAACATCTCTGGGAATTGATTCTTCTAGATGTTTTGGTTTGGGAATTCTATGAATACGATCGATTGTAAGTTCAATCGGCGATAATTCTGGCAATAATGTAGAAAATAGTGTATTTGCATAGTTACGTAAGTCCATAGGTAGAACTGACTCTGGTATTCCTCTCATTTAATGTTGTTTCGACGTGAGTGGTCCTCGAGATCTGCCACTTTCATCTTGACCCACATGGAATCATCTGTTTCAGTGCATTCCTCAATTTTGTTTTCAACGTATTGCAGTCTACCATCCATATGTTTCATATCAAGAGAGAATTTATGAATCATGGAGGATAGATTAGATATAATAGATGATTGTAATGACACAAGCATTTCTTTCATTGTGGTATCTAGTACTGGCTGACCTGATGTTGGGAAAGCAGCTATAGATGTCTGTAATGAGGACATAGCATTATCACTATGCAGAGCTGTGTTCACAGTATCAGCTGCCTGACAAGATAAATCCAGCTTCATCCGCGATTTTGCGGGCCCCCGAGATGTTGGGGGTAGTTGAGAGGAGCCATTAGAATATGAGGATGATAATTCCTCATCCATTTCAGGTGGATGGCTAGCAGAAAGGTTTGTGTGAGTTTTATTATTTTTCCTCACAGCTCCGGCGGCGCCATCTTGGATTTTAGTCAGCTCACTGCTCTGTTTAAATGTAAATGATGACAGCTTTTTTGGTCCCCTTTCTTGTCCTCTTTTGCGAGATATTATTGCCCCTACTGTCCCAGGAGTACTGCAGAGTATTTAGGTATGTTTTTAGAGGAAAACACCTGCCTGTTTTTTGCTGTTAAACGGCCGGCTGTGGAGAGCTCTAGGCTTAAGCAGCCATCAGGAGGACCTCTGTCTGAATTTTTTGAAATTGGACACCCCCACGAGGAATGATTTCCTTGGTGAGAATTTTCACTACTGTTTGTATCTTCATCATCTTGCTTGGTGGTTACAAAAATTTTCACCCATCTGGAAAACATGTCCATGATCACCAAAAGATATTCCTGTCTTTTGCCTAGCTTGGGCATGTTTGTGAAATCAACTTGCAAATGTGTAAAAGGGGTTGTTGGATATATTAGGTGTTCATGTTTGGCTTTGTGTGAGTTATTTGGATTGTTCCTGATGTAATGCATCTTGATACATAATCCTTAACCCTCCCAGGGAGTTAAGAGATTAAAAGTCTTTCTCCAGTAGTTCACAAGTGGCTTTCCAGCCTCTGTGACCTACTCCATGATACTGAGCAATAAAAAGTGATGCACTAGCTAACGAAATACATGGCCTCCCCTCTTTGCAGAGAAACACAGTCTTGGATCTTTCTGCACACCCTTTTTATCCCAGTCCCTTAGATCAGCTTCTTCTGCATATCCCTGCAAATCTGCAAGTGATAGTTCAAATGGGGTTAGGTCAGGTATCAACATGGCCATTTGGATATCTGCTGTTTGTGACATAGCTGCTTGTTTAGCAGTTTGGTCAGCCAAAACATTTCCCTTGGCTATCTCTGTCTGTTGGCCTGTGTGTGCTCTGCAATGTATTATGGCCAGAGTCCTAGGCAACTGGATGGCTTTTAACAATGACAGTACCAAAAAGGAATGGGAGATGCTTTTCCCATCTTCCGCAATGAAACCCCGCCTACTCCATATGACACCGAAGTTATGTACAACACCATGCCCATATTTGGAGTCGGTGTAAATGTTTACATCCTGACCTTCAAACATTTGGCATGCTCTGGTGAGTGCAATCAGCTCTGCAGCCTGTGCTAATTGATATGGGATAGGCTTGGCCTCAAGTATGATGTCAGGAAGTTGCACAACGGCATATCCTGCATGGTACGTGTGATCATTTGGCCTAGAACAGGATCCATTCACACATTAGGCAGAGCGGTAGAGGACAACTCAGTTCTGAGAGATGTGTCCTGGTGGATGAGGTTGGTGCAATCATGTTGTGGCACTACTTCATGCTGTTCTCCTTTTAGTCCTAGTAAGGCATTTAAAATTGGAGCAGGGCCTGCATTTGGGGGAAGCATATTTTATATGCAATTTTGGGTTTGACAACAGTATCACCTCATAGCCGCTCAACCTTTGAGCAGACATGTGTTGCGGATGTATATTCCTCAATGTAGATACAGTATGAGTAGTATACTGTGTAGTAACATGGCCCAAAGTGAAAGTTGCGGCCATCTCCACTAGTACAAGATGCCAGAGCTCGGAGGCACACAGGCATGCCCTGAACCTGTACCAATACCACCTTTGAAAAGGGCGAAGCTTGCCTCCATGCTTCTGAGCAAGGACACCTGCCATCATTGTACAATTTTCCCTGGCATACAAATGAAACATCATAGCATAATTGGGGAAGCCGAGCCCTGGGGCTGTTACCATAGCATTTTTCAAATGCACAAAAGCATTACACATTTCATCTCTAAGTGGAGGGGAGAGAGAGAGAGAGAGAGAGAGAGAGAGAGAGATGGGACTTTGAGTGAAGCACACAGCAGTAAATGGATGTCAAGTGACTGAGAAAATAAAATTTATGTTTTACAGTTCATACATTGTTAACAAGTATTTTGGACATCAAGCCTCTAAAAAACACTTGGGGCATCAAGCCTCTATACAATGAACCAAAGATCAAACATATGTAGAATGCAGAATAAATCACAGTCCAATAAATAAGCGTACATTAATGCAGAAAGAAATAGATGAATAAATAAATAGCAAGTAGTACATGTATATACAGTAATGTAGTAATTAGAAATAATCAAAAGACCTTAGTATATAGATGAAATAACCGAGAAGCCAAAATCAAAATTTCTAGATATGGATAAAATTCTAATTATGTAGAAGCATAATATTCCATGATTACAATAAAAAAGGATGATTAAATTCAAGGCTCAGCGCGTTTCGCGGTGCTGTAGCCTCTCATCAGGAGCAAGTACCATGGAATAAGTCTAAAAAAAGAAGAATAGCAAACAATAATTAATAAGACAAAAAATAAACTAAAAATGGGTATTAGTCCATATTTGAAAAAGTTTTTGTATGAAATTTAGAAAAGAGGGCTGTGCGTCCAACTTACATCTGCATCAACGCACCATCTGGGTGGCATCAAGGATCGCCGAAAAACCTCAAGGCGAAGCCTCCAGGCCACACGGTAGACTGTAGGGATGATTGCAACCGCCACAAGCACCTCCAGAGTAGGTGAGTGCAATAAATGTAGAGAAAAAATAAAATATAAAAAACCCCCTAGGGGGACCTATGTGAGAAAATAAAAAAAAATGGAATGAGTGTACGAATATATAAAATATAATCATCTGTCCATTTGATACAATCTGGCATGTCTGAACCGTTTTTTTTTATTTTTTGTTTATCTTTGTGAAGCTTTGTTTGTTTGAGTGTCAGCAGCATATTTTTTACTTTTTTGCTTTAGCGCAGTGTTTTCTCCCCTTTTTTCCATGTCTGAACCTGTTGCTTGTCTCAGGAGGTTGTCATAGAGCAGCCGGGTATCCATTGGTGGCAGTAACCAATCATACCCAGAAAAGTGAGCATCTCCTTCCTTTTGAGTGGATGGGGCAGACCCATCAGAGCAACAGCTCTTTTGTGACTGACTTTCTCCTTTTGTGAGCACAAAACTTAGGTATTCAACTGTTTTCTGACACCATTGCAACTTTTTCTTTGACACTTTATGACCACTTTAAAAAAAAACAAATCCCTCCCATCCTCCAGGGCTTGTGAGGCTGCAGAGTAGCAGATCATCTGCATACTGCAGCAATACTGAACAATGCCAGGGTGTCCAAGCTCTGAGAGTTGTTTGGAGGACAATAGAATAGACAACAGGTGAGTCTATATAGCCCTGGGGCATTCTACACTAGGTCAATTTCTGTTTTTTAAAACTAAATGCAAAGAGTGGCCGTGTCTCCTCATCCACCGGGACGCTAAAAAAAGGCGTTTGACAAGTCAATAAGAGAGAAATATTCAGCATCAGGTGGTATGGAGGTGAGCAAAGATGGCACATCAGGCACTATTGGAGCAATTGGTACCACTAAGTTGTTTATGGCCCTAAGGACCTGAACAAACCTGTAATTGCCGTCTGGCTTCTTAACAGGATTGATAGGAGTATTGTATGGAGAAATGATTTATTTTAAAATCCCTTTCTCTAGAAAGTCTTTTACAATTGGCTCTATGCCCTCTTTTTCTCTTGCAATGGGGTACTGTTTTTGATATACAGGTAAAGCTCTTGGTTTCAAAGTTGCTTTATAGGGTGTACAAGATATGAACCCTACATCCAGAGGGTCCATTGCCCATACTCCCTCTTCACTCCATTTAACATTTTCCTCTTCTGGGTATGATAGCAATGCAAAAAGGTGAATCTTTATGATGCCCAATTTTCCCATTAAATCTCTTCCCACTCACGGGACAATCAGGAATGATCCTAAAACAATGTTGTAAACTGCAATCAGCACCTGTGGGGGTGCTTAGTGAAAGCAGAGGCGTTTTAAAAATCTTTATGAGTATCCCATTTATTCCCATTGAAGGCTCAACATCCATGACCTCTCAATTTGGGAATGTGGCTCCCGAATTGAGGACAAAAGGGACCTCATGTCCATTTACAGGTAGCAAAATTATAGGCTGTTCATCATAAGAGTGAGAGATGAGTAGAAATGCGGGGATACTACCTTCTGGGCAGCTTCATTGTGACTGCTGTTGTCCCCAATAAATAGGGTATTTGACACCATGCTGCTGCTGTGCTGTGGTGGGGAATGTTTGGAAGGAACCAGGGGCGGGGTAGCAGGTGGTCCTGAAATTGTGCCCTCCTGATCGTACCAAGGGCATTGGGATTTCCAGTGCCCAGGGTCCCCACAGTTGAAGCAACATGTCTTATTCTGCCTTTGTTGGAAATCCCCTCTTTGTGGCCGACCTCTTCCTCTATATCCTCCTCTGTAACACCTCTGTTCTGTCCCCTTGCCTTGTAAAAATTTCCCCTTTGATTTCCTGAGAAATATGATAACTCATGTTGATAATGTGTTTGTACTGGTGTTTGTCTAGGGATGTGAAAACATTCCACCCCGTCTTTAGCAATCAGTGCTTTTTGAAAGTCAGTCATATTCTTTTCAGCCCACTCTGATATCTGCTGCCTTACAGTCAGTGCATATTTGGGGGTCAGGTTGCTAAGAGAAGTCTGTATTAAATGACTGTGCATCTCATCCTGCATGCTAAGTCCGACGGGGAGTAATGACTTGTTTGTGAAAACTTTTATTTCTGCCTTTATTTCATCCCACATCTTTGTTTTTCCCTCTTCAGTATTTGATATTCATTGGCTTTTGTTGTGGGCGTTTGTATGGTATTAAAAGTGCCTACTTTAGTCCTGTCCCAGGGGGAGGTAGTTCCCACGAGACTATCTATAATAATCCTCATGTCTTCCTTATAATTCCGTATAATTCCTTCCTTTACAGAAAGCTTACAAGCTTTCTTTAAATAACTTATTGTTCCCAAAGCTGATACGGTGAGCTTGGTGCAGTGCTTGATAATACAATTGATATCCTCAATCTCAATAGGCTTTATTACCAAAACATCACCCACGGTCATGAAAGGAAAACTCTGTGTAGCCAACGGCAGAGCTGCTTTCGCTGCCTGTGAAGTTACTTTCTCTTCTTCATCTGACCCCCCTGTATCCTCTGCATCCTCTTTTGAGTCTGTATGCTTTATACTCTGATCCTCTGCAAGCAGATATTTTTTCTCTAACTCCTCTGCAGCTTGTTTTAACTTTTCTGCTTTCTTTCTCCTAGTTTCAATCTGGGTTTGGGTGTCTACCACTTTACAGGATTTTTAATCTTTTACGGATGTTTTCTCCTCTTCAAGAGACTCCCCCTCTTCAGGCACTTTTGCAGGCATAGCCGACAAGTTTACGGCATCTTGTGCCTCCAATGGACCCTTCCCTGCATCCCGTTGTTGAACGGGGGCAGGGGGCGGGCCGTGGGCACTACTGCGATCGCAGCCAAGACCTCCATGTCCTCCTTTGGGAATGAAAGGTATATGGTCTGTGGCTGGGGCAGTGGCTCACTTGGTTGTGGTCCATATGGAAGGGGTGGGGAATGAGGAGAGGAGGGAGGAGGGAGCGGCGTTTGTGTGACGGAGGGGTTGGGGAGAGGTAACGCTGGACAGGGCAGCGTAAAGGGCGGCTCCTCAGGCGGGGTACAGGTAGGTGCAGATGGGAAACTTAATCCAAGCCTTTTTTTCACAAGCATGCAAATCCGGAGCTTTGCTATCTGTTGGATTAGGACCTTTCCTGCTTATTTTCTTATCTGCTCTCTCATTTCCAATAAGGGGCATACAGTAACCAGTTTTCTCCTCCCTTCCTCATATACTCCTTGTCCCACTCGGGATCCCCCTTGTAATACGGGAAAGCTTTAGGGCCGGTTCACACAGCGAGGCGAGGCGAGGCGACACGGCTCGCCTCGCCTCGCTCCCGCAAGTCGCCCCCATTCAGTACTATGGAACCGTTCTGAGAGGAGCGACTCGAGTCGCTCCGACTCAGAAAAAAGGTTCCTGTACTACTTCGGGGCGACTTCGGGGGCGACTTGCATTGACTTCTATACAGAAGTCCTCTGCAAGTCGCCGCTGAGCTCCCCGCAGGTCGCGGCGAGGTAAGTCGGAGACGCCGCGCCTCGCTGTGTGAACCGGCCCTTACTGTCTCCCAAACAAATGCCCTTGATCATGTCCATATGGAATAAATCGTTATCACCCATCACGGGAAATGGGCTACTACTTTTCATACGTTCAGTCCATCCTGCCAAATTATCTACCCAAGGATTAATATACAAATAATCAGTTCCACATATTCGGGCTACATAACATTTACATGTCTCCCCCATATCTGGGAGGAGGGATATCCTTACTTGAATGCTGGTCCATAACACTGTGGCGGACGCTACCTTACCTTGCAGCGCCCGACAAAATCCACACAATACACAAACAGATTATCTTATTTGTCTCTAAGCAATAGAAAGAAAGCAAGCAAAAGGGTTTGAGTTTTTTCCAGCACACTCTACCAGATTTCCTTATTTAACCTCTTAACCCTTGTGCACACGGTTGGACATTCTGACAGCCAAATCCGTCGGATTTTGTCCGTAACTGTTGCATACACACAGCCGAACAAAGTTGTCAGAAAATCCGATCGTACTTAACGTGATGACGTTATTTCGTTAGGACGAACTACGTTCAGGCTAGTAGCCAATAGCTTTGGTCTAGGAATTTGATCTGAGCATGCGTGGCACTTTGTCCGATCGGAATTCTCTACACATGATCAGGCAAAGTCCGATCGGATCATGTTGTCAGAAAATTTTATAGCCCAGCTGGAAAACTTGGTCCCTCGGATACTCCGACGGAAACAGTCCGATGGAGCCCACACACTCTCGGATTATCCGACAACACGGTCCTATCGGACATTGTCCATCGGAATGTCCGACCCGGTGTACAAGGGCTAACAGTACTGTACTAACTTACTTGGGTTTCTCAGAACCCTTTACTTTGGGCTTCTCAGAGTTCCTCTTTTTTGCCGTCACCCGAACTGACTTATACCGAGGCACATATATTTACATACAATCTTGCAATATTTAATTTAACACTACACCCTTTACTAGTCCCATTGGGGATTGGTCTTTTAACTAGTGGTCACGGTAAGAAAATCAAACTTACCGGACTTAGATGACTGTCCTGGACGAGCCCCCAGAATTGTAGGGGTGTAGAGTTGTCTAGGGGTGAGTGGACCCTTGGTTAAGGTATCTGCCTAGAGTATCCTTCAAACCCAGCAAGGCCTGGAGACCACTGATAAGGGAAATATTCACACACACACACACACACACAGAATTGCATGGATCCGCACCCGATGCCAGGAGGGCCATGAGGGCTGGTTAGGAGGACCAGGACCAAACAGACAGAATATATCTTCTGGACCGGAACCCCCGAAGCACGTGATCTCAGTACCTTAAATAAAACCTCCCAGAATGTACAGCAGAAAACATTCCCACTGGGCTGGTTCCGAGAAAAGGATGGCACTCAATACACCCAACTAGACTGCATTCTACCACTTGCTGGTGGTGACAGAGAACTCAGTGCAATCCAGCTAGACTGGTACTGAAACCATAACTTAGCAAAATTATCCCTAAAACCCAACTGTGGTTTTAGGAATATTAATTTTCAAAACATATAGCACATGCTCATCAGGAGCCGGCGCTACATACCCATCACGGGACTGGAATACATAGTGCTGGTATATAGGTCTATCCTGACACTGCAGGACTCTGTGCATAGTACTCTGTCTGCACTGTCATTTGCTGCATCTCCATGACAGACTTCACGTCACTGGGCTCTTCTAATTCATACAAACAATCCAATGGCAAGGAGACATGCAGGAGCATTTCATTTATATCATGCAACTCTTTGTAACACCTTCAGCTTTTACACAGCAGACTTTCCTTGAGTATAATACTCACCAGAAATGGATTGGATCACATAGAACATAGAGCTAAGTTATTAATGCAGAAAGCCAATATATTGCACCCTAATGGCTCCATACAAATAACAATCTCCAAATTACTATGTTTGCTTACATGGAGTATATTACTCACTATTTGTGTATTGCAACACATATAGCAATTAATTTATTAACAACACTTTGCTCCCTAATAGCTAATTAGGTAACTGCATTATAATGACACACTCCAAATTACTATTTTTATATACAGTATATTACTCACTACTTGTGCTTTGATTGACATATCACAGCTTAGTTGTTAGGGCAGACAGCCAGTATATTGCAGAAATGGTTAAGTAGTGGCTATATATATATATATATATATATATATTGTAACATGGGGGACCATTAACTCTATGTATATGCGTTTTCAGTGATCCAAGCAAGTCAGGAATTATATTTTAGGGCATGGTAGCCCATTTTTATCAAAATAGGAAAAATAAAAGTCTGTAACAAAGGTTTCCAACACAGAACTTCTTCTCCAACAGACACACAGAAAATGCTAGCCCACCTGGCTCTTTAGCAGTACCTCTGCTCTTTATCCTGCTCACACAGACCACAGGATTCCTCAATGTGGATGGCTTCACTTTAGCGCCCACAGCTCCACTCTGGCCTAAGTCCTCAGGCCATTGCACTACCTCTTCCAGTCACACGTTCTGGCTGCATCCTGCAGCCCCTCTGAACCTGGAGACCTCCTGTCTCTCTGGGTGTGGAGCAGTCTCCAACTGGGAGCCATGAGGTTTTCCCATACCCTCAATATAAGTGCTGATCACCTGAGCACACACCCTGCTGGTAATTTACAAAGTCTGGACACAGGGTTGGAGATCCCGTCCCACCCAAAACACTGTGGAATCTCCAAACTACAGAGCCCCGTGACCGAATACCAAAACCTGGAGAAAGCAGTTTTCTTCAGTCCACATTTATGCTCTGTAGCCTTGCACCAAGCAAATGTGCATACCCTGTGTCCCCTAAACTATCAATTTTACCTTGGCAGCATCTCCTACTGTCACAATATATATTTATATTTATCTCACAACTCAGCTGACACTCTGAGTTCAGATATCTTTGCACCACTTCAAAGCAATAAATTAGACAACTCTGTGTGTTTATATTCTTAAATGCGTACTAGGACAGTTAAAAGAAGGTTTTGTCACAGAAAGGAGGTCATAGATCGGCTGAGTTTTAGGCAACAGCATCAACTCAGCAAAGGAATTCCTCCCAATAACAAAAGACAAGATAGTTGCAGGTAAACAGTCTATTATATACACGTGTACAGTGGAGTAGTGCTTGCACCTGAAATGATAAACAAGGTTAAATGGTTATACTGAACACTTATAATAGGGGAAAACCTTGCATAGCCTATAAACTGTAAACCCTAATGAGAGATCAGACTTAATGGCAATGTTATAAGGGCTCTTGAAGCAATGATGACAGCAATGTCCCCATTGCAGATCTGATATCTTCACCGGCATTTAGGAGCTTGTTAACTGTATCCAATAAGGTGTAATAGCAAGCAATAATATTTCTTGAAATAGTAGAGGCTAAAGGTGTCTATGCACAGTGTTCAATATAGGTTCAGTAAAGTGTTCCAAAGGTAAAGATGTCTGTGCAAAGGGTCCCAGTAAAACCGTAAGAAAGGTGTCACGTACCTAATGGACGAGCCTGACCTGCAGGGAGTGACCTCTCTTACAGCTCTGACTCGAGGGCCCTGGTAAGGTAGGAAGCACAGGAGTGGCACGAGTGCTTGGCAGGATCAACAGCAGCAGATGGATCTGGAACCCAGGAAGCACTGTGTAGTGGAACCAGGATCAGAAGACAGGCTGGGACCAAGAAGGAGCTGGATCGACAGATGGGTGCAGCAGGCTGGAACTGA
Organism: Lithobates pipiens; assembly: GCF_037356315.1. Taxonomy (NCBI): domain Eukaryota; kingdom Metazoa; phylum Chordata; class Amphibia; order Anura; family Ranidae; genus Lithobates; species Lithobates pipiens. Next base: position 212,181,232 of record NW_027507784.1, read on the forward strand.
GCAGCAGGTAGGCAACAGGAACCAGGACACCGGAGCAGGACCTCAGACTGGAACTGGACTGCAGGCAGGAGCTGGACCAACAACTGGAAGCTGGCCAGCAGACAGGCACCAGGAACCAGGATACTGAGAGCAGGGTAGACAGACAAGCCGGGTCGGTGATCAGGCGGTCAACAGAGGTACCAGAGGATCAAGCAGGAGGATAGTCGGGCAAGCCGGGTCGGTAATCAGGAAGACAGCAGAAGTACCATAGGATCAAGCAGAAGGGTAGTCAGACAGGCCAAAGTCAGGTGCAGGCAGATGGCAGGGATGGTAGGAGACAAGCCGGGTAAGTAAGCACAAGAGACAGGTTTTCAGGATCAGGATACACACATGCTGTAGATCAGACAGCAAGATCTCAGTGTGACGTCAGAACGAAATGGCCCGTCTGACGCCAACAGTGAATGCACAGTGGAAAGCTCAAGATGTCACTGGCAGGATCTTCCTGACAAAAGGATTTGTAAAAGTAGGCGATTGCCCTCTCACCAATGACTAGGGCGATTTATTGCCTTCCAGACGGCATCCCCCTGAAGCGACTCACATGCAGCAGATCCACCATTTCAACCTTTCCGATGTGAAGCGTAGAACACAGGTTAGCAGGTGCTGGATGAATGTCCAATGAAACAGCAAGCAGTGCTAGGCCCCTCTCATCCAGGTTGGAATGTTTAGACAGTGTGGTAGGCCGCGACCTCTCTCTCCATGTGCATCAGGCCCAAAAGGAAGCGAGCGCATGGGCAGGGCTTTGGCTTCTTATATAGTTCTTCCCAGCAACCTCTCTGATGACAGCAAAGATCCCTGGGATGTGTAGTCCAAGCACAGGGTCATGTGAAGCAATTAGCAGTCTGTAGAACTACTTGTCCCACAATCCCTTTAGCTTGGCTCACTAATATGATGTCAATTGATAACTCTGAGCACTAGAGGGACATGCAATGCATAGAAATACCGGAGGAACACTATACTTCATTACTGTGGTCCACATTGCTACATCCTCCCCCCACTTGAAAGTCCTTGGTCCCTAAAGACAGATCACAAACTATGGGATCACTTTACTGTATAATAAACTGAATACCTAATCATCTGATAAACTAGGAGTTGTAACAGCTAACAACTGACCCAACAAGGGATGTTCTAACAGCAAATTATATACATCCTTAGGTGAAGGATAATTTTGTCACAAGACAGTAACAAGTTAGTGACCCACCCAGTAGTGTCTGGAGGTGGATCAAGGTCATCCTTTACCAAAGGTTCAATAAAGGGAGGGCTAGTGCTTGACTGGAACATTGAGCAGTACGTATAAGTTGGTCAGAATTTTCTCCAAGTGCATCATATGTTAATCTCTTTGCAAGGCATATCCTCTGTCCCAACCTGGACTAGATGTTTTCCAGTGGCTCTAGTCCCTGTTTGGTTCCTCAGAATCCAGATTCAGGTTCAAGTTCTATTTCGGGCTCTGGAACTGCCTCTCTCTCGGTGAGGTCAGTATGAGGAATGGGGATATCCATTACACTCTGCACTTCACTTGACCTCCTCATCTCCCCTCGAAGGGTGTGGATCTGATGTCTCAATTTCAGGCAAAGGAAGACATGTCTTCCACCTAGCAGGTGTTATTTGACAGTCTTCTTCCTCAGTACCAGGGATGATTAAATCATCTTCTGAAGGAGAAATCCACAGCCAATCAAAAGTCAATTCTTCATTAGTTTTCTACTCCCTAGACCTCAGAGTGGGGGACTGATAAGTCTCCAAGCAAGGGGTGAGGGTACTCGAACAGCTTCTGATATGGCCAATAAATGGTTTAGATGCCAGGTCTTGAGAGGGCCGGTGTTCCCTTCGGGCCGAATCTGGTACACAGGGAGTCCATTTAGTAATTTACAGACAATGTAGGGTTGGGAACGCCATCGATCAGCTAACTTATGCTTTCCTGGCACCCCTAGATTGTGCAACAGCACTCGATCTCCAGGTTATTAATCCTGAACCCTCACTCTGAGATAAAAGTTTTTTTGTTACTTTGTTCTCTGATGGTAGAGGCCTCCTTGGCTTTCTCAAAAGCCATCTTTAGGTTCTTCCGAAGTCTGTAAATGTAGCCCCTATAAGAGGCTTGGGAGGTGTGATGTGGGGATGTTCCAAAAGCCAGAAAGACGGGTAGATGAGCTTCTCTCCCAAACATTAGTCTGTAGGGAGAGTATCCAGTAGAATCATTTGAGGTGCTATTATAAGCATTAACTACTGCAGCGATATGATCCCCTAATGCTGTTTTTCTCTAATGGGAGAGTCCCCAACATGTTCAGCAGGGTATGGTTGAAACGCTCAGGTTGTGAGTCCCCTTGAGGATGGTAAGGAGTAGTCCTGGATTTCTTTATGTTCAGGAGTTCACATAACATTCTGAACAGCTTGCTCTCAAAGTCCAGACCTTGATCCGAATGCAGGCACTGAGGCAGCCTGTAATGAACGAAGAGCTTCTCCAGTAGAGTCTTTGCCACAGTACTAGCTTGTTGATCCCTAGTGGGAAAAGCTTGATCATATTGGATGAAATGATCTGTCACAACCAGGACATTACTTCGTCCACTCAGGTCAGGTTCCAGACACAAGAAATCAATGCACACCAACTCCATGGGTCCCTGGCTTTGAATATGACCCATTGGGGCTGCCCTACCTGGTAACGTTTTTCTCTGAATGCAACCGATACAAGAGTGACAGTAACTTTCAACCTCTGTTCTCATGGACGGACAGTACAATCAATCACTGACCAGCTTGAAAGTTCTATATGGGCCTAAGTGACCATGATTATCAGGAAGGGCGGTCAACACAGTCAATGTTTTTCAGGGAGGAACAGTTGGCTCAGACCTCCTGATTCCTCAGAGGGACCTCTTCAATATATCTTCCAACTTCATTCGCTCCCACTCTCTATGGATCACGTTGGCCCCCCTCGATGGGGCTATTCACCAGTATCTGAGGGTCTAGGGAGGACAGCAATTTCCTTATCAGACTCCCCAATGGATCTTCCTGTTGATCTGTTGTCTCATGTCCTCTTTTGTCAGCTGAGGCAATTCTTGACTGTGCACTTGAGTCACATTACAGTAGTACTTTGGCACTCTCACAGGGGTGACTCCTATGGCTTCAGCCCCTATTGCTCATCTGTGTTTATACTCTACTCCTTGACACACTGCCTGTACTCCTTCAAGAGGTAAATGGAACCTAACACTTCTGTCCAACCGTGATAGAGTGAGGCCTTCGGGAAAGAGCATCTGTTTTCCACACACGGTCAGTATTTCAAGCTGAACTGAAACTCTGATTGAGCTGCCAACCACCGATGCCCATTGGCCTCCAACTTTGCAATGGACAGTAGGTAAGTCAATGGATTGTAGTCAGTCTTCACCACAAAGGTAGCCCTATACAGATAGCCACGTAACGTAATTCCCACAGCCCACAAGAACTCCAATTTATGCACAGGATAGTTATTCTCGGGTGGGGGGGGGGGGGGGAATGTGAGGCTGCGACTCACATAGGCCTCTGGACAGAGTTTCCCTTCTGACTCTTGGTACAACACCCCTCCAAGGCCATCTCTGCTAGTGTCCACGTGTAATTTATACGGTTTAGATGGATGGCCAATACCGGTGCTTCAACCAGGCTCTCCTTCAGCCGTTCAAAATACCTTTCACACTTCACTGTCCATTGTTCCTGGATGGACTCAGAATGCTTCCTGGGGCCTCCCTTCTTGGTTCTCTGCTGATCCCCTTTAGTTTGCTTCTGTAATAGCTCGTTCAACAGCCTGGCAATCTGTGAGAAGCTCTTCACAAATCTTCTAAAGTATGAGCAGAAACCCAAACATGACCTCAACACTGTGACAGTATTTGGGCGGGGCCAGGAAGTGACAGTCTCCAACTTTTGAGGGTCAGATTCTTCTTCCTCGGCTGACACCACATGCCCTAGGTATGTGACTGAAGTCTGTTAGAACTGGCATTTGACAGCTTCAACCCCTTGGTGTGTAGTCGCTGAAAAACCTTCTCCAACTGAGCTTCATGTTCCTCCAATGTTCTGCTGAACACAATGATATCATCGAGGTAAACTAGCACTTCCACCAATTTCATATCACCCACAGTGTTCTCCATCAGTTCCTGGAATGTAAGGGACCCCTGTTAATACCTGTGGCATTCGGTCAAACTCGAAAAACCCTAGCGGGCTGAAGAAGGCCATCTTTTCTCGGTCATCTGGATGCATGGGGATCTGGTAATATCCACTCTTTAAATCTGGTACACTGAATCACTTGGCCCCTGATAGGCATTGTAGGGCTTCTTATATGCGAGGGGTTGTGCACTGATCTGGGATAGTTCTCCAGTTTCAAGGTTTGGTAGTCGATACACATCCGAAGAGACCCATTCTTCTTCCTCACTACCACGATCAGGAAGGCATAGGGACCGCTGGACTCCTTAATGACCCCCAATCTCTTCATTTCAGCCAGCTGCTCTCAAAGATCCTCTAGATCACACAAGGGGATTCACCTGGCCCTTTCTCAAACGGCTTATCTTTGGTCAAATTCGATGTTGAGCTCTCCTGGCACAACCCACATCAAAGTCATTGTTGGAGAACATTTTCACCCATTGAGCTATCTGAGCTTTGATCCACTCCTCCCAAGCAGGGGGTAGATTTGAGCAGTGAACTGTGGTTCTTCTTCCACTTTCCTTCTGCGCTACATCATCCCTGCCACTGGGGTGGCGGCACTCACTTTTCCAATCACCATATAGAGCTTAAGGCTGATTGGGTGACTAGTGCTGTTCCATACACTGACAGGAATTTGCCCCCATTTCTTAGTAAGACCCAAGTGGGTACGATCTCCAGGACCAATTCTATTCCAGCCTCCTCCTCTGCTTAATCAGCGTCTACCATCATGTAAGGTCTGGTTGGTCCCATGACAACTTGACCGTGGCTTTCAGACAGGCCCTCTCCCCAGGCTGCAACACCTTCTCATGGGTATCCAATTGCCACAATCTTTCCACTCCTTCAGCAGTTGCATTCTTCTCTTGTAACACTCGCCTGCCTCAGCAAAGGATGAATCTTTCCTAGTGGAGTGCCCTCTAAGGCCAGAGGAGTGAGTGGTCTCCTCACAAGATTGGTATTGGTGCCTATCAATAAGGAATTTGAGCCTGTCCCAGGAGGTTGGGCATAGACGACAGCCAGCGTGTCAAAAGTTTATGGTTTTCCTGCCATAGCAGGATTGAAATTTATCGTAATGGGTATGAATCCATCGTATTGGCACTTCTAGATCCCTATGCCCCAGATCTTTAACTCTTTGAACTTGCACAAAGGCATATGCTTCAAGTACTTGTGGTAGAAATCCAGATACAGCAATGTCACCTGAGCTACAGTATCCAGTAGTGGTTGTGTATAGATGCTCTTAAATTGTATCAAGAGTATAGGGGAGGGCACCACTAAGTTTTTTGGTAAGTTTCTCACTATAGTTTGTGCCCTAACCAACCTCTTTGGTGGTGATGGAGTTGGTCTAACTATTTGTTCAGTAAGGTGTGCATTGATCTCCTGCCTCCTGTTTTCCCTTCCCTGAGGATTTTGTTTCTTTCGCTCGTTTAGGTAAAGAAGGGGTGGAAGTACCAGATGACTTTGGTGCTTTCTTTTTCTTGCTGATTTTCTTGGCTTTGGAGCATGGTTTCACTTTGGGACTCTCAACAAGCTCCTTCTCTGAGGTCCCCTGAAGTTTCCCGCCAGCTTTGGAAAGAGTAATTTTTGTAATGTTCTCAGAACTTCAGTGAGTAATTGAAGGCTGATGCCAGACTTGGGGCACTCAGCTTGGAAGTGTCCAAACTCCTGACATCCATAACATCTCTTCTCTTGCCCTTGGTATGTTTTTTTCTTGCCTTGATTAGTTCCTTGTTCATGGATCCTCGCTTGGGTCTCCGTCACTCACATCAGAGCGTGATACATTTGAGTTTGGGCTTGAGCTACCTTGGCTATCAATTCGATTTGCCCCAGTTCAGCCACTGGCTTATTAGTGTCAGGAAGGGCCAATCCCACTGGTTTAGACTCTTCCACTGTCTTCATCCAAGAAATCCATCTCCACGTGAACATCTCGATCCACCACTTTCTCTTTGTTCCCAGCAATAGAGCCCAATTCTCTCGATCATTAGCTTTTCTCTTCTAATAGAGCCTCCTCCTCTCATACTTCTCTTATCAGTTCAGGGTATGTAAGTACCACTTAAGTTCTCTTCAGTAATATCTTCAATACAATAGGATGATTTGGCTGAGCCCCTTGCAGAACCCGGTCCAGACGAGCCTGGTCAACATGCTTGGGGGTCAATACCCCTTGTGGCAGGTGTCACTTTGGGTGAGTGGTTTGTGGAACTCAGCTTACCTTAGAGAGCTCTGGAGACTTCATGTCCAGCTCCTCTGGCCCCTCTTATGTGTAAATCACCCTGCGTGCATTAGGGGCACAGGGTGACAGAGAACCCAATTATGATCTGTGCTATTTAGACACACTGTACAGCGACACTGGAATGTTGTATATATGTATATATTGTGTGTTATCTCATGCTCTTGTGGACTCTTTGCTGGGATCGTTTTGGGTGGGGTTGTTGGGGACGAATTCCTCCAACAGCTCTCCCTGCTGATAAGACTGTTTACTAATGAGAAATTTGAATATACCTGACCTGTGTGTCTATTGTGATTGGACAGTTTACCCCGCCCTGAATCCAAGAGTGGGGGGGGGGGGGAGTGTCTCGGATTTGTATATCTGTGGTAACATGTGCTTGAATAAAGGAGTTTTGATGCTGTTGTTCCCCCTACACTGTGTCACGGCTGATGACTGGGTGAGCTAAGAGGTCTTGGATAGTGCTGGTTTTGGACAGAGGAAGCATTTACGGTGGACATAGACCTGTTGAGGACAGGGGTTCGTCACACCCCTCTTAAGGATAATTTGATGCAGCATCCTGTCTATCAAGAGATGTATTCAAACAAACTCTCTCCCTTCTGCTGATGGGTGTGATTGAATTTGTGCATCAGGTCTGCAGTAGTTTCAACCCTCCCAAATACAGCAGCATACAGAGCATCTATGTAGTCCATGGCGACACAAGTTTTCTTGCCCATCCTCAGATTACATATAACATCAGCTGCTGGACCTCAAAAGCTCTCACTAAGCCAGTGTCGTTTCACAGAATCTGAAACACTTCCCTTTTCCATAGCCTGCAGAGCCTGAATCATCCATGTTTCAAACTACTTCCCCCACAGGAGTTGGCAGTTGTCCTGAGAAGAACCTAAGCACCTAATAATGATAACTCTGGTTGGCATCTCCAGATCCATTCTTCACTAAGCTATTAACCAATCGGCTCATATCCGTGTAGAAAGAGAGAGGAGGGGCACAGACCCCTTGAGAGTCAGCTCCCACAGGTACGGGACCCTTCTCATGAGTTCTAGTTGAGGGCTGCCTTTCATTCTGTTCTCCCCCCCCCCCCACTTTGAGCACTTTAGCAATCACCCCTTCAGCCAGACGTACCCCTTTCTCCTGAAAGCACATAGGTACCTCTTCCTGCCATTCTAGTAGTACCCTGACTTGATCAATGTCATATGTGGCTTCAGTTTCCACAATGAAGGCCCGGTGTCCTGGGACCAGAGTGCTCAGCCACCTTCTGATCTCTCTCTCGTGCTTACTTCCCGAGATCTCCAGAACAATGCTCTTCTCTGTTGGAGCTCCCTGACTCCTGCCCCAAGCAACCATGGCCATTGAAGCGACTTCCCATGCAGATTGTGGCTCTTGTCTAGATTGGTTAAGACCAGCTGCAGATACCATCCCGGACAAGCCCCCAAATGTAACACAACCCCCTAAGAGGCTGCTTGGATTTACCTGCACATCTGCACTGCCATGACCCGATAAACATTCCAAGTCACCTGACACTCTGAGTTCAGACATCTTTGCACCACTTCAAAGAAATAAATCAGACAAATCTGTGTGTTTATATTCTGATAATGTGTTCTAGGACAGTTCAAAGAAGATTTTGGCACAGAAAGGATGTAATAGATCTGCTAAATTTTAAGCAACAGTGCCAACTCAGCAAAGGAATTCCTCCCAATAACACAAGTCAAGATATTTGCACTTAAACACTCTATTATATACACATGTACAGTGGAGTAGTGCTTGCACCTGAAAGGATAAATAAGGTTAAATGGTTACACTGAACACTTCTAATAGGGGAAAACCGTGCCCAGCCTATAAACCCTAATGAGAAGTCAAACTTAATAGCAATAATGACAGCAATGTCCCCATTGCAGATTTGATGGTCTTCACCAGCATGTAGGAGCTCGTTAATTGTATCCAATAAGGTATAATAGCAAGCAATAAGATTTCTTGAAATGGTATAGGCTAAAAGGTGTCTATGCATAGTGTTCAAGGTTCAGTAAAGTGTTCCCAAGGTGAAAATGTCTGTGCAAATTGTCACAGTGAAACTGTAAGAAAGGATTTGTAAAAGTGGGTTGCCCTCTCACCAACGACCAAGCCGAATTAATGCCTTCCGGACAGCAGCCCCTGAAGTGACACACGTGCAGCAGATCCATTGTTCCAACCTCCTGATGCAAAGTGTAGAACACAGGTTGGCAGGTGACTGAAGTGACACACGTGCAGCAGATCCATTGTTCCAACCTCCTGATGCAAAGTGTAGAACACAGGTTGGCAGGTGACTGAAGTGGTGCTGGATGGATGTCCGACAAAACAGCAAGTCATGCTAGGCCTGTCTCATCTGGGTTGGAATGTTTACACTGCGTGGTAGGCTGCAACGTCTCTCTCCATGCACGGAGAGGTCCATCTCGTGTCCCAGAAGGAAGAAAGTACAGGGCTTTAGCTTCTTATATAGTTCCTCCCAGCGATCTCTCCGACGGCAGCAAAGATCCCTGGGATGCGTAGTCCAGGCACAGGGTAATGCAAAGCAAATATCAGTCTGTAGAACTACAGGTAGCACTAGAGGGACATGCAATGCATAGAAATACTGGAGGAACACTGTACTTCATAACTGTGGTCCACGTTGCTACATCTACGATCAGCAAATTACCATTATTACATACAATTAATAAATTTGTACTTGTGCATTGTATCACATACAACAGTTAAGTTATTTGTCAAGAAAAACCAATATAATGCACCTTAATGCAGTTTCCAAATTACTACCCCCTGGGTAGATACAGCACAATCGTTATATTAAAAATGAAGTGTTTTCCCGCTTCGCGCAAAAATGTGTTGACCTTTGTAAGACACCTGGAAGTACCATGAATTGTTACTGAACCCCCATGCATCTGCTAACCTGAGTGTTTTCGTGCATGGTTCCACAGCATCCTGTGATTTGGTGCAACATGTTTTTGGAAAAGGGTCAGGGACTCCTTTGTTATGTTTCTTGAACATAGGGCAGCCAATTAAAATTAATAGGCTGCCCTAAGCGCGATGTGTGGGAGCACACATGAAATGCACACACATTCAGTTGCACCTATATGGTGTGAACCTAGCTTAATCAGTGGGGCCCATCCATTGAGGGAGCACAGGCAAGTGCCAGACTGCCAGCCACCAGGGGAGGGGGTAGTTCTGCACCTGGGGGGGTGGTTGTTTGATGCCCCCCCCAAAGAAAAACCCACCAGCCACCACTGGTCTAGAGCTAAAGTATTTTCTTCCCTCCTTCCACCATAATTGTTTCTTTTTCCTAAAGCTATCCAAAGTTACATCAAAGTTACGAAGTGCCACCCAGAGATTCTTTACAGTGCCTTTTCTAGGAACAGAGGACAGTAATATAGTAGCGCAGTCTGTACCCATCACTGACCTGTCTCCTTGCTATGCTATCTTCATGCTGCTGCCATGTTCTAGAGACCGATAGGACCTTGCTGCTGGACAGCCAATAAAACGTGATTACATCACCAAGTCAGTGATGTAATCAAAGAAACACTCGCTAGACTCTTCTATTTTTTTAGAAAATGGAAGACCTTGGACCTGGCTTGACAATTGATCATTGTTTGTAACCAAATGTAATGATTAGCTTGGCTCATAATTGTTTATATACATGCACAAGACCAGCTACTTGCAGCCCCCCCCCCCCCCTCAAAAAAAAAGAAAGTAGAAAACATTAAAACAGACTGTAGCTTGGATGATACGGCCCCACTTTATATCATCTGATATATGATATGATGTAAAATATGTCCCTGCACACCTCTGACACCACTGTACCCCCAACATATCTCTGTGTTTTTCCAGAACCTGTCTGTAACCCCCCCCCCCCCCCCACCATATCTCTGTGTCTGTCATGGTCTTGGAGACCAGTTGCTATAGCAGCGGAGCACCCACCGACAAGCAGGACAGATATTCATGCAGGTCATCCTGGCTAATGACACAGGTTCACCTGCAGATATGTGCGGTTCATTTCGTATGAATTGAAAATTTGTCCAAATTTCCGAAAATTCATACATTCGGAAGCATCAAAATACAAATTTCTATGCTTCCGAATTGTATACAAAATACAAAATTTCGGAAACGGGACTGGTGTTTTGTTGACCAATCAGAGGTTTTCTTCTGCTGCTGAGTGAGAGTTGGAAACATTACCTTTTTTAATATGGGAGTGGGAGACTGGCACTGGTAGACAAATCGGTCAAAATAAGAATGATTGTTAATATCGTTTTATTATTGTCATAATAATTATGATTATTCGTTAGGATGAAGTTAAAAACCCAGGAAGTCAGCACAGGGATGGTGGGAGCCCCTCATAATGAGCACAGCAAGGGTACAAACCCAGGAAGTCAGCACAGCACAGGGATGGTGGGAGTCCCTCATAATGAGCACAGCACAGGGATGGTGGGTGGGAACCCCTCATATTGGGCACAACAGGGGTACAGCCCCAGGAGGAAGTCAGTACAGGGATGGTGGGAGCCCCTCATAATGAGCACAGCAGGGGTACAAACCCAGGAAGTCAGCACAGCGCAGCGATGGTGGAAGTCCCTCATAATGAGCACAGCACAGGTATGGTGGGTGGGAACCCCTCATATTGAGCACAACAGGGGTACAGCCCCAGGAGGAAGTCAGCACAGGGGTGGTGGGAGCCCATCATAATGAGCACAGCAGGGGTACAAACCCAGGAAGTCAGCACAGCACAGGGATAGTGGGAGCCCCTCATAATGAGCACAGCACAGGGATGGTGGGTGGGAACCCCTCATATTGAGCACAACAGGGGTACAGCCCCAGGAGGAAGTCAGCACAGGGGTGGTGGGAGCCCATCATAATGAGCACAGCAGGGGTACAAACCCAGGAAGTCAGCACAACACAGGGATGGTGGGAGTCCCTCATATTGAGCACAGCAGGAATACAGCCCCAGGAGGGAGTCAGCACAGGGATGGTGGGAGCACCTCATAATGAGCACAGCAGGGGTACAAACCTAGGAAGTCAGCACAGCACAGGGATGGTGGGAGACCCTCATAATGAGCACAGTAGGGGTACAAACTCAGGAAGTCAGCACAGAACAGGGATGGTGGGAGCCCCTCATATTGAGTACAGCAGGGGTACAGCCCCAGGAGGAAGTCAGCACAGCACAGGGATGGTGGGAGCCCCTCATAATGAGCACAGCAGGGGTACAAACCCAGGAAGTCAGCACAGCACAGGGATGTTGGGAGCCCCTCATAATGAGCACAACACAGGGATGGTGGGTGGGAGCTCCCTCATATTGAGCACAGCAGGGGTACAGCCCCAGGAGGAAATCAGCACAGGAAAGTGTGGAAGTGCCTCATAATGAGCACAGCAGGGGTACAAACCTAGGAAGTCTGCACAGCACAGGGATGGTGGGAGCCCCTCATAATGAGTACAGGGGGGGGTACAAACCCAGGAAGTCAGCACAGCACAGGGATGGAAGGAGCCCCTCATAATGAGCACAGAAGTGGTACAGCCCCAGGAGGAAGTAAAAACAACACAGAGATGGTGGGAGCCATATTGAGAAAGGTATTTTTTGTTTTTTAAATTCATCATAACAAACGTTCGTAATTGTTACAAAAAGTTAACAAAATTTTCGTACGAATCCAAATTGAATTTCGGACACGAATTCTGAAATATGAATTAACGTCTAATACTAAATGGAATGGAGTGAAACAAAACAAATTTATTGACTGCGCACATGTCTATTCACCTGAGGTGCAGAGTCGAAGTACTAACCGGTATTCACCAGAGCTCCTAAAGGTGGAGATGGGCTTTGCTGCGTGTTAGTACCAGGTCATGGTCCTCAAGATCTTCCCACCAGGAGGTGAGCAACCCGGGGTCCAGTAGCAGATAATGCAGGTTGGGATCAAACAGAAGCATAGTCGAGGAACAAGCCAAAGGTTGGTAAGGAATAGTTGTAGGTGTCAGAGAATCACCAGACTTCAACGTCGGCACTTCCCCGTGCGCCTGCGGGGAAGAGCTGCACAACGACGCATGCATATGCGTCGTACGATACAATGTCGTACACGCATGTGCAAACCTATGCACACGGCTATGGGCCTTACCTGATTGGCCTGACAGTCCTATAAAAGGCATCAATGTGCTCTGTGTATTTGCTGGTTTGTCTCCTCAGCTCACCTGTGTTCCTGGTTCCTGGTTCCTGGTTCCTGGTTCCTGGTTTCTGGTTCCTGGTTCCTGGTTCCTGGTGACCACTTCCTGTTGTGACCCGGCTTGTTTGAAGACCACTCTGATTCTCTCCTGATCTGACCTCTGGCTTGTTTAAACGGACTTTCTGCACTTAGCCTTGCTGGCTCACGGACTGATACCTGTGCTTGACCCTCGGCCTGCCTCTGGAATATCCTCTGTCTCACGGACTGTACCTGTGTTTGACCATCGGCCTGTCTCCGGAATATCCTCTGTCTCACGGACTGTACCTGTGTTTGACCCTTGGCCTTCACTCCAGGTGTTGGAACCCCTGGCAGGCATTTACTTCTACCAGTTCCAAGATCTTCTGCACGGGCATCTCTTCCTTCAGAAGACCTGCTGCATACAAGTCACCTGCTGGCAACCCGTGCCTCTCCGTGCCCTGTACCCACTGTTCCACCCTCAGGGGTACTGTGCACCCAGCTGCAAGGGAAGCCGCTCTCAGCACTTCGGCTTTGGTGAGTACTTGACAGTACAAACCAGCCATGTCAGAAGCCGACAGAGCTGGCTCACCTCTTGAGGCTCTCTGCCAGCAGGTTGCAGCCCTCACTCAGGCAGTGCAGTGACTCCAGGATGGCTACTTTCAGATTGAAGGCCGGCTTCAGCACCTGGCGATCTCTCCCAATCCATCGGATCCTTCGCCTTCTACAGCCAGCAGCTCTTCCGCTTCGCAGATTCAAGGCAGTGCTACACCTGCAGTAGTCATGACCCTTCCGGAACCCAGGGTCCCTACTCCTGAGCGTTTTTCGGGCAACCGAAAGAAGTTTAGGGCGTTCAAAAACGCATGCCTCCTGTACCTGGCCCTGCAGCCCCGGACTTTCCACTCTGAATCAGTGAAGGTGGGGTTCATCATCTCCCTGCTTTCCGATGAACCACAGTCCTGGGCCCATAACCTCCTGGAGCAGAAGAGCTCCCTTCTCGATTCCGTAGAGACCTTTTTTGTAGCCATGTCACAATTGTATGATGACCCTCAACGCACCGCTACGGCCGAAGCCATCCTGCACTCCCTAACCCAGGGAAAAAGACCAGTAGAGGACTATATTGTAGAGTTTCGCAAATGCTCTGGGGACACTGACTGGAACGAGGCTGCCCTTAAATATCAATTTCGCCTAGGCCTCTCTGAGACCCTAAAGGACGAACTGGCCCGGGTAGATACCCCTGCATCTTTAGAAGACCTGGTCCAGTTGGCTACCAAGCTTGACCGACGTTTACGGGAGCGTCGCTCTGAGCGCTTTCAATCATCTAAACCCACGTGGATGCTACCCCGGGTACCCCCCTTGCCTATACCTGCTCCAGTCCCTTCCTCCTCTGCTGACAGTGAACCCATGCAGCTGGGCCTAGTCCGGGCTCCACTCACCCCTGATGAGAGACTCCGTCGGCGTCAAGCCAATCTTTGTCTGTACTGTGGTGAATCGGGTCATTTCCTGCGCAGCTGTCCAGTAAGGCCCAGTAAGTGCCGACCTCATGCTGCGGTGAATTCTCAAATTTCAGGTTTCACCCAATCTCATCTTGTCCTCCCGATTTCATTACAGGTGGCGGAAGAGGAGGTTCGGCTGGGAGCCATCATTGACTCAGGAGCCTGCAGTTGTTTCATGGACTTAACTTTAGCTCGGAAACTGCACATCCCTCTCTGCACTAAGAAACAACATCTTCAAATCCACCTGGCTGACGGCTCCCTACCCTGCTCTGGTCCCGTGACCCAAGAAACGGTACCAATCTTAACATCCACTGATTCTGGCCATCGCGAATTTCTTCGCTTCGACATTATCCATTCTCCGATGTTTCCGATCATCCTCGGGTTTCCTTGGTTACAAGCCCATGACCCACTGATTAAATGGAATAAGAAGGAAGTACGCTTTTCTTCTCCCTACTGTTCACAGCACTGTCTCCTGCCAACCTCCCACAAGTCCACCTCTTGCTTGACAATACAGACTAGTCCTGATAATCTCCCGCATGTCCCCTCAGCTTATCATGACTTTTTGGGCATTTTTGACAAAAAGAAAGCTGATACTCTGCCGCCCCATCGGCCCTATGACTGCCCGATTGATCTGCTACCCGGTTCCGAAATACCATTCGGGCGGATCTTCCCATTATCGGAAACCGAATTGGAAGCTCTGCGCTCTTACATTGATGAAAAAGGATTTATCCGACCATCCTCTTCTCCAGCTGGCGCAGGCATCTTTTTCGTTGAGAAAAAGGATGGTTCACTCAGGCCCTGTGTGGACTACAGGGAACTTAATAAAATTACTATTAAGAATCGGTATCCGCTTCCCCTCATCCCTGAACTCTTCCAACGCCTAAGAACTGCTAAGGTATTCACTAAACTAGACCTGCGGGGAGCATATAATCTAGTCCGAATCCGCGATGGAGATGAGTGGAAAACGGCTTTCAGGTCTAGATTCGGACAGTTTGAATACCTAGTGATGCCCTTCGGGCTCTGCAATGCCCCGGCCACATTCCAACACCTCGTCAACGATATATTCCGTGAGTATCTAGACAACTTTGTAATTGTGTATCTTGACGATATTTTGATTTTCTCCAACTCACTAGAAACACACCGAACACACGTCAGGAAGGTCCTCCTCATCCTCAGAGAGCACGGGCTCTACCTAAAAGGAGAGAAATGTGAGTTTGAAAGAGACACTATCCAATTCCTCGGGTTCATCATCACCACAGGGGGAATATCAATGGACCCACAAAAGGTCAAAGCTATCCAAGAATGGCCAGCACCCACAGACAAGAGATCTGTTCAGCGATTTGTTGGCTTCGCCAACTTTTATCGCAGGTTTATTCAGGGATTCTCCACGATCATTTCCCCTATTACTCAACTAACCCGTCAGCAAGTTAAATTCCAGTGGTCTCAGCAAGCTCAGGAAGCTTTTGATGAACTAAAGAGACTTTTCACATCAGCACCTATCCTCCGGCATCCCGACCCAAGTCTTTCCTATGTATTGGAGGCAGACGCCTCCGAATCCGCAGCAGGGGCGATTCTTTCCCAAAGGAGTGGCCCGAAGGCTCTCCTTCACCCAGTCGCCTTCGCCTCCCGGAAACTCAGTCCTCCAGAGAGGAATTACGATGTCGGGGACCGAAAACTTCTTGCTATAAAATTCGCCCTGGAGGAGTGGAGGTATCTATTGGAGGGTGCGTCTCAACCCATCATGATCTTCACAGACCACAGGAACCTGGAGTACCTTAGAGCTGCCAAACGCCTCAGACCCCGACAAGCCCGCTGGGCCCTCTTTTTCTCCAGGTTTAATTTCCACATCACCTACCGCCCCGGTTCCAAAAATGGAAAAGCGGACGCACTCTCCCGAATGTTTCCAGAAGCAGAAGAGCCATCTGAACCTGCAACTATTCTGTCTCCACACAACTTTCTCCAAATCATTCAGCCAGACCTAGAATCAGCCATTAAACAAGCCACCGGTCAAATTTCCGAAACTACAGCATCCTCCCTAGAAAAGAAACATGGTTTACTATGGGCACACAACAAGATATTCATTCCTCCCTCTGTAAGGCTCTGGATTTTGCAGACCTTTCACGATCATAAGATGGCAGGACATTTTGGGGTCCAGAAGACTGCTGATCTGATCTATCGTTCTTTCTGGTGGCCGGGTTGGAGGAAGGATTGCAGGAACTATGTCCAGTCTTATATTACCTGCCAACGAAATAAGGGGGCTAACACCAAAGCATGGGGACTTTTGAGATCCTTACCTGTTCCCGAACGTCCCTGGAGAGAGATCTCTATGGATTTTATTGTGGATCTGCCATCCTCAGACAAGTTTACCACGATCCTAGTAGTGGTAGATCGCCTCTCGAAGATGGCACACTTCCTACCCATGTGTGGCACTCCCTCTGCTGCGGCTACAGCAAATATTTTCATCAAGGAAGTTGTGAGGCTACATGGTGTCCCCTCCAATATCGTGTCTGATAGGGGAATTCAATTCACCTCCAAATTTTGGAAGAATCTCTGCAAGGCACTGGAGATCAAGACCTCTCTATCTTCCGCATACCATCCGCAAAGCAACGGGCAAACAGAAAGGACAAATCAAACGTTAGAGCAATACCTCCGTTGCTTTTGCTCCTGCTCCCAAGACGATTGGTCTTCTCTCCTGCCCTGCGCGGAATTTGCCTATAATAACTCTGTACATTCCGCTACCAACCAAACTCCATTTTGGGCGAACTATGGCTACCACCCTTCTTTCTTGCCAGATTCCGTCCCTGAAGTCTCCGCTCCTGCAGTCCAAGAATGGGTAAAGTCAATTCAGGACAATTTCCTACAGATTCAGGAGGCCATGAAGAAGGCTCAAAGAGACTATGAGGTGTACTATAATAGAGGAAGAAGGAGTTGCCCAAGTTTCAAGATCGGGGATAAGGTTTGGTTATCTTCTGCCAACCTGAGATTGCCATACCCGTCTCGGAAGCTTGGTCCCAAGTTCATTGGCCCCTTTGAAATCAAAAGGGTGGTAAACCCAGTAGCTTTTGAACTGGCGCTACCTAGTTCATACAAAATTCACCCGGTGTTCCATGCATCCTTATTAAAACCAGTGATTCCAAGCTCCTTCACCGGAAGACAAGTGGCACCACCTCCACCCGTCAAAGTCGAAGGTGAGGAAGAATTCGAGGTGGAAGCCATAATGGACTGTCGAAGAAGGGGAAGACAGACCCAATACCTGGTAAAATGGCAAGGGTATCCCCCTGAAGACAGTTCGTGGGAACCCTCCAGTAACATCCACGCTCCTCGCCTGATACGGGATTTCTACCGGAGACACCCCAAGCTACCAGCCAGATTGGGCATCCGGAGGCTGCCCCTTGGGGGGGGGGGCACTGTCAGAGAATCACCAGACTTCAACGTCGGCACTTCCCCGTGCGCCTGCGGGGAAGAGCTGCACAACGACGCATGCATATGCGTCGTACGATACAATGTCGTACACGCATGTGCAAACCTATGCACACGGCTATGGGCCTTACCTGATTGGCCTGACAGTCCTATAAAAGGCATCAATGTGCTCTGTGTATTTGCTGGTTTGTCTCCTCAGCTCACCTGTGTTCCTGGTTCCTGGTTCCTGGTTCCTGTTTCCTGTTCCTGTTGACCACTTCCTGTTGTGACCCGGCTTGTTTTGAAGACCACTCTGATTCTCTCCTGATCTGACCTCTGGCTTGTTTAAACGGACTTTCTGCACTTAGCCTTGCTGGCTGACGGACTGATACCTGTGCTTGACCCTCGGCCTGCCTCTGGAATATCCTTTATCTCACGGACTGTACCTGTGTTTGACCATCGGCCTGTCTCCGGAATATCCTCTGTCTCACGGACTGTACCTGTGTTTGACCCTCGACCTTCACTCCAGGTGTTGGAACCCCTGGCAGGCGTTTACTTCTACCAGTTCCAAGATCTTCTGCACGGGCATCTCTTCCTTCAGAAGACCTGCTGCATACAAGTCACCTGCTGGCAACCCGTGCCTCTCCGTGCCCTGTACCCACTGTTCCACCCTCAGGGGTACTGTGCACCCAGCTGCAAGGGAAGCCGCTCTCAGCACTTCGGCTTTGGTGAGTACTTGACAGTAGGCTTGGATTTAGCAGAAGCATAGTGGAGGAACAAGCCAAAGGTCAGTAACGAATAGTAGCAAAGATATGGACGGCAGCCAGTGTTGGTCATCTTACTTTAAAAAAGTAATTAGTTAAGTTACAAATTACTTATCCCAAAAAGTAATTGCGTTAGTAACTCAATTACTACATTGGAAAAGTAACTAGTTACTCAGCAAAGTAACTGTGACTTTTTTTAAATATTCTATAATGCAGTTACTTTCTATAACATCTTTAATATCAAAGATGTTTATATTAACTGATTGAAGAATAAAAACACTATATACAGTATTTTAGAACATTTGGTATTTATTTGAACCCAAATGTTGAGGGGGGTGGCAGCGGTGGTACTTGAGGGGTGGCAGCAGTGGTACTTGAGGGGTGGCAGCGGTGATACTTGAGGGGGTGGCAGCGGTGATACTTGAGGGGGTGGCAGCAGTGGTACTTGAGAGGGTGGCAGTGGTGGTACTTGAGGGGGTGGCAGTGGTGGTGTACTTGGGAGGGGTGGCAGCGATGGTACTTGGGGAGGTGGCAGTGGTGGTGTACTTGGGGGGGGGCAGTGGTGGTACTTTGGGGGGTGGCAGCGGTGGTGTACTGGGGGGTGGCAGGCAGCGCGGTACTTGGGGGGTTGTGGCAGCGGTGGTGGTGGTGCCATCCTCTCCCACTACCACCTCTGCCTCTTACTGATCTCATCCCTACCCTATCCCCCTATCACCTCTGTTGTAGAAGTGATGGTGGGTGGGTAGGGATGGGATCAGTCAGAAGCAGAGGTACTAGAGAACTTGGTATGGATCAATTACACTGCAATTTGAATCATCAGTTACTTACTTGAATGCCTCCAGGGATGCCTTTCCTCATGGGGAGAGAGAGAGACCCTCCCCTTGACTCTATTGGTGTCAGCTGACTTCATTTTTCAGTGTCTGCCCCGCCTCCCTAAATTCTCTCTCTGGATAGGTGAGACGGGATGGGGTGGGATGGGGCGGTCCAGACAGTCTCTCTGAGTCTCAGTCTCTTCTCAGCTCAGCGGGCAAAAGCCCCCCTCCCCGCGGCAGAACAAGCGGCCAGGCAGCGCAGCCACGCCGGGGCCTCCTGGGCGGTAGATGTAATTGAGGTAACTTTGCCCAAGTAATGGGAACTAAGTTACCATGAGGGGAAGAGTAATCAGTTAGATTACTCGTTACCCTCTAAAGTTACTTGCGTTATGTAACTCCGTTTATTTTAACTCAGTTACTTGCATCACTGACGGCAGCAGGAGAGACAAGTGTGCTATTGGCTGGACAAGGCACAATACACAAGGCACAATATTCTGGTAACCAGGAAGTGCAGAGACATGGCTTAAATCAGGAAGTTAATGGGAGGAGCAAAGGGTTCAAGGTAACTAAGATTCAAGGCCAGATCATTCAAGGATTTGTCCAGGGAACTGTTCCGCTTTCCAGATGGCTCAGCAAGCAAATTCATTGCCAGACTCAGCAGAGGTCCCAGGTTCAAGTCTGAGTACTGACAGTACCAATCTCCTCCCAGGGCAACCTAGGTGAATGAACTTTTTTTTAGGCTCCCAATAATTTGTCTTCTGGCCCATAACCTTCCCATTTAACTAGATATTGTAATGTTTTCCTAAAGATCCTGGAGTCAAGAATTTTCTCCACCACAAATTCTGGTAAAAGATTTTCATTATCCTCTCAGCATGTTATTTGCTATGGACCACATGATATCTCTAAAATTGATTCACCCTGTACATCAATGGGTGGAGGGGGGACATGAATTCGTCCAGAAAAAGGATTTTCATGAAACGGTTTGAATAACAATATGTAAAAACCAGGGTGAATCTTCATATCGTCAGGATGTTTTAAGTGAAAGGTGTCAAGGTTGATTTGAGCAGCAAGCTCGAAAGGTCTCACAAACATTTAACTTAGCAGCTGGAACACAAGCCTTCAAATTTTTGGTAGATATCTAAAATTTGTCTCCTATGTAAAAAGGTTGGATTTGATTTACGATATGTCTTCAGCAGCCTTCTTGTAATATTCGTGAGTCCTTCAATGTATCAATTAGTTTCTCCTGAATCTGTTGGTAACAGCAGGAATTGGAGTTGAGATAGGGAGATCAGGAATAAAAACTGGATAAAAACTGGATGATATCTGGTGTTTAAGAAAAGGAAAGGCTTTGGGAAGTGGAGCTATGTTTAGAGTTATTATAAGCAAAATCTGCTGTAGGAAGGTAGCCTACCAAATCAGCAGATAATTCACAAATCAAAGGTATTACTCCAAAGTTTGATTGGTCCTCTTGTTGTGATCATTAGACTGAGGATGAAAAGCTGAGGAGAAATTAATTGTTACACCCAAAGCTGAGCAAAAACTCCTCTGTCAGACACCTCATCATCAGTAGTTTCATGTAGTTTAAAAATGTCTCAAACCATTACCTCTGCAGTATGTTTGGCCAAGAGTACACCCTTAACTGGTATGAAATAATCTTAGTGAGATGGTCAACAACTACCAGGATAGTGGTCATCCCTTTTGAAATGGGAAGATTGACCACAAAATCCATAGTAATTGACCCCCATGGTCTTGATGGAACAGGCAGCATTTGAAGTAACCCCAGAGGAGAAGACCGGGGTGTCCTATTGCGAGCACAGCTCAAGACCACATAACTATTGACATCTTTCTTGCACCCAGGCCACCAAAAGGAACGTGATAACCATTCTTCTGTCTTAGAAACCCCAAAATGACCAGCAAGTTTAGAGTTGTGAACCAACCTGAGGGCAATGTCCAAAAGCTGTTCTTATACATGATGTTAATGTCTTTAGGAGGATAATTAAGAAGTGGGACATTCCCATACCCCTCCTTGAGAAGATTAAAAAATGTCTTAGAACTCATGACCCCTAGAAAATTATTTTGAGGCAAGATCATACATTCAGAGTTGCTTTCCTGGAGAGGCCCAGATAACATCTGAAGCTCACCTATGCACCCTTCTCTCTTAGATTATCTCTGCAGCCACCTCTTAACCCTTCCTCCACAACAGCTAAACTCTCCATCTTTCCATGCACCTGCTTCAGTTTTGGCCCCTGCTCCCCCACTGCCCTCACCTGTGCACAAACAATAACCCCCCTTCCCTCATCTGCTCACCTCTCAGAAGCTGCAGATCTCAGTGTCCCACAGTCCCCATTTTTGGCTCTCCCTCTCCAGCACTGGACATCAGTGCCAATGAGATCAGCCAGCATGAGATGCCATATTTTTATTCTTGCTAAAGCAAACAGTAAAAAATTATTTGACAGGATCCAAAGTTAGGGCTGTTCATCTCATCATTACTAGGGATTTGACTACCTAAAGGCAAATAGTCTGTTCACTTTGCAAGGGAAGTTGTTTTAATGATAAAGATACTATACAAAAACAAGGTCGATATTAAAGCTATTAGACTGCATAGAACATAAATTACATAGAAGATTAAAATAATTTTTGCAGGATAATATTGCAAAGAAAGTCTTGTTTGTCCTTAAATACAGAGATGTGTGTTAGTTTGGTGCCATAGTAACAAAGTTATTGCCAAATCAGTCAGGCTCATATATTAAACATAAAAAAAATTTTGCACAAAAAGGATGTACAGATGTGATTGGTGGAATTAGTAGTTTTTCACTATTAAATGCGTATTGAAAAGAATATTTTAAACCAGACAAAAGACGCATTTGGCTTAATGTTTTTTTAAGATACCTCTAAGGCTTTTTGTTTTTCATATACACAAGAAGTTTGGCTATGGAATTTGAGTTACGGAAATCACAAACCATGGATATTGTTAATATTTGATTGTAGATCAAGAGCTATGCATTTCATAATGGGAACATGGGCTTTGTAATGGTACAAGCTGTAATTTGATCCATTATTCTTTCATTACAGAAGTGCTGTGTCAAATGATTTTCATTATCCTCTCAGCATGTTATTTGCTATGGACCACATGATATCTCTAAAATTCCATTACATTTGTCTAATGAAAGCACTTAAGGGGTCACAATTACTGGTATAATTTAAGCCCAGATAAGATAGTGCCAGCATAATTAGGAAGATTTTTTGACATTAAAAGAAAAATCTTTTTTTAGAATTAACTTAATTAAGTTAAAATGAAGAACAATATAAAGAAAAGCTGCCACATTAAATATTTTGTAGTTGCTTTAGCACGTTTCCTTGGCTGCAATAAAGACAGCCAGAACCTCATAAACTTATCAAACAATCATACAATCAAAAAAATACAATACAATTCAACTGAATCCCTTTGGGCGGTAGCATCTTTCTTGATAAGTCACCTCCTTTTACCTCCTACTATGAGGTTTGCTTATTAGAGAATTCAAAACAACTGGATTCCAACTGCATGTGTGTAACTTGCAACCTGCCTATTGGATACCCTCTTCTCCCTCCTTCTGTAAGGGCCCATGTGGGCATGAGGTACTATTCCCACCATATATGTGGTTAAAGTGGTTGTAGAACACTGAATGGAAAATAAACAATGCATATCCATGTACTGTATAGTCTGCATGCCCCCAGACGAAGTCATATATGATGAAATGCATCAGAATGTGACCCAGCGGCTACCAGAAGTGACGTATGCGTGTCAAGGGCATATATGCGTGTCCTAGTCATGCTAACCAGGAAAAACACTGTATATGTGTAATCAACACAGACAGTTCTCAGCTCAGTGTATCGTTGACTATGCTAATGTTTATGTCTAATTTTTATTGACTGCTTGTTAGTGTAGTTTGTAGGAGTTTAGGGTGTGAACAGGGGCGTAACTAGAAATCACAGGGCCCCATAGCAAAATGTTGTATGGCCCCCCCCCCCCCATCAAAAAAAAAAAAAAAATTAACTAATGCCATTGAACAACAGACTACCACACCCATGTGGCACAGTACCCAGGCAACAGCTTATATTAATTTTGAACAACAAAGTATGCACTATACTGTATGCAGCCCCTGAAGGGAACACATTGCTGACCTCCAGGCCTTCTAACCAATTTCTGTTCTGTTATATAAAATGAAATAGTTCAACTCACCATAATGCAAAATCAGTGGGATCCCTGAGCGTGTCACTTGCCATCATCGCCTGCCACCAGATGCAGATTGTAACTTGTCACAGGTTGCGGAATGTCACCTACCACATGTTGCAGATTGTCCACTTGCCACATCCCAGATTGTCACTTGCCAAGATAGATAAGTCACACATTATGCCACACATTATGGATTGTCACTTGCCACGTCCTGGATTGTCACTTGCCACGTCACTTGCTAAACATTATGGATTGTCACTTGCCACGTCCTGGATTGTCACTTGCCACATCACTTGCCACACATTATGGATTGTCACTTGCCACGTCCTGGATTGTCACTTGCCACGTCACTTGCCACACATTATGGATTGTCACTTGCCACGTCCTGGATTGTCACTTGCCACATCACTTGCCACACATTATGGATTGTCACTTGCCACGTCCTGGATTGTCACTTGCCACACATTAAGGATTGTCACTTGTCACATCACCTGCTACATGTTGCGGATTGTCCACTTGCCACATCGCCTGCCACCAGATGCAGATTGTCACTTGTCACACGTTGCAGAATGTCACCTGCCACATGTTGTGGATTGTCCACTTGCCACATCCCGGATTGTCACTTGCCACGTTACCTGCCACACATTACGGATTGTCACTTGCCACATCCCGGATTGTCACTTGCCACGTCCCGGGTTGTCACTTGCCACGTCACCTGCCACACATTACGGATTGTCACTTGCCACATCACCTGCCACACATTACGGAATGTCACTTGCCACGTCACGGATTTTCACTTGCTACGTCCCCTGCCACATGTTACGGATTGTCACTTGCCACATCCAGGTTGTCACTTGCCACGTCACCTGCCACACATTACTGATTGTCACTTGCCACGTCATTACAGATTGTCACTTGCCACATCCTAGATTGTCACTTGCCATACATTATGGATTGTCACTTGCACGTCCCGGGTTGTCACTTGCCACGTCACCTGCCACACATTACGGATTGACACTTGTCACGTCACGGATTTTCACTTGCCACGTCACCTGCCACATGTTATGGATTGTCACTTGCCACATCCAGGTTGTCACTTGCCATGTCACCTGCCACACGTTATGGATTGTCACTTGCCACGTCCCGGGTTGTCACTTGCCACGTCGCCTGCCACACATTATGGATTGTCATTTGCCACGTCATGGATTTTCACTTGCCACGTCACCTGCCACACGTTACGGATTGTCACTTGCCACGTCGCCTGCCACACATTATGGATTGTCACTTGCTCTGCCACTTTCCTGCTGTGTCACTGAGTCAGGCAGCAGATTATCAGTCAGACAGCAGAGAGATAATGTCAGCTCTCTGCTTCCTGGCTGCCTGCCCAGTGAGGGGGGAACTGCACTGCAGGGATGCAGGGCGGCCAGAGATGATGTCATCTCTATGCTCCCCGCCTGTCAGCTCCCTGATTGGCCAGCCCACTCTCTCACCAGCGAACTGGCCACTCTCATCCGCCTCCCACGGATCCTCTGACCGCCCGCTCTCACTCACTGAGCCGCCTGTGGACCACCCGCGGAGCCACGGAGCCGCCCGCGGACCACCCGCGGAGCCGCCCGCGGACCACCCGCGGAGCCGCGGACCACCCGCGGAGCCGCGGACCACCCGCGGAGCCGCGGACTACCCGCGGACCTCCCGCGGAGCCGCCGGCTATCTCCCGCGGAGCCGTGGCGCCTGTCCTCACCGGGCCCCACTTGACTGCGGGCCCCATAGCGCCCGCATGTGTTGCTATGGCGGTAGTTCCGCCACTGGGTGTGAATAAAATTAGTATACAGGATCACGCTATGTGGAATCTTTTCTTTCATGATTATATGCCCATGGAGGGACCTGCTACCCTAACTGATCCTACTGTGGATGATATCTTACTGAATATTCTTAAGACGTATGATTTTCAGTTATCTGGTGAGTGTAAACCCCTTTGGGAAGAGTGACATGCGTGGTGTATGCCTGGTGGATTGGTGTGCGGCTAAAAGGAATATCTACTAGGACCACCTTCTACACTCTGAACTGTATTCACCTTAATCATCCATATTATCTCGTATAGGATTAATCATACAAACATTGGTCAAGTTGTAATGGACTGACAAGAGCTTTGCTATAGCATTTGATGTGAACTGTTGCTCAGGATTGTATTATTTTCTATTTTTCTATGGTATTGTTTTTTCATAGCAGCTGCTATTGTACAACTATTACTGTGTGTAGAGTGTAATAAATTTTTCTAACACAGATATATTGTTGTTGGTTTTACCTATAGGTAACATAGCGCTGAGTAGTGTTAATAGGTCTTCAAACACATTGGTTTATATAGTGTGTACTTTTCTCAACCCAAGGCACTTAGTGTCACTGCTGACATGTAATCCCAACTTCAAGCAATCATGGGTGACAGGGGAAGTGAGCTTCAGTACACATCTTTTGTCTACCTCACCTGTGCATGCTACATTGAGATCTCCTTTCTGAGCTGTGCAGTGTGTGACATCAGATCCTCACCCCCTGTCTCTGGAAACTTGGAAAAGATGTGTAAATTAGGCACTGAATGGATGTAGGGGAGAGAAGGATGCAGGTAAAAGGATACAATTTATGTAGGAGGATTTGTTTCATTGCTGTTTATCACCTGAGGCTAGTCACTTCAGTGGGTATATGTAAGGGTTTACAACCACTTTAAGGATTATTGTTTCATCATGTTGAAATCTCCTTCTCATCCTGATGAAGCTAGATGGGTGAAATGTGCTTAGGTGATATGTACGACAACCTAATGAGTGCTGTCATTTAGGAGGGTGCGCATGCACATAGCCACCCGAGCAAGATAGGCTTGCTTAGAGTTCCTCACCTACCAAGACTAGACAGCCACTCATCAGCGACTCTCAAGCCGCACAACCACACCTGCTAAATCTGCACACTGCCGTGGCCCGTTAAAGTAGCCCGTGATGGTGTACAGTGGCTCTAAACCAAAAATGATGCCAAAATCGATCCAGGAGATGCCGGAGAGGGCTTTATTCAAGATGGCGGTGCCTCCATGTTCCCGTACCTGTCACATTGCAAGCCGCACACACCAAAGCTGACCTAGCTCCCAGTAGTAGCAGTTCGAGCAGATGCTAACCAAGGCCCTAAAAAGCCCCGCAGACACCAAGCTGACATGGGAGACCCAAGATGTGGGTCGACCTCTGTACTCTGTACCTTCATCTAGCTGTAGCGATTTTTTATTTTTTTTAAAACAATACAAATGCACTTACTAGATAAAAGTCGATCAAGGCTTGCCATAGACCTGTATAAGATCACCGTGAGGCTGTAGGGCTCAGTAGGCATGTGGCTAGTTGAAGCAGAGTTCTTAATGGAAGTGCAGCTGTAAGGCTTCAGGCTGGAACATAACCATCAGCAGCTTTCAGAAGTGTTCAAACAGCATCTTTCTTGGCTGTGTGATGACAGGAAGTGGGGAGGATGTGACTCACAGGTAACCATGCCATTAATCCCACTAGATCTCTCCCAACTTACCCTCATCAAATGAAAGCCATAAACCCCATCTACTCATCTTGCAACAACATCACATCTTCCTTCCAGGATCTTCCTATTTGTGCAAATCGGTGGAGGACCTCCAAGCCACACTTCATGATATCCATCTTTCACCTTCTGAGACCACCACTGAGGGATACAGACTCCAAGTTTCATCCAGCTCCCCCTAGAAGCTAATAGCCTCACCGGGTCACCATACTTAGTCCAGTGTCCACAAACAAGGTTGTTTTGTTTCACTGGCATTCTGTTATATAGGCTGACTTTTCCTTGAGGTTCACTTTCTCATTTCAGCAACTTATTCCCCCTACCTTGCTCTCCTAGCAAGTTTATAGGTGACACCTCCTGAACTGTATGCACAGATTCTTCTTTGTTTAACCTGATGGACACCTTTGTCTTATTATTTCACATTGTTTACGCAATTTCAACATAGCTCCATATATCCCCACCCCCTTGCTAATTACCCCACCTATCCCCACTCTTTTTACCCTTTATCCCTCTTAAACCCACCCCTTACTCCTCCTCCCCTCCTATCTCCATATTTTTACCCCTCTACCCCTTCGATTGCTATATGTAGCACCTGTACTCCGGTAAACCCCCTGGTGTTCCACCCTCTGTCTCCCTCTACAATGTTGTACCTGAGCGACCTATCCAGCCATCGAGACCTTGACTGTTCCACCGCTCCTGAACATAAGGGATCCATGATTCCCCTATTATCTTTTGGTAGCCAATTGGAGTCTGATCCCCCCCCCCCCTGTCGGATCCTACTGGTGAGGAGTCTTAGGCTCTTACCTTGTCAGGTCACCTTGAAGCGAGGTGACAGATGCACACCGTAGGAATCAGGAGTGCACCGCAAGGTTGTGGACCCTACGGCTGACTGCTGCGGACGGGAGACAGGTCCCACCGGGGTTAGAGCGTAAGATTCCCTGGGGCGTGGAGTCTAAGAGCCAGCAGGTGTTCACCAGAGCCTCGAGTGGTGAGGATGGACTTGGCTGCAACTGGCTCCAGATCGCAACCCCCAGGGTCCCCCAGCTCACACCCACAGTAGGCAACAGGAGGATAGGGATGGTGAGGGACAAAGCCAAGGTCGGGGCCACAAGCAGACTGGAATAGTCAGGGACACGCCAAAAGGTCAGGATCACAGGCAAACAGGGATAGTCAAAGACATGCCAAAGTCGGTAACGGAACAACAGAAGAGCACATGGCAGGTAACAGGAAGCTAAACACACAAAGGAATACACAATGGTTGATCAGCACTCTTGGCTTGCAGTGCACAGGTTAATATAAGGTTCCCTGATAGGGCCTGGGGTGGAGCCATGCTTGGAGGAGAGGTTATAAAAACCACCAGGTGGAAGTGGCTGGCCTCTTAGTCTGAACACATGAGGGGAGGTAAGCGAACAGGAAGATCACTGCATAACCATGACACACCTATAGTTACTATTAATATACATGTTTGTTTGATATCCACTGGGTTCATATGTTTATGTTGTTTACGTTCCGCTATATTACCCTATGCCTCCAGCAGTGGTTTTCGACACTAACTCCCTCCTGTCCTCTGTGATTCCTTTCACCTCTGGGATTAATAGTTGTTTTTTTCCGCTTCAGCTTATATCCCATCTGCTGGATGTCCCATCTGTTTTATCCAAGCAGGATTACTTAGTTTATATCTCACAGTGGTCCACCTATTGAGTGTCTAGGACCCCTGCGAAGGGTCTGGTATGGATATTTAGGGGGGGCCCCACGTCCCGCACATCAATTTTTTTTTTTAATTTGACACGGGGTTCCCCTTAATATCCATACCAGACCTGAAGGGCCTGGTAATTGAATTTAGGGGAACCCACACGCTTTTTATTTATTTATTTTTATCAATGAATGAATTGTCGGCTAATACAGAGAACACTCATTGAGTGTTCTCTGTATTATGGGAGCCGACAATGGAAAGTGATTTTAAAAGACTTTTTTTCCTTTGCGAAATGACACTTTGTGCAGTTCTAAGCACAGGAAACATGCGCCCCTTCACAGGCATACTATAGACACCCCCCAGGTACAAAATTTAAAGGAATATTACACTTTTATTGTTTCACTTTAATCATTATTAAAATCACTGCTCCTGAAAAAACTGCCGATTTTAAAACTTTTTTTTAGCATTGATCCATGTCCCCTGGGGCAGGACCCGGGTCCCCAAACACTTTTTAGGACAGTAACTTGCATATTAGCCTTTAAAATTAGCACTTTAGATTTCTCCCATAGATTTGTATAGGGTGTTCCGGCTTTTCGAAATTTGCCACAAACAGCCCAAATTGTTCACTGTTCGCTGAACAGGCGAACAGGCAATGTTCGAGTCGAACATGAGTTCGACTCGAACTCGAAGCTCATCCTTAATGGGGAACGTTGTGCGAATGCACATATGAGTGCGAGGGCTGCGAGGGCTCCCACTCTCTTAAAATAGAGGCACTTGAAGGGATTAAGGCAGGGTTGGGGAATTATTCCAGTGAGCATGGTTAGGATGCGCCCAATTCTAGGTAGGTATCTGAACTGGGACCTGATGGCCTTTCTGACTCGCCGAGGGCTTTCGTATCCCGTGTAGGCTTCCGTACCCCCCGTACGAGCTGCGGACAAAACCAGCAAAGAGGTGGAAATGGGCCGCATGGCTGGTCCATTTATATCTTCACTGCTGTATCATTTGGTGGTTTCTCTTGTGGGGTGGGGGGGGGGGTATAGTTCCCAATAAGTAACCCAACAAGTTTAGATGGGATTCATTTTTGTCGGATCACAGGGGGATTTGGTGAATGTGTTTATACTGTAGATCCTGGATTGTGTTCCATTTATACATGTTTTTGAAGCGGTGGTGCGTTGGGCCATGGCTATGGTTCCCCCCACGTTTTCGCGTGTCATACAAGATTTGGTTAATTTTAGGTAGTGGAATGGCAGCTGATAATCGGAGTAAGGTTTTGTTGGCTACGGTTTCAGCACATGGCAGAGCGATGGGGCATTCTGCCGGGGCAGATAAAACAGAAGGTCCAGCTACGGTTCAGAGTGTCTGGGTATTTTGAGTTCACGGTGGCCATGGAAAACGCCGCCTCCCTCAGGACAAGCTGAGGGACTTGCAAGCGGCAATGGTTTCAGTGGGGGAGGCTGGTATATTTCCTTGCGCCCACTTCTGACACTTCTGGGGAAGTTAACCTTTGCGGGTTGGATCATGCCGATAGGTAGGGTTTTAATCGCCGGCTGGCAGTGGCTACTGTGGAGGTGTAGTCTCCTGGATATCACATTCGTATGTCCCAGGAACATAGGGGGACCTGTTGGTTTGGGCATCATTTTGGATGCCTATAAAGGAGGTCGGTGGGGAGGGCTGAAGTTGTGGCCAGTTTTGATTTGGAGCGGTTCACTTAGGCTGCTGGATCGTTGAGCTATTGGGCGTATTTGGGGGGCAGCGGATTGTGGCTGCTGGAATGGAGATTGGCTGGGTTTACCAGTAATTAGCAATCTTGGAACGGTTTCCGATTGGGTTAGCAGTAGAGCTTTGGGGTTCTCAGTGGCAATAAGAAGGTAAGTTTTGAGTGCGATAATTTGGCAGTTGTACAGGCAATTTATAGCGGTCACCTTCGTCTACACCGGTGGTGCATTTCTTGCGGCATTTGGTGTTGGCTTGTGTACCTTACAATGCTTGGGGATATGCTGTTCATGCCTCGGGGGGTACTGATTCATTGTTTCGGCCTGGTCTGTGGCTTGGGCGGGGCAAAAAGAAAAATGATGAGAGGTTCTTAGTGGTATTTCATAGGTCGTATGTGGCATCGACCAGCGGATGATATTGCATGGTGCCCTTGGTTTGTCAGGTTCTTATTTCGGGTGCTTCAGGTTGAGGGTTTGTCGGATTATGGGGCCATCCTGTTCCAGACGGCAATTTTCTTAGGCATTTTGGGGCTCTGAAGATTGGGGAATTGGTTTGCTCGTATAGATGGGGGACTATGGCTTGCTGTCTGTCGACGAGCAACCGGCGTCACAAATAGGGGGATTTTTGGATAAAAAGATCGAAGACAGAAAAGCAGGGCATGGTATGTGGGAGTTTTTTTGTTCGTTGTTAATGGGCTCTAGCTTGTACGGGTGGGTTGTTTCAAAAAAATGTTGGGCGTTTTCTCCCGGGGAGCATCGCAGATGGGTCAGCGCTTCCTCGGTATCAGTTCAAGGCAGTGTCTTGGAGATGTTTGGGGGGTCTGGGGACTTTGTCCGGCTGCTTGGCCTATTATTCCTTTTATACTGTGGTCGCATAGGAGGCGGCACGTTGGGGGATTGAGTGAGGGGTCATGGTGGGTACTGATAGGGGGAGTCTCAGTGATTCTGCCTGTATGTACTTCATCATTTGTTGATTTATGTTAAGTGAATGTGTGGTTTTGCTTGTATATGTCATGTATGTCTCCTCTGTTTTGGGGTAGCTGGGTTTGGGTGTTCCTGCTTCTATGTGTGTGGTGTTCTGGAAATTTTCTTTACAGGGAATGGCTCTTGCCTGATCTGCATAATGGGCCACTCATAGGTCCATTGGGGAGAGAGGAGAACTTATGTCCGGCCTGACATATGTCCATTGGGCATTCCTAGGGAGGAGGCAGGGGTCTGCTGGTTTGGGATGCCCGGCCTATTAGGGAGCTGAGTTGTCCTGAGTTGAGCGATATGCTCGGCTCAACAGAAAGCTTACAAAGTTTAATCGGGAGGTGGCACGTTATCATGGGTTGGGAGTCAAACCCTGGATAGGTGTGGGGGTGGTGGCGTTCATTTACATCCTGTTGGTTTTGAAATGAGGTATCCGGAGGTCCTTGCGAGGTGGAGGCCACCCAAACCTAAGGGGTCAGGTTTGTGCGGGGGTGGCGGGATGTATGAGGTATGGCTCCCAGTTGATGGGAACCCGTCTGAGGTACGGCTCCCAGTTGGTAGGGACCTGTCTGAGATACAGATCCCAGTTGTTAGGAACCCATCTGAGGTACAGCTCCCAGTTGGTATGGGTACCTGCTAGTTGTCTCCGAGTAGGGGGTTTTGCGACTGGAGGCCTGATAAGATTAGCAGGTACGGTTATGACTTTGGGCTACATTATCTTTTAATACAGATATATGTTATGTTTTGTAAGGTTATTGACATGTTAATTATTGGTATTAATATTTGGTTAATAAAATGGCTGCTATGGCCAATTTACTCCAGTTATGTGTGGTGTGGTCATTAAAATGAATAAGGGGTGGGGTTATTGGTATAGCAGGTAACAAGCCATGGTTAATACCATAATCATGTGATATACAGTAATTGTCACCACTGGCTGCTAAACAGATACCATTCAGCAGAAATACCAGCAGGCATTGGCAACTTAAGCCGGAATTAAAGTGGATGTAAACCCACTCTCATCAATTCTAAACTACTGCCATAGTGGTGATCTACATGACTCCTATCTGTCAAATGTCCCCCCTTTAGCTGTTTGAAACCCCAAAAAAGTCCAGATTCAGTGGGCGGGTCTGTTGTTCGGCACTCTGAGTCATGATGTCAGCAGACTCCCCTCCCATCTCTGCACTCCCCTTGGCAAGAGTGTGCAGGAAAGGCAGAGCGCGTTCTGGGTAAAAGCAGAGTGCGCTCACAGCACACTGTCACATCTACACAATGTTCAGTGATAGTGGGGGATGATTGGTGCGATGGAAAAGCTGTAAGCACCAATCCCCCCTGCATGGCTTTTCATTATCTGTTTCACTCCCTCCCGCGGCTTTCACCTGAAAAGCCATGCGGGGGGGTCGGTGCTTACAGCTTTCCAAACGCACTGATCATCCCCCATTGTCCTCAGTGTCCTCCTCTGTCTGTCTTCCTCCTCCGCACTGCCCCACTGACACCGTCCACTGCCCCACTGACACTGACCACTGACACCATCCACTGCCCCACTGACACTGACCACTCACAACGTCCACTGTCCCACTGACACCGTCCACTGCCCCACTGACACCGTCCACTGCCCCACTGACACCCACCACTGCCCCATTGACACCATCCACTGCCCCACTGACACCAACCACTGACCCACTGACACGACCACTGACACCGTCCACTGCCCCACTAACACTGACCACTGCCCAACTGACACTGATCACTGACACTGACCACTGACACCGTCCACTGCTCCACTGACACCGTCCACTGCCCCACTGACACCGACCACAGCCCCACTCACACCGTCCACTGCCCCACTGACAACGCCCACTGCCCCACTGACACCGACCACTGCCCCACTGACACCGACCACTGCCCGACTGACACTGTCCACTGCCCCACTGACACTGACCACTGACAACATCCACTGCCCCACTGACACCGTTCACTGCCCCACTGACGTCGTCCACGGCCCCACTGACCACTGACACTGACCACTGACCCACTGACACCAACCACTGACACCATCCACTGCCCCACTGATACCGGCCACTGACAATGTCCACTGCCCCACTGACACCGTCCACTGCCACACTGACACTGTCCACTGCCCCACTGACAATGACCACTGCCCCATTGACACCGACCACTGCCCCACTGACACTGACCACTGACACCATCCACTGCCCCACTGACACCATCCACTGACCCACTGAACCGACCACTGTCCCACTGACACCGTCCCCTGCCCCACTGATACCGTCCACTGCCCCACTGACACTAACTACTGACACCGTCCACTGCCCCACTGACTCCGACCACTGCACCAGTGACACCGTCCACTGCCCCACTGACACCGACCACTGACACCATCCATTGCCCCACTGACACCATCCACTGCCCCACTGGCACGTCCTCTGCCCCACTGACACCGACCACTGCCCCACTGACACTGACCACTGACACCGTCCACTGCCCCACTGGCACTGACCACTGAACCTCTGACACCCCCTTTCCCAAAAGCACTGTGAAAAAATATATTTTAAAAATAAAACCTGTTAGAATAGTACAAAAATAAATTGTAAAAAAAAATAATAAAAAAAAAAAAATTGTAAAAATGTATAAAAATAAAAAATCCACTGGTCCAAAAAACCTTTTGGAAAAAAAAAATGAAATTGTAAAATAAAAAAATAATCTGACACTGTCCACTATCCTGACACCATCCTGCATGTACTACCCACCACTGTACACTCCGCATCCCTGTGATTTTCACTGCATTGCTGTTCAGATCACATGCGATATCTGTTAGTGATCAATAATCACAACTAGTGAACCTCATTCATTTTTACAAAATAATATGTAGAACAATACTATACCAGGCTTAAGCTGGGTTTCTCCACTTCTTCCTGGCTGGAAGTCCCAGGTTGGACATCGTAAGCCTCAGCTGGGGTGGAAGGAAGCGTGGAAGGAAGGGTTGAGAGGAGGGATGAGCATAACACCCCCTGGTTCGGTTCACACCAGAACCTGCGAACGGACTGAAAATTTGCGCAAACTTTAGAACCCTGTAAAAAAATCAATGGGACTCGAACGTTCAAAATCAAAAGTACTAATTTTAAAGGCTAATATGCAAGTTATTGTCCTAAAAAGGGTTTGGGGACCTGGGTCCTGCCCCAGGGGACATGTATCAATGCAAAATGAAGTTTTAAAAATGTCAGTTTTTTCAGGAGCACTGATTTTAAAGAAGCTTAAAGTGAAAAAAAAGTTAAATATTCCTTTAAATATTGTGCCTGGGGGTGTCTATAATATGCCTGTGAAGTGGCACGTGTTTCCAGTGTTCAGAACAGTCCCTGCGCAAAATGACATTTCTAACGGAAAAAGTGTCATGTAAACCTGCTAGCGGTTTTAATGTAATGTCTGGTCCCGGCAATATGGATGAAAATCTGTGATGAAAATCACCCTGCCCATTACCAGCCCCTTTGGGTCTTGTATGGGTATTAAGGGGAACCCCGTACCCAAATTAAAGAAAGGAAAGGCGTGGGACCCCCAGGACCTGTATACTCAGAACAGCAGTATACAGGCGGTGCAAACAAGACAGGGACTGTGTAGGTTGTTGTTAAGTAGAATCTGTTTGTAATTTTGAACTGGTACATTTTTAAAGTATATCTCCAGTAAAAAAATCTATTTTTGAGCTTTTTGGAAAATATAGGGAAGGGTTATCACCCCTGTAACATTTTTTTTCTGTCAGTGCACCTCTTCAGAAGATTTCACCTCATTTTCTGTCCCAATGACAAATGTTTTTTTGAAAATTTGTAGTTTTTAGTAAAACAAGGATTGGGATAAAGCATCAGTGGAGAAGAGAGACGTTTTTCCCATATCAACTCTTACAGGAGAGAATTTCCCTTCCTAGGGGTAGATTTCATCTCACTTTCTGTTGTCTCCTTCCGTTTGCAAGTAGGAGACGTTTGTAAGTCGGATGTTTGAAAGTAGGGGCCTGCCCTATATGTTCTGTAGAAATTTGGGTCTAAGGTGTTGGTGTTGCCACAACACTGTAAGCCCTCAAAGTGACTCTTGGTGGGCGCTGGAACACCCTGCTGTGAACTATTATATCAAGAATTGTAATTACATGCCATTGTTGAACAGTGGTAGAAAAATTGGGCCTTTGGTGGTGGTGCTGGTGCTGGTGCTGGTGCCATAACACTGTAAGTCCTTACAGTTACTCTTGGTGGGCACTGGAACGGGCCCTGCTGTGAAATATTATATCAAGAATTGTAATTACATGCACCTGTTGAACAGGGGCACAAAAATTGAACCTGGCGCCACAACACTGCAACACCTCACAGAAACTCCAGTTGGAGAGCAGGAATGAGCCCTGCTGCAAATTATTGCATCAAAAATTGTAATTACACGCCCCTGTTAAACAGGGCTGAAAAATTGGGCCTTAGGCACTGGTGGCGGCTCCCAGAACCAAAAATGTTCTTCCAAGCTATCAGCATGATCATTGAGGAGGAAGAGGATAGTCACTCTGCATAACAGAATAGGCACTCAGCATCAGCATAGGCAGTCTTGAAGGGATCTGACATTTAAAAAAAAAAATTATTTGGTTACATCAGCATCAGGTGCCTCAGCCTTAGCAACACGTTGTCCAGGACCAGGAATTTCTAACCTCCCAGTCTCTGGGAACTCGTTGCACAGACCTTTCTGCAAGGCCTCCCAAATATATTTCATCCTCTGCTCCCTCTGCGATGGCAAGATAAGGTCTGCAACCTTACCCTTGTAACGTGAATCAAGGAGGGTTGCCAACCAGTGATGATCCCTCTCCTTGATCCGACGAATACGAGGATCCTTCCACAGGCTTTGCAGGATCAGGGAGGCCATGCAGCGTAAGTTAGCTGAGGCATTCGGTCCGGAGTCCTCTGGGTCACTAAGGACAACATGATCCGCAGCCACCTCCTCCCAGCCACGTACAAGTCCACAGGTTTCTTAGGACTGTAAATGATCCCTAAAAGACTGCTGTTGATGCTGAGTGCCAGGCTCCACCTCCATGCTGACACAATCCTCCTCCTCCTCCTCTTTCTGTGTGATTGGCAGGCCAGCAGGAACACTGTCTGGATAAAGGGGCCTGGAGAGGTAAGGAAGTCCTCTTCTTCCTGCCTCTGTTCTGCCTCAAGTACCCTGTCCATTATTCCATGCAGCGTGTGCTCCAACAGGTGGATAAGAGGGACAGTGTCACTGATGCATGCACTGTCACTGCTCACCATCCTCATGGCCTCCTTAAATGGTGACAGGACAGTGCATGCATCCCTGATCATGGCCCACTGGCATGGGGGAAAAAAACGAGCTCCCCTGTCCCTGTCCTGGTGCCGTAGTTGCACAGGTACTCATTGATGGCCCTCTGCTGTGTGTGCAGGTGCTGCAGAATGGCCAACGTTGAGTTACACCTGTCACAGATTAGGCGGTTCTTGGGCAGGTAAATTCCTTTTGGAGGTCAGCCAGTTGAGCACTGGCATTTTGTGACCGGTGGAAATGCACACAGATTTTCCTGGCCTGTGTGAGGACATCCTGTATTCCCAGGTACCTGCCCAAGAACCCCTGCACCACCAAGTTAAGGACGTGAGCCACACAGGGCACATGGGTCAGTTGTCTCTGTCGGAGGTCGGAGAGGAGGTTGGTGCCATTGTCACAAACCACCATTCCTGGCATAAGCTGGAGTGGCATAGACTACCTCTCAGCCTGCCCCTGCAGAGCTGACAGAATCTTTGCCCCAGTGTAGCTTCTGTCCCCCAAGCACACCAGCACAAACACTGCATGGCATCTTTTTGCCTGCGTATTTGTGTAGCTCCTTGAATGCCTACGGAGCACCGCTGGTTCCGAGGACAAAGCACAGGAAGAGGCCATGGAGGAAGAAGAAGAGGAGGGGTGGAGGAGAGAGGTGTGTCAGAATCACCAGTAGTAGCATTTTGGAGGCGTGGTGGCGGAAACAACCTCCAACACTACTGCACCTTGTC
The DNA here is from genome assembly GCF_037356315.1 of Lithobates pipiens. NCBI lineage: Eukaryota > Metazoa > Chordata > Amphibia > Anura > Ranidae > Lithobates > Lithobates pipiens. Next base: position 212,218,459 of record NW_027507784.1, read on the forward strand.
CTGCATCCTTCCCAGCTGCCAGAAGAGTCACCCAATGCGCCTTGAAAGATAGGTAACATCCCTGTCCATGCCAGCTGGACCATGAGTCAGCGGGTTATGGCCCCCCACCACACCCTTTTACCTATACCCCCGGACAAGGATCCACCTGTTCTGGAGGGAGAGATGAGGAGCACGCCAGCGGAGCATGGAGAGGAGGTAAGCGGTGCCTGCTCTGAATGGGTCTGGTTGTGTCCCTGTCTGGTCCCGGATCAGTTTGTTGGCTCATCTCCCCTGCTCGGTATTAGGCTGTCAGGAAGAGGCAGCTGCGAAGTAAGGATGGGACGAGCTAGGAGCGAATAACACTGAGTGGCTCCAAAGGGACCTGAAAGAGAGTCGACTGTAGTGAGGGAGGTCTCGAGTCTAGAGAAGGAGAAACAAAATCCGGGAGATAAGCTCCCCCTAGTGGACAAGATAAGTAGAGCAATTTCTTTTTTATAAAAGATAAAGAGCAAAGAAAGGAAAAAGAGAGAAACCTTTATCTGTGTTTGAATGAAAATATCTTTGTCTCCTTGAAAATATATTTGTCTTCCTTGAATAAAAATAAGAATAGCGGTGCTGTAAAGGGAAGGAAAAAAAAAAAGAAAAACAGAAATTTAAGAGACTGAGATATAGGAGGAATTGTGAAGGAAAAGCTAAGTGGAAGTACTACTGTGAAATATTGTGAAGCTTATAGGGGACAAGATAAGGAAGGGGAAGCAAGAAAAAAAAAACAGACATTATAAAGGAGTAAATATATTCATTGACGGATAAATGGCTAATTAAAGATGGATTGAGAAAATTTCTCTACATATTTTATTTCATATCTGGAGACAAAAAGTTGCCTTTTTTTCTCTTGCTATTGTATTGTAGACGTAGTACATTTAATATATATTGGCTGACGGACAAATTGTAAAAGGTATTAGGCCATGTGGGCACTGACGATATTTCTTTAAAGAAGTAAATTGCATATAAGTTCAGTTCCTGCCCTTCACAATCCTGTAGAAAAAAAATGCAAATGAGACAGACCCCATATCGTACCCCATTCCACTCCACGTGTAGATTTTTTGGGAGGAACCAGTCTTCCTTTTTTTTTCTCTCTCATTGCCCCAACCATTTCACCAAATGAGGGGTAAAGTGGCAAGAGGAGGCAGAGCAGCAACTAAATCACTGTGGACTTGTTTAGGCCCCAGCCCTAGCTCTGGCCTTATGAACTGATACATAACTCAGGGGGACGGGGAGGAAGAAAGACAACCGGGAAGGCAGATTGACACTAAGGAAAAAAAAGGTCAGAACAAGATAACTGGGGAAAGCAGTTTATTAGTAGAACCCAGAATAGACCAAGACTTGGAAGCAGACAGAGAGGGAGCCATTGAAAGGGCGAAAGATCAACAAACAGCCCAATTGCCAACAAGATCCGATATGGGAAAAAATGTTTGCGGCCCTGGAAAACTCCTTTAAAATAGAAATGTCATTAATGCATAAGGACATGGGTCATATGCTTTCAAGAGTTGAAGAAGTAGAGGTAAAGGTGGATTCCCATTTAAATATGGTAAAAGATCTGCGAGGATAAATAAAAGCACTAAAAAAGGAACGACAGGAACAAACCTACAAAATAGAAGATCAAGAAAAATTTGAAAATCTGAGGTTGTCTTGAATCCACCCAAGAAGAAAATAGAAGATTTTCAACCCTATTTTGGGAAAAGAAGAATCCAATATAATAAAAATTGAAAGAGCACATAGAATAAGAAGACCACAAGGGCTTTCAATGGAAAACCAAGAGACATAATTGTCAGATTCAAAGACTGGGAAGATAAAAATCTAATCTGGAGAAATTTGAAGAAAAGGCCACCAATTGAATATGAAGGAAAAAGGATACAAATTTTTTTCAGGATTTATCACAAGAAACTCTGAGAAGAAGGAGGATTTTGAAAGTTTTATTGAAGATCCAACTCCAAGACAAGAACAAACAATGACACAGAATGCAGAACAATGGCAATCAAGCTCAATAAATAAATAATGTCACAAGTTGAAGTATAATGAATTCTGAGCTCAGGAAAATAGATAATAGATTTTTCTGTTTGTTTTTGTCACCCGGTGGGGTGAGGGGTAGGAGATGGGGGGACCATGGAGGAAAAATAATGGAGGTAGGGGAGAGAGGTTGGGACCTAGGGCACCCAGGGGATCACCTTCTCTAAATCAAAATACCAACTACACGGGGGGGGGGTGGGAGGGGAGAAAAGGGGTGTTAAGGGAACGGGAGGGAGGAGGTTTGTTTACATAAGAGAAGACCTTTCAATCTGGTTTGCAAGATTGGGTGTAAGAGGATCCACTGACCTTTCTGCACTGGTTAAACTTAGGAGGTCCCTGTGTGTTGCCTCGGGGGGAGGCCCTGCTCATATCCCCAATAGAGTGGAATGGAAGATAGGGATGCCATAAAAATTTTGAGCTATAATGTTCAAGGGCTGGGCTCACCTGGGAAGAGACATATAATTCTACGAGAATTAGAAAGGAGTAAGGCTGAAATTATATTTCTTCAGGAGACACATATTACCCATTAATCAAACATGAAAATATATTCAAGAAACATACCAACATGGTTTTATGGTGATTCGCCAATTAGAAGGGCAAAAGGAGTGGCTATAGGTTTTGGGAAAAACATTTGTTTTGTAATAGAAAAAAGAAAAGTGGATCCAGAAGGATGCTACCTCTTTCTGTTGGGGTCAATACATAATATAAAGTACATGCTTGCCAATGTATACTGCCCCAATAAAAACCCCCCCAAAATATATGGTGGGAATATTGAAAGACCTAATGGAATTTAAAGTGGTTGTAAACCCTTACAAACCACTTTGACCTACAGGTAAGCCTTACCTGTAGGTTTCAAGAAATATCTCCTAAACCTACATGGAGGCGGAGCAGCGAGACCCACCGAGAAGATGGATGCTCCGGACTACAGGGGACAGCGGTGACTTCGCTGGCTCCTGTGTCGGGTAAGTGACACATAATGGACTACTATGCATTGCATAGTAGTCCATTATGCTTTACCTTTGCAGGGAATCAAAGAGGAAGTAAACTCATTAGGGTTTACTTCCTCTTTAAGCATGGTAAACTAATATTAGCAGGGGATTTCAACTTTTCTATAGATCATAAATTAAATTAAATTATTACTTCTGATGTGATAGATAAAGAAGTAAGGCAGCTTAGAATTTTTTTTTTTTAATTATTCAAACATCAACTAGTAGATCTGTGGCAAATACAGCATCCGAGTACAAAAGATTACACATTTTATTCAGCAGTGCACAGAACATACTCTCGGCTGGATTATATCATGGTGGAACATAGAACCTTGGAGGAAATACCAGAAACAAAAATAGGAATAACAACAGCCTCAGATTAGTGATGTTGAGAATGAAACTATATGGGGAATCCTTGGGAAAGGTACCCCAGATCTCTCAAAATCAACTATATGGGAGGCTCATAAGACTGTCATTAGAGGCAAATTGATATCTATTGGGACAGGAAGAAAGCAGAAAAAAAAAAAAAAAACATGAAGAGAATTATAAAGGAAATACATGAATTGGAACAAAGACACAAAAAACAAATGGAAAAGGAAAGAAGGAAAGGAAACGTACCGGACTTTAATTACAAAAAGAGAACAATTAAAGGCCCTGATGGAACAAGAAGAGAGGAGGGACTTGAATAGGGTAGCTCAGGAGAGATACAAATGGGGAAATAAGCCAGGAAAATACCTAGCACATTTAATAAGAAAAAAAAGTCTTTAAATTATATAGAAAAGATCAAAAATGAGAAAGGAGAATTAGTAAATAAGACATCAGAAATTGCAGTAGCTTTTCAACAATTTTACAGTGCATTATATTCAATAAAAAGCAGGAGTCACAACAAGAAGAACAAATAAGAAAAAAGAAGATACAGGATTATTTAAAAGAAGCTAAATTACCAAAAATTCAACCTAAGCAATTAGAAGAACTAGAGAAAAAGATAACACAAGAGGAGATCAAACTGGCTATGAAAGAAACTCCTTCTGGAAAAAGCCCAGGCCCAGGTGGCTTCGTGATTAAATATTATAAAAAATTCCAAAAACATCTGATCCCAAGGCTATATGAATACGTGAATAATATAGGAGAAGAGGAAGAAATACAAAGAGAATCATTATTAGCACACATTACAATAATACCCAAAGAGGGAAAAGATAAGACCAATTGCTCGAGCTATATACCTATTGCCCTACTAAATGTTGATACAAAAATTTAGGCTAAGATCCTGGCCACCAGATTAAAAAAACAAATACCATATTGGATACATTCAGATCAGACGGGTTTTGTTCCGGGCAGAGAAGGGAGGGACAACAGTATAAAAACACTGTTGATGTTATGCAGAGGAAAGTCCAGCGGGCCCCCAGCTCTACTCCTGTCAATAGATGCAGAAAAAGCATTTCACAGGGTAGACTGGGCTACATGATGGCTACATTGCAACATTTAGAAATAGGACCAAAGTATTTGAAGTGGATTAAAAATCTATATAATGGACCAACAGCAATGGTGAAGGTTAATGGGAGATTGTCACCAGTGTTTGAGATGTTCAATGGAACACGGCAAGGATGCCTGCTCTCACCCCTCTTATATGTGTTGTCAATGGAACTGTCATGGTTATGCAGTGATCTTCCTGTGTTTGCTTACCTTCCCCCATGTCTTCAGACTAAGAAGCCAGCCACTTCCACCTGGGGGTTTTTATAACCTCTCCTCTAAGCATGGCTCCACCCCAAGCCCTATCAGGGAGCCCTATATTAACCTGTGCAATGCAGGCCTCAGTGCTGATCAACCATTGTGTATCCATTGTGTATTAGCTTCCTGTTTCCTGCCGTGTGCTCTGCTACTGGTTTTCCGTTACTGACTTTGGCGTGTCTTGACTATCCCTGCTTGCCTGTGACCCTGACCTTTTGGCGTGTACCCGACTATCCTTGTCTGCTTGTGGCCCCGACCTTGGCTTTGTCCCTCACCATCCCTATCCTCCGGTTGCCTACTGTGGGTGTGAGCTGGGGGACCCTGGGGGTCGCGACCTGGAGCCAGTTGCAGCCAAGTCCATCCTCACCACTGGAGGCTCTGGTGAACACCTGCTGGCTCTTAGACTCTGCGCCCCAGGGAATCTCACGCTCTATCCCCAGTGGGATCTGTCCCGCGTCTGCAGCAGTCAGCCGTAGGGCCCACAACCTTGCGGTGCACTCCGGATCCCTGCGGTGTGCACCTGTCACCTCACCACAAGGTGACCTGACAGGAACCTTTTTTAGTGGCTCTCACCTCTCTTATATCTGTTGTCAATGGAACCTTTTTTGGTGACACTTTGAAATAACCAGGATATAGGAGAATGGGAGAAAAAGGGCACAAAATTGCGGCGTACGCAGATGACATTTTAATGTACGTGACAAACCCAAGAGTGACTCTCCCAAATATAATTAAAGAAGTGAAACAATATGGGTAACTTTCAAATTTTAAAATAAACCCTATAAAAACGGAAGCCCGGACTCTCCAAAGAGAATTTCCATTCACATGGGTAAAAGAAGAGTTAAATTATCTTGGAATTAAATTAACATCAACTGTGGAAAAAATATACTCAGCAAACTATATCCCATTAGTAAATAAGGTTAAGGCAGAAATAAAGACATTGAGTATACAACCAATATCATGGATCGGAAGAATAAATATGTTTAAAATGGTTATACTACCAAAAATAATGTACAAATTTCAGATGTTACCAATAGGGATTTTGAAGAGCTTTTTCAAGATAATAAAAAAAAAATTTACAAAATACATCTAGCAAAATAAAAAAACAAGAATAAAATACGCACTTATCACTAGGAAAAGCGAACACGGTGGATTGGCAACTCCAGATTAGGGATGAGCCGAACAGCCCCCCCCCCCCCCCCAGTTCGGTTTGCACCAGAACCTGCGAACGGACCGAAAATTTGCGCAAACTTTAGAAGTCTGGTCCCGGCAATATGGATGAAAATCATTGAGAAAAATGGCATGGCAATGGCATTTCCAGCCCCTTTGGGTCTTGTATGGACATTAAAGGGAATCCTGTACCCAAATTAAAAAAAGGAAAGGCATGGGCCCCCCAGGCCCTATATACTCAGAACAGCAGTATACAGGCAGTGCAAACAAGATAGGGACTGTGTAGGTTTGTTGTTAAGTAGAAGCTGTTTGTACATTTAAACTGGTACATTTTTAAACTGTAGCTCCAGTCAAAAAATCTATTTTTAAGCTTTTTGGAAAACATAGGGAAGGGTTATCACCCCTGTAACATTTTTTTTTCTGTCTGTGCACCTCTTCAGAAGATTTCACCAAATTTTCTGTCCCAATGACAAATGTTTTTTTGAAAATTTGTAGTTTTTAGTAAAACAAGGATTGGGATAAAGCATCAGTGGAGAAGAGACATGTTTTTCCCATATCAACTCTTACAGGAGAGAATTTCCCTTCTCCATCCGTTTGCAAGTAGGAGACGTTTGTAAGTTGGATGTTTGAAAGTAGGGGCCTGCCCTATATGCACTGTAGAAATTTGGGCCTAAGGTTTTGGTGTTGCCACAACACTGTAAGCCCTCAAAGTGACTCTTGGTGGGTGCTGGAACGTCCTGCTGTGAACTATTATATCAAGAATTGTAATCACATGCCATTGTTGAACAGTGGTAGAAAAATTGAGCCTTTGGTAGTGGTGGTGCTAGTGCCATAACACTGTAAGTCTTCACAGTTACTCTCGGTGGGCACTAGAACGGGCCCTGCTGTGAAATATTATATCAAGAATTGAAGCAACTTTGTTTTATAATACCAATTTCCTGCAGCACCAAGATAAATTGAGTGTTTTTTTTCACCTATACAAGTTATGGGTAATATTAAACTCATCAGATTCTTGTCTGAATCTCCTTTTTTAACTTGACTGGATTGCTTTGCAGCCATTAATAGGCTCTTTACTTAATACTTTACTTAATCTATTACTCATCTTGTTTTTTGTTTTCAGTTTTTCTTTTTTAATCAGAGATGGAATTGCACGTGCAGAATGGAAATCTGTTCAGAAATCGAGTCAGAGGCCAAACGCCAGGACTTGGGACACCATATGAGTACCAAACCTGATGCAGTCCCTGTCCCCATCAATCTTTAATTTTCTCATAGAACCCCTAGCTGAAAAAATTAGGTCTCACTCCAACATCACAGGATTCCCCATCCAAGACCACACCCATAAAATAAATCTCTTTGCAGATGACATTATTTTATTTATCCAATCACCAGCCCAATCGCTATTCCACGCCCACGAAACTCAGAATTACTTTAGTAAAGTCTCATACTATAAGGCTAACTACGCTAAATCAATTATCTTACCCTTACTCATACCCCCAGAACTACAGGATGAATTGAAATGTTCTTTTCCCTACTCGTAGAGCGATGATAAAATCTCATATTTAAGCCTTCAAGTCACTGCAGACCCATCCAGGATAGCTGATGCTAACTATCTTCCACTACTGAAGAGGTTAACATCAGAAACCAAACGTCTGTCGAGATTTGAACTTACTTGGTCGGGTCGCTTAGCCACATTTAAGATGCTCCTACTCCCCCAAATCTTGTACGTATTTTGTACACCCTGTTCCTTTAAGGCCTTCTCATCTTAAGATAATGAACACCATCCTTAGCAAGTATGTATGGAACCAAAAACGATCTAGATGCTCTAGAGCCTTCCTGGTGAAACATAGATCGGTAGGAGGGATGGGACTTAGCAATTTGCAGGACTACTTTAGGGCTGCCATGCTGACACAACTTAAAGCATGGTTCATGCATACGATTTCCCATGGCGCTCTATAGAACAGGCTCTAAGTCCCACTAGGGATCTTCCATCTCTATTGTTCTTAGATAACTGGAAATCACTCCCTATAAAACAACTCCCTTTAACCTTACAGGCAGCACTGATGGCTTGGAGAGATCTTTGTAAAACAGAAGCCTTATCTACCAAGATGAAGGAGATCCCGATACCCATTGACATTGACAGTCTTTGAAGCTATTCCAGGTTTCAACTCTAGGGAATGGGCTATTAAGGGTATTAATGTAGTGGCAGACCTTTTTCAGGGTCACCATCTCAAATATTTTGCTTCGCTCCAAAAGAAATATGACCTCTCGCAGAACGATGTATAAAAATATTGGCAGATTGCCCATCTCTTTAAAGCTGTGACCTTACCACGTTTATATGTGCAGGGCCTGGTCTGGAAATTCTACTCGAATGTATGTGTAAATATGAAGGGTATCCCCCTTTTCTATGCCCTATTCCAGCACAAAAATGTCTTCATCAAAACTAAACCATTTCTGAAATGGGAAGAAGACATAGAGGAAGCATTCACTCAAAAACAATGGCAAACAGCTCTCCATACAATCCATACATGTATTAACCACTGGGAGCTTTCCCAAAAAATCACATTGAGATGGTATCTCACACCGTTTAAGCTTTCTAAATTCTCCCCCACCATCTCTAATTTGTGCTGGAGGGGGTGTGGAGAGGTGGGAAACATTAAACACATTTTTTGGTGCTGTAAACACCTGACTAGCTTTTGGCATGGAATTTTCAGATTGATCTCTTCCATTACGGGCATCTTTACCAAACCAAAACTGGGACTAGCTATCCTTAATTTGGGCATTGAGGTTTTCCTCACATGTCATCGGAAGGTTGTCACACACATCCTCTTGGCCGCCAGAAGCCTGATAACCCAAAGATGGAAATCCAATAATATACCGAATGTTTCGAAAGCTATTAAGCTCACACATATCCACTATGGCTATGAATCCTTATTAGCAAGTAGACTTGGCAAGGGGAAAAGGTGTGATGGTCGATGGAGGATCTGGAGGGGCAGTTTCAACAACTCCTGACGATTGAATTGCTATATTTAATGATTGTACTTATTGATCTACCGTATTCAGGTTAACCATATTACTGATATCCTAAGGGAATATAGCCCAATGGGCTCTCTCATGTGGCAATCCATCTCTGATACTAATGTTGATTTTAATATTAATCTTAACTTTAGTTCTAATTTTCTGGACTTTTCTTTGAACTCTTTTCTGTCCTATATCTAACTTGGTCAGTTTTAAGTTTCTAGCTATAGTAGATGATGTGGTGTCTTGACACGGGTTCTATATTCCATGTAGGAAAATGTGATTATACATAAGGTGTGCTACCTCTATCCAGTGAGATAGTTACTGAAATAAGTTTGCTTTAGAAATATGATACAGGCTCTGTAGGTTCACCATTTTTTAAATATATTGTTTGGGTGATCTACAACTATATTATAATATGGAACAGTTTTAGTGGTTCAACATCATACAACACCTAATAGATAAGGCACCACATCCCTGAAAATTTAAACATGAATCAAAAAGCTAGAGAGGGAATTAGAGATTTTAACGGTCGGTTTTGGGATTATGTGTGTTTAATGAGAACAACCACTGCACTGCATTGTCCTGTGTTTTTGTTTTTAGCATAATTTGTTAATGATTTTAACTTTGAATTTAATAAATACTTGTATTATAAATCTGTATCCTATTTAATAATGTTTACTATCTAGTTGTCACTTGCACCGTTAAAATCCCTAATTCCCTTTCTAGCTTTTTGATTCATATATTATAATATGTATGACTAAGCTGTAAATGTTACTGACAATGTGTGATTATCACCCCTTCTTACTTGTATATCCATTGACTATTTCGTCTACTATGTTCATTGTCTTTTCTTGGAAAAATTCAGTAAAAATTTATGCTTGAAAAAATTTAAATTACACACCCTTGTTAAACATGGGCTGGAAAATTGGGCCTTAGGCACTGGTGCTGGTGCCAAAACACTGCAACCCCTCACAGATACTCTAGTTGGAGTGCAGAAATGAGCCCTGCTGCAAAGTATTGCATCAAAATTTGTAATTACACGCCCCTGATCAACAGGGGCTGAAAAATTGGGCCTTAGGCACTGGTGCTGGTGCCACGACACTGCAACCCCTCACAGATACTCTAGTTGGAGCACAGGAATGAGCCCTGCTAAAAAGTATTGCATCAAAAATTTTAATTACACGCCCCTGTTAAACAGGGGCTAAAAAATTGGGCCTTAGCCACTGGTGGCGGTGCCCAGAACCAAAAATGTTCTTCCAAGCTATCAGCAGGATCATTGAGGAGGAAGAGGATAGTCAGTCAGCGTAACAGGATAGTCATTCCGCATCAGCATAGGCAGTCTTTTAGGGATATGACATTTCAAAAAAAATTATTCGGTTACATCAGCTTCAGGTGCTTGGTAACTGGTGGTGATCCAAGACTGATTCATTTTTATAAAGGTCATTCAATCAACCGAGTCGGTGGACAGGCGCACCCTGTGATCGGTTACAAAGCCTCCAGCAGCACTCAATGCGCATTCTGAAAGAACGCTAGATGCAGAACAGGCCAGTAGCTCAATTGCATACTGTGCAAGCTCTGGCCAGTGATCCATCCTCAAGACCCAGTAACCCAGAGGATTTTTGGTGAGAAAGGTGACCACGTCTTATCTTGCCCCTAGGTATTCATGCACTATGTAAATCAGATGCTGGCGATGGTTGCTGGAACTGATCATACCTTGGGGCTGCGGACTAAAAAATTGTCTGAACGCATCAGTCAAATGGCCACCTTCTCCACCGCTCCATCTGTGACTGACCAAAGTCTCAGCAACGCGTTGTCCAGGACCAGGAATTTGTAACCTCCCAGTCTCTGGGAACGCGTTGCACAGACCTTTCTGCAAGGCCTCCTGAAGATTTCTTATCCTCTGCTCCCTCTGCGATGGCAAGATAAGGTCCACAACCTTACTCTTGTACCGTGAATCAAGGAGAGTTGCCAGCCAGTAATGATCTCTCTCCTTGATCTGCTAAATACAAAGATCCTTCTGCAGGCTTTGCAGGATCAGGTAGGCCATGCAGCGTAGGTTCACTGAGGCATTCGGTCCGGAGTCCTCTGGGTCACTAAGGATGACAGGATCCACAGCCACCTCCTTCCAGCCACGTACAAGTATACAAAAAGAGAGGCGCCTCTGGGTGTAGATTTAAAAACATTTTCTTAATCACACACAGATAAACAACTCACATTTCAAAGGTTTAAAAGCGCAATGGATAAGACAATCCAGGAAGTGGGAATCATCAAATCAGTATGCACATCCTGCCAGCTGGGACACTGGAGGCTGTCATATCCAGAAAGCTGCTGTAGATAGTGCGCTGGTCATGGAGACAGAGCAGGTGGTGGAACACAGGCGGAGGATGATAATGTCACTGGCATGCTGCAACCTGTTTCGTGAGCGTTTGGGCTGGGATGGCAAGTCAGCCGCGCTCCTTCGTCAAGCTGAAGGGGAAGATGTAAGGTCGAATAGATAAAGAGCTGAAGGGACGTGGCTAGAGTGGGGGAAGAGCGGGGGGGGCGTGGTTAGAGCAGAAGAAAAGCTCCATAGACTGAAAGGAGTAGTGAGGGAACAAGTGAAGGCTGGAGGGGCTTGGATAGAGCGGGAGAAGAGCTAGGGAGAGGCGTGGCTAAAAGGGAAAAAAGTTAAGGAGGGGTGTGGCTGAAATGAGACAGGAAGACTATACTGACTAAGAGAGTGAGTGAGGAGACAAGTGAAGACTAGGGGGCGTGTCTAAGGCAGGAGGGAGAGAAACCATAGACAGTGAAAGAAGCTATGGGACGGAGAGAAGGAGAGAGATGACAGCTGTCGTCTGGAGGCTGATCAGCACAAATGATCAGAATAAATGACAATGAATAAAAATAAAAATACATGAAAATAAAAGTTAAAATAATAATAATAAAATAAAAATAATAAAGATAATAATAAATGAAACTGAGAAATAGGAAAAAGGAAAATGATATAAATATATAATATATATGGCAATGAAGATGAAAAAAAAAGATATAAATAAAAAATAAATAATAAAAAATAATAAATAAATAAATGGAATGTAAATATATACACACATATATGCATGTATATATATATATATATATATATATATATATATACATCCCGCATCACGTTATATCAATATGCATTCATTGACGCAACATATGCCAGTGCTGGGGGCACACTTGCAACTGGGGGTCTTTCTCCAAGTGGGGGGGATTTCAATAAGTGGAAGCACTTCTGACTCTGCACTTATTAACTGATTATATGACTGTCTCATCTGAGAATATCTTCTCTCACCCTACAGGTATGTGCTAACTGAACCATCTCCACCCAAAAACTGAAACACTACTATCTGCTTTTCATGTGTGTCTTTAAAAATGCTGGTATGTTGTTTTTGCTCAACAGTCTGTAGCCATGTCCAGATTACAATGCTTTATTATCTGCCTTGTCTTACCCAAAATTATGGCCCCTCTAACTTTAGTGCCCTCTTGCTAGCCTGTTTCTGAAGTTAGAATTTAGCCCTGTTAACCATCCAAGCTTTATTACCTCCTGATTGATAATTGAAATCCACCCACACCCCACCCCTATCAGTATAAAGCTAAGCTTCACTTTGGGGGAAGCTATTGCTGGGGGCACACTTGCAACTGGGGGTCTTTCTCCAAGTGGGGGGGATTTCAATAAGTGGAAGCACTTCTGACTCTGCACTTATTAACTGATTATCTGACTGTCTCATCTGAGAATCTCTTCTCTCACCCTACAGGTATGTGCTAACTGAACCATCTCCACCCAAAAACTGAAACACTGCTATCTGCTTTTCATGTGTGTCTTTAAAAATGCTGGTATGTTGTTTTTGCTCAACAGTCTGTAGCCCTGTCCAGATTACAATGCTTTATTATCTGCCTTGTCTTACCCAAAATTATGGCCCCTTTAACTTTAGTGCCCTCTTGCTAGCCTGTTTCTGAAGTTAGAATTTAGCCCTGTTAACCATCCAAGCTTTATTACCTCCTGATTGATAATTGAAATCCACCCACACCCCACCCCTATCGGTATAAAGCTAAGCTATTGCTGGAGGCACACTTGCAACTGGGGGTCTTTCTCCAAGTGGGGGGGATTTCAATAAGTGGAAGCACTTCTGACTCTGCACTTCAGCGAATGCACAAAGCGAAGGTACACAAGAAAATACTTTGAAAAACGCAGCAAAGACACCAGGTGACCTTGTTTAACCCTTTAGCACTTTCTCCTCATAACATGCATTCTCTACCACTCCTTCTGACAGCTCTGTCCTCTATACTAAAATTATCTCAACTCCACCCCACTTCTCCCCCCCCCCACAGCATATATATATCACCCTCACTTCTGTCCTCTCCTTATTACTGCACCCACCAACTCCTGCTAATTCTAAATCCACACACACTAAAAAATCTCCAAGACCCTGGGGCATGTCCCTTCATATAAATCTCACTCCCATATTGCCTCCCTCACCCTCCTGCTTCTCCTAAACTCTGGAGATATATCCCCAAACCCTGGACCTCCATCATTAAACTGTACCCATCACCCTGCACCCTCTGGCAGCAGCCGCAATCAACACAATTTAGTTCCCATTTCTATTCTTCCCAAGACCAGACTCCCTTTCTCTTGTGCCCTTTGGAACTCCTGCTCTGTCTGCAACAAACTCACCTCTCTACATGACATCTTTATCGCCAACTCATTTAACCTACTCGCCATCACCGAAACCTGGCTCCACGAATCAGACACTGCATCTTCTGCGGCCCTATCCCATGGTGGTCTTCTTTGGACTCACTCCCCCAGATCCAATGGACATAAGGGAGGAGGTGTTGGAATCCTTCTAGCCCCACATAGCACCTTCCAGGTACTTCAGCCACCTCTCTCTCTGTCACTCTCTCCTCTTTCGAAGCACACTGCATTCGTCTCTTCACTCCAATTTCTTTAAGAATAGCCGTGATCTACAGGCCCCCTGGACCAGTATCAACATTTCTTGATGACTTCTCTGCCTGGCTACCCTACTTTCTTTCTTCTGAAATCCCCACAATCATTCTCGGGGACTTCAACATCCCTATTAATACTAACACCTCTGCTCCTTCCAAACTTCTCAGCCTAACCTCCTCCTTTGACCTGAAACAGTGGATACATGATCCTACTCACTCCGAAGGCAATATCCTTGACCTCGTTTTCTCTCACCTTTGCACTCCATGCAACCTCTCTAACTATCCATTCCCTCTCTCTGATCACCACCTTATTAGTTTCACTCTCTCCCTCAAACCGCATTAAAGTTACCCGCAGAAACCTACATCATCTCAAGCCTTCTCTACTCTGCTATTGACTAACTCTACGACAAAATCTCACCCCTATCCTGCACCAACCTAGCCACTTCTGTCTACAACACTTCACTTCTGGCCTCTCTGGACTCACTGGCCCCCCTCACTACACACAGAATCAAGCCCCGACCCCTTCAACCTTGGCAAACAGATGTCACTAGAAGTCTGAAAAAACGTAGTCGTGCTCATGAGCGCCTGTGGCGCAAGACCAAGTCACAGATTTCAACCAATATAAATCTGCCCTCCAAAATTACAATTCTAGCCTCCTCTCTGCCAAGCAGAACTATTTTATCACTCTCATCAGCAACCTATCATCCCGTCCCCGTTAACTCTTCTCTACGTTCAACTCTCTACTTCGTCCTCCACCGCCTCCACCCGCCAACTCACTCACTGCCCAGGAGATTGCTAATTACTTCAAAAAGAAGATTGATACAATTCGCGCAGAGATTTCTACTGTTCTGATACCCTCCTCGCTTTACTTCCCTCTTTCAACCCCACCACTATAGACGACGTTGCTAAACTACTTGGTAATGTCCACCTTACCACCTGCCCTCTGGATCCTGTTCCCTCGCAAATGCTGCGTTCACCCTCTGACTCTATGCTACACTCTCTAACTCACATCTTCAATCTCTCCCTCTCTTCTGGCATCTTCCCCAACTCTCTAAAACATGCACTTGTCAAACCCATACTTAAAAAACCCTCACTAGACCCATCCAATCCAAACAACCTACGCCCCATCTCCTTGCTCCCCTTTTTATCCAAACTACTCGAACGTCTGGTCTACAACCAACTGAGTGACCACCTCGCTGATAATGGCCTTCTTGATCCCCTTCAGTCTGGATTTTGTTCTCAACACTCCACAGAAACTGCTCTCCTAAAACTAACAAACGATCTACTAACGGCCAAAACCAATCGACATTATTCTGTACTCCTCCTCCTGGACCTCTCTGCTGCCTTTGATACGGTTGACCACCCCCTCCTTCTCAAAAAACTCCACACCTTTGGTCTCTGTGACCGTACTCTACGATGGTTCTCTTCCTACTTATCCAACCGCACCTTTAGCGTTTCTTACAACTCTACTTCCTCCTCTCCTCTTCCTTTCTCTGTTGGGGTCCCCCAAGGTTCTGTCCTTGGACCACTCCTATTTTCAATCTTTACCTCCTCCCTGGGTCAACTGATAGCCTCCCACGGCTTCCAATACCACCTCTATGCTGACGACACCCAAATCTATCTCTCTACCCCTCAGCTCACTCCCTCTGTCTCTTCACGTATCACTAATTTACTATCAGATATATCAGTCTGGATGTCACACCACTTCCTCAAAATCAATCTATCCAAAACCGAACTTATAATTTTTCCTCCCCCATATGCCCCTTCCCCTGATCTCACTGTCAAAATTGATGGCACAACCATAAGCCCATCCCCTCACGCCAAGATTCTAGGTGTAGTCCTGGACTCTGAACTCTCCTTCAAGCAACACATCCAATCACTGTCCAAATCCTGCCGCCTCAACCTCCGCAACATCTCCAAAACATCTCCAAAATACTTTCTAACCAATGACACAACAAAGCTCTTAATTCACTCGCTGGTCATCTCTTGCCTTGACTACTGCAACTCCCTTCTCATTGGCTTACCTCTACATAGTCTAGCACCTCTTCAATCCATTATGAATGCCGCTGCCAGACTCATCCACCTTACCAATCGCTCGGTGTCTGCTACTCCTCTCTGTCAATCCCTCCACTGGCTTCCGCTCAGCCAAAGAATTAAATTCAAAATACTAACAATTACATACAAAGCCATCCACAACTCTGCCCCCAGCTACATCACTAGCTTAGTCTCTAAATACCAACCTACTCGTCCTCTTCATTCCTCTCAAGACCTCCTGCTCTCTAGCTTCCTCTTCACCTCCTCCCATACTTGCCTCCAGGACTTTTCCAAAGCCTCCCCAATCCTATGGAATGCCCTACTCCAATCTGTCCGCTCATCTCCTACTTTATTAGCTTTTAGACGATCCCTGAAAAGACTTCTCTTCAGAGAAGCCTACCCCACCCACACCTAACTGTATTTTCATTTTCTCCATCAGCTCATCCCCCCCACAGTTATTACCTTTTGTTTCAACTTGACCCTCCCTTCTAGATTGTAAGCTCTAACGAGCAGGGCCTTCTGATCCCTCCTGTATTGATTTGTATTGTAAGTGTACTGTCTGCCCTCATATTGTAAAGCGCTGCGCAAACTTTTGGCGCTATATAAATCCTGAATAATAATAATCAAAATCATGTGTGTCTCTGGTAACGCACATCACATTAATTTCATAGCACAACACATCATGTATAATGAGAGATTAGAAGGCACACATGCATATAGATATACACACACATACATATGCGCGCACACATATAGACACACATACATGCGTAGCATACTTCATGAGACACATGTAAATGTATGCATGGATAAAAAAAAAAAGGGAAGTTCCTTATATGAAATATAAATAAATTCAAATCATGTTGTACATGACCCAGAAAAAGAAGGAAAAGGAGGGGAGGGAAAAAGTACTGCAATTAAATAAGCGCAGATTTTCTTCAATCGCTCTGCTGCAGTGAGGGCACTGGAGATCTGTTCGATCACCCACAACTTCAGGATTTTTATGAACCATGGTGAAATGTTTTGGGACACTATGAGGGTCTGTACTACCCTCTATGAATCTTCTATGTTCACCAAAATGGGTTCTTAGTGCCCTAATGGTGCGGCTGACATAAAGTAGGCCGCAAGGGCAACTAAGAGCGTAGACCAGGGGTCATCAACCCCCGGTCCCAGGCCCACTACCGGGCCGTGGCCCTTCTGCAGGTGGGCCGCGGGTGCGGGCAGTCGCAAGACACATGCTGGGCTACCGGCATGAGAGCGCTGGGTGGATGGAAGAAGCGAGCGGGCGGGCAAATAGAGATGATATCATCTCTCTCCGCCCCCTCTGCATCACCGCTCTTCCGCCCTCAAAGCCAGTCTGTCGTAGGTGCAGCGGGGAGCAGAGAGATGCCATCATCTCATACTGCCTGCCCCGCATCGCTGCTCTCCCCTGGCTCCTCGGTGTGTGAAAACAGGATTTCTTGTTCAGCGGCGCAGATTGCCTGCCCCCCAGACAGCTAATCAGGGATGGCAGAAGGGTGGAGCCAGAGACTGAGAGCTGAAGAAGTCCTGGACCCTCCCTCTGCCTGATGAGACCAGTTGCAGCATGAGGAGAGAGACACCCTGAGGGGCGATCCCACAGAGATGTGACGTCATCAGTGACAGGTGAGCTGTGTGTGGGAGTACAGGTGAGGTGTGCTGGGACTTGTAGTTCACCCCCTCAGCTGTCTGCCTGACATACCACAAGGGGCGCTCCACTCACTCCCCCATCTGGTGACAGGCACCGTGGCAGGTGGCAATCCACATCTTGTGGCAGGCAGTATGGCAGGTGATGTGGCAAGTGACATTCCGCTTCTGGTGACAGGCAGCATGGCAAGTGACTAGGCACATCTAGCAGCAGGCGACAGTGGTAAGTGACACACTCAGGGCTCCCACTGATTCTACAGTATGGCGAGTTGAACTATTTAATTTATTACTGCAGTGTAATAATAGAAATAATGTGCTTTGATCACCCCGACACCATATCAAGCATGGTTCAATCACTAACACCAGCCATTGCCCGTGAAAAATCGTGCCCCCCCCCCCCCCCAGTCCTTGACACAATTTTCATCCACACAGCCGGTCCCCAGTGCCAAAAAGGTTGAGGACCACTGGCATAGACAACATAATCAGATGAGCAGTTATAAAACTCTTGTAACTGGTAAGTTTTTCATGGCAACTTGAGTTTTGCATGGCAATTATTTCTGGTACGGTGGGCTCTTCTACTCCCAGCAGGTTGGCGTGGCTATGGGAGCAAAATTTTCCCCGAGCCTCGCCAACCTTTTCATGGCAGAGTGGGAGGACAGGATGGGATTTAGTGGGAAACCCACGCAATTAAAATTTTACCGGAGGTTCATAGATGACCTCGTGTTTATCTGGGAAGGGACGGAGGCATCAGTTATGGAATTTCTGAAAAAACTGAATGACAACACTTGTAACATCAAGTTAGATCATGTTGTCAGCCAAACTTCAGTTAACTTTCTAGATTTAAAAATAGAAAGAAATGGAACTAGACTTGTGACGACAGTGTTCTTTAAAAATACAGATAGAAATGGTTATCTGTCAATCATGGACAGTGGACATCACCCTTCCCGGATTAGGAACATCCCGAAGGGACAATTTTTGAGAGTTACGCGCAATTGTACAGAGCTTCAGGAATATAGGGCACAATCACAGATTCTGAAGGATAGATTTCTACAAAAGGGTTATGAGGCCCATTTTTTGGTTAAGGTTATTTCTGAGGTAGAGGCGATTCCAAGCGACAAATGTCTAGAAGAGAGGGTAAGAGTACCTGATAATAACCAACATCAATGGGGGTTCATTTCAGGTTTTCATCAACAGTACAGGGACATTGAACAGATATTTGGAAAATATTGGCATATCCTCTGTAGAGATAAACATCTAGGAGGAGTGCTGCCAAGCACTCCAAAATGTATTTACAGACGCACATCAAACATAGGAGATAGAATAGTGAAAAAAATAATAGATCCACCTATGAGACAAACCATTTTGCATGATCTGAGAGGTTTCTACTCGTGTAGGAGATGTGTGTGCTGTAGAACAGTGAGTCAAATCATTAGGGGGGTTACAAGTATTACAAACAGAGAAGGGGAAAGATTTGAGATTAGGGAGTTCATGACGTGCAATATGTCTCATGTGGGTATCTGTTATGGTGCCCCTGTGGAATGTTTTATGTGGGAAGCACTAAGCGTTTACTAAGGGTGCGAATCTCGGAGCAAAAATCCGGAAGGGGTTCCAATATCAGTGTTTCCTTACATTTTAACTTTCAAAATGTTTTATTAATTTTGAAAGGAAGATAATCATGTTACAGCAACAAAACAACAATACGCGTTGAAACAGCAGTTAGTCACAGATTACAACATACATCCAAATACGTGACTTATGGTATTGACTAGTTCTGCAGGACTGAATATACTGAATACAGTGTTAGAAGATGAAGCCGTTCTCCAAAATAAACTAACAAACACTGGAATTAAGAAAAAGGAGTGAAGACACCAAATAAAAGTCAATTGGTGGATTATTTAGGGCCTAAATATGAACCAGTCCAGGAGCTCATTGACAGATTCGGGTGTATCCCTCACCTACACCCTATTACGAGTAGACAAGGGAGGTGAGTCAGAGGAACCCCCGCCACCCCAAAAAGGGCACTTGCTGTGGTAGGAGACCCCTTCCCCGCCCCCCCCCCAGTCCCTTATTACCGGCCCTTATCTGGACCTGAACGGAGCTGTTAGAGGCCCAACTGGATAGCCAACAAAGAGTAAATAGAACCACTAATCATAACTAAAACAGGCTCTTCGGCGAGGAATGAGCCATACTAGGGTCTTAACACCCAGTATCCCAAATGGACCTAAGGAGCCCGAAGCTCCGGCCAGAAAGTAAGAAAGAGGAAATAGTCAGATAGGAAAAGAATATCGATCATAGGCTAGAAAAGGAAAGTGTGAGAGGTAGGATCAGTCAACGCATGAGATAACGGTTACAGATCAGGGTAAGAGGTGTTAAAGCAGGGCTGGGGAGAAGGATGGAAAAGTAGTAGAAGCAAAAAGAGGAGGGTGAAGGAAGAAAGGAGGGTCAACCAGGGGAATTCACAGGGATCGAGATTATAGGCCCGGGAAAAGGGAAATATTTTGAGAGGTGGCCCAGGGTTCCCAAACCCTCTCAAAAGTACGTGACTTATCCTGAATGCGACTTACAATCTTCTCTTGTGTCATTATCCAAGATACTTTTCATTTCACTGCAGTGAATGGGACTGCGGTTTGTTTCCAGTGAGCTGCTATGGTGATTTTGGTGCCCAGTAGGATAAAAAAAAAGTAGTGCCTGTGAAAATCTGTCAGCGCTACTCAACCTCAAAGTAGAAAAGGCAATCTCAGGGGTTTGAGGCACCTGAACCGACACAAGCTTACGAATCAGGGCGAAAACCTTATTCCAAAGGCCCCTAATGTGTGGGCACGTCCACCACCTGTGGAATAAAGAACCTACGTGACCGCATCTACGGAAGCATAATGGGGACGCATCAGGATAGATCTTAGCAAGCAGAGCAGGAACCCTGTACCAACGGGTGATTATTTTGATGCTAGTTTCAATTAGAGACACGTTGAGGATCCCGGTAAAGGATCTTTGGAAACAGGAAAACCATAAATCTCGGTCCCATGATATATTCAGGTAGTTTTCCCAGGCAGTGGCATAGGGAGGTTTAGCTAAAGATGAGGCCAAGGCAGAATAGATTACTGATATCCCTCCCCTCTGACCTGTGATGTCAGCGCATCAAGTCTCATATGTTGTGGTTTCTGGGGGATCGGGCTTATTGGTCCATATAGAATGAAGAAAATGGGTAAGTTGGGAGAATCTGAATTTCTCGGAAGTGGGCATCTCGAGTTTTTTCAAACAGAAAGCAAGTGAGATGGGGCCCGAGGTGGTAAAAAAGTTGCCAATTCTGAACAATCCTTTATTGAGCCACCAACTAAATGCAAGGATATTCATACCTGGAGGGAAATCCAGGTTATGAAAAATGTGCGCTAGGGGGTGGAGGGCTGAGATCAATGAGGTATTTTTGTGTAACTGATCACACAGGGCCAGTGAGTGAGAAAGAGTGGGTGCCATAATAGGGGGTCTATTTTTAGGGGGGGACCAAATTAGAAAATCAATGGTGTGACGGGGAATAGCCTGTCTCTCCATAGATACCGAATCAGGTTTGGGACCCCGTGAGTAGACAATGGAAATCTGAGCCAACTGTGCTGCCTGATAATACCACCAAATGTTCGGTAAGGCTAAGCCCCCTTGAGTTTTTAGTCTATATAAAAGATGTTTTGAGCCTCTACAGCCTTTTGGGCCCCAGATAAATTTCAGGATTTTGGACTAAAGGGTTTGGATTTGTGATTTCCTAATCTGGATGGGGAGAGACCTAAAAGGGTAGAGGAGGCAGGGTAGAAAGGTAATTTTGATAGCAAAGACGTGGTCTAACCAGGAGAGGCCAAGACGCAACCAGATAACTAACTCCTTGGTCAGTTTCTTGAAAGCGGTTGGGTAGTTAGCAGTATAGAGGGCTTCTATGTTAGGTGGGAGATTAATGCCCAAGTATGGCAATGAGGTAGGACACCATGTGAATGGAAAGTGATTCTGTAAGGAGGTTAATAAGCTCGGGGGGACTGAAATATTTAATGCCAGGGATTTCGAAGCATTCACCTTTAGACCCGACACTTGTCCAAATTTGTCAAGGAGGGCAAAAATATTGGGCGTGGAAATCAAAGGGTAAGTGACAAAAAGTAGCAGGTCATCTGCGAATAGCGCACATCTGTGTTCCTGCTGTCTGCATCAGACTCCTCTGATGTCAGGGTGGGATCTGATCGCAATAGCCAGGGTCTCAATTGCTATAGCGAACAGAAGGGGTGAGAGGGGACAGCCCTGCCTGGTACCCTTTTCAATGTGGAAGGTCTCTGAGTAACAGCCTTGTAGTCAGACCTGTGCGCTGGGAGTGGAATATAGGGCTCTTAGGGTTCCCAAAAAGAGAGGGCCAAAGCCCCATCTCTCCAGGACTTTAAATAGAAAAGGCCAAGTGAGCATATCAAATGCCTTTTGTAGGTCGATAGATAATATAAATCCTTCTTGGGGGGGGGGACCGCCATCCCAATGGGATTTAAGGATGGAGATGATATCAATTGCTCTCATTATCTGATCTGGTCCTTGTCTCCCCGGGATAAAGCCCACCTGGTCCTTGTGTATATACCGATCAATAAATGTGGAGAGCCTATTGGATAAAACTTTAGTTAGGATCTTAAGATCATCATAGCACGGGATGTGCGTCGAGAGGGCGTAGCATTCGCCGAGGGGGAGGGGCCGCTCGCGCTAAGCACGCCGCTCCGACGAACATGAAGCAGGACATGGCGTGGAGCGGGGAGGTGAGAGATCCCAGCCCAGCCATGCCGGAGTCCACAGGGTGGTAGTTCGGAGCGGCGTTGCAGGATTCCACAGCCTCCGGACCAAAGCTCTTCCTGGCCCCTCACAACGCTTCGGCGGCTCTCTTTTTTACATCTACAGCTGATTCTCCCCCCCTGCAGAGGCATACGGAGGTGAGGTCTATGCCCAGAAGTATCAGGACGCAGCAGGAGGCACAGCAATGAAGAGGACGGTAACCTTTGTATTATCTGAATGATGTGGCTATTAGCATATATGGTTTAAGAGGAAGCATCAATGTGTCTATGGAAAGAGCATATGTTGAAGAAGGCTATCCTGTATACACATTTATAGCTGAAGTTTTTGATGCTGGATGTGCACTTATATGGCTGGGTGTCCCCGCTGAATAGATTAGAGCCTAGTGTCCAATAGAGAAGGTGTGCGGATATACCATAAAAGGACTATAGTTACACCATCCATCCCCATGTTGAACGCTGTTGGGCTCCTGTGAGTTGAGATCTCAGAAGGCACCCGCCTAAAATAGTGGCAGATTCGTGGGGGTAGCTGCATTTTTTTTTTTTTTTTTTTTATCCATGCAAACAATTAAAATAAGCTACTACAGGCTACCCAAAACCATCCATAACAACTGTACTCTAAAACACACGCTGGGAAAAGTCGCATAGCACTATAAATTATAGTGTCAGATACATATTGATAAGTCGCTGAGGGTTCAGCTTGATTCGGTCGATACTGTATTTGCCAAAAGAAGTGTTTTCATATGTGAACACCATAGATCGCAGAATCAGTGAATATATGTTAGAACATAGACATATTGGTTTGAGACAGAAAGTGCGTGTCTCCCCGCCTTCCCTCTTCCTATGGCATATGTGGAATCGGAGCAGACATGACAAGCGGATCTAATCTGACCAGGTAAACCGGAGAGGAAGATTGGCAGAGATGAAAAAACGGTAACGGGATGGTGGGGGCTAACATATATCTGCAGGCCCATGCACATGGCTGGAATTACTTGGAGGGAGAATTTTGAGGATACCACCACAGGATGTTGATAGACCGGAGGGATGGATATGCATTATAGCCGCAGCAGATAATTTGAATAATATAAGACGGACTACCGCAAATATACAAGACACTGTGCACAATTAATAGCGCGGTGGAATTTGTATGAGTTGCCCCCGTGTGTGGCTCCCAGCTCAGCGTATTTTTTATCTTTTTTTTTTCTCCTATAGACTCCGTGCTACATTTCCTGCTTTATCCCTTCTTATTAGCCCGCTTTCTCGTTTCGTCTCTTTATTTGTTTTTTTTTCCTTCTCCCTCTCTCCCCTGCGCGGTGAATGTATGAACAAAGACCTCCAGGCCAATCTTTACAGCCGACTCTGTAGCCCTCCTTGTTGTAGATACGGCACACTGGTGTGGCACCCTAATATGGCACCGTAATATGGCACACAGATGTGGTGTGGTGGTGAGGATACGCGACAACACACTGGTGTGACACGGTGGACACGGTGGTCCCCAGAGTTATTCAGGTTCCTGCTTAGGGGAGGAGGGGCATACCTAGAGGCGTAAAGAGTGCAGGTGAATCAGTTTGTCACACAAAGCAAGTTGTAGGAGGCAACGACTTTGCCGAGGTCACAGGACCAAAGGGAAAGAGTTATTGGGGCGTTTGGCTCCATAGGAGTCTGAAATAGACTGACGATGAGTAAATCAGCGAATAAAATGGCGAAAAGTGGAGCTTCAAGAAATTTAAAGGATAAGAGCCACGATACGACCATTCAACAATACATGACACAAGGAGCAAGCCCCAAAGAATCCGGAGCGGACAAAAGACAATCCGCCATGTCAGACCACAAAAAGGGATCTGGTAAACACAAGGGTGGAGGCATACAGCTAGACAGCGAAGATATAACATCACACAGTGAGTGGGAGAGTAGCAAAGTAGAAGAATCAAGGACAGAAGATCTCCCCCCCTCGAAAGGAGAAATGGCAGAGATGCTACTAAAACTAGAGAACGCAATTAAAACAGACATTAGGGGACTTCGAGAGGATTTGGGTGGACTATTGGAAAGAGTAGAAGCTGCAGAAAATCTCCTGGATCTCCAAGCCCTAGAGTTAAACAAAGTTTCAGATCAATTAAAAAGGCTACAACAAACACAAAGGAATATACTATATAAACTGGAAGATCAGGAGAACAGAAGCAGAAGGCAAAACCTGAAGTTCCGCTTGATACCGGAAACAAAAGGCGAAGATTTAAGATCAATATTAAATAGCATTTTATCCCCATGCTGGGGAAATGAGACCAGAGCACCTCTTAGGATTGACAGAATCCACAGAATCGGTAAAGCAAGACCAGGAGATATGGACAGACCAAGAGATATAATAGTGCGGTTTACATTTTTTGAAGATAGGGAGACAATCTGGAAAAAATTAAGGGGAAAAACTCCACTGGAATATGCAGGTAGGGAAATACAGATATTTCCGGATATTGCACCCGAGACGCTCCAAAGGAAAAAGCTCCTGAAACCACTTTTAGTGGAACTGCACACCCAGAATATTAAGTACCGATGGGGTTTTCCTGCTTGCTTGATAGGAATTAAGGATGGTATATCGGCAAAGTTAACTTTCCCGGAAGAGCTGGAAGATTTCTGTGAGAAAATGGGTGTACGTCGGCCAGCACTTCCGGATTGGCAAGACAAAATAATGGGGTCATCGTGAAGGAGGGGGGGGGAGGGGGTGTGGGGAAAGGAAGAGGAGTGAAGGGAAAGGAAAGAAGGAAGATATTGACAAAAACATGGAGGTGGAATTTAATACCTCCCGTCCTACGGGTAGAGGCGGGAGAGGCGCAGGCGGGATACCCCAACCCTCACAACATAGAGTATAGGAGATGGTAGGGGTACGCACGACCATCAACCTAACAAGGGCCAGAAATAGGCCAGGGGGGTTGGGAAGAGGAGGGCGGGGGAGGGGGAGGAGGGGGTGGGTGGTTGGGGGGGGGGGATGGGGGGTAAGGGTGGGAGGAGGTGGGAAAGTGTTAGGTGGGGGAGGGGAAGTAAAGTAGAAAGAGGGGTTAGGGAGGAAAGAGAGACAGTGTGGACCACCCTATTGAACAAGTTTAAAAGTGCTCGTGTTGGGCTGGGGAGCCCTAGGACAAACAGATGGGTAACAGTAAAAAAGAAGGTCTGAAATTTATGTCCTATAATGTTAAGGGCATGAATACCCCAACAAAACGGCATAAGATTTTAGCTGAGCTGAAAAGGTACGAGGCCGATGTTGTATCTCTCCAGGAGACTCATATTTCACTGGCATCAAACATAAGGTTATACTCCAGTAACTACCCGGTTTGGTATTATAGTGACACCATTTCGGCTAGAAGTAGAGGGGTAGCGATAGGGTTCTCTAAAAACACAAGATTTCAACTAAGCGAAAAATTATGCGATACAGAGGGAAGATATTTGTTTCTAAAGGGTACAATAGAAGAACAGAAATGCACTTTGGTGAATTTATACGCCCCAAATAGTAACCCAATCAGTTTCTTAAACAAGATATTAAATAAACTTATGAATTTTAAAGTAGGTTACGTAATTATGATGGGAGACTTTAACTTCGGCCTCAACCCGGTAGTAGACAGCTCATCGGAGGTAAAGAAGGGAAGAAGCTCGGCACATAAAAACATACTACAAAAATTATACAATAACCAATTAGTAGATATTTGGCGAGCGAAGAATCCTCTGGTGCGTGATTACACCTTTTACTCCACAGTCCATGGAACGTATTCTCGTATCGACTATATTTTTATAGACCATGGGCTGTTGGAATATGTGATGGACACTGGGATAGAAGTTATGACCCTCTCGGATCACGCACCGGTAAATTTACGTCTGAATATTTCTAGGATAGGGAGGAAAACCTCTACATGGCGGTTGAATGAAGAACTTCTGCTTGGGGAGGAGGATAGAATAAAAATAGCAAGTGAGATTGAACAATATTTCATATTCAACGACACAGAGGGAATTAAAAGTTGCACGCTATGGGACGCACATAAGGCCTACATAAGGGGAATACTGATATACATGGGGTCTAAAAAGAAAAAAATGAGAACTGAAAAAATCAACAATTTAATGAGAGAAATACACAAATTAGAACAAGAACATAAAAAAAGTAGATCACAAAAAGACCTGATATACAATAAGCTAGTAACAACTAGGATAGAGCTGAAGGATCTTTTGGACCAAGAAGCTAGGATGGTGTTTAAAGGGTCGGCCAAGGAACAGTATCTATGGGGGGACAAATCAAGCAAGTTCCTAGCAAGAATGTTAAAAAAGAGAAAAGGGAGAAATTTCATAGGGGCAATCAAGAACAAAAAGGGAAAAATGGTTTATTCCACTAAAGATATAGCAGAAACTTTTAGACTATATTTTGAGGGGATTTTCTCAGACTGTAATATAGGTGCAAAGAACGGAGGGAAAGAGAAGAAGATCAGGGAATTTTTAGGGAATACCAAATTAACTAATATTACCCGGATTGAAAGGGAGGTGCTCGAAAGACCAATCTCGGAGGAAGAAATAATTAAAGCACTATTAAAATCAGCTGCAGGGAAATCCCCGGGACCAGATGGTTTTACTACACTTTATTATAAAACATTTAGAGAGGCCCTTGTCCCCCAAATGTGTCGGTATATGAATGGTCTGGGAGAAGAGTTTGGAATGAGTAGGGAGGACCTAATGGCAACAATTACACTAATTCAGAAAGACGGTAAAGACCCCCTACTGTGCACTAGTTACAGGCCGATCTCGTTGTTAAACGCAGACACAAAACTTTATGCTAAAGTACTTGCGGAGCGAATGAAGGACTTAATGACAACTCTGGTACACCCAGATCAGACAGGTTTTATAGGTGGCCGGGAAGGGAAGGATAACGGAATAAAGACTCTTCTCCTGCTCCAGAAGATGAGATTAGGTGGAACCCCCAGTCTACTTATGTCGCTAGACGCTCAGAAAGCCTTTGACAGAGTAGACTGGGGGTTCATGTTTAAGACACTTGAGAAGATGGGAATAGGACCAAAGATGATACAGAGGATCAAGGTACTGTACGACCACCCAAAGACACGTATAAAAGTTAACGGATGCGAATCGGAGGCGTTCGAGATGGAAAGGGGTACTCGGCAGGGCTGCCCGCTTTCACCCCTTCTGTTCGTGCTCTCACTAGAACCACTTTTAGCAGCAATAAGAGGAGACCCCGGAATAGAGGGGGTGAAAGTCGGAAAAATTGAATACAAATATTCCGCTTTTGCGGATGATATATTACTGTATGTACACAACCCTAAGACATCTATGCCAGCATTACTAAACCTACTAGACCAATATGGGGAGGTGTCAAACTTCAAAATAAACAGATCAAAAACGGAGTTAATGAACATCAATACAAAAATGTGTGAGGTACAAAGTTTGCAACAGCAGTGGAAATTCCAGTGGAAGAGTGACCTTAAATATTTAGGGATAAAATTAGCAAAAACAGAGAGGAAAATGTATCGCTACAACTACATCCCGTTATTAGATGAGATACAGGCGGAATGCAAAAGGTGCAGTTATAGACCACTATCGTGGCTAGGGAGAATAAACTCACTTAAGATGATAATATTTCCTAAGATATTATATAGGTTTCAGATGCTCCCAATACCCTTGCCTAATGTTTACCTGTCAAAATTAAAAACCATCCTATTGAAATTTGTGTGGAAAAACAAAAAAGCCAGGGTGGCCTGGACGATACTCCGACAACCAAAGGATAGGGGTGGAGTGGCAATGCCAGACGTACAGCTTTATTATGAAGCAGTAGTTGTATCTAGAGTGAGTGAGTGGAGTATAAGGGATAACACAGAGAAAAGGTGGGTGAGATTGGAACACGAATTATGTAGAACACAATTGGACAAGCAAATTTGGAACCCCCCTAAGAAGAGAAGTATAGCTTTGGAAGGAAATAGCATTACACGGAACACGTTGAGGATTTGGGATAAGATATATAGGAAATTTAATGGGAAATATAACTCACCACTAATAGCACTAAAACAAAACAATTTCTTTTTACCAGGGTGTCAGGAGATAGGAGGAAATTGGGTAAAGCAAGAAGTAAAATTAAAAGATGTTTTGAAAGGGGAGGGGATTGCACCATATCATGAGTTGGCACAAAAAAAAGAGTTGATGACAATTGATGGGTGGAGGTACGCACAGCTCTCGAGCTTTATTAAAAGGCTCCCTCCGCGGATTAGATCTGCGGAAGACTTGACCCCTCTGGAACAGCTATGTACTTTGAAGGTCTCAAGGAAAATAGTTTCGAGATGGTATAAAACGCTGTTGGAGGGAGTAGAGCTGTGGGTGCCTCCGTACATCAAAAAATGGGAGAGGGAATTGGGTACACTACCGGATAGTATAATATTAAAGAGAATGTATAAATTAGTGCACAGTTCAGCGGTAGACGCAAGTACGGCAGAAATGAACTTTAAATGTGTGACGAGATGGTACTTCACCCCAGAGAGGAAAAGTAAATTTCAGCAGGATGACGCCAGGGAATGTTGGCGGGGTTGTAGTGAACTTGGTACGATGACGCACCTATGGTGGAGTTGTCCAAAAATAAAATCGTACTGGAACCAAATTCTAGGATGCATTAAAGAAATTACAAATATAGAGGTGGAAGTTGACCCTTGGGTAGTGTTATTCCACGGGACAAGAACTGGACTAAGACAATATAAGGAATCAATGATACCCCATCTATTGAATGCAGGTAAAAAATTAATACCAAAAAAATGGCAAGAGAAGGAGGCCCCTGAAATGTGGGAATGGGTGGATTCGGTTGAAAAGACCTACAAGATGGAGTGTTCGAGAGGCAGCCTAGAAGAGCAGAGTAGTACACCATTATTAGAGAAATGGAAGCGCTGGGTAGACTTTAGGAAGCAATGGCTCACATCAGAGGGGCTGAAGAAGCCCTAAGTAAGGTCTAGACAGGCTACAACAAGGTGTTAATCAGTGAAAATAAAATAAAAAGGGAAAATAGGATAGGGTGGTCCACAGATAGGAAGGATGGGGGGGGGGGGGGACTCAAGGTTAGAAGGGGGATAATATGATAGTATGATACCGAGAGGGATGAAATGGCTGTTAAGTAGAGTTGTAGCTTGGAACGAATACTCTCAAAAAAAAAAAAAAAAAAAAAAAAAAAAATCTACTTTTTATGTTTTTTTTTTCCCACGATGATGTGATGGCTTGGTAGGGACGCTGAGCTACAAGCTGAGGTGGTCCCATGGTTATTAAATTGATTTCACTGAGTGGAAAAAAAAAAAAAAAAAAAAAAAAGGATCTTAAGATCATTATTAATGAGCGATATCATGCAATAGTTATGCAGCAACGACCCATCTTTCCCAGGTTTAGGGATGACAGAAACATAGGCTAAGTTCAGGACTTTATCCAGGGGAGAACCAGATCGGGCAGAGTTAAAGAAGTCGACTATGTGTGGGGCAAGAACCGAGGCAAATTTCTTGTAGTAGCCTACAGCAAAGCCATCGGGGCCCGGGGCCGAGTTAGGCTTGAGCCTTTTGATAACCTCCAGTACCTCAGGGACCGAAATCGGTTCCTCCAGCAGCAGGAAGTCTGTGGGTGTGTCACTTCATGTTTATATAGGGAGGAATAAAATTTGTGGAAGGTTGACATAATGCAGTGGGGGTTTTGTGTCAGGTTACCTGAAGAATCTCTTATTTTAGGGAATGCGGAGGAACGGTGCCTCGGGGAAAGTTTGGCTGCTAGTTTTGCTCCTATCTTATCTCTCTGATAATAAAACCGTGTGCCCGACCATTGCAACTGCTTTTCAGCCTCAGTAGTGAGAGCCAAGTTAAGGGCAGTTCTAGCTGAGTGAAGGGCTTCCAAAGATTCCCCAGTTGGTTTGCTTTTGTGAGCCTTGCTTAGTGATCGGAATTCGCATGAGAGTTTGTCTATGTTCGCCTTCCGTGCCTTCTTAAGTTGAGAGGAAATTTGAATGATCCTCCCCCTAATAACCGCTTTATGCGAGGCCCATAACACTTCTGGGGAAGTCGAGGTACTTTTATTCAAGGAGAAGTATTCTTGGATGTCAGTTGTGAGAGTTGCACATTGAATAGGGTCACTAAGGAGGCCCTCATTGAGGCGCCACGTAAATCGCATGCACGGATTATGTGCTCGTTGAAAGTAGAGAACCATGGAATGATCTGAGATTGGGGTGTCTCTAATTTCTGACCATAAGGCTAAAGGAATGGAGTTTGACTGGATAAAAATGTGGTCAATTCTAGCGTGTACTTGGTGGGGAACAGAGTAGTGTGTGAAGTCCCTACGTTTGGGATTCATTTCCCTCCAGATGTCCACCAAGCCCACAGAGTGCAGAGTAGATGCAATTTTAGTACTCTGTTTAGGGGGTTTCCTGTTGCGGTGGGTACCCTTTCCCACTTTATCAAGGGAATGATCAAAGGGGAGATTCGTGTCTCCCCCCATTATGACCTTGCCCTCAAGTAGAGGACTCAGCGTGGACATCATAGAGTGAAAGAAAGATGCTTGGCCCTTATTCGGGGCGTAGTATGACACAAAAGAATAAGTTATTCCTTCCAGGGATCCTTTTACCAAAAGGTACCTGCCTTCCTTATCCCAGACAACATCTGACGGTGAAAATCTCAGGTTCTTGGAGAGACAGATTGCTACCCCCTTCATTTTGTTTTTGGCATTAGAGAGGAAGAACTGGGGGAAGTGCCCATGTAGAAAGGAGGGGATGTATGAGGACGGGAAGTGGGTCTCTTGCAGGAAGACAACCTCTATTTTTTGGTAATGGTAAAATTGAAAAAGTTTTCTCCTTTTGACTGGAGAGTTGATTCCCTCAACATTATGCGTAGCCACACAGAGGGCAGTGGGGGGCTTGGGGTCATACATCACGAATCAGAGACAAGAACAAACGCTTCAATGAGGGATATCTTACCTTTGCTACTCGATAGTGGGCCCAGATCCGGGCAGGAGGTGACACAGGATGGTGGAATACAGAAGGCTTGGGAGAAGACCCCTGGATGACCCAGAGAAGAAAGAAGGGACAGAGTTTCCTTACATTTTATGGAACATCACCAACAAGGCCCAAGTATACTCCAATTTTGTGGAATTCATCATGTTCACCCCTCTTGGAGAGGGTCCAACCAGGTTGGGGACTTGTCACAGAGGGAAACCCGGTGGATATTTTTGATGAAGTGCCTCTCTCCAAGGGGAATGAACATTGAGGTAGATCTAAATTGCTTTATAAGCAATTTTTGATCTAGATTTATTTTAGTCTAAATAGGTGTAGATCCTTGAATTGGAATATAGTTTTTGAGTATTGAAAATTATTGTATAAGTTTTTTTGCACACTTGATGTTGGCACATATGTTTTGAGATTAGGGATACATTTCTGGTCTATAATTGCACATATTTTTGGAGTTTTATTCATATTAATTTTATTCACATATTTTTACTTATATTTATTCTTATTTACATTTTTATTTATTATTTTATTTATTTATTTTTTATGATTCTTCAATTTTTTTATTAATTCTTTTCATTTTTTTTCACTTTCATTTTTATTTTTATATTTTTATTTTTATTTATTTCTTTATTTATCACTACACACATTTCATATTTTGTCATATTAAATATATATTCTTCTTCATAGATTTAAATATATATAATTTTTTTTACATATGGATATATTATATAGTCATTAGGGGGAGTGGTCAGATGTAAGACTCACTAGTTCATATTATGATAATGATTTGACTAGGATGGGTTAAAATAAGGTTCCTGATCATCCAATGATTTATAGAACTGGTGAATGATTTGTGGCTCTAATCTGCTTGTTCATATATTTTTGTAAGGAAAGAGAGTTTTTTTAAGAAATTACCGCTTTTATTTATGTTATTTTAAAATTTGCATATCCTTTGATGCAGTATTATGATGATCTGTGAGTGTAAGAAGCTACAATGATATATTGTACTCCTATGACAACCGACGGAGATCGGCAGGTTTATGGGTTGCTTCTCCTGCTCACAGAGTTTAAAATTAAAATTATCTGACAGCGGGGTTTGCAGTAATATAATAAAGGGGTGGTGCTGCCTCTGTTGCTCATTGTATGCTGCTTGAATATAAGATATAATTGTTTTATTGTTAGAAGAACTGTGAATAGTAATCAGTGTAAGCTAAGGCATTGATGTGATAGCAGACACAGTTAGTGCGCAAGCGCACAGGCATTTCTCACTAAGCGATCTGGCTGTGGTGGGGATAAAAAGTCTGACGCCCTGCCTAGTAGCCAACCCCATGATCAAGTCAAGTGAATGACGAAAAATGTCGGGCGTGGCTACTAGGTAACTGAAAGTGAGAAGAACCATCGGACGGCTCATGTCTATCTTCACCAAGGTGCTGGCGAGGCCAAGGAGTGGTGAGAGATTTAAAGAGTGTGTCTCGCATACCCTGGGTCCGCTAAAAATCACCAATGCTTTGGCAATCAGCTGTGTTAAAGTGTGCTGTGGCTTGACTTATTTGGCATGGTTACAAGTTTTTAAATGTGAGTGTAACTTAAGAGGATCTTCTTATGTATGATTAAAAGTTTTTTTACGGTATCATGCTATGGGAGCATTTCCTTTTTCTATTTCATGAGAGCACTGTCTATGAAAGTGTCAATTGGGTCAGCTTTTCTCCCACTGAAGTGAAGGATTGAATGCCTGTCATCCACATCCCTGCAAAAAGGGTTTGGAAAGCGCATTTCTGCCAAACACGTTGAGTGTGAGGCTGATTTAGTCGGTGAGTTAATTCACATAAGGGGGAGAGGAATCACATTTCACAGCGGTGTGGTGAAAGGCGGTTTGAGAGAGAAAAAAACACTGATCAATATTGCTTGTTAAAGTGAAATATATGTTTTGGAGACTCACGGACTTTTGCAACATTGTATGAACACTGCATATGCTCTGCAATACTCCCTGAGGAGTGTTTAAATGTATAGTGTGAACCATCACTTATTCACTGGGTTATTTATTTTTGTTTAATGTTTATTTACGATTAATAATTTTTTATTTATGTATACAATTTTTTTCTTGAGCTATATCTGATGCACTTTGTAGCTTATAACAGATGCTAATAGATGGTCTCAAACATCTTATTTACAGACAACCTCTTGATGGGGTCTAGAATCGTGAGATGTGCAGGGCTCCCCTAGTGGTCATGTCCATTACTGTTACAGAGCAGTCAAAAGAAACAGACGTTGTTAGACTGCTCACTGATCACCTCCCACTCTCCCCCAAAGGGAAAGTACTAACACATACACACCTTAGTTAAATCCCAAACTGACCCACCACCGACTGGTGGCTGGTGGGTGCTCTCCTTCTTATACCTTAACTAATTACATCTTCCCCCTTCCTCTCCCCCCTTACCTCACCCCCCCCCCCCACCTCCCTACTCCCCCCCCCCTTTTTTTTTTACCCCCACACATGTACGCAATCTCCTTTTTAGTCCCAAAGCATTCCACCCTAACACACTCTGCGTCCCCAACATCTCTTGTGAAAACCATTCACAGACACAGCTTCTCCAAAACCCACCCACCCTAGGCCAACGGCCAATATGGCATATGCATTCTTAGGGAAAACATCAACTCTTATCTCGCATAATGTAAACGTCTGAATATACCTGAAAAAAGGTCCAAATTATTGAGAGAACTTAAAAAAGTGCGCCCATTAGTTGTATTTCTACAAGAAACCCACTTTAAAGACAAGAGTATTCCTAAACTCACTGACAATGTATTCACAAAAGTTTACGATTCTACCAACCCCCTTGCCAAAATGAAAGGAGTGTCCATCCTGCTGAACAAAGACGCACCTTTTGAACTGAAGCACAAACTTATTGACCCCGAGGGAAGATATTTGTTTCTGAAGGGCACCTGGGAGGGATCCCCCATAACACTTGCTAATGTATACTTCCCGAATACCTCCCATGTGCCATTCTGTGGCAAAATAATTGAAGAACTTAAATGGTTCGCAGAGGGGTGTGTCCTGTTGGGTGGAGACTTTAACATCCCTCTTTCCCCCTTCAGGGATACTTCTTCTGGACACACCCATGTCACTTACAGGCTTCTTAAACGAATGAAATCGCTACTACAGTCTCTGACTCTGGTTGATGCATGGAGATCCGTACATCCATCAGAGAAGGACTTTACTTTTTTTTCCGCACCTCACAAACGTTACTCAAGAATTTACATGATCTTTGTCACACAAAGGGACTTAGGCAACTTACTCGCAGCCGAGATAGGAATTATTGCCCTCTCTGACCACACAACTACGGCTATCTCAATAGAACTGGGTACACACCGCAAACCTGCATTTAATTGGAGGCTCAACCCCACACTCCTTACTGACCAAATAGTGAAAGATGACATCCACAACACGATCAATACATACTTTCGCAACAACGCTGACACAGATACGAATCCGCTAAACAATTGGGAAGCCCACAAGTCAGGGGTGAGGGGTGAACTTATAAAATGGGGCGCCAGGAAGAAAAGGGAAAGAGAAGGAGAAATTACAAAACTATCCCAACAAATTGCTAACTTGGAATTACAACATAAACACTCTCACTCTCTTCAGGTAGAAGAGCAACTGACTGAATGCAGAACGGCATTACGCCTTCTACTAGATCTCAAAATCAAAAGATCCCCTTTTTTTTTTATATATATATATCTTTTTTATGAACAAGGGGACAAGAGTGGGAAACAATTAGCTAGGGCCCTGAAGGAAGCAACACTATCAAGTCATATCCACGCCATAAAGGATAAAGTGGGGACTCTGAAGTACAAATCTAAAGAAATGGCAGACCTGTTTCACAATTATTATGCAAAAATTGTACGATCTGCCGGCCCAACGCAAACCACTCCACATAACACAGACAAAACAAGAGGCAATGAAAGACTTTTTGGGAAACAGTAAATTACCATCCCTGTCAAGCGATGATACACACAAGCTAGATGACCCTATCGCTTTATCAGAAATCTCAGACGCAATATCAGATTTAAAAACAGGAAAGAGCCCTGGCCCTGATGGGTTTTACATCACAATACTATAAGACTTACACAATCTCTCTCTTGAAACCCCTTAAATCTGCTTTTAACTTCCTAGCAAAAAACAGAAACAACTCCAACTCATTCCTAATGGCACACATAGCTGTTATCCCCAAACCTAACAAGGACCACTCCAAATGCGCAAACTTCAGACCCATCTCACTTCTAAATGTGGATCTCAAGATCCTGGCCAAAATACTTGCCAACAGATTGAAACCCCTCCTAGCAAAGATTATAGGCCCTGAACAAGTGGGATTCATGCCCGGTAGGGAAGCTCGTGACAATACTACTAAGGCACTGAATCTAATTCACTTTGCACAAAACTCTAACACAGCCGGAACATTGCTTTCTACCGACGCAGAGAAGGCTTTCGATAGAGTCTCCTGGGACTACATGATGGACACCTGTGCCCATATTGGACTATGGGAAAACATGCTGTCATGGATCTCAGCCCTCTACCGAAACCCCCAGGCCCAAATTAAAGTAAATAACACACTTTCTGACCCCATCTCGATCCACAATGGAACACGCCAAGGATGCCCTCTATCTCCACTCCTCTTCATCATCACCTTAGAACCCCTAATAAGAACAATCAACTTACACAGAGATATTCAGGGCTTTACAGTAAACGATAGAGAATACAAAATAGCCGCCTATGCGGATGACCTCTTACTCTTCATCACCAACCCACATATATCCCTACCAAACCTTCAAAAAGTGTTTCAAACCTTTGGGTTCATCTCCAATTTTAAAGTGAATCAATTGAAATCTGAAGCACTCAACCTTACCCTCCCTCCTGACCAACTTAAGAGATTGAAAGACAACTACCCTTACAGCGGGGATCGAAAGTTTGGGCACCCCAGGTAAAAATGTGTATTAATGTGCATAAGGAAGCCAAGGAAAGATGGAAAAATCTCTAAATGGCATCAAATTACAGATTAGACCTTCTTATAATATGTCAAAAAAAAGTTTGATTTTATTTCCATCATTTACACTTTCAAAATGACAGAAAACAAAAAAATGGCGTCTAATCTAACTTTTTTTTTACATATTATAAGAATGTCTAATCTGTAATTTGATGCCATTTGGAGATTTTTCCATCTTTCCTTGGCTTCGTTATGCACATTAATACACATTTTTACCTGGGGTGCCCAAACTTTCGATCCCCACTGTATAAATGGGAACAGACCACACTCAAATATTTAGGTATAAACTTAACTAGCAACCTCAGGGCTTTATAAAACTCCAACCACAAACCCCTATTATCCGCAATAACAAAAGACCTCCTAAGGTGGCAACCAAAAAAATTCTCATGGTTTGGTAGAGCGTCCATTTTGAAGATGACGATACTACCCAGACTACTGTATCTATTTAATGCTTTACCCATAAAAATTCCTGAAACCTTTTTCAGAACTCTCCTTAAAGCACAGAGGGGCTTCCTCTGGGCAGATAGAAAACCCAGAATCAATTTTACTCTACTAACGGGGGGTATGGGCCTTCCTGATTTTAAGAAATACTTCCAGGCTGCACATATCACCAGACTCATAGACTGGCACTGCCGTTAGAATCCATATGCTTAAAAAGATCACCTGTAGCTCACACCACATCCCTCGCATACTCATGGCTAATTTGTACGCCACATGCGGATAACAATAAACACAAAAGGAAGTGGGAAAATTATCTTAAAATGAAAATTTCTGAAAAGCAATGGGAAAAGGCATGTATTTTGACACACAAATGCTCGCTAAGCTCCAAATACCAAGAGATTTCCTATAAGGTCCTCACTCGATGGTATCTGACACCGCAAAAGGTCGGGGGATGGTCTCACCCCACCTCAGATAAATGCTGGAGATGTAAAATTTGCATAGGCTCATTTATACATATTTGGTGGGAATGTCCTCTCATCAGCACATACTGGGATGAAATTAAGACCTGGATAAAACATATAACGGAAACAAATCTAGAACTAAATGCAGCTGCCTGCCTGATTAATTTAGTCCCAACTACCTTAAGGCGTTACAAAAAATCACTCTCTCGACACCTACTCATTGCTGCTAAAACGCTTATACCCATCCATTGGAAAACCCCCACAGTCCCAGCAGTTAAGGACTGGTTAAACAGAGTGCAATACATTTTTAAAATGGAGGAATTAGTGGCTATGAAAAAAGAGAACAGCACGTCCTTTAACAAAACTTGGCAACCTTGGCTGGCTTTTACCCTCTCTTCAGATTAACGATTACTTATGGGCTGAACTACGCTACTCTACAGAGAAAAAGGAAAT
Source organism: Lithobates pipiens (assembly GCF_037356315.1). Classification (NCBI taxonomy): domain Eukaryota; kingdom Metazoa; phylum Chordata; class Amphibia; order Anura; family Ranidae; genus Lithobates; species Lithobates pipiens. Next base: position 212,256,247 of record NW_027507784.1, read on the forward strand.
AGAAAGGAAAAAATAAAAGGACTGTGTTATACGTGTATCCATTAGATACACACTTAACCTAAGAAAACAAACCCTAGTGCGATGGTATCCCCTCCCTGGCTACCAACCCCCTTTATCCTGTACCCTCTTTCACCCTTCCCCAAATACATAGCTTACCTTGTGATATCACTAGTTTCTATTCTTCTCTATGTGTTTTTGCCTTCATTCTTTGTTCTAATTGAGATATTAGGTTACAACACAAATGCTACCTATTTGTATCAATGTTTGTATACATTCCATTGTTGGTAACATTTCTAATTCTATGCTAATTGTAAACCTGAACATATTCTCAATAACACCTTTTTTGACTGTGAAAATTTTTTTTTACATACTGTATTAGATACTGTGTACACCAAAGAAAAGTAGTAGAAATTGTACTACGGCTGCACTGTATTTATTACTGTGTACACCACCAGAAGTGTAGTAGAAACTGTACACACAGTATTAGATATTGTGTTCACCGCTTGCATTGTATTAGAAACTGTACTATGGCTGAACTGCATTGTGTACTATGTACACCACCAGAAGTGTAGTAGAAACTGTACACACTGTATTAGATGCTGTGTACACCACCAGAAAAGTACTTGAAACTGTACTATGGCTGCACTATATTGTGTACTGTGTACACCACAAGTGTATTAGCAACAGTACACACTGTATTAGATACTGTGTACAATGCCTGCTCTGTATTAGAAACTCTACTTCAGCTCCACTGTGTACACCACCAGAGGTGTAATATAAACTGTACACACTGTATTAGATACTGTGTACACCACCAGAAAAGTAATCAGAACTGTACTACGGCTGCACTGTATTGTATACTGTGTACACCACCAGAAGTGTAGTGGAAACTGTACACACTGTATTAGATACTGTGTAAACCCAGAGAAAAGTAGTAGAAACTTCACTACGGCTGCACTGTATTGTGTACTGTGTACACCATCAGAAGTGTAGTAGAAACTATGCACACTGTATTAGATACTATGTACAATGCCTGCTCTTTATTAGAAACTCTACTACAGCTCCACCATATTGTGTACTGTGTACACCACCAGAAGTGTAGTATAAACTGTACACACTGTATTAGATACTGTGTACACCACCAGAAAAGTAGTAGAAACTCATTGGAGGGAGGAGGCTGGATGTTGGTGGCTCAGGCACAGGGCCGCTGATAAGCCAGTACAACTGGCCCTGTTATACCGGACCCGGCCACCAGGGGGCCCGAGCAATCTGAACAGATTGCAGAAGAAAAAAAAAAAAGTATTTTGCCGCGTACACACGATCAAACAATCGGGTGGAAAAGTCTGGCAAACTCAAGTCCGCCGGACAATCCCCCCGTGTGTAGCCTCCGGCGGACTGTTTTGACCCGAAAGTACGGCGGACTTAGAAAGTAGTTTTGCACTGCAATCTTCACGCCAGACTTGCATTTCGGCGGACAATCCGGCCGTGCGTATGCCAGTCCGCCGTACTTTTGAAATTAACGGACTTTTCCGGCCCGGAGAAAAGTCCGCTCATTTTGAGCGCGTCTCCAGGTAGGCGGGGCCCGCGAAGGAGACGTCGCTGGCCCCGACACCTGGTATGGACTTAAAGGGGAACCTCAACGCCGAAAAAAACCGGTGTGGGGGTCCCCCCCAGGTCCACATTAGACCCTTGTCCGAGCACACTACCCAGCCGGCCAGGAAAGGGGGGGATGAGCGAGCGCCCCCCCTCCTGAGCCGTACCAGGCCGCGTACCCTCAACATGGGGGGTGCCTTGGGGAAGGGGGGCCGCGTGGCCCCCCACTCCAAAGCACCTTGTCCCCATGTTGATGAGGACAAGGGCCTCTTCCCGACAGCCCTGGCCATTGGTTGTCGCGGTCTGCGGGCGGGGGCTTATCGGAATCCGGGAGCCCCCTTTAATAATAGAACAGAAGGCAGCGACGACAGTGGCGACTGCGGCGACAGAAGACCGGGCCACCGCCTGTAAAAGAGCTAGAAGAAGGTGCGGTGGCCCGGCAAGAAGTACCGAAGAGGGGGACAAGACCCCCGAAGTCGGAAGAAGAGGGCGGCGGCGAGGAAGAAACCCGGGCTCCTCCGCTAGTAAAAGAGCTAGAAGAAGATAGCGGAGGAGTCCGGCGAGAAGACCCCCGAAGACGGAAGACCCCCGGAGCTGTGCAATAAACTATTTTAACCTTTGTGTGGTGTGTTTTTTTTTACTTTTTTTTTTAAAGGTGAATGGGTAGGGGTACATTGTACCCCATACTCATTCACATAGGGTGGGGGGCCGGTATCCGAGGGCCCCCTTATTAAAGGGGGCTTCCGGATTCCGATAAGCCCCCCGCCCGCAGACCCCGACAACCCTGGCCGTTGGTTGTCGGGGTCTGCCTTTGTCCTCATCAACATGGGGACAAGGTGCTTTGGGGTGGGGGGGCGCGCGGCCCCCCTTCCCATTGGCACCCCCCATGTTGAGGGCGCGGGGCCTGGTACGGCTCAGGAGGGGGGGTGCCCGCTCGTCCCCCCCTTTCCTGGCCGGCCGGGTAGCGTGCTCGGACAAGGGTCTGATGTGGACCTGGGGGGGACCCCCACGCCGATTTTTTTAGGTGTTGGGGTTCCCCTTTAAGTCCATACCAGGTGGCGGGGCCAGCGACGTCTCCTTCGCGGGCCCTGCCTACCTGGAGATGTGCTCAAAATGAGCGGACTTTCCTCCGCGTGTGTGGGCAAGTCCGTTCATTTCAAAAGTACGGCAGATAGTACGGCGGACTTAGTACGCCGTATTAGTCCGCTGAAAAAGTGCCATGTGTGGGCAAGTAGCCCGTTCGGAAAGTCCGGCGGATAGTCCGGCGGGAAGTCCGCTGGATAGTCGGCTACGTGTGTACGCGGCATTTCTCCAACTCCCCGTCAGCTCCTCCCTCAGCAGCTGTTCAACTGCTCTCAATGAGCAGTCACTGGGGCTAAACATCTCAGAGGTAGAAAGGTGGAGCCTAACTGTGAGATCTTGTAGTTTGAGTGGGCGGGAGGGGGTGTGGCCGGCTTTGAGGATGATCGTTCCTGGCTTCTTCTGGTTTGCACACATGAGCTGCATAATGGTGGCAGTGGATCTGGATTCTCAGGGGACTGCAGGTTAGCCCAGTCACATTAACTGTAAAGTGTAATGTCTGCTTTTCATGTAGCACAGCTATCCTGACTGTGAGAAATTGAGTTTTATACTGCACTGCCATATTTCTCACAGAAGTGCTGCATGAAAAAGGAGATTCCATCAATGTCAGCAAACCCCACTTTTTTTCTATTTAAATCACTGGATCACACCTGACCAGTGTAGTTCAGAGGTACCCAACTTGCCTCTTACTGCTATACCACTTGTACTCCACCATCCCCATTTCTTACCCTTCTAAAATGATGAGACCACACCTTCATTTTGGAGTATAAATGGCCATAGCAGCCTATTTATTATTCACACCATATAAATAACTCCAATATCAAATATATACCAAAATATCACCTCCGTAACAACTTGTTCAACTCCAGTCTGTTGGTCTTTGACGGCACCCCGGAACTCCAACACATATTCCACCAATACACTGCGGGACCTTTTTCCACACGATAGGCCTCCAGCGGATAATCAGCTCGGAGACAACCCCCTTCCCGCAGTGCAACCATTACAGTATTCCAGCTAACCTTTCGCTGGAATACACCGGAGGGGCACATAGTACCGATGAGCCCCCCACCCCTTTCCATCACATATGTTTACTGCCACCGTCAAAGACCAACAAAACACCGCCAGTCCACAGCTGCCATGACGACCATCTGCCATGCTCCTGAAAGAAAGAAAACACATAAACCAACAAACACAGACAACATATAGGGAGGGTGGGTGGGAAAAACTGCCTCCTCATTTCTTTCTCCACAACTTTCTGTTTCCCAGCCCAGCCCCGCCTCCTCCTTATATATTACCACTCCCCCTTGGACTTTTCATACTGTCCCCTCCCCTCTAATCTCTTCATATTAACCCATGCATTGTCTCCCCTAAACACATGGTCATGCCCGGCCCTGCACTACTTTTTCTTTTCTGTCTTTTCCGTTCCGGGCCTCACTATGCCTGGAGCTGAATCACACAGGAACACACTGTGCATTCCTGTGCAATTCACATGCAGGTCTGTGCAGTGTAATTTCAAGCTCATTCATTTTGAATGGGCTAAAATTGCAATGCACCAAAAGTAGTGCAAAAAGTAGTGTAGTGTATGTACTACTTTTTAAAATGCAATGCAACCAGATCACATGATCCAGGGCTGGCAGGGGCAGGGCAAACACACTACGTTTGGAAACCTGCGTTTGAGGTTTCATTGACTTTTTATTGACATCTGGTGCAGATCACAAAAGCAGTGCATTTTGCATGCAGGTTGAATTTTACAGGAATCCACAGCACATTTATTCGCAATTCAGATGCAGCCATGGTATGAACCGCTCCCTTAGACATATTACTTCTCATTAAAAGTTTAGAATTTTTTATTTTTTTTTAAAAGGGTGACATGGCATGTTCTTCTTTTTCATGTAGAACTGTTTGACTGTGACAAATTGGACAGTGCAGTTATGAACGCAGCACAGTATCATCTGCATCCTACACACAGTCATCTTACACTAACCACACCTAATAATTAAGCGTAATTTAAACCATGTCCATTTTCCAGCTCCGCGTAGCGCATATTTTTAAAATAGCCACGCCCACAATTTAGCCTTTATGTATACCCTAGCCTCTATGTATAGGGGCGGGGCCAGGGGTGGGGCTGAAGGAGGGACCAGGGGTGAGGCTGAAGGGGGCCCCGTCAGGTAGGCTGTACGGGGCCCCATGATTTCTATCAGCGGCCCTGCTCAGGCATACTTCACAAAGCTTGGAATGTGTAGCTGGTATTATTCATATCTCCCATGCACATCTCTCCTCTCTCTCCTGCACACAGCACAGCTGTACGTTGGGATAGGAGAGTGGGTGGGGGATCAGGCAGGCACAGGGGGAACAAGGACAGGAGGAGGAGCTGTATGCATCGCTCACCTCCTGTCAGTTGCTGGGGGGGGGGTGAACTCATTGAGCTGTGTGTGAGACGAGTGTCATACACTTCCCTCAGCTGCAGCCACCGGCCCCCAATGTACAGACTGATTCTCCTGTCCTACAGACAAGAGAAAGCAGTCTGTTCTCTTGAACTGTCGGTGACCAGACTTCCCCAGGGACAAAAACGGGGACATCTCCCCCCGGGGACTGTATGCTCAGTCCGGGGACTGTCCCTGGAAACTGGGGCTGTCTGGTCACCCTATATTAGAAATTGTACTAGTGCTGCACTGTATTGTGTACTATTAACACCACCAGAAGTGTAGCAGAAACTGTACACATTGTATTAGATGCTGTGTACACCACCAGAAAAGTACTAGAAACTGCACTATGGCTGTACTGTATTGTGTGCTGTGTACACCACTATAAGTGTAGTAGCAACTGTACACACTGTATTAGATACTGTGTACACCACCAGAACGTAGTAGAAACCACGTCTGCACTAGATTTTGTACTGTGTACATCATCAGAAGTGTAGTAGAAACTGTATAAACTGTATTAGATAATGTGTACAACGCCTGCACTCTATTAGCAATTGCACTACGCTGCACTGTATTGTTTACTGTGTACACAACCAGAAGTGTAGTAGAAACTGTACACACTGTATTAAATACTGTGTACACCATCAGAAAAGTAGTAGAAACTGCACTACGGCTGCACTTTATTGTGTACTGTGTACACTACCAGAAGTGCAGTAGAAACTTTACACACAGTATTAGATACTGTGAACACCATTAGAAAAGTAATCAAAACTGTACTACAGTTGCTTTGTATTGTGTACACCACCAGAAGTGTAGTAGAAACTGTACACGCTGTATTAGATACTGTGTACACCACTAGAAAAGTTGTCACAACTGTACTAATGCTGCATTCTATTAGATACTGTGTACACCACCAGAAGTGTAGTAGAAACTGTACACACTGCATTAGATACTGTGTACACCACCCACACTGTATTAGAAACTGTACTACAGTTGTACTGCATTCTGTACTGTGTACACCCCCAAGATGTAGTGGAAACTGTACACACTATATTAAATACTAGGTACACCACCAGAAAAGTAGTAAAAAATGCACTACAGCTGCATTGTATTATGTACTGTGTACACCACCAGAAGTGTAGTAGAAACTGTACACACCGTATTAACTACTGTGTACACTGCCTGCACTGTATTATAAACTGTACTACAGTTGCACTGTAGTGTATACTGTGTACACACCCAGAAGTGTAGTAGAAACTGTACACACTGTGACAGGCCTAGCCAGGACAGAGGGTTTTGGAGGGGACTGAATGATAGCCTCTTGCCTACAGATCATGGGCCCTGGCATTTGGGGGAACAGTGCTCTTTGTGAGCTGTATGCCTGGGGACCATTGAGATGGCGTTACTTTGGATTCAAGTCCATATCCCCCCACGACACACAGACTTTGGGAACCCTGTACATGCCATATTAGAAATAGTGATTGATTCATACTGTTCGGACATATACTGTAAGATGCTAATGTCATCAACTCCAGCCACCTCTCTGTTATCTTCTATAATGTAAATGAGCCTAGTCTGGCTTACCACAGCTTCTAAGACTATTTCACCCAGTGTTATTTGTGCTAATTAACCCTGCAATTGTATGAAGGAGTTCTGTGTTGAGATGTATGATGTAGTTAGGGAGTCACATCATCTGCTTTAAAGGATTAGTTAATTAGCTTATGTTAATTAGGTTTCTGGTTACAATTTTTATTGTAAGCCTGCTGTATATATTTGTGTGTCATCTCAAATGAAGGAGTCCATGTTCAGCAACTAAACAAGTATCGTCTTGTTTTGTGCTTGTTAGAGGTTGTTATATCTGATATCTATATTCAAACTGGAAGGAAGTGGTATATGACGAAAGCACTCAAGCGGACTGTGGGACATTTCATTATACACACTATATTAGATACTGTGTATACCGCCTGCACTGTATCAGAAACTGCACAATGGCTGCACTGTATTTTATACCGTGTATAACACCAGAAGTGTAGTATAAACTGTGCACACTTTATTAGATACTGTGTACACTGCCTGAAGTGTATTAGAAACAGTACACCACCAAATGCACTGTAGATATAGGCTACGCTGGATGCAGAGTATATACATTATCTCACAAAAGTGAGTACAACCCTCACATTTTTGTGAATATTTTATTCTATCTTTTCATGTGATAACACTGAAGAAATTACACTTTGTTACAATGTAAAGTAGTGAGTGTACAGCTTGTTTAACAGTGCAATTTGCTGTCCCCTCATAATAACGCAACACAGCCATTCATGTCTAAACAGCTGGCAACAAAAGTGAATACACCCCTAAGTGAAAATGTCCAAATTTGGTCCAATTAGCCATTTTTCCTCCCCAATGTCATGTGGCTTGATAGTGTTACAAAGTCTTAGGTGTGAATGGAGAGCAGGTGTGTTAAATTTGGCTCTTACTCTCTCATACTGATCACTGGAAGTTCAACATAGCACCTCATGGCAAAGAACTGAGGATCTAAAAAAAAATAATTGTTGCTCTATATGAAGATGACCTAGGCTACAAGATGATTGGCTAGATCCTGAAACCAAGCTGCAGCACAGTGGCCAAGACCATACAGCAGTTTAACAGGACAGGCTCCACTCATAACAGGCCCCGCCATGGCCCACCAATGAAGTTGAGTGCATGTGCTCAGCATCATATCCAGAGGTTGTCTTTGGGAAATAGACGTTTGAGTGCTGCCAGTATTGCTGCAGAGTTTGAAGGGATGGGGGTCAGCCTGTCAGTGCTCAGACCATATGCCGCATACTGCATCAAATTGGTCTGCATGGCTGTTGTCCCAGAAGGAAGGCTCTTCTAAAGATGATGCACAAGAAAGCCTGCAAAAGTTTGCTGAAGACAAGCAGACTAAGGACATGAATTACTGGAACCATGTCCTGTGGTCTGATGAGACCAAGATGAATCTATTTGGTTCAGAAGGTGTCTAGCGTGTGTGGCGGCAACCAGGTGAGGAGTCAAGTAGGCAAGTGTGTCTTGCCTACAGTCAAGCATGGTGGTGGGAGTGTCATGGTCTGGGGCTGCATGAGTGCTGCCCGCACTGGGAAGCTACAGTTCATTGATGAATTCATGAATGCCAACATGTACTGTGACATACTGAAGCCTAGCATAATCCTCTCCCTTCAGAGACTGGGGCGCATGGCAGTATTCTAACATAACAACGACCCCACACACCTCCAAGACAAGCATTGCCTTGATAAAGAAGCTGAGGGTAAAGGTGATGGACTGGCCAAGCATGTCTCCAGACCTAAACCCTATTGAGCAGAGGAGAGCAAGATCTCTAACATCCTCCAGCTCCGTGATGTCGTCATGGACGAGTGGACGGCACAGTGGTGTAGTAGTTAGCACTGTCAGCTAGCAGTAAGAAGGGTCGCTGGTTCGAATCCCAACCACGACACTACCTGCCTGGAGTTTGCATGTTCTCCCTGTGCCTGCGTGGGTTTTCTCCAGGCACTCCGGTTTCCTCCCACACTCCAAAGACATGCAGCTAGGTTAATTGGCTTATGTCCAAGATTGACCCTAGTATATGAATGGGGACTTTGGACTGCGGGCTCCTTGAGGGTAGGGACCAATGTGAGTGTGCAATGTACAGGGATAGGGGTAGACACTCACTCAGGTTGAACTGGATGGACTGGTGTCTTTATTTAACCTTACTAACTATGAAGAGGACTCCAGTGGCAACCTGTGAAGCTGTGGTGAACTCCATGCTCAAAAGGGTTAAGGCAGTGCTGGAAAATAATGGTGACCACACAAAATTAAGGAAAATTGTTATTCTAAGGCCGCGTACACACGGGCGGACTGTTCGCCCAACCTTGTCCGCTGAACAGTGTTTGGGCGGACAGTCCGCTCGTGTGTGGGCTTTCAGCGGACAGTTGGACGGACAAAGTCTTTCGGAAATTCCGAAAAACTGTCCGCTGAAACTGTGTTTGAGCGAACAGTCCGCCCGTGTGTGGGCCTGTCCGCTGTACTTTCGAAATGAGCGGACTGTTCCCGCTCGGAAAGTCCGCCCATTTCGAGCGCGTGTACAGGTAGGCGGGGCCCGCGAAGGAGACGTCGCGGGCTCCGCCGCCTAGAATGGGCTTAAAGGGGAACCCCAACGCCGAAAAAAATCGGCGTGGGGGTTCCCCCAAAGTCCACACCAGACCCTTGTCCGAGCACGCTACCCGGCCGGCCAGGAAAGGGGGGCGAGCGAGCGCGCCCCCCCTTCTGAGCCGTACCAGGCCGCGTGCCCTCAACATGGGGGGGTGCCTTGGGGAAGGGGGGGCCGCGCGGCCCCCCCACCCCAAAGCACCTTGTCCCCATGTTGATGAGGACAAGGGCCTCTTCCCGACAACCCTGGCCGTTGGTTGTCGGGGTCTGCGGGCGGGGGGCTTATCGGAATCCGGGAGCACCCTTTAAGAAGGGGGCCCCCGGATACCGGCCCCCCACCCTATGTGAATGAGTATGGGGTACAATGTACCCCTACCCATTCACCTGTGAAATAAAGTACAAAAAAAAACACAACACAGGGAAAAAATATTTTATTGCACAGCTCCGGGGGGTCTTCCGTCTTCGGGGGTCTTCTCGCCGGACTCCTCCGCTATCTGTGTGTAGCTCTTTTACTAGCGGAGGAGTCCGGCTTTCTTCCTCCCCGCCGCCGGCCTCTTCTCCCGACTTCGGGGGTCTTGTCCCCCTCTTCGGTTCTTCTGCCGGGCCACCGCGCCTTCTTGTAGCTCTTTTACAGGCGGTGGCCCGGTCTTCTGTCGCCGCTGTCGTCGCCGCCGCCGCCGCCTTCCGTTCTTGTTCTTCTTCTTCTTCTCCTGGAGATGTTGACTCGACGAGCTCTCCGGCCGGAATGCCAGGGCCGCGCTGTGCGGTCACTTATATAGTGACAATGGGGCGGTGTCACATGGTATATGTCACATGGGTTGGTCACATGGGTTGATGTCACATGGGGACTATGACATCGTAAGGGGGCGGGGTCACCATGTGACCAACCCATGTGACATATACCATGTGACACCGCCCCATTGTCACTATATAAGTGACCGCACAGCGCGGCTCTGGCATTCCGGCCGGAGAGCTCGTCGAGTCAACATCTCCAGGAGAAGAAGAAGAAGAACAAGAAGAAGAACAAGAACGGAAGGCGGCGGCGGCGGCGACGACAGCGGCGACAGAAGACCGGGCCACCGCCTGTAAAAGAGCTACAAGAAGGCGCGGTGGCCCGGCAGAAGAACCGAAGAGGGGGACAAGACCCCCGAAGTCGGGAGAAGAGGCCGGCGGCGGGGAGGAAGAAAGCCGGACTCCTCCGCTAGTAAAAGAGCTACACACAGATAGCGGAGGAGTCCGGCGAGAAGACCCCCGAAAACGGAAGACCCCCCGGAGCTGTGCAATAAAATATTTTTTCCCTGTGTTGTGTTTTTTTTTGTACTTTATTTCACAGGTGAATGGGTAGGGGTACATTGTACCCCATACTCATTCACATAGGGTGGGGGGCCGGTATCCGGGGGCCCCCTTCTTAAAGGGGGCTCCCGGATTCCGATAAGCCCCCCGCCCGCAGACCCCGACAACCAACGGCCAGGGTTGTCGGGAAGAGGCCCTTGTCCTCATCAACATGGGGACAAGGTGCTTTGGGGTGGGGGGGCCGCGCGGCCCCCCCTTCCCCAAGGCACCCCCCCATGTTGAGGGCACGCGGCCTGGTACGGCTCAGGAGGGGGGGCGCGCTCGCTCGCCCCCCTTTCCTGGCCGGCCGGGTAGCGTGCTCGGACAAGGGTCTGTTTTGGACTTTGGGGGGACCCCCACGCCGATTTTTTTCGGCGTTGGGGTTCCCCTTTAAGCCCATTCCAGGCGGCGGAGCCCGCGACGTCTCCTTCGCGGGCCCCGCCTACCTGTACACGCGCTCGAAATGGGCGGATTTGCCTCCTCCTTACGTGGGTGAGTCCGTTCATTTCAAAAGTTGAGCGAACTGTTTGGCAAACAGTTTGCTGAAACAGTCCGCTCGTGTGTGGGCAAGTCCGCTCATGCAAATTTTGAGCGGACTGTTTGCCGAAACTGTTTGACGAACAAGGTTGGGCAAACAGTCCGCGCGTGTGTACGCGGCCATACTTACCGTAATTTTCCTTTCCTGGATCCTCCCTATGTCAGCCTACTATGGGTCAGCTCCGCCCCCTCTGTACCACCTTTTTCTTAGCCCATAAAGGGTGGCTGTCTGCCCACACCAGTGTTAAAAAATACCCACCTCGCGACGAATAAACTGGATGGGAATCCTCCGGCTGACATGGGGAGGATCCAGGAAAGGAAAATTACGGTAAGTATGGATAACAATTTTCCTTATTCCTGGACCTCCCCATGTTAGCCTACTATGGGATGTACCAAGCAATATTAAAAAGGAAGGGAAGACAAAAAAATAAGTCAAACCATCAATGCAATGCTACTCAAATTTTTAATGGGCAACAGCCGCCGTAATAACCATAGAGCCAAATGTTTCCTCAGGCGGACAAGCCAAATTAAGCCTGTAATGCCTAATAAACGCACGTTCCAGCTTGCTGCTCTGCAATCTACCTCGGGGGCAACCTTTGGGTATGCTGCTCAGGATTCTGCCATACCCCTTGTCAAATGTGCTTTGATCTCTAGAGATGGCCTTGCGGTTCGCCTGGCGGTCGGTTCGCGGCAAATTCTGCTCATTCACGATTCGCCAAACCGCTGTTCGCGGCAGCCATATTTGGTTACATTGTGAAGAACTTTGACCCATGACACATCCATCATGGGGTACAAGACAGCCAATTGAGACATTTCAGCACATGGACAACCCTGTCTTTTGTCAGTGTAGGGAAAGGACGCTGTGTGGAGCAGGGACAGTCAGTCTAATCACTAGCTAGCTAATTAGCTATTACTATTAGGTCCACAAAAGTCCTTTTAAGGACTGGTATAGGTGTACAGTATATAGGGTTGTAATACACCTACAATATACTTTCTTTCAAATATAGAAAGTATATTATGGTGCAATGCTGTGCTGCTGAGTGCTGACCGATTCTGCAACTGTCTTTTATCAGTGTAGGGAGGGACAGTTTGGTGTTTGGAGCAGTGACAGTCTGCAAATCACTAGCTACTAGACATGTGCAGAGTAAAATATTTCGTTTCGGAATTTCGTTTTCGTCCGAAAAATTTACTAATTTCGTTACTCCCGAAATTTGTTTTTATTTATTTCATTTTTCGTTCAAAAATTGCATTAGTCCGAAAATCCACATGAATTACGGTCGAATCTGTCTTTGAAGGCTTATGGTGTCTGTTGAATGTATAAAGAAGATTCAACGGAGCTAGTATATAGCATACTTCGTGTGAACTTTAGAACCCTATTAAAGTCTATGGGACTCCAACGTTCAAAATCCAAAGTGCTAATTTTAAAGACTAATATGCAAGTTACTGTCCTAAAAAGTGTTTGGGGACCCGGGTCCTGCCACAGGGGACATGCATCAATGCAAAAAAAAGTTTTAAAAACTGAAATTTTTTTGGGAGCAGTGATTTTAATAATGATTAAAGTGAAACAATAAAAGTGTAATATTCCTTTAAATTTCGTACGGGGGGTGTCTATAGTATGCCTGTGAAGGGGCGCATGTTTCTGGTGCTTAGAACTGTCTCTGCACAAAGTGTCATTTATGCAGGAAAAAAAGTCCTTTAACCACTTGACCACTGGGCACTTAAACACCCTTAATAACCAGACCAATTTTCAGCTTTCGGTGCTCTCACATTTTGAATGACAATTACTCAGTCATGCAACACTGGACCTATATGAAATTTTTGTCCTTTTTTTCACACAAATAGAGCTTTCTTTTGGTGGCATTTAATCACCGCTGGGTTTTTTATTTTTTGTGCTATAAAAGAAAAAATGCAGAAAATTCTGTAAAAAAATGAATTTTTCTTTGTTTCTGTTATAAAATTTAGCATATTAGTAATTTTTTCTTCATAAATTTTGTCCAAAATTTATACTACTACATATCTTTGGTAAAAATAAGTACAAATTGGTGGATATTATTTGGTCTTTGTGAAAGTTATAGAGTCCACAAGCTATGGTGCCAATATCTAAAAATTGATCACACCTGAAGTACTGACGGCCTATTTGAATTCTTGAGACCCTAACATGCCAGAAAAGTACAAATACCCCCCAAATGACCCCTTTTTGGAAAGAAGACATTCCAAGGTATTTAGTAAGAGGCATGATGAGTTTTTTGAAGTTGTCATTTTTTCCCACAATTCTTTGCAAAATCAAGATTTTTTTTTACTTTTTTTTTTTTCACAAAATTGTCATATTATCAGTTTATTTCTCACACAGCATATGCATACCACAAATTACACCCCAAAACACATTCTGCTATTACTCCCGAGTACGGCGATACCACATGTGTGAGACTTTTACACAGTGTGGCCACATACAGAGGCCTAACATGCAGGGAGCGCCATCAGGCGTTCTGGAGCACCCAGGACAATTCTGACATTTCTCTCCTACATGTAAAAATCATCATTTATTTTCTAGAAAATTACATAGAACCCCAACACATTATATATGTTTTTTTAGCAAACACCCTGGAGAATACAATGGTGGTCGTTGCAACTTTTTATCTCGCACGGTATTTGCGCAGCAATTTTTAGAATGCTTTTTTTTTGGAAAAAAAACAGTTTTGTGCTTAAAAAAAAAAAAACACAGTAAAGTTAGCCCAATTTTTGCATAATGTGAAAAATGAAGTTACACCGAGTAAATCGATACCCATCATGTCACTCTTCAAAATTGCACAGGCTTGTAGAATGGCGCCAAACGTCGCTACTTAAAAATCCCCATAGGCGACGATTAATTATTTTTTTACTGGTTATATGTTTTGAGTTACAGAGGAGGTCTAGGGCTAGAATTATTGCTCTCGCTCTAACGTTCGCAGCGATACCTCACATGTGTGGTTTGAACACCGTTTTCATATGTGGGTGGGACTTACGTATGCGTTCGCTTCTGCATGCGAGCACATGGGGACAGGGGCGCTTTAAAAAAATAAATAAAATGTTATTGTTCATTTTACTTTATTTATTTTAGTTTGACATTTTTTTCACCAAAAATAAATTTTTTGATCACTTTTATTCCTATTACAAGGAATGTAAACATCCCTTGTAATAGGAATATGGCATGACAGGTCCTCTTTACAGTGAGATATGGGGTCAATAAGACCCCGCATCTCACCTCTAAGCTGGGAAGCCTGAAAAAAAAAAAAAAAAAAAAGGATTCTGGATTTGATCGTATTGGCGAGTTGGTAGAAGCACCGGAGGGCGGCGGGAGGGGGGGGGGGTGTCTATGGCTGGGTATTGCAGGGTATCACCGACTATGGCTGGGTATCTCAGAGTATGGCTGGGTATCTCAGAGTATGGTGTTGCAGAGTATTGCGTTGCAGAGCATTGCAGGATATTGAAGGGTGTTGCAGAGCATTGCAGATTGTTGCACGGTATTGGCGGGTGTTGCAGAGCATTGCAGAGTGTTGCAGGGTATTGGTGGGTGTTGCAGAGCATTGCAGAGTGTTGCAGAGCATTGCAGAGTGTTGCAGGGTATTGGCGGGTGTTGCAGAGCGTTGCAGGGTATTGCAGAGTGTTGCAGGGTATTGCAGAGTAATGCAGGGTAATGCAGAGTGTTGCAGAGTGTTGCAGAGTGTTGCAGAGTGGTGCAGAGTGGTGCAGAGTGTTGCAGAGTAATGGCAGGGTATTGCAGAGTGTTGCAGAGTATTGCAGAGTAATGGCAGGGTATTGCAGAGTATTGAGGGGTTAATTTTCAGTGAGCAGCGATATGGTCACTGCAGATGCAGCCCACATCGCTGCTGACACCGATCTCTTCCCCCTCCGCTGTTCCGATCAGTACAGAGAGGGGGAGGGAGGAACCGGCGTCATAACATGACGCCGGTTTGTTTACAAGTGATCACTCCGTCATTTGACGGAGCGATCACGTGGTAAACGGCCGTGATCCGTGATGCACCGTGTCCTATGGACCCGGCGGTCATGGATGCTCTTGAGTGCACGCCCCAGGGGGCGCGCGAGAGCGGAATTCTGGGAGGACATCATATGACGGCCTCCCAGATTAAGAAACTGCCCTGTAGCCGTCATTCGGCTATAGGGCGGTTGTTAAGTGGTTAAAATCACTTGCAGCTATTATGAATTGTCGGCTCGGTAATACAGAGAACACTCATTGAAAGTCATTGATAAAAAATAAATAAAAAAATTATTTAAAAAAAAGCGTGGGGGTCCCCCAAATTCAATTACCAGGCCCTTCAGGTCTGGTATGGATATTAAGGGGAAACCCTCGTCAAATTAAAAAAAAAATTGACGTGAGGGTCCCCCTAAAAATTCACACCAGACCCTTTATCCGAGCACGCAACCTGGCAGGCCGCAGGAAAAGAGGGGGGGACGAGAGAGCGCCCCCCCTCCCTCCTAAACCATACCAGGCCACATGCCCTCAACATTGGGAGGATGCTTTGGGGGTCTGTGACCCCTCAAAGTACCTTGTCCCCATGTTGATATGGAGGGCCTCATCCCCACAACCCTGGCCGGTGGTTGTGGGGGTCTGCGGGCGGGGCACTTATCAGAATCTGGAAGCCCCCTTTAACAAGGGGACCCCCAGATCCTGCCCCCCTGTTTGAAATGGTAAGGGGGTACAAAAGTACCCCAACCATTTCACAAAGAAAGTGCAAAAAATTGTTAAATAAGACAAACACACTTTTGAAAAATTCCATTCGGCATTTTTAAAACTTTTTTTTGCATTGATACATGTCCCCTGGGGCAGGACCCGGGTCCCCAAACACTTTTTAGGACAGTAACTTGCAGAATCTTTTCTCTCTGTCAAATCTTTTTTCTCTGTCGAATATTTTCTCTATGTAATCTTGGACTAATAGAGGTAAGATTAGGCACATTCAACCACAGGTTCTATAGACACAGATTGTTATTGTCAGAGTCACGTCGAATCTCCTATTCTATATTGAACTGTTGTAACAACAAAAACGAAAATAAAGCATTTATTTATAACGGATCTTTCCTTTTTCGGACTCTGTGCTTTCGTTATCGTTTGTCAAAACTAAAACGAAAATAGCTGAAATTCGGACGAAAATGCATTCAGACGAAAACGAATGCACATGTCTACTAGCTAGTAGGTCCACAAAAGTCTTTTTAAGGACTGGTATAGGTGTACAGTATATTGGGTTGTACACATATAATATACTTTCTTTCAAATATAGAAAACATATTATACTTGACTGCTGTGCTGCTGAGCTGAGTGCTGACTGATTCTGCAGCTGTCGTTTCTCAGTGTAGGGAGGGACTGTTTGGTTTTTGGAGCAGGGATAGTCTGCAATTCACTAGCTACTAGCTAGCTACTATTAGGTCCACAAAGATCCTTTTAAGGACTGGTATAGGTGTACTATTTGGTTTGCAGTATATAGGGGTGTAATACACGTATAAAATACTTGCACATATGGAAAGCATAGTATAGTGCATTTCCACTGTGCAGCATTATGACTGCTGAGCGGTTCTGCAGCGATACTACAAAGAGTGACAAACACAATTAGAAAAAAGTATTATAACTGGTGTGATAGACCAGTGGCCCACCAAAACGACAGATTGAAGCGGGGTGTTATATACCTTCTTCCGTATATACTGCACTTTTCTAGAGACTTTTGTCACAGGGTCATTTAAAAAATGACAGGCAGAGGAAGAGGCAGGCCCTTCCAAAGGGGTGGTAGGGGTAGGGCAGGAGCAACAGGCTTAAGCCAAAGTGCCAAATTGCAGAAGGTGCGTTTGATTACATCAAAGGACGCACCAGACTTGGTTGAGTGGCTCACTCAGCCTTACTCTTCTGCACCCTCCTCATCCTCTCGATCTTCACCCTCTTCTTCACTTTCTGCTGTGTGCACCCCCAAAGACACTACCACCAATACCACCACCACCACCATATACCCTCCGCTTGAGTCACAGGAATTGTTTTGCGATCCATCACAAGACATTGCCGATGCGCAGCCACTCTTGGCAGTCTGACGACAGTACCCAGATCAGCCCAAGGAGGAGGTTGGTCCCCGGTGTTGCTGCCTACTCCGAGATCTCTTAATTATAGTGGCGGGGAAGGTGACATCGATGATGACGTGTCTAGTGATGTCACGTTGGGTGCCCACAAGAGAGGAAAAGGAGGGGAGTTCAGAGGGAGATATGGACCAGCAGATAAGGAGGAGAAGCAAGCGGAACTTAGATTGCACAGGAGGGACAAACCAGACTGCTAATGTATCAGGAGCGAGGCATCTACCATGTACGGTCACATCTGGCGCTCCCAGGACGCCGGCACATGGCTCCGCAGTGTGGGCTTTTTTTAACGTGTTCGCTGCTGACAATAGTGTTGCCATCTGCAGCCTTTGCAGTCAACACATAAGTCGCTGTAAGCCCAACACTCACCTAGGGACGACTGCCTTAAGAAGGCACATGAGCTGCCATCACCGAGCCCAGTGGGAGCAGCAGAACACACAAAGCCAGACTCCAGGCTCTCACCGTCCAGCCTCGTCTTCTACTTCTCCTTCTCCTCTCTCCTCACAATTGTCCTTCACTCCACCTTCCATCATGCTGTCCTCATGTTTTTCTGGAAAAAGGCAGGCTTCCGTGGGCCAAATGTTCAAGCGTAAAAAAATGATGACGCCGGATAACCCTCTTTCCCAACGGTGAACGGCTGACTTGTCAGAACTGATAGCCCGCCAACTACTGCCATATAAACTGGTGGACTCGAAGGCCTTTCGAAAATTTGTGGCCATTGGAACACAACAATGGAAGGTCCCAGGAAGGAAGTAATTCTCACACAAGGGTATCTCAGAGCTATATGGCCATGTTCAGCGGCAAGTGAATGTATCTCTGGCACACAGTGTCAGTGCCAAGATACATCTGACCACAGACACATGGTCTAGCAAACACGGGCAGGGAAGGTATATAACTTTTATTGCCCACTGGGTGAACCTTCTGACGGCCGTCAAGCATGTAACCCATGGTACCCGTGTAGATTTGGTTATACCACCACAGATTGCATGCAGGCCTGGCTATTCTTCTCCTCCTCCTACTCCATCCTCCTACCTCTCCTCCTCGGCTGACTCCTCCTTTTCCGCTGCTAGCGTCTCTTCCACTGCACCGCCCAAGATCCCCAGAACCTATTCGACATGCCAGGTGAGACGTTGCCATGCTGTGCTGCGTCTGTTGTGCCTGGAACCCAAGAGCCACACTGGCCCTGCACTCCTTTTAGCTTTGCGTTCACAGGCAGATCAGTGGCTAACACCGCTCAATTTGACAGTTGTTAAAGTGGTGTGTGACAATGGTGCCAATCTGCTTAGCGCATTGAAACAGGGCAAAATTACACACGTGCCATGCACGTCTTAAACTTGGTCGTGCAGTGATTCGTTGTTAAATACCCTGGGGTCCAGGACATCTTGCGGCAGGCAAGGAAAATCTCGGCCCATTTCAAAAGATCTTACACGGCCATAGCTCGCCTTGCTGACATTCAGCGGTGACACAATCTGCCGGTCAGATGTCTTATTTGCGATTGCCCGACGCGATGGAACTCAACCTTCTATATGCTTGATAACTGCATGTTTCTGCTGGAGCAGCCTAACGACTACCTGTACAAACTTTGCGGTAGAACAGGTTCTGGGGAGCTTGTTTTTTTTTCACCACGCCAGTGGCTGCTCATGCACGACACATCCAGACTTCTGCGGCCATTTGAGGAGATCACTAAACTGGTCAGTCGCAGCCATGGCGCCATCAGTGACATCGTACCTTATGCCTTCTTTATGGAGCGTGCATTGCATCGTGTCATTGATCAAGCCGTGGAGGAGCGGGAAGATGAGGAAGTCGCAATGCTGGATGAATTCCCAGGGGGGCTACTCTATCTGAGACAAGTCAACAACAGGAGTCTGAAGAGGAGTCAGAGGAGGATGGTGCTGGGGGGATGAGGAGGAGCATGAAGAGCATGCTTTAAACCTTTCTGGGATCCCTGTTGTTGTCCGTGGATGGGGAGAGGAGAACGAGGAGGATGACATGACTAGGGTAGACAGATACCTTACTACTCCAATCCATACATATACCCCCTTACTTACCTTATTCTATTAATAACGACACAGACACCTGCTGGATGTAAATGGCCTGTCAGGAGTTTATTAAAAATAAACCAAACTAAACTTTTAATTCAAACTTCTGAAAACCATTTAAATTTTACCATCTATTTTCTTATTACCAAATTCAGCTCCTAAGATAATCAGTTGTTGATCCCTGACGACCCCATTTTTCTTCTTGAGCCTGTAATCCCAACGTTGATGGCATTTGTCCCCAGCTGCCAACTTGCCTCTGGGACTTGCCAACTGACCACAGACTGAAAACTTATTAACCCGTCAGTCTGGCCAGCCACCAGACCACCCGGGAGGACTCCATACCTGTGATGGGTCCTAACCTTTTCCAAAACCTCATCTTAAACTGTGTAAATTGTATGACAGCCATCAAGGACCCTACCGCCACCGCAGCACAAGAGTGACACCTCACCATTGTGCCTGCCGCCACACCTGCAGAGCCCTGCCAATACCATCCTCCAAACCCAAAGCCCACAGGTCGATCCCGACCGGGTTAAGGTGGACACCACCCCCCCTCAAATACCTCCACATGTCCACTTCCAACTCCCAGTGCCTTACCACAATACCTCCATTAGGGGCTACAAACCTCCCCACCTCCTTATTCACCTTGATCCTCGTCTTGTTAATCTTCTCCCAAGAACGGGCCCCCCTCCAAGACATGCGGGCCACAATATCGGACCACACAATGATCATGTCCGGGAAGGCAGTATGAAGCCTAATGAAGTCCCACTGAATGTCCTTAATGATGTTGCGCATCGTCCGGATGACCAGATCGTTGCCTCCTACATGGAGGACTAGTACATCCGGTGCCCGATCCAAGCCCACGTAACGATGTACCTCCAACGCCACTTTGTGCCACATCATGCCAGGAACACCTATCTACCGAACTCTGCCTTCATCCCTGGACAGTTTGAGTTGCCTGCCATCTGGTCAGACGTCCGCCCGTCTAGCACCCCAGAACACATAAGAATGTCCCATAATCCAAATGAGACATCCCAACTCTGTAAAGACATAACAAAATTAACCAGCACCCGAAATGAACCAGTACCCAAATAATATACAATCAACCCAAATATGTAACATTAACCTCCCCCACCCACTTACATCAGGTGCGGCCGTATGTAAATCTGATGTCTCTGAGACTCCCACCTCCCAATTTGCTTGATAACCTCCTCCGGTAAACCCCACCTAGACACCTCCATGGCCGCCCCAATCCTAAACGAGTGAGCTGCATACTCCCCAGGATACAAGCCCCCCCACCCCGTAGCAAACACTTCCTCAATACCGCCGTAAATTGGAACCTAGAAAGACACAATCCATCCTCATGGACGAACAATGCCCCATCCCCCCCCCTGGGCGAACCTGCAAATAGACCCTTAATGCCTCCACAGGGCAAAATCTGGAGTCTGCACCCGAAATAACTCCACCCGTACCCCTCTACCCTGTTGATCTGTCTTCGACCTCCTAATCCAGATAACCACGGAAGAAGGGGCCCAAAAAATATCCCCAAACCCCCCCCCCCGCGCTTTTTTGGAAGGTGACACCAGTTCACCTATCCAGGACGCCCCAAAAAATGCCAACAAAAAGGCATCTCGGAAAAGTTTTTGTTCGAAAACTAAAGAACACACCTTCCCAACATTGCGTAACAAAATTCCCAAAACTTCAAAAGAAATCATTCGCTGAGAGTCCCTTCTCGCTGCACCCCTTCTAAAACCCCTCAATGCCTTCCTGACTAAGAAATTCTTAGTCACATCCACTAACCCTTTACATTGAAACCAAAAGGCCAAAGCCGACATTTTTTTGCTGACTGCTGCCCCCTGCCCCCCCAGTCGCATAATTTTAACAAATAAAATCCAATACCCACGTCAACAGTCCCGTAGGGCCTTCCGACCATCCTACCTCTCCCAACCAGTCCGACCATTCCCTCCAAACTCTCGGATACGCCGTTCGAGTACCCTCACTCAGCGACTTTTGAATCAAGCCCCCGATGAGTCCAACGCAATCTTCCACAACTCTGGAGGGCAAGGGTCCCCACGTCTGTTTGCTTCCGGTGCCAGTCTGCGGAAGTCCTCCCACTGGAAACAAGACAGAGCATCCACCAACTTATTTTCAATCCCAGGGATGTGGACCGCATAAACAAATACATTAATCCTCAAGAAACTGAGCACTAACCTTCTTAACAACCTGACCACTGGGGGCGATGAAGCCGAGATATTTTTTATGGCTACCACTAACCCCATGTTGTCACAATTAAAGTACACTTTTTTGTTCCGGACCCTATCCCCCCACAATTCCACTGCCAGGACAATGGGAAAAATCTCCAGGAGGGCCAGGTTCTTCAAGAACACCGCCTCCCTCCAAGATTCCGGCCAGGGTTCCGCACTCCATTGCCCCTGGCAATAAGCTCCGTAACCCGCCGCATCGGTAAACAACACCAACTCAGCATTGCTGACCGGTCCCTCCTGTACCAGTAATCGACCATTAAACTCATCCAAGAACACCCCCCACACTCCCAGGTCGTCCCACAAATCTCTGGACAACCGAATGAAATGTGTGGGCACCTTCACCCCCGTGGTGGCCTCCGCCAGCCTCCGGCAAAATATCCGCCCCATGGGGCATAATCCTGCAAGCAAAATTCTATTTGCCCAGGAGCGATTGCAGTTCTTTCAACCTGAGTTTCCGCCTGCCCGTGCCACGCCAACTTCCTGCCTCAGCGCCACCACCTTCTCCTCAGGTAACCTACATTCCATGGCCATGGAATCAATCGTGATTCCCAAAAACACTATTTCCAAGGTGGGGCCCTCCATCTTCTCCCTTGCCAACAGAACCCCAAAACGCTCGGCCAGATGTTGCAACGTCCCCAACAGTATCCCGCAGCCATGGGATCCCGGGGGCCCCACACAAAGGAAGTCATCCAGGTAATGGATAACCGAGTTGACCCTGGCCGTTTCTCTCACCGCCCACTCAAAGAATGAACTAAATGTCTCGAAAAGGGCACATGAGATTGAGCATCCCATGGGCAGGCAGCGATCAACAAAATAAGATCCCTGCCAGCAACACCCTAACAAATCCATACTCCCTGGATGTACCGGCAATAGCCTAAATGCCGCCTGGATATCCGTTTTAGCCAAGCGAGCCCCCCTGCCATACTTCCTCACCCAAGAAATCGCTGCATCAAATGACGTATAGGTAACTGCACAAGCCTGCGGGTCAATACCGTCATTTACAGAGCTACCCCTGGGGTAAGACAGGTGGTGAATCATCCTAAACTGCCCCAGTTCCTTCTTCGGGACCACCCCAATGG
Source organism: Lithobates pipiens (assembly GCF_037356315.1). Classification (NCBI taxonomy): domain Eukaryota; kingdom Metazoa; phylum Chordata; class Amphibia; order Anura; family Ranidae; genus Lithobates; species Lithobates pipiens. The sequence goes on from NW_027507784.1 coordinate 212,278,863, forward strand.
CGAGACCACAAGATCTGACATCGGAGGGGTAGAAAAGGGGCCGGCCATCTGGCCTAGTGCCACCTCCTTAGTCAGTTTAGCCGACACCACCTGCCCATTCAGCAAAGCCGACTTCAAATTTTTCGCCAGTGGGGGAACCTCTCTCAACGTACTCGGAATCTGGAAACCCTCCCTAAAACCTGCCTCCAATAGACCCGCCGCCGCTCGATCGGGATACCTACTTAGGAAAGGCAGCATCCTTTCCAGCATCACTGGCGTCATCCCTTTTTCCAGCAAAGTCCCCAGTGTGACCTTTTCCCTGTCTAAAGCAACGCACGAAGGGATGCGCTCCACTGCACCCCGAACACTCGTGCTTGTAGCGACACATGTTCCCAAACATGCAGGTTCCGTTGTTAAATTGCCAGCAGACCGCTTTCTTTTTTGGGGCTGGCGATCCTGCCGAGGCGGCACCGCGCCCCCCCTGGAATAAACTGGCCCGGGGCCCTGGACGAAGTCATCAACTTCATCCAAAGGCTGATATCCTTGTGGTCCCATCTAATGGTCGGGCGCACCGCTTTTCGTTGGCGAAACTGTTCGTCATAGCGGAGCCAGGCCAAACCCCTATACACTCTGTGTGCCTCGCTAATGGCCTCCAAATAGCCTCCAAATAACAGAATAATGGCGAACAATTCTCCGGTGCCTTTTCCCCAATCACGCTAGCTAAGATCGCAAACGCTTGCAACCAATTCGCAAACGTGCGCGGAATAAGCCTATATCGCTTTCTCTCCTCCTCTTCTTTCTTGCTCTCATCCGGCTTGACCCTGTCCAAATTGAATTTCTCTAACGGTAGCAACGAGAAAATTTCCACAAACTCATCCCTCCAAATCTTCTCCCGCACCTCTTTCTTCAAATGCGCCCCCAACGGTCCCTCGAAGCACACATAAACCTCGCTCCGCGGCGCATTCGCCAGTCGAATCCTCTCTACATCCTTGTCCTTCGCGGAATCACCTATGGTCCCCATGCCGTCCGTCTGCTTCTCGGTCTGCGTCTCAGCCGTCACCACCCCCGAGGCCCCTTGCCCTGGGGGGACTGTCGCCCCCCTCCCCTCCGATGCCTTACTGGGCGGCACCACCCACGGGGCAATCGGGGGGCGGGCGCCAGCCCCGAGCCGCCCTCCAAGCGGAGCAACAAGTCCTTAAATGCAGCCAATACCTAACTGCCCCCCCAAAAGACTCCCCCCTCTTTCCCCATGTCCTCCCCCCACCACTACACCCAGCGTTCAACCCCCCACAGACCCCAGGGACTTACCAGGTTGCTGCAGGCGTGAGGGCCCTCCAGCTGCCGACCCCATTGCCGCTGGCGCTTCGTGGTCCTCTTCCATCAACTCCCCCTCCACTGTACTGCTGGCCGGTGACATCTCCAGCCCCATCCGAGGCCTCTGTGCCGCTGTCCAGGACATCCCAGGCTGCCGCCGGCTGTCGCTATTATGAGTGTCCTGGCGGCCGCCATGTTCTTTGTTTACACGTGACGTACTTCCGGCCTCGCTGACGTCAGATCCGGCGACGTCATCGGCATGCGCCGCGCTGCACACGCACGCGGCGCTCTTCCTGAGGCCATCCCTCCCAGGCCCTGAAACAGGCCCGGAGGCGTGGCCACCCGACTGCTGCTCTGCAAATGGCGCCAGGCCTCCCCCTGAAGGCAAGATGGCTCCCACATGTGGCAAGCCGCCAACCGCCTCAGGGACAAGGCTGGTGCCCGAGGACCCTGCTCTCCCCCGTTGAGCAGCCCCCCTGACCGGAACATTGCCAGGGGAAGCCACCGGAACCACCACCGAATGAACAGACCTGGAGGGGGCCTGAGACCTGTCCTGGTGAGTGACCCCCCTCCCTCTGGGACTTTGCCGTGGACAGGGATTCCTTCCAAGCCCCCCGCTAGCCAACTGGGGTGTCTGCTTGGCAGGGGGACCTGAAGGGGCCCAGCTGGGGCTCCCAAGCCGGCATTGAGTCCGGGGGGCAAAATCAGGGCTTAAGCGCACCGGAGGCCGGGACCTCCTTGCACGCATCGGGGTTGCCCTATCTGCTGAGGGTCCCTGCCCTACCCCCTGTAACGTGGCCGCAATTTGGCTTTGAAGCCAGTCTGTGCCATGGTTTTCGGCCGCCATTCTAAGCTGCTCCCAAAGCTGATCTAACCCACTCATCTTTTCTAGGGAGGTGATCCTGAACGTTTCTCCTGACCTGCTGCTCCAGACTGCTGACCTTCCTACACTCACGTACCCTTCTATCAGCTCTACTCCACCCATTCTTACTCCATCCTCCAATCAAGTAAGCCTTAATACTCTCCTAACACATCTCTCACCGTTCCCCTGCGTAAGCCTTGCACCCTGTCATGTATGCACTACACTTATGTTGCACTACAGCTACGTACATGTCTTTATCCTGGATGATGAGCAGGAGCCAGGCCACCACACCGCTTCCAGTTTAATGCAAATGGGGGCCTTCATGCTCCAGTGTTTTAACAGGGACCCCCGTATAAAAAGCATAAAGGTCAAGGACCAGTACTGGGTGGCAACGTACTTAGACCCCCGGCACAAACACAAAATGGTGGAAATGTTACCACCATCACAGAGGGCTGTCAGAATGGAGCACTTACAGGCCTTGCTTCGAGAAATGCTGCATTCTGCTTTTGCGTGCACTGGCAGAGGAGGAATTCCCACTCCCAGAGAAAGAGTTGCAGGTACCAATCCAACAGCGCCTACAAGAAGAGGGTGGTTTGAAGATGTGTTGGTGACTTCTGATATGAGATCATTCTTTCAGCCGACTTATCGACAGGTTTCATCCGGATCCAGCATCAGGAAATGCCTAGACCGACAGGTGTCTGACTACATCGGGTTAACGGCCGATGTGGACGCTCTGAGAAGTGATGAACCCCTGGACTACTGGGTAGGCAGGCTTGACTTCTGGCCAGAGCTTGCCCAATTTGCAATGGAACTGTTGGCTTGCCCCTCGTCCAGTGTCCTGTCAGAAAGGACGTTCAGCGCAGCTGGGGGGATCATGAACGATAAGCGCACTAGCCTGGCTCACGACAGTGTTGACTACCTCACATTTATAAAAATGAATGAGGCATGGATCTCTGAGGAATTCAACACATGTGACCAGTAGACCATGTATATGCATAACTCTATAAACGATTTATTTAATCAAGCACACTGACCTTTTTTCTACCTTTGGCTCACTTCCTTGTACAAAAAAAGCACACTGTACTATATGCCTGTACCCTCCTGTTTGAAGAGGTTGAGCGGTGTCATATTTTTGGGTCCCGCAGCGAGTTACTGGTATCAGTGCTGGTGTCAGTGCTCTCTATCTCATTGCTGGCGTGGTGTCAGTGCTCTCTATCACTGCGCTGGTGTCGGTGCTCTCACTCTATCTCTGTGCTGGTGTCAGTGCTCTCTATCATGGTGCTGGTGTCAGTGCTCTCTATCTCGGTGCTGGTGTCAGTGCTCTCTATCACGGTGCTGGTGTCAGTGCTCTCTATCACGGTGCTGGTGCCAGTGGTCTCTATCATGGTGCTGGTGTCAGTGCTCTCTCTCTATCTCGGTGTTGGTGTCAGTGCTCTCTATCTCTGTGCTGGTGTCAATGATCTCTATCTCGGTGCTGGTGTCAATGATCTCTATCTCGGTGCTGGTGTCAGTGCACTCTATCACGGTGCTGGTGTCAGTGCGCTCTATCACGGTGCTGGTGTCAGTGCTCTCTATCACGGTGCTGGTGCCAGTGCTCTCTATCACGGTGCTGGTGCAAGTGCTCTCTGTCTCTGTGCTGGTGTCAGTGCTCTCTGTCACAGTGCTGGTGTCAGTTCTCTTTATCACGGTGCTGGTGTGGTGTCAGTGCTCTCTATCACGGTGCTGGTGTCAGTGCTCTCTCTCTATCTCGGTGCTGGTGTGGTGTCAGTGCTCTCTATCTCGGTGCTGGTGTCAGTGCTCAGTCTCTATCACGGTGCTGGTTTCAGACAGTAAGGGAGATAGCGGCGGAGAAGCCAATCAGCAGGCAGTGCCAGCACCATGGCTGAGGATCAGCACTGGACTGGCACCTCCGGACCACCGCAGTGAAGCCCTGCATAGGTGGGGGTAAGGGCCGGGCAGAGGGAGGGGCTCAAGCACAGGTTGGCACACTGGGACACTGGCACAGGACTGTGCTGCCCTGACTGTGGCACTGATCATCTCCTGCACCACCTTCATAGCCTGTCCTGACCTTGCTTCTCCTCCATGGCCTTCATGCGCTCCTGAATTGTCAAAATGTCACAGATAAAAAAAGAATGCTTGTCGTTGTCAATCCCGGATTCGCTTTCACAAATTGTTATGTCAGTGTCCATGTTGTGGGACTATGTGTGCACAGCTAGTAAGTATTTTGTGGCTGAAAATATGACCTGGAGGTTTTTAAGGTTTGCCTGCCATTAAAGTCAATGGGGTTTCGGATTCGGAAAATGTCCCGTCGGAAGTTCGTCCATTACTATTAATCTCTGAAGGAGGAGGAAGGCCCAGCGTTTTGTATGCAATATGTATGGTCTTTGACAAATCAGGAAGACACAACTCTGGATGTTGCCTGCATACCCTTTTAGGCCCCATTGGGAAAAACTACAGCTGATCTGCTTTTAGTCCATTTCAGGTAGGTTGAAACCGCAGAGACTAGGTCTACCCTACCCCACTCATCATCAGCTCTATTCACCGGAAAGGCTGGGAGAATGACCTCCCCGTTCATATGAAATTATATGACAACCTTTGGTAGTAAGCTTGGTTTCGGCCTAAGGATTATCTTGTCTGGGAGCACCAAACAATATGGTTCTTTAGATGAGAAGGCGCACAAATCGGAGACTCTTCTGGCCGAGGCAACAGCTAGTAAAAAACAAAAACCTGTTAAAAGAAATAATGAACAAGAGAAGGCTTGATCAAAATGGAGGAACCAGCGATGTTCCCAGGACTAGTGTTAAGTCCTATTTTGGGAAAAACTATTTAAATGGAGGTCTGATTTCTATGCCTGACCCTAAAAATCAGATCACCAATGTATGTAGAGCATAGCTTGTACACGACATAACCCTTCAGGAAATTATAAGCTAACCCTTAGTGACCACTCTGTAGAAATTCCAAAATGTTATGTAGCGATGACACTTTGGACAAAGTGTCATGTACAAATTTAGTTTTTGCCTCAGAACAGTAAAGGGGTTCTGAGGGTTAATTGTGTAGGTTTAACTTTGACATCAGCTTGGCTGGACTGTGTTAGAGTTCTGCCTGGTCATGTGTACAGTTAGGTGCACATGACAGGCTCAGAACCAGGCTTGTTTGGATGTTTTGGGTATCAGCTTCCCCGGAGTCAAGCAGTTGGTGCGCCAGGCTCCGCTGAGGAGTCTGGGGAAGGGTACTTAAGGTGTTGAAGTCATGTGTTCCGGGTTCGATCATGAGGCTTTAAGGGTCTGTTCCTGATTCTGGACCGGGGTAGCCCTGCGGGGGGTCACGGGAGCATTCGTCACTCCGCAACATGCTTCCGTTGGTTAACCCCAATAGACCCGTCTGGTCTGGGGTAGGCAACCGTCTGTTCCCGAGTCCCAGAACCAGCTGGTCCGAGGCACAGGAGGGGCACCGCAGCTCGTGTAAGTGAGCGAGTGTCAGAGGATCAACAGACTTCAGCGTCTGTGCTTCCCTGTGCGCCTGCAGGGTAGACCAGCGCAGAGGCGCGCACAGGTGTGTGATGCAGCGGGTTTGCACATCACCTGATCACTCTGGCAGGCTTATAAAAGGCAACCATTTGCTCTGTGTCTTTGCTGGTTTGTCTCCTCAGCTTTCCTCTGCTTCCTGTTCCTGTTTACCACTTCCTGTTGTGACCCGGATTGCCTGAAGACTACACCGATTCTCTCCTGACCTGACCCATGGCTTGTTTAATGGACTTCCTGCTCTTAGCCTTGCTGGCTCCCAGACTGATACCTATGTTTGACCCTCGGCCTGCCTCTGGAATATCCTCTGTCTTCTGCACTTAGCCTTACTGGCTCCCGGACTGATACCTGTGTTTGACCCCAGTCTGCCTCTGGATTATCCTCTGCACTCAGCCTTGCTGGCTCCTGGACTGATTACTTGTGTTTGACCCTCGGCCTGTTTCTGCACTTTTCTTACCTGTTTTACAGACTGGCTTGCTATTTACCTTCTGGTCCAGTCCATCCTGCACGAGCCCTCTTCCAGACCTTCACAAGTCAGGTGTTAGAACCACTGCCGGGCAATCTCTTCAAGTATTTCCCAAGGCCATCTGCACGGGCATCTCTTCTTTCAGAAGACTTCCTGCATATCAGTCACCTGCCGGCAACCCATGCTTCTTCGTGCCCTGTACCCGCTGTTCCACCCTCAGGGGTACTGTGCACCCAGTTGCAAGGGAAGCTGCTCTCAGCACTTCGGCTTCTGGTGATTACCTGACAGTGGGGGCGGACTCTTTGGAGGAGGGCCAACAAGCTGGCATCCCAAGAAGTGCCTGGTTGATGAGTTGTGAAGGACACTGACAAATTTCCAGTACTGTCAAGGAGACAGAGAACATTCCAGGTACGAAGGAAAAAGGTTCCTTTTCACTTTCAGTTACAACTTGTTCAAGGTCCGATTTCACAAGTTCTGAGTCAAAGCGCTGATTGCCATAATCTCTGGCTAGAGATTTGTTCAGCCTTGAAGTGCCCAGCTGCGAGTGGCTACTCCCTGGGTGGTACTAGAGACTTTGTGATAATTGCAGTTCAAGGTGCCTGGGTTCTTTCACCCTTGCCCTCTGTTCCCATATGAGACTGTGTTTGTTGGACGTTACCCCTGCAAATAAAAACCTTTCAAAAGGACTTTATTGGTGTCAGCATTCCAAGGTTGTTGGGTATTAACTCTGGGAACCCCTAGACGTGGAAGAACAAGTCAAGTGGAGGTAACCGGTAAGCCCAAAAGTTAAGGCCTCCCTGCCAAGGGTTATGGCTGCTACAGTTAGATACGAAGGAAAAAGGTTCCTTTTCACTTTCAGTTACAACTTGTTCAAGGTCCGATTTCACAAGTTCTGAGTCAAAGCGCTGATTGCCATAATCTCTGGCTAGAGATTTGTTCAGCCTTGAAGTGCCCAGCTGCGAGTGGCTACTCCCTGGGTGGTACTAGAGACTTTGTGATAATTGCAGTTCAAGGTGCCTGGGTTCTTTCACCCTTGCCCTCTGTTCCCATATGAGACTGTGTTTGTTGGACGTTACCCCTGCAAATAAAAACCTTTCAAAAGGACTTTATTGGTGTCAGCATTCCAAGGTTGTTGGGTATTAACTCTGGGAACCCCTAGACGTGGAAGAACAAGTCAAGTGGAGGTAACCGGTAAGCCCAAAAGTTAAGGCCTCCCTGCCAAGGGTTATGGCTGCTACAGTTAGATACTGAAGGAGATACTGAAGGAGATCCAAGGTCCAAACCCCTTTCCGTATTATTCCAGATCTGGTGATAGGTTACATTCGTGGACCTCTTATGAGCCTGTAATAATGTTTCCACTACACCGCCCGAGAGATCCAAGCCAGTTAAAGCCTCCCTCTCACTTCCAAGTTATTAACTTCATCCTCCTGCAGTTCAGGTGTCAGGCCCCACTCTGCAGAAGGAGATTTTAACAAGGAGGCAGTGGGATTGGCGAGCCCAACTTTATCCTGCAAGCCAAAGGGAACCACGGCTCCCTGAGCCAGTAAGGTAAGACTACTATTGCTGTGATCCTTTATTGCTGAATCTTCAGCAGGATTTTGAGAGCCAATGGAAGCAGCAGGAACACATACACCAAGGGGAAGTTCCAAGACCTGGACAGAGCACCCTGACCCAACGCCTGTGGATGCCATGTCTGGGAGAAGAAGCAAGGCAGTTGACAATTCTCCTCCAATGCCATAAGATCTATCAATTCAGGCCCCATTCATTGTGATCCTCAAAGCCTCGACTTAAGTGATCTGCTAAAACCTTCCCAGGCCCTGGGAGAAAGGATGCCTTAAGAGAGCCGAGATTCTTCTCTGCTCATAGGAAGATCGACATGCCACCTGAAGGAGAGGGCGACTTGTGCTCCCTTGACGAGGCACATAAGGCACCGTAGTTGTTGTCCAAAGAATATTGACAGCTCGACCTCGCAACATAGGTTGGAACGCTAAAGGGAGCATGTCTTACAGTATCCAATCCCAGGAAATTTGAACTCTTCACCCCACAAAAGTTCCATTGGCCTTGAACCTGCTGTCCCAGGCAGTGTGCCCCGCACCCTGCCAGACTGGCATTGGTCGTCACCACTATTGGTTCTGAGGCCTTCAACGGAACTCCGCAAGAAGGATTGTGAGCTACTGACCACCAAACCAGGGACCAGACTATCGGAATTGGCAGATAGGTTTTCTGGAACAAGGAGTGACGAACCCACTGAAGAAGAAAGTTTCATTGAAACCTCCTTATGCGCCACCTGACCCACTGGACTACTGGAACTGTGGCTGTTAGAACCCTCAGATACTGCATGCATTCCTTCACCATCATAGAAGGCCTGGCCATCACTGCTTTTGTCTAAGACTGGATCTCCTGAACCTTCCTCCGAGGAAGAGAGACACCACCCTGATCCGTGTTGAATTGTACTCCTAAATACTCCAACATTTGGGTAGGATGTATCTGGCTCTTCTGAAAGTTTAACAACCAACCAAAATGAGCTAGTGTTTTGCAGGTGAAATTCACGTTAAGAAGGAGATCATTTGATCGACCCAGAAGTAGCATGTCGTCTAGATAATGGAATATTTGCACTCCCTTGACCCTGAGAGTCGCGACGACAGCAGACAGTAGCTTTGAGAACATTCTCAGAGTCGTGCAGAGATCAAATGGGAGACATTAAAATTGAAAAAGAGAGCCTTCCACGGAAAACCTGAGAAAGCATGGAGAGATGCGTCTATGGAAACAGGAAGATACGCATCCGCCAGATCGATGGAAAACATCCAGTCTACAACAGTCCACAACTGAAATGATCATTTCCAATGACTCCATTTTGAATGGTGGAACCTTCATGTAAGAATTCAGGACTTTGAGGTCAAAAACTGGTCCGAAAACCCCTGAAGCCTCTAGGATCAAAAACAGAGGGGAACATACTCTTTGACCCAATTTGTGCCTTAGAACTGGAAGGTTGGCCCTTGTTGCCAACAACTCCCCTATATATACTCTCAAACATCTGTAGAAGGCCTAGTTTCTATGAACATGGTCTGAGGGGACCTTGTTCTGAACTCGAGACGATAACGTGATCAAATGAAGGCTACAATCCAGGCATCCTGTGATTTGTCCGCCCAAACTCCCCTGAATTGGGCTAGTCTAGCTCCTACTTGAGAGGGTTAAGGGGAGACACTTTCAGAAGGACTTATTTGAAGCCTTAGCAGCTTTGTTGGCCCTGGCCTTCGAAGGTTTCTGGAAGGTTGCACTGGCTCCCTTCCATGAAAAACTGTCTGTAAGTACTGGCCTCTCTGAATCCTTCTTTGGAACTCTTGTTAAACCGAAAGGGCTGCAGTTGTCTTTTTCTCTTCTCCAGGATTAGGCTAGATCTGCTGCCGGAGAACCTGCTGAATTTCTGATTCTAAGTCTTCTCGAAGAGTAGCTTCCCGCCAAATGGAACTGACTGTGCTTAGAAGCCTTATCGGCCGACCAGTGCTTCAACCATAAGGCTCTGCGGGCTATGATGGAATGAGCCATTATCTTTGCTGTCATCTTTTGAACTGGCTCCCTGACCTGGTCAACAGCCACTTCAGTCACAAACTGTACAGCAGTCTTGAAAACTGCAAAAGAGAAGAACTGCCACTTCCGAGACTTTCATCTGAAAATCCATCCACCAGCTCCGCTACCCACAGTCTAAAGCTGGATTCACACCCATGCAATCACAGCGCTCCCTGCATTCTGCAGACCCACACTATAGAACACGTCCCATAGGAGAACATGGTAAATTAATGGTAGCACAAAACTACAAAAAGTACCAAAAAACGCACAGGTGCAAATCCAACCCAAGTGCTGCTGCCACAGAAGTGAGCACAACAGCCGGCCTGCAGGCTGCTCTGGCCAAACTATACAACCTTTTTAGGTCTGCATTTATTCTGCGATCCATTGGATCCCTAAAGGAGACTGAAACCTAACTCAGAACCGGAATGTGGCAGGCAAATCTAGGTAATGAAGCATCCACCTTAGGCATAGTGTCCCAAGGGTTACAGCTTTGATACTCTATTATGCACATTAAGCTTCTTCTCAGGCCCCGCCCACTCCTCGTTAAATACTTCTTTAATTTCAGAAAGGAATGGGAAGGAAGGTAAAAATGTATTTAAATATGGGTAGTATCTCTGCTGTTTCTTTGGAGGCGACAATTCTTCCTGCCACTTCATCGCATCCTTAACAGCCTCCACCAAGGGGGAAACCAGTGCAAAAATCAAACCTATGTGATTCCGAGACCCTCTCAGCCTCAGGTGGATCCGAATCGCTATCGATGTTAGAGTTAGAACGCACTGAAAACACATGATCTGAATCTGCAGATGCTGAAGAGACTTGACTGCGTGCTTAATGTAGGATTTAACCTGGTGTGCAATCGCAGAATTGTCCTGAGCCCCCTCCTTGAAGCAAGATGCACTCGCTTTCCTCTGATAACCTCAGCTGAGCAAGCCCAACAAGATCCTTCTTCTGCCTGGGTTGGCGATGAAGACCTATCCAAAGAAGTGGATTTTCTTCTGTGTCTGTGCCCAGATTTGCTCTTTCTAGAGGCTTTCTGATGTCTTGACCTCTCTTGGTTCAGGTCCGAGCAACTAAAGTGAGGTAAGAGCAAGGGAGATCTGGAATGCTATGACAACAGCATCTATCCAGCTGCATGCGACTCTGCGATTTGTTTATAGTCCCCTTTTTACTCCTTTGAGGCTGGAATGCTGATTAGAAACCTCTTTGAAGGCGTTTAGCTCACACTGGGCCCTTCTCTCTGTAAAACAGAGGATGTGCTCTCTTTTGAAAAAAAATAAAATGAAAACAAATAAATAAAAATAAATAAAATAAACTTCTCCATCTGAATCTCCAAAGCTAAGGCAGCTAGGCAGGCAGCCAAAACTCCCCAGATCTATAAAGGCACAGGATAATAAAAACACTCTGACAAACAAGTAACACAGCAGTAAGTAATGGGAGTCCTGGAAATCAGGCTTACCAGAGCAGAGTTGCAGATTGATCAGCTGGAGGCTGAGATTATCCTAGAAGACAGAGCCTGCTGCAACCAGCAGTGAGTATTCTGGTGTTTGCTAGGAAATCCAAGCGTAAGCTACAGTAGGTGCCGCTGTTTCCAGCGCGATCCTGTCCCCCAGTCCTGGAGGATGCTGGGAATGTGACATCATAAGGGGGTGGGGCCACCATTTGACATCAGCCTGTGACCCCACCCCTTGTCCCTATATAAGTCACCGCACACCGCGTTCCTGACTTTGCGGCCGGAGAGAGCTTTGAGTCAACATCTCAAGAAGGAAGAAGCAGAAGAAGAAGAACGGAAGGCGGCGGCGGCGGCAGCAGAAGACCGGGCCACCTCTAGTAAAAGAGCTGGAAGAAGAAGCGGTGGCCCGGCAAGAAGAACTGGAGAGGGGGACAGGACCCCCGAAGTCGGAAGAAGGACTGGGCCTCCGCTAGTAAAAGAGCTAAAGGAAGAAAGCGGAGGCCTGGCAAGAAGAACCGAAGAGGAGAACAAGACCCCCGAAGTCGGAAGAAGACCCCTGGGGGGCGGCGGTGGCGAAGAAGGAAGCCCGGGCTCCTCCGCTAGTAAAGGAGCTAGTAAAAGAGCAGAAGATAGCGGAGAAGTCCGGCGAGAAGACCCCCCAAGACGGAAGACCCCCGGAGCAGTGCAATAAATTATTTTTTAAAGCTTGTGTGTTGTGGGTTTTTTTTTACATATTTTTTTCACAGGTGAATGGGTAGGGGTACATTGTACCCCATACTCATTCACATAGGGTGGGGGGCCAGAATCTGGGGGCCCCTTATTAAAGGGGGCTCCCGGATTCCGAAAAGCCCCCCCGTCCGCAGACCCTGACAACCAATGCCCAGGGTTATCGGGAAGAGGCCCTTGTCCTCATCAACATGGGGACAAGGTTCTTTGGGGTGGGGGGGCTGCAGGGCGCCCCCTTCCCCCAAAGCACCCACCCCCATGTTGAGGGCGCGCGGCCTGGTACGGCTCAGGAAGGGGGTGCTCGCTTGTCCCCACCCCCTTTCCTGACCAGCCGGGCTGCGAGCTCGGATAGAGGTCTGGTATGGATTTTGGGGGGACCCCACGCCGTTTTTTTTGACATAGGGGATTCCTCTTAAAATCCCTACCAGACCTAAGGGCCTGGTATGCCTCCGGAGGGGTAACCCATGCCGTTTTTTTTTTTTATTTGGCGTGGAGTTCTTCCTTAGGATTCATACCAAATACAGTACCTGGTATTGGCGGGAATCCAATTTGGATCCCCGCACCAGTGTGAACCCAGCCAGCAATGCTTGTCGCTTAACGGTAAAGGAAAAAGACATTTTTCCGTTCCCGATGCAAGCCGGTTCGGCACTGGCTCCCACGACGGGGCTCGCAGGGTGTCAATCTCGCTGATAAAAGCAGCGAGATTGACACAATATCGCGGTCACCTACTGTACCTCTGACCTTATCTGCTCAACTCTGAGCTTCCTGAAAGGAATACATGTGGAGGGGGTGAACTACAAGTCCCAGCGAGCCAAACCACTGCCTGAACACACAAAAACATGGAAGAAGAGAGTGCCAGCACCTGCCTAACGAAAGTATATACAGTCATTTATACGGAAGAAATAAGAAGTTCCCCGTGGGGTTTTTAGCAATGAGGATGCAAAAGATTCATAAAAATGTACTTGGCTTTATTGGTCAAAAAACTAGTCATACTATATACAATACATGCAGGATTTAAAATGTGAGCTCTGGTGTACAGCAGAAAATAGATCCTACTATGGTAAAGATACAAGGTACAGAGTAAAAATATAATTCATACATTCCTTCTAAAAGAGTAAAAAAGTATTCAAATCAATATCCATTTTGTAGTTTCAATAACCATCTGGAATGCTTGATACCCCAATGCATTTCAGCCTTGGACGATTTATGGCCTTCTTCAGGGGTGATTTTTTCTCTTATCTCCGCATTTCTGCAGGCATATCAAGATGAGAATTAATTAACATTGAGCTATATCACTGTTATATATTCATGTACATTAACCAATAGTATTTACCCTTTACCAGAGGAGTCCTTTCCACATAAATCAGAGTCTTTTATTCTAAAAGCCCCAAACAAGCTTCCTCCCCAACGGTGATTCCAGGAATCGCTGTATTTACGTCCACACCACACGTACCCACCTGTGTGGGGGCAGGGAGGGACCAACCAGATAGCCCACCGGCCTACAAGTGGTGACAGTGTTAGAGACTCCACCCACAGCAGCAAGAGTGTTCACTATTGGGGGAGCAAGGCACCTGAAAGTAATGATTGACATAATCATAGTCTGTATTGTTACTTACATAGACATGGCAAATTAATTTTTTTGCATGTAGATGCACAGGGAACAGGTAAAGCAAAAACATAAGGCATGAGATGCAATTTTAGTATGCACCACATGCTCATTATTTGTATGTTATATTAATTAATTATTCAATGAAATGTTTTATTAATTTAGTATCCATTATTAAAACTACCAAATAGTGATGTAATTGTGTGATGAATTTAACATAAAATGGTGTTGCAGGTGAGCCCGCAATGATTTAGAGTGAAAACACCCTGGTGTTATACTGGAGAAAAAAAAGTGTGCATGTCTATAATTGGCTGAAGTCAGTGCCTAAATTAAAGCGGAGGTCCACCCTAAAGTGGACCTTCCGCTCATCGGAACCCTCCCCCCCTCCGGTGCCACAATCGGCACCTTTCAGGGGGGAGGGGGGTGCAGTTACCTGGATAATCCAGGTAACAGCACCCACTTCCGGGATAGCTGTCTGCGGAAAGGGGCGTAACTTACGCCCCTTTCCGCAACTGCCCGCCCCTTTCCGCAAGTGCCCCGCTGCCTGCTGGGAAACACACAGCTCCCAGAGGCAGCGGGGAGCGTCCTTATTGCGCCGCGCGATTCGCGCATGCGCAGTAGGGAACCGGGAAATGAAGCCGAAAGGCTCCATTTCCTGATTCCCATACCCAAGATGGCGGCGGCAGGACCCGAGAGACGACCGAGCGATCGGCTTCGGGGTTCCGACATCGCGGGCGCGCTGGACAGGTAAGTGTCACTATTTTAAAAGTCAGCAGCTGCAGTATTTGTAGCTGCTGGCTTTTAAAAAAAAAAAAATCGCGGAGTCCCGGTGGACTCCCGCTTTAAAGTGATAATAAACCACAAAGTTACATTCAAGTGAAATGTGATAAACATATTGTGTCCTCATAATAAAAAATGTGTATAAAAATATGTGTAAACATATTGTGTTCTCATAATAAAAAATGTGTATAAAAATATGTGTAATGATACACTATGCCATAAATCCCTTACATATTCCTTATTAGTTAAAAAGTATTCAATTCATATGCTTGGTCAGTGTAAAATGAATGCTTAGTAAAGCATACAAGCATCATACACATACATTGTAACTCTTTGTATCAATCATGCCGGTACCTGCCAATAGTGGACACTCTTGCTGCTGTGGGTGGACTCTCTAACACTGTCATCACTTTGGTAGATTGAATGTTAATTCAGGGTGCAATAATCTGTTTGTTAAGCTTTCATCCTTCTGTGTTTATTTTTGCCCCCTTTTAGGCATACTGGCCACGTGACCCCGACACACCTCAGGTCAATGTTCTCTGTTGCTCTTTTGTTCCTTTCCTATACTATCTGCAGAATGACTAAGGCCGCGTACACACGGGCGGACTGTATGGCCTACTTAGTCCGTCATACAATCCGACAATCCATACTTTCGAATGAACGGACTTGACCACACACGGATGCACAAACAGTCCGTCGAAAGCTTGCGCGATGACGTGTACAGCACGTACGACGGGACTAGAAATAGGAAGTCCAATACACAGCAATGCACCCTTCCGCCGTGTAAATCCTTTCTGAGCATGCGCCATTCTTAGTCCGTCGAACTAGCCTACTCACGAGTGGATTGTCCGCTGAAACCAAAGTATGACGGACAGAATTACGGAAATTCCGAAATACTTAGTACGCCAGACTGCACGCTGAAAAAGTCAGCTGAAGCCCACACACGAGCGGACTGTCCGCTGAAATGTGTTTCGACGGACTAAGTAGGCCATACAGTCCGCCCGTGTGTACGCGGCCTCAGAGTACAAGTGTAAGGCTGACCGCAGGTCAGCCTGTATTTGTAGGAGGAGTCAGGCTGCATAAAGCCTGCCCTCCTTTGCCTCCTCCCTTGTGGTCGTAGGCTCTCGTGTCCCACCCACCCATTCACCTTTTCTTTTTAATTTAATTTCATACTTGGATATGCCCCCTTTTAGGCATACTAACCATGTGACCCCGGCACACCTCAGGTCAATGTCTCTGTTGCTCTTTTGTTCCTTTCCTATACTATCCGCAGAATGACTGAGTACAAATATATATATTAATACAGTGTATTAGAAATAGTACACCACAAAATGCACTAGATATAGATATAGGCTACCCTGGATGCAGAGTGTGTGTGTGTGTGAATATCTATCTATCTATCTATCTATCTATCTATCTATCTATCTATCTATCTATCTATCTATCTATCTATCTATCTATCTATCTATCTATATATATGTATATATATATATATATATATATATATATATATATATATATATATATATATATATACACCCCTCACATTTTTGTAAATATGTTATTCATTCTTTTTATGTGACAACACTGTAGGAATTACACTCTGCTACAATGTAAAGTAGTGAGTGTACAGCTTGTATAACAGTCTAAATTGAAGGGGTGGGGGGTCAGCAGTATAGTACCCTACAGTACGGTATTGTATTTTTATATGTCAGTTTTGTTACAGAAGGTTCTATACACGGTACAGATCTGTATTTATAGGCAGACTAAGGGGACTCACCAGGCACTTCTTAATTTTTATTTTTTCACTTTAAGCATCATTAAAATCATTGCTCCTTTAAAAACTGTCTATCTTAAACTTTTTTTTGCAGTGGTACATGTCCCCCAAGGCAGTACCCGGGCCCCCATTCCCTTTTTATGGCCAATAACTTACATATAAGACTTCAAAATGGAGACTTTTCAAATTCGGATACCGTGGACTATAATGGGATTTGTGGGTAAGGTCTGAACTTTTGCGATGCTCTAGAGTTCAAACAGAACCCGAGGGGGTGTTTGGCCCATCTTTACTTGCTGCTCTATTTTAATATAACCTAAATATTCTTATGCCGCGTACACACGATCGAAATTATCGTTGGAAAAAGCTGATGGTTTTCCCGACGGAATTCCGACGGACTTCCACTAAAGCTGTCTTGTCTACACATGGTCACACCAAATTCCGATAGTTTAGGACGCGGTGATGTACAACACGTATGGCGGGACTAGAAAAAGGAAGTTCAATAGCCAGTAGCCAATAGCTTCCGTCTCGTAGGTGAATCTGAGCATGCGTGATTTTTGGCGTGTCGGAATTGTCTTTTTCTGGCCGGAATTCCGATCGTGTGTACGCATAACAGATGCAATTAATGTTCTTTTCAAGATGGACTTCAAAAGGTGCATGTATGGAATAATGCATGGAATGATATTAAATTGCACATCTTAAATATATCTTAAATATATCAACTGACATCCTACAGTAACATGATAATGAGGAAAAATAAAAATATACATTAACTGTCTGCAAAGCATGTGCTCTTGAGCTATAGAGGTTAAATTAGTTCTCTCTTTACATGCATATTAATTTGATTTTCAGTTTAACGCATTCAAACAGGGCCCAACATTTTGCTTTGCTCATTTTATTTGGAAAGTTACAACACAATACATTAGGATTTTAATTCATCACGGATCTTAACAACATGACCTAGTTTACTATCCATATCTCACAGCTTCTACATCTTTTTCAGAAGGCAATTTAAAATAACATGCTGTCTCAGCAATTCTGGAAGTGTTAAGACCAGCAGTGGCATGGAACAGTATCAATAAAGTAAAGAGCAGGATTGTAAAAAAATATGCTTTTGGTGAAACATTCTGCTCATTATATGTAGAAGCTAATAAACACTTCAGTTTCTGAAGTTATAAAAACTATCAAATACCATCACTTCTTACACTAGGCAAATATAAAATAATAAACAACTTGCAAGGACAATACAGGGGGTCCTAAGCAGTGTGATGATATGCCTTAATAGCACATTGGACAGTCATACTGTATATATTTGGAGCCTACAAGTTGCAATAAATAGAGTATTTTATTACAGTACATAGTTAAAGCGGTATTAAACCCAACACATAAATATTGCAATTTAATAAGTTGTAATAATATATTAGATGTTATTAATCACTTGCCTACTGGGCACCTAAACCCCCTTCCTAACCAGACCAATTTTCAGCTTTCAGTGCTCTCACATTTTGAATGACAATTCCTTAGTCATGCAACACTGTACCATATGACATTTTTGTCCTTTTTTTCACACAAATAGAGCTTTCTTTTGGTGGTATTTAATCATCACATTTTTTTTTTTTTGCAGTATAAATGAAAAAAATACCAAAATTTTTGTAAAAAAAAGCATTTTTCTTAATTTCTGTTATACAATTTAGCAAATTAGTAATTTTGTGCATACATTTTGGGCAACATTTATACTGCAACATATATTTGGTAAACATAACCAAAATAAGTATATATTATTTGGTCTTTCTGAATGTTATAGAGTCTACAAGCTATGGCGCCAATCATTATGATGTGGCATGGATAAGCACTGATGTGGCACAGGTGAGAAATGATGTGGCACGGATGATCACTGATGTGGCATGTATGAGCCCTGATGTGGCATGGATGTGGCACAGACGATCACTGATGTGGCACGGATGAAAACTGATGTGGCACAGATGAAAACGGGTGGGCAGCACAGTGGTGTAGTGGTTAGCACTATCGCCTAGCAGTAAGAAGGGTCGCTGGTTAGAATCCCAACCACGACACTACCTGCCCGGAGTTTGCATGTTCTCCCCGTGCCTGCGTGGGTTTCCTCCAGGTACTCCGGTTTCCTCCCACAATCCAAAGACATGCAGGTAGGTTAATTGGTTTCTGTCCAAAATTGGCCAAGTATAAGTATGGGGACCTTGGATTGTGGGCTCCTTGAGGGTAGGGACAGATGTGGGTGTGTAATGTACAGGGATAGGGACAATTGTAGACACTCACTCAGGTTGAACTGGATGGACTGGTGCCATTATTCAACCTTACTAACTATGAAAACTGATGTGGCACGGACGATCACTGATGTGGCATGGATGTTACATAGTAACATAGTAGGTGAGGTTGAAAAAAGACACAAGTCCATCAAGTCCAACCTATGTGTGTGATCATATGTCAGTATTACATTGATTATCCCTGTATTTTGCAGTCATTCAGGTGCTTATCTAATAGTTATTTTAAACTATCAATGCCCCCGCTGAGACCACCGCCTGTGGAAGGGAATTCCACATGCTTGCCGCTCTTACAGTAAAGAACCCTCTACGTAGTTTAAGGTTAAACCTCTTTACTTCTAATTTTAATTCATGGACACGTGTCTTGTTAAAATCCCTTCCGCAAAAAACTTTTATCTCTATTGTGGGGTCACCAGTACAGTATTTATAAATTGAAAACATATCCCCTCTCAAGAGTCTCTTCTCCAGAGAGATTTAATTCAGTGCTCGCAACCTTTCCTCACAATGATGTGACATGGATGTGGCATGGACTAGGGATGAGCCGAACACCCCCCCCCCCCCGGTTCGGTTCGCACCAGAACTTTTGAACGGCAAATTCGTACGAACGTTAGAACCCCATTTAGTCTATGGGACTCGACCGTTCGAAATAAAAAGTGCTAATTTTAATGGCTAATATGCAAGATACTGTCCTAAAAAGGGTTTGGAGACCTGGCTCCTGCCCTAGGGGACATGGGTCAATGCCTAAAATGTTTTTAAAAATGGCCGTTTTGGTGGGAGCACTGATTTTAATGATGATTAAAGTGAAAAAAAAGTGAAATATTCCTTTAAATATCGTGCCTGGGAGGTGTCTATAGTATGCCTGTGTGAAGTGCCATGCATTTCCCGTGTTTAGAACAGTCACTGCACAAAATTACATTTAACAGAAAAAAAGTCATTTCAAACTGCTTGCGTTTTTAATGTAATATCTGGTTCCGGCAATAAGGATGAAAATTATTGAGAAAAATGGCATGGGTAGCCCCCCCCCCTTGCCCATTACCAGCCCCTTTGGGTCTTGTACGGATATTAAGGGGAACCCCATACCCATATTAAAAAAAGGAAAGACGTGGGGCCCCCAGGCCCTATATACTGAGAACAGCAGTATACAGGCGTTGCAAACAAGACACAAAGCTGATACAAAGCTTTTTAGGGTGGTCTCTTTCGGGAGGTGTGGCTTGACGGATGGTGGCGTAGTGTGAGAGCGCTGACCCCCCCCCTCCAGCGTCCCGTTAGAGACAGACGGTAGCCCGTAACAGCGGTGAATCCCATGCCTCCCTGCCGTGTCCCCGCTGAGCTCTTTACCTGTTGTCCCTGCTGAAGTTATCCTGTCACTGAGCAGCGATCGTTGAGGATACCACCACCGGACCCCACCGCTGAAACGCTGAGCCGCTGAGCCGTGCAGTGCTGTTTCTGTCTCCCCTGTTGAGGAGCTAACCTGGCCGTGCGGCCGTGCGGTGTGTGCGGTGTGTGCAGAGCGGCCGTGCGGTGTATACAGTGAGCGGACGAGTGGACAAGCAGCGCGGTGAGTGGATGGATGGTGCAGCAGTACATGTAGCAGCACATGTGATAGAAGCAGGAGCTGAGGAAATGGAGGAATAGATTTGAGAAGACATAAGAGAGTGGAGGTAAAGACGGATTTTGAACATTTTAACATTGTTGTGAGAAACTGTGCTGGGGTATGAGAAACCAGACATAGAAGCCATAGGAACAACAGCAACAGGGCTGTTAGTACGGTTGGAGCAAATCTGCTAGCCTGGAGTTATATAACTGGAGGAAAGCATATAGCACATGGAGAAGTGAGCCTATGTATAAATGTTGGTGATGTGCCGAATTTACATTATCTTATAGACCGAGTTAAGACTGTTAAAAAAACTGTTAAAGAAATCTACAGTGAAGCCTGTGCTAAATAATAGCTGTAGAGAGCTATATCTATACTATCTACATTATCCTATTATAGGGCTGATATTGATACTGATTGAGATTACAGGACATATATAGGAAATTGCCTCTTTTCTTCCTCTAAGCCTGGACTCTGTTCCCTTACTGGGGATGCACAATATAAGGAGAAAAAGAGAGGAAAAAAACACGCAAAAAGAGTTATCTAAACAGGAGATTAGAGGTTTTTTTTCCGAATACTCGCGCAGCAACAGCTCGTGCGTCCACATTAGAGACAAGGGAAACAGCCGGAGTTGAGATCCCAATGGCAGCACCCCGGATGAGTCTCCCATTATCACCAGAAGTAGTATTGGACACAAATCAGGCCCGTGTAAGATCTGATATGGGGTCAGAGGCGGGATGCTGGGGTACAACGGGGGAACCCTCAGGTGGTATGGATCTAAGATCAGTGATGCAAGCCCTTCCAACTCACCAAGAAATAGAGGCCCTGAGAACTATTATGCAGGCCCTCCCAACGCGCCAAGAAATGGAAGCACTGGTGTCCCGTTTGGAGGAGGGACACAGAAGGGAAATGCAGGCAATACGTACAGAGGTTCAGGCATTAACAGAAAAAGTAAATGTGGAAGCATCAGCCTTCAAGAGTATAGAGGAAAGAGTATCTAAATTAGAAAAAGAGCAGACAGCCCAGACATGTATCATACAATTAAAATTTGAAGCGGCTGAAGACCGAAGCAGGAGAAATAATCTCAGATTTAGAGGTATCCCAGAAAGTATTGGGGAGGAACATCTACACAGGACTGTGATCTCTATCTGCCATAATCTAGGGGTTAATATGACACCAGGGGAGATTGAATTTGATAGACTTCATAGAGCCCTAGGTCCACGCTCTACAGACTTATCCAGACCGAGAGATGTAATTGGATGTTTACATAGATACACTCACAGGGAGACAATCAGTCGGAAAGCATGGGAAATGGGCCCGATAGCTTACGAAGGTGCCAAGATCAGTATCCTACCAGACTTATCAAAAGCTACTTTACAGCGGAGGGCTCAACTACGGCCAATATTGGAGAAAATAAAATCTTCGGGGGGCACTTATCGATGGGGATACCCAATCTCCTTGACAGTTAAAAGGGAAGGGGCCTCTTTTGTGCTTTCATCTCTACAGGATCTACCAGCTTTATTTTCTTTTTTGGAAACTGATGGGTGCGAGGTGCAGGATTGGCTCCAGCCAATAAAGAAAAGACGTGTAAATGTGGGGGCTTCATGAATGAATGGGGAAAAAGATACGATGGGGAGTAAAGAAGCACCTGTAAAGCAAATATTTGATGTGGGCTCTTTGCCCTAAATTTTTTTTTTCACAATAATAAAATATGGGGAATTGATATCACTGACTTAGAATTCACAGGTATTTGGCCAAATAGAGGATTTAGGGGTAAAAGGGTGGAGATGGGTAGGATGGGGAGTAAGAAGGGTAAGTGGGTGGATGGGGGGGGGGGAGATATAAAGATTATAATTATATTACACACTAAAAAGCTCACACTAAAAATATACACTCAAGGTTTGGTTAAGGGGATAAGGATTATGAGAATTTAATATAAATGAAAATATTTTTTTTGGGGGGTAGGGGATAGGAAATGAGTTCTGTCCTTAAATAGTTATGATAAAGGCAGGGGAAAATTATATATATGGCCGGTGGTATAGTATTGAGTAAAGGGAGAAGGAAATGATGAGAAAAAACGGGACTAAATTACTGAAGCTGCGGGAATGGATATAAATATAAAGGGACTATCTGGAGGGGGAGTGGCACTGCACGTGCTCTGTATCTGCTAGTCACCCTTCCATACCTTACACCTACGGGAAACTAAGAACCCATAGGTAGGTGTGGGGGAAATTTGATATTCCCCACGGGGGTTCGGCCTTCTCCTTTTTTTTTTTTTTTATTCCCTTTCCCCATCCCAGCCCAGGTATGATGGCGGGATTACGAGTAACATCACTTAACACTAGAGGACTCAATGTTCCCGAAAAACGTAAAATGTTATTAAATGATTTAAAACGCTCCAAAACTGACATTGGAATGGTACAAGAAACACATTTAAAGGAGGGAAAATTTCCCTACCTTCAAAATAGAAATTTTCCAAATGTTTACCATGCCATAAACCATGAAGCTAAAACCAAGGGAGTGGCCATTCTAATTTCTAATCGAATAACATGGTCCCTGTTGGATAAATGTCAAGAACCAGGGGGAAGATACTTATTTCTTAAAGGTCTTATAGGTAAGGTTAAAGTAACTCTCGCTACAGTTTACGCCCCAAATATACAGCAAGATCAGTTCTTGAATAAAACCCTATCAAAATTAATGGAATTTAAGGAAGGGATTCTTATTATCGGGGGGGATTTTAATGTCCCTCTAGATTCAAAACTAGACACTTCAAACGGGACATCGTCTATCTCTGAAAAAATTAGGAAAAATATCCTACGTAAACTAAATGAATTTCAATTGGTTGATGTATGGAGGGTGTTAGAAGTTTTTGAGGTAATTAATATTTTAAAGTGATAAGGGTTTCTGAAAATATATGTAAGTTATATGTTCAGTGGTAAGTGATGGTTTCTGAAGGTCACACAACAGCAGATCATATAGGGAGGAGGGGATTTGCTGAGTAGGTATTTATATTTTGAGTTACTAGTCAGGACAATGGGTGGAGTTATGTTACTTATCTATAGACTGAACCATATTGGGTATATATGCAAATGTGGGTGTTATTAGAATATGCTGACATAACATCTTGAACAGTATAAGAATGGAGTAGGGTTATAGGAAAAGGAGGATTGGTGGGAGGAGAAAGAATTCTACACTTTGGAGAATGTAGATCAGAAGACCCATTCCTCCTTCTGAGGCCATCACCATGCCATATGTTACCAGATGTCAATCTTGTCTTTGCTTGTCTTTCTGAAAAATAAACCAACTATTGAACGGACGAAGGATTCTTCAATTTCTACTCCTGAAAGTACGTTTGAAATGCCTTGGATGAAAAATACATATCTCCGCTACACACCTTTTGGAGAAGGGTTACTGATTCACATATAACACAAAGACTTTGCTATTCATTAAGAAACGCCCCTGTGAGTGAGTATGTAGAGCTTCTTGTACACTACACTACATTTGCATTTTATTCTCCTATACTCACCTTTTAACATTGTCAAGCCAGCCGAAATGATCAATTGTTTTCCCTGCTCCTTGCCAAAGGGAGGAAAATGAGATTTGTCAAGTTTTGGCAACAAATGATCAAAGAACCTAGAAGGAGGCGTTTGCGTCAGATGCGGCAACGGTCCAGAGAAAACAGTGGAGGTTGAGTTTTTTTTCTCTTTGTTTTCTCACCTGTCTGTACACAGAAGATAAAAAAAATAAAAATAAAAGCCTGCGAAGTTGATTGACAAGGCCAGTTGGACAGTATACTTCAAGTTATTTTTGGAAAATCCAGGACTTTGTAAAGACGTAATTTAGTTACGTACGTGAAGATATCTGCCAAGGTTTGTTCCTAAGAAGGTGAGAGAGTCTCACATAAGAAAATATTGGGTTGTTACCCAAGAAGAAAAAAGTGTTGAAATATGAAGAATATTATTATTGTCTAATATTCTATATCTCAGAGGCGTTTCCGAATCAATAGCATTGATAGTCAAACTGACTTAAAAGAAAGTGTGCGTTTATTTGTCACACAGTTGGCATCATAAATACAATGTAAAAAGTATAATAGTTCAGTTCAGTGTAGGTAAAATATCTGAAAAATAAGCTTATGAAAACGTGTGCTTCAATGGTTCTGTCTTCTGTCTTGAGTGCCCTTCAAGAAGAAGCAGGAAATGACGTTCTTAGACTTCTGGCAGAATTCAGCTGTCCCAAGCCATCAGTCTCTGTGTGAATATGTCAGGGTGTGTGTGTGTCTGTGAGAGTATGAGGGTACGTGTATGTGTCCGTCAATGAGTGCCCTCCTTCAATCTCGAAACATCTCGGCTTTTATGCTACATGTGAACGTCATAACCTCACAAATTTAGTACCTTGTATGGCACACATTCATATCTGCTAACTTCTGCAATGTAAGTAGATACTCAGAGAGTCATATGGAGCTTGATTGACAAGCTCACATGTAAAACTCCATACGTGACATAATGTGCTGTTCATATAATGTCATATAACCATACATTTACATAATATGAACACATATTAGCAACTTTACATTAAATAACTATATACTAATATGTATTAACATAACTGAGACTACTCTAAACTTATTTTAACAAGATATAATCCACAATGTATCATTGCTTTAGCTACGTAGACACATGTCTATTTTTGTCTTCTCATGACATTCTGTACCAAGATACCATATATGTCATACTCAAACTGATTACATCAGAAACTTATTACTAACTCAGCTTCAGATGAGAATATGTTTCACTGAACACTTGATCAAGGTCATTCACACATACTATTTATTATGATTAATCATAAAACCAAATATGTTTTGCAAGCTTGCCATAAATATATTATAACACCTGTAAGTGCAGAATTATGAATTTGGAATAATATTCTAACAAAATAGGAACAAAAACTTCACATTATTTGAAAAAGTCACCATTGTAGGTACAGAAGCAAATGTACACTTTGGGTGAGCTAATATGGAAGTCGGATTTTGATTTTTTAAGATGGAAGGTCCAAGCACAAAGGCAAAGAATAGATCAACAGGCAAGACACTACAGCACACTACAGCACATAATTCATATAACAAGGCAAAGAACTACAAGAAAATAAGAAAAAGGAAGATAAAGCAACGAACAACAAAGTTAAAGGGACATTATTCATCTCTTGTTTTATTTTAAGTACACACAGGACTATCATACTAACAAGGGGTGAGTGTGTTTGTTTATATAAAAGGGTAATATGGCATTGGTTAACATCTCTAGGCTCGGCTTGCTCGGTCACAGTTGACGGGGCGGAGCGCCATGACGTAGGAGCAGCCGCACGCCAGATCTCCTGAGGGCCTCGCTCTGTCTCCCCCCCGTCGTGCTCTCGATGCTGGGCTACGTGCCACTCTATTGGCCCACGGAAAGCTCCAGCAACGCCGCGCCGATTTGAATCGGCTGCGGCGGGTCCCGTGGCCCTGGCACACGCGCTAGTCGGCTGGCCGGCGTGGCCTGAGTAAAACGCTCACAGCCTGCTTCTGTTCGGTGCCGTGAATCGGCGGAAGGTCCGGCGGATGCCTACCCCTCAGTGAGGAAGACCCCCTGGCCAGAAGACAGCTGAACCTGGCGCCTGGAGAGGAGCTGCTGATCCAAGGAGCTGTGCTTGGCGGTCGGTCCATGATGTCGGGACAGCGGTAAGACAAGCGGTCAGACGGGGACGGGGGCAGCCCAAAGCTGGAGGTGGGTACGTACAGTATACCAGACAGGAAGATATCCCCCTGGTTATAGCTTGGGCTTACTTGTGTGTACCCCTCCCCCCCTTCCTTTATGGAACAAGAAGGCTGTTTCTGAATGCGGACCCCCGAAGGACAGTATTTCCCCTGCATGCCCCAAACCTGCTGCAGCTAGGCTTTAAGTGTAGTTGGAGAGGAGAGGGGGAAGAGTTAAGAAGAGGAAAAGTAATAATCTGTTTGCTGCTGGAACCTGCTTCATCTGCTAAACCCCCCTTTTTGAACACAAAAGAACAGTCGAATATATATGTACATAACCAAAGGGTGAAGTTTGTGCTGCTCTGAACAGTAGACACTGGATGCATCTTGATGTTTGATATCTGACGTAAGAGTTTCTCTGGCGGGAAAAACTGGAAAAATGCATTTAAAACCTTCCCTTGCTGTGCGATTGTTTTGCTTGCCTCCATTCAACAGTTAAAGGACTGGATATATTTGATATCGTTCTTTGCTTTCTGATTTTAGGGCGGGATAATTTATTACTAGTGTAAGACGAACTCATTATAACAGCTATAATAATATTAATATCAATAACTTTTCGTTGCCTAGTCTACTACGCTATAGGTTAACCGTGGAGTTATACGGTATGGACTTGGACAGATGATTTACCTGTGGTGTGGAAAGCAATTGAACTATGTCCCATCCCTTTTTTTTTGGAAAGTAAGCTAGTGGCTGCTGTCGATACTTTTGATTTAATTGTACCTCATTGTGGGTGGTATTAGATCCCTGGGAGATTTTCAACGGTCTGGGAGGGAGGTATATTAGATTAGGGTAGAGATAGGGGGGAAGAGGGGAAAGGAAAGAAAAGGGAGGGGGAAAATAGTAAAGAGAATAATCTGGTGATCGATAGATAGTGGAAGGAGTGGAAGGAGGGTCTTGGTCCTGCCAAAATGAGGGGAAAGGCAGGTAAAGCAAATAAGACGATCACCCCGGCTGCAAGCCCGGTCGGAATCCAAAAATACCTGGCTGCAAATTCTAGTATAAGAGAGGATGAAGTGACCGGTAGCCCCAGGACAGAAAAACCATCCCGCTCGGGCCCAAGTAGACAGAAGGGGGAAGAGGGTAGGGGGGTAAAAAATCCTGCCATAAAGTCAAGTGAGCTTAAAAAAAAAAGTGGAGTAAACCCACAGAATGAAGAAGTAGATCAGAATAATCCCCGGGGAGAGGTGGAGATGGTTAACAGAGAGGCAGAAGAAATGGTTTCGGATAGTCACAAAGAAACCCCCCAGCCCCCACAAATTAGGGAGATGCTCTCTGAGATGTTCTCGAGAATGGAGGTCTCTCTAAGGGCGGATATCGCAACAATAAGAAGCGATATAGGTTTGGTCTTAGGGAGAGTGGAGGAGATAGAAAATAGAGTTGAGACTCAAGAGCATAAGATTGACGGAATTTTAGAGCAGATAACAGCCCTCCGGAGGACAAATAGAACAATCAGATATAAGTTGGAGGATCAAGAAAATAGAAGTAGGAGGAAGAACATACGGATAAAAGGTCTCCCTGAGACATATAGCGGTTCCGCCCTTGGAGAGATAGCTCAACAGATTTTTAACCCTCTATTGGATAAGGAAGTTACAGTCCCATTGAAAATTGATAGAATACACAGAATGACACGACCCCGGGGGATTAGATCAGAAGCACCTCGAGATGTTATAGTGAGATTTCATAATGTAGCAGAAAAAATGCAGGTAATGAGAAGAGTGAGAATACAGTCTGGGGTGGTCCATGAGGGCACGGAACTGCAGATTTACTCTGACTTAGCGGGGGAGACACTGGGAAGAAGGAGATGCTTAAAACCACTCACGGAATTATTGAGAGCGGCGGACATCCCATATCAATGGGGATTTCCAGCATGCCTCATAGGGAAGAAAGAGGGACGATCCGCAGTTCTACGCTTCCCAGAAGACCTCCCAGAATTTTGTGAGCAGTTAGGTATACACCCTGCCCCACAGATAGAATGGGGTTGTGAAAACGTATTAGGGGGTGAGGGGATTATCACCCAGGGGAGGAAATGGCAGGATGGACCGAGCAGTTGGAGACGAAAGAAGATTACTGGAAATGAGTTGAGTTAATGGGCCGAGCTTAGAGCTGAGGAGTGCGGGGGGAGGGGAGATGGGGGGAGGGGGGAGGGAAGGCGGGGGGAGTCTCAGGCAGATAAGGGTGCGAGCTCCAGGGACACTATGGGGGTGAGGCGAACACAAATATCGGTCCACCAGTGCCATAGGTTTAACGGGAAGGGGGGTGTCCTACCCAGTCTCATAAGACGTTCCGTTATAGGACAAGGGGGGAGCAGGGGGGGAGCAGGGAGGGGAGAGGGAGGGAGGGAGGGAGAGGGAGGGGGGTGGTTTTTGGTTGCTTTTTGGGGCTCTCACTCGGTCCTCCCATAGGGCTAGTGGGGACAGGTACCACTGGATCCACTGGACGCTTAGAAGGAAAAAAAAAAAAAAGAGGGGGAATTACCCCGCGTAGAGAGGTATGGTAGTCCTTAATGTTATCACTTATAATGTAAGGGGTTTAAACTCAAAAAGGAAAAGATATAGGATAAATGACGAACTGCAATACATGGAAGCAAATATAGTATGTCTTCAAGAGACGCATATAACATGCACTTCTGGGGTTAGATTGAATTTGGTTAATTTTCCGGTGTGGTTTTATGGGGATTCCCCATCCCCCTATTCGAGAGGGGTTGCGATAGAGTTTAGTAGAACAACGAGGTTTAACCTAGAAGAGCGACTAGTGGATCCGGAGGGTCGTTACCTGTGCCTAAAAGGCAGGCTGTTTAATTTTAAATGCACAATTGTCAATATTTATGCCCCAAACAAGAATACGGGTAGATTTCTGAAGAAAGTATTGAATAAAATAGAAGACTTTAAAGAAGGGAAATTAATCCTGGCAGGGGATTTCAATTGGAGTATGAACCCTAAATTAGATACTACAGGGGCGGGCCCTAGGATATCTGAACATAAACAGAGAGTGTTTTTAAGGGCGTTAACTGCATATCAATTATATGATACCTGGAGAACACTGCATCCAAAAGAT
The DNA here is from genome assembly GCF_037356315.1 of Lithobates pipiens. Classification (NCBI taxonomy): domain Eukaryota; kingdom Metazoa; phylum Chordata; class Amphibia; order Anura; family Ranidae; genus Lithobates; species Lithobates pipiens. The sequence continues at coordinate 212,307,638 of NW_027507784.1, forward strand.
AGGGATTATACATGTTTCTCCTCGGTCCATGGTTCTTTCTCCCGAATAGATTATATTTTTTTGGAACATTCATTTCTAAGGGCACTTAAGAAGGCTGAAATAAAGATAAGAACAGTTTCAGATCATGCACCTGTGTTGATCCAGCTGGAGATCGGGAGGGATCATGGACCGAGGATGAATTGGAGACTGAATGAATCGCTATTACAGGATAAAGATACAGTAGAAAGGATCGAGCATGAGATTGCACAATTTTTTAGTCTGAACGACATACCGGAAACCTCTAGCCCTGTATTATGGGAAGCGCACAAGGCAGTTATAAGAGGGGTATTAATAGGGATCGGTGCAGGGAAAAAGAGAGAGAGGGAGAGGAGGAAAACTCTATTATACGAGGAAATCCAGAGATTGGAACAGACGAGGAGACCATGGGGGCTTCGGGACACCCAAGATTTAATAACAAAAAAACGAGAGCTAGATGATTGCTTGGAGCAGGATAGGAGAATGGCCTACCATATTTTGGGAAGAGAAAGGTACCAATGGGGGAATAAATCAGGTAAATGGTTGGCTAGGAGGGTGAAGGAAAAGAAAATTAGAACTTTTATCCCAAAAGTGAGAAATGCTGAGGGGGACATACAAAATATGCCAGATGATATTGTGAACACATTTTTTACATATTATCGGGGCCTTTATAATATCGGGCAACAGGATAAGGTAGAGAATCAAGTAGGGGAGGAAATAAAGGATTACTTAAATCGGATAGATATCCCCAGGGCCAAGCAAATAGAAATGGAAGCACTAGAAGCCCCAATATCAAGGGGGGAGGTTGAGAGGGCGATCAAAAATACAGCTAAGGGAGGTTGCCTGGGGCCCGATGGTTTCCCGATCTCATATTACAAGCAATTCCAAAAACAGCTAGTCCCAAAATTATGCGACTATTTTAATGCAGTGGGGAAGGGCGAAAAAATTCCGCGAAGAAACACTCTTGACACACGTGGTCCTGATCTTGAAAGAGGGAAAGGACCCAACGGCAGTAGAAAGCTATAGGCCAATTTCCTTACTAAACTCAGACATTAAATTGTTTGCAAAAATTATCGCTGAAAGATTAGGACCCCATGTGTCAGAGTGGATACTGCAGGATCAGGTTGGATTTATCGAAGGGAGAGAAGGTCGGGATAACACACTAAAGACCATTATGTTATGCCAAGAAGCTGTAAGACAGGGTGCCCCCACGGTACTCATGTCAATAGATGCGGAAAAGGCATTTGACAGAGTGGGGTGGGGGTTCCTGTTTGAAGTGCTGGAAAGGTATGGATTAGGGGAGCGGATGAGGGGCTGGATAGAAGCCCTATACACCCACCCTAAAGCTAAAATAATAATAAATGGGGCCCTGTCCTGCCCCCTTGAGTTGTTCAACGGGACAAGACAGGGTTGCCCGTTATCCCCATTATTATTTATATTGTCGCTTGAACCCCTGCTGATGGCCATTAGGATGAATCAAAACATTCATGGGATATGGGCTGCTGAGAGGGAGTTCAAGGTCGCAGCGTTTGCGGACGACCTTTTGCTCTATATTTCCAACCCTGGGTCTTCCATACCAGCAATAATGGAAGAATTATCAAAATATGGGAGGGTCTCTAACTTTAAGGTTAATATATCTAAATCTGAAATTCTGAATTTAAATACGCCAATAACAGAGCAGAGCATCCTCCAATCTAAATTCCCCTTTAGATGGTGTGGGAGGGAATTGGCCTATTTGGGAATAAGGTTGACAGCAGAGATGAGTGATCTGTTTGAGGCCAACTATATACCCATACTAAATAAAATTAAACAACATTTGGAAAGATGTCAACATAAAGCTCTATCATGGACAGGTAGAATAAACGTAGTTAAAATGTTTATTTTACCAATTTTCACCTATACATGCCAAATGATCCCAATAGCGTTACCACAGGTCTATTTAAATAAACTAAAAACGTTGATTAATAGATTTATATGGAAAAAAAAAGCGGCGAGGGTGGCACTGAATACCCTGATAAGAAGTAAAGACAGGGGAGGGCTGGCAATGCCGGATCTCAAAAAGTATTATGAGGCCATAGCAATCTCACGAATCCCAGATTGGATACACAATAAAAAGGGAAAGGACTGGGTTGAATTAGAAATTAAGTTAAGTAGAAGGGAATTAGGGGAAATAGTATGGATACCTGCAAAACATAGAGAATTAGGCCATAGCACAAACACACTGACAAAAAACTTACTTCAGATATGGGACACAATAAATAAGAGACATAACTGGGAGCACAACTCACCATTAATGCCACTATTGGACACTAAATTATTTTTTTTTTTGTTTACAAAAGCTTTATTTGTCAGTTAGAAAATACAAATAAAATGCATACGAAAATATTTCTCAGTAAATATAGAAAAAAACGTAAATGATAATACAAGCTAGAGTTTACATAATAAGTGGGTGGTACAGGTATTAGAGGAGATGGGTAAAGTGATACAGATAATAAAATTACGATTTTATGGACAAGTCATAGAGAGAGAAGTGTGAATTCGGGTGGGGATACCAGAGTGTGATCAAGATAGGGACCAGTATAACCATTTGTTGTTGAAGATGTGCATACTATCATATAGGGTATGGTGAATTCTTTCTGATAGCTTGAGCATTTCCATACGGTTCAAAACTTGCGACCAGGGAAGGGTACTAGTTCTCCAATTTAAAGCAATCATCCATTGTATCGAGCTAATGAGAGAGTGAAACAGTCTCGTGCAAGGTGTAGGAGTGTTTGGGAGATTGGCATACAATATGCATACTTGTGGTGTAAGGGAGACTTTGTGATTTGAGGATAGCTCAAATCTGGTGATAGCTGCTTGCCATATGGGTTGAAGACGAGGGCAACTCCAAAAAATATGAGCAAATGTGCCTGGTTCTGTGCAGCCCCTAAAGCAGTTAGGGGAAGTTTCGGGATAAAAGGAGTGAATTTTGGTAGGGGTCATGTACCATCTTGAAAATAGCTTGAGAGGGGTTTCTCTAAAGGCAATTGCTTTATTACTTTTCCGGAGATTGTCAGTCATCTCACTCCAAAGTTCTGGGGTGAAAGAGCAGTTAAGTTCCTCCTCCCAGTGTATCATTGGGGCAGATTTTTCCGGGGTGGAGGAGGAGTTTAAAAGGTTATAGAGTAGTGAGATGAGACCTCTGTCTCTAGAGGAATGCAAACAGATATGTTCAAAGAGTGTTTCTGAAGAGAGGGATTGTAAGGTATAGTGAAGGTCAAAGAATTGTTTTATTTGGTCATAACGTGTGAGTTCCGTAGGGGGAAGGTCATACTTAATTTGAAGTGAGTTAAATGTAGGGAAAGATGATTTATAGATAAAGGAGCCCAGTGTAGAGAGTTTGTTTTTAGACCATAGAGCATATTGATTATAGACATCTAAAGAATGTGAAAATCTCTTATCACCCAAGTATGTGGTTAGTGGGGAAATGGTAGATGCAAGGTTAAATGTATCCTTGATCTTTGTCCAAATTTGGAAAAGTTGAGCAACAATCATGTTAGCTTTGTTTAAAGTACGAAAATTGCTGTGATTCGACCATAAAAGGCCTTGTAGGTATAGAGGGAGGATTGAAGATGATTCAAATGTTTTCCATGGGATATTATGTGTAGGGGCATGCCATTGGGAAATTTGGGAGAGCTTGGATGCGAGGAAATAATGCCAGATGTTTGGAAGACCGAGACCTCCCAGACCCTGCGGCCTGTGCATGAGGGAGTTACTACATCTGGGTTTTTTATTAGCCCATATAAATTTGTTTATTTCTCTTTGAAGCGATAGAATTCTAGTTTTGGGGACGTTTATGGGGAGGGCCCTAAAATAGTATAGAAGTTTAGGAACTATGGACATCTTAATGGCACAGATTCTGCCCAAAAAGGAGATATGGTAGGAGGACCATTTATCGAGTAGGGAGCTTATGTGGGAAAATAAAGGGGGGTAGTTCACCTTATAAAGGGATTTGAAAGAGGGGGAGATGTGAATACCAAGATATCTAAATGAGCTTGTGGTCCAAGTGAATGGGAAGTTTAAATGTAGGAGATATAGTATGTTTTGGGGAATATTAATGGGAAGGGCTGAACATTTGCTGATGTTAATACTTAAACCCGAGAGCCTTTGGAAGTCATTTAGTTCAGTGAGAAGATTAGGTATAGAAATGAGAGGGTCAGATAGAAATATTAGAGCATCGTCAGCGTATAAACTCAACTTAAAGTCATGGGGACCCTTGGTATACCCTTTAATATTGATGTTATTCCTTAATGCTTGAGCTAGGGGTTCTATGGCTAAGGCGAATAAGAGGGGGGATAGAGGGCAGCCTTGTCTAGTGCCTCTGCTAAGAGGGAAAAATTTTGAATTTATGCCAGGTATTTTGATCCTAGTGTGTGGGGAGTGATAAAGGGCATTAAAGCCATGTAGGAATTTGTCAGGGATGCCGAATTTGGGAAGAAGAAGATTAAGGTAGGACCAATCAACACTGTCGAAAGCCTTATGAATATCTAGACTGAGAAGACAAACTGGTTTGGCATGCAGATTAGCATCTTGTATGATATTGGTGACAAGTCTAATATTATCAACTATTTGATGATTAGGAATGAATCCAGTCTGGTCTATGTGAACGAGATTGTGTATTACTGCTGCAAGTCTATCTGCCAACAATCTGCCAAATATTTTTAGGTCGTTATTTAGAACAGATATTGGACGGAAATTTTGTGGAAGGGAGTGGTCTTTATGTGGCTTGGGGATTAAGGACATGTTGGCCAGGAGCATTTCCTCGGGGAACTGGTAACCTTGAAGAATATAATTGAAAAGATTAGTTAATTTGGGAGCCAGGAGGGGAGTGAATTTTTTATAGTAGGAGGATGTGTAGCCGTCAGGGCCTGGGGCGGTGGTGGTTTTAAGGGATTTAATGATTTTTGTGATTTCAGGAACCGTGCATGGGTCTTTTAATGAATTAATTTGATCATTCGAGAGGGATGGGAGGTGTAGGTTGTTTATCCAATCAAGAGGTGGGGTTTGAGGATGGGGATTAGGGTCAGAAAGAAGATTTTTATAGAATGTTGTGAAGATTTCCATAACTTCCTGGGGGTGAGTAACAATGTTGCCATTGTTGTCTCGTAATTTATATAAATGTGGTGGGTTAATGTCTTGTTTGAGTTTTCGTGCGAACATCGTAGATGCGGAGTTGCCATGTAGTAGGAATTTAGCTTTAGAATATCTAAGGGCCTTTTCCGTGTTAGCAGATAAGATAGCGTCAAGTTGTTGGCGTTTTTCCTGAATCTGAGAATTAATTTCTTGAGATGGTGAAAAGTGTATTTTTTGGTATAGCAGATCAAGATCCCTGGTGAGGCCCTTAATTGTAGCAAGTCTCTCCTTATTCTTGGTAGCCGCTATGTGAATGAGGTGGCCTCTTAAGACTGCTTTATGTGCAGACCAAAGGGTCGTGGGAGATACATCGTCAGTAGAGTTATCTAGAAAGTAATTATCGATATGGGTAGAGACCTTTTGAATGATGGAGGGGTCCGTTAGTAGAGAGTCATTTAAACGCCAGTTAAAAGGGGTTGGAGGTAGACCTATGTGGGTGAAATCGATCGAGACTATATTATGATCTGACCATGGGCAGGAGTGGATAAGTGCTTCGCATGAATTAGCGAGTAGGATGGGTGTGCAGTATAAGTAATCTAGTCGGGCATAACAATTGTGAGGGTAGGAATAATGAGTGTATTCTCTGATGCCGATGTTGTGTGCCCTCCAAGTGTCTATCAATTGCAGGCTGTTAAGAGTTCTGTTCATAAATTTAGAAAAGGTTTTAGAAGATGGTGCTGCATTACTTCTATCCAAAGCTGGATGAGCAGCTAGATTGAAGTCTCCTGCTATAATCAAGTGCGGGGAATTGAATTTTTCCAGGGTATCAAAAAATTTGGAGAAAAAAGCGTGGTGGGATTCATTGGGTGCATATAGTGATGAAATTGTGATAAGGCGATTGTTGATGGTGCCCTTTATGATGATGAAGCGGCTATCTTCATCTTTGTAGATATTCTGGATATCAAAAATAATAGAGTTGCGGACAAAAATGGCAACCCCTCTAGTTTTGTTGTGGAATGTGGTAAAATATATTTGGCTGTAAGATTTATCAAAAAATTTTGGGTGGTTTGTGGCTGAAAAATGTGTTTCCTGCATGAGGATAATGTCTGCCTTCAGTCTTTTATAGTGTTGGAAGGCTTTTTTACGTTTGTGAGGGGAGTTAAAGCCTTGGACATTGTGAGAGAGTACTTTAAGGCCCATTAGGAGAGATTTGAGTGTGATATGTTAGAGGAATGTTATCAATAGTGGTAACATAATGGGAGCTAATTCTCTGTTGAGAGGGGATACGTGGGAGTATAGGAGGGGAGGATGAAACGTAATGAAAGCCCACTTTTGGGGTAGAGGTGAAAACAATGGATCTTGTGAGTATGATGGGGATAGTGGGATATGAGATGCAATCAAGAGGTATCACATAAGTAATGGTGAGAATGTACCATAATAACAAAGTAGAGTAAACAATAATAATAACTATGCATTTTTTAAACTGGGCCAAAATGGCCAAATAACAAAATAGTACAAAAACTGGAATATTTGAAATCAAAGAGGGGGTCATATGGCAAAAGGCCAGATGATCCAACAATAAAATTTGAAGGACAAATATGTCCTGAACCTGTTCCACAGTGTCCACGAGGCACACCCTACGAAGGAGAGAGGGCGTCGTGCACCGGGTCGGGTGTGGGGACAAACCAGCGACGGCGGATAAGCCAAGCACATAGAAAAAATGTAATTCTATTACAATCATACCTCCCAAACCCCCCCCCCCCCCACTGCTATCAACTCTGCTACTACCACACGTCACGAAGACATACAGGGGAGGAGTAGAGGAAAGGGGGAGAGGGACAAAAAAAAGAGGAACCCCTCCCTCCCCACCACCGGGCCCTCGGCCCACCCCACCAAAGAAAAAAATCAGACAACTGAAAAAAAAAAGAGAAAAAGAAAAGGTAGAGAAAAAGGCAAAAAAGGGAGTCTTTCCGGCAAGATCGAACCAGGATCTATGTGTATAACCATTATGATAGGTCATAATAGTGTTGAATCCAATCAATAGTATTCGTCCTTAAAAAAATAAAAAATAAAAAATAAAAAAATAAAAACAAAAGGGGGAAAAAGGAAAGGGGGGGAGGATCAGAGTCCATATCTCTCAGATACGATGGTGTAAGCAACGATCTGTGGGAAGTATCAGTTAACTTGATTGGAGTTCTAGTGGTGACCATGGGGATGGTGATGAGGTTGGTGACACTCAAATGAGGAAAGGTGCTAGTTCTGAGGGGATTGTCGCCATCTTACTTGACTCCTCTGGGGACGTCTTGAAGCTGGTGTTGACCAGATCGGCGAAGAGCGTGGGGTAGATATAGGTCTGGCAGGAGGCTCGGGGTCAAGAAGGCCCAGCTTAACCAGGAGTTCCTTACCTTCAATTATGTTGTAGACAGTGTAGGTTGAGCCGTTATGTATTATTGACAGTTTAAAGGGGAAGCCCCAGCGATATCTTATTCTAGCTGTTTGTAGAATGGAGGTGACCTCTTTCATCCTGCGTCTCCTATCAAGTGTAGCTGGGGATATATCTGGGTAAATCTGGATCCTGTGGCCCTCAAACACAATGTTAGGGGTATTTCGTGAGGCACGCATAATTTCTTCTTTTAGTAGAAAGTCCTTCATACACATGATAATGTCACGTGGAGGTTTGTCAGGTGTTGGTTTGGGACGAAGGGCTCTGTGAATTCTGTCGTAAGTAAAGATCGAAATTTGCTTATCTGGCAGTAAATTTTGGAAGAGCTTGGAGATATTTGGTGCGAGGTCGGTGACCGACTCTGGAATACCGCGGACTCTGATGTTGTTGCGTCTGTTTCTATTGTCCAAATCTTCCATTTGAGCTTGCATAAACGCAAAGCTGTCGGCCAGGGATTCATAATCTTTCCTGAGGTCATTGTGGGAAAGAGAGAGTTCGTCATGTTTGGTTTCCAATATGTCGGTGCGGCTGCCTATGTTTGCAATCTCATGTGTGAGAGCGCTGGTTGTTTTATGCAGTTCCTGCTGTATTTTGTCTGCAAGTTTCTCATATATAGCTGTGAGGCTATTGTCTAGGTCAGCCTTGGAGAGAGGAGAGGAGTACTCACTGTGAGTGGTATGCTGAGACAGCGCGGGGAGGCCGGTAGTCACGGAGGCACCGGCGCCATCTTGAGACTTTCTAGCCTGGGATTTCTCCATGATATGAAGAGGGCTTGCGGTGTGTTTAGAGCGCTTAATCCTCCGTTTTTTGTGGTTGGGCATGTGCAGGTATGTTCCGCAGGGGTGCTGGATGTTTTTCAGCCAGAAGCGAGGCGAAAGGCCCTGGGAAATCCGGCTTGGCAGACCGGGTCAGACGGAGCTGATCTCAGACACGTCCGTCCCGCATCGCGCCGCGCATGCGCCCCGACACTAAATTTTTTATCCCAGGTCAAGAGGAATATTTATATTATAGTAGATGGGTTAAGAAAGACAACATTAAACTACAGGAGGTGATGGAAGGAAATAGGATGTGCACGTATGAGGAAATTATAGGGAAATGGGGTCACAAACCATTAGATAAATGGAGATATTATCAATTATATTATTTCATTCAGTCTCTACCACAGCCATTACGGGGTAAGGAACAATTTAGACCACTGGAGAAGCTATTAGTGAACCGTCAGTGCCTTGAAAAAAGGATTTCAAAACTTTATAAAATCCTAATAGAAAGAATAGAGCAAAACTACCCCCCCTACCTAGAAAAATGGGAAAGGGAAATGGGGTCCTTAAGTAACGATTATCATAGAAATAGGATAATTAGACGAACCTATTCGGTTGCCGTAGACTCACAAACACGAGAGATGTCATATAAACTTTTAACAAGATGGTACATAACCCCACAACAAGGAAATAAAATATGTAGTGCGACCCCCCGGCCATGCTGGAGAGGCTGCTTGGGGGAGGGGTCATTTGCTCATATATGGTGGCTGTGCCCTAAGATACAGACATTTTGGGATAAAGTAATAGAAACAATTTTTGAAATAACAGGGGAAAGGATTAGGAGGGATCCATGGGTATGCCTATTTCATGATATAGAAAAAGGTAAGAGGGAGTATGGGTATTCCTTGATCCCCTGTCTATTAAACGCTGCTAAATCATTGATACCGCTAAGATGGAAAAGATCTGATCCTCCCTCGATGAGGGAATGGGCAGAAAGATTAGAAAGGACACAAATTATTGAAGAGTCAATGTACAAACTGGATAATATGGAGGAGAGGTACCAGAATAAATGGCGTCTCTGGGTACTATATGGTAAAACTGAAAATTATTTGAAGATGGTGGAATGTTAGCTAAAAGGAATCCCATGGAGTAGGATCGAGTGAGAGAGGGGAGGGAAGGGGGGGGGGGGAGGGAAAAGGAAGACAACCTTTATAAGAAATGATGCTGTATTTATTATTATGTGAAATGGTTTATATATGTATTATAGCTGTCTGTAAATTTTGGAAAATCTCAAAAATAAAGAATTATAAAAAAAAAAAAAAAAACATCTCTAGGCTCAGAAGTAAGTCTCAGTACGATCGGGAAATGTATATATTTCATATGTATGGAATATAGGAATACATGCAGTAGTAAGGTAATTCATTAATTTATGCCAGAGTGTAAAGAAGTTCATTAAGAAGAAAATTAAGTTTAATGCTGCATGTATATCTTTATGTATTAAGCCCTGAACAAAGTTTTCAGAGAAAAATTATTGATTAAGATTGTGGAAAGAACTGTATGAAATTGAGATAATGGAAAAAAAAACATGATGTTTAGTGTTTTACAAAAATTCTAAAGATTTGGTTGAAGGATATAATAAGTTAAGGATTGAGCAATTTGTACAAACTTGGATTTAGTTATTAAATTAAAAGTAATAAATTGTTCTAATTTACTTAAGGTTACCCAGAGAAAATATTAAAATATGAAAGTTTTTGTTCAATCTAAAAAATTGTAAGAATAACTATTGTTAAAAGTTTTTGTAAATTAGTATTTCTGGTGAAAGTAAGGACTTGTGGGAGGAGTTTTCTCGGGGAAATGGCCAATCGCAGGTCATGGGCAGGACCCAATCTGTGAGTTTCACGAGATGGTCTTCTAAACAATTTTTTGTCATTATTATAATCAGGAAAGTCATATAACATAGTGTACATGATTTTTCGTAGATGTACAAACAAAATATGTTTAAAAAGTGTTAAAAAGGTTAAACATTTTAAAAACGAAAAACAAGATTGTTACCGAATTGTACAGTGTAGGGTGTACAAAGCATGGTAGCCAAGACTGTCAGTAACAGATCATTCTCTGAAGAGTATGTGACATGTGAGGAGTGTGTTACCAACAGAGAGATGCAGATCAAGTTACAGACTGGTCAGACATGCCATGACATTTTTTCACTTTTATGGATCAAAGCACAATATATTTTTGTGTTAAATTTTCCAGATATTTGGAAGAGGATTCACTGATGAGGAAAATATATATTTAAAAAGGTATCATTACTTACTAAAAAGTAATTGTTTTGAAAAATAAGATTTTTTTGGGCCTTAATAATTTTTTCGAGAGTTCATTGAGATTTTTGCAGACAAAGTATCTGTCTGAGTAAATTTTAATGACTTGTATAGGCTTAATGTATGGCAAATATATTTTTAATAACAAAAGATAACTTATATACAAACATTTGAAGATCTGAAGAAAGCCCTTATAAATTTAGTATTTTTGGTAAATTATAGAAATCTCTCTCAGTCATTTTACATTTAAGTGTATGTGGATGATGAGACAATTTCATTGGTATTTATAAATAAATGTGTTAGGGGTGCATTGTCTAATGCTACAGATCTGAGACATTGTGGGTTTAGCACTGTTTGTTTTGAAAAACATCTTATGTTACACTAAAGGTGTTATTTCAAGTAAAACAGGAGGTGTCAATACACACAGCTTTGTCTAATGGCAATTGGATGTTAAAAAGATCAGTTGTAAGTGTGAGGGACAAAGCCACAGTTGTGTAAATTAATCATGAGAATGTCACTTTTTTAACTTTTAGTGGACGCATTGAAAGCTGAATTTAAGACTGACGTGTTGGTTTTGCAGTCAGTGACAGAGCAGGTGTGGTTCATTCAATCATACTGTATGAGGGGAATGCTGGGTTCTGAAAAGAAACTTCAACATGATCAAATTTCTTTCAGAAACAGAATATTTAGGAAAGCCCAACCTAAATTAATGTTCTTTTACAAAATTAAAATAAATTGTCAGTGTAGAGAAAAACAGTAATCTGGTAAGATTATTCTTTTAGAAGATTTGATATTAGTCACAGGATAAAGAGGGGGACTATGACATTGTCTTAGTTAGAATCAGTACAGACTGATAAAGGAGAAAATTTATTGTAAAAATAATTGTATTCCAACAATAATGGATAGAGTTATTTTTAAATGAAAAATATTTCTTTTTGCATATCCAGGTACCTGATTGATTGATTTTTTGTTTTAGCTTATAAAAATTCTCATTTTAGAACACTTTGTCATCAAACTTCTGAAAATTGTTTTATTTGTTTATAGAATTATCTAAAGTGAAAGAGGCCTAACCTGATACTACAAAGTATTGAGGGATTTGGCAAGTCTATATAGATTGATTATATTCGTTTTTTCACTTGCTACAGGAGGATTACAAGGATATTGTTTTTTTAGTTAATGTTTCTTTTTGATAAATTAATTGAGGTAATTCTAGAAAAAATAATATTTTTTATAAAAACGAAGTTGTTGTGAATTTATGTCATATTCCATTGGGGTTGGATTGCAAACCATGGAATCAGTTAATGATTTAAAATTTTATAGGACAGGTAGTGAAGGACATGTATGCTATTTTAGGTTTAGTAAAGTTTTTGTTTCTTATCATCTTAAGTACTCAGATATTGTAGAACGTATGAATAGTATTGGTTAAGATGATAAAGGTAAATATTGGGTGATTTATTTACCTGCTATAGTTTAAAAACTTTATTTTTTTCTAAACATAGGGTTTGTTAACTTTTTGAGTTAATGACAGTCTTTTGAGATTAGCATATTTCGTTTTTTATATAATCTGTTGTATAGAAAGTAGTATGGATGCAAATTTTGCAAACAACAAGTATAGGTATTTCAGAAGTTTGTTCACAAAACATAGCTAGGCCTTTGCTAAATTTAAAAAGAAATGATGTCTTGTATGAGATTTCTACTTCTAATGAGTATGTTTAGTAATTTATTCCAGTAGCTAACATTATGGTACCAAGGATGTCAACTGGGATATCAGTTGGGAAGATTATTTTGTTATTTTTAAGGTACATTGGGATTATAGTCTTTTGTTTCAAAAGTATTGGTAAAAATAAAAATAATTGTTAAAAATAAGAATAAAATGGGTAAACACAGACAGGATTATCATTTTAAAATGGTTTAAATTGATTAATGAAAATTATTTAGGAAAACATAATTTTTAAAAGAATTTGATACTTGTTTTCATTTTCTTTTATAGATATGTCTTTTGTTTCTAAATTTAAAGAAAACTATTTTTTTATTTAGTTTTTTTAAATTCTTCCATGACAATGCAATCAAGCACAACTAAATTTCTATTTGTTAATATTTCTTGCTTTTTCAAAAATTATTATTTTTTGATTATGTTATCAAGGACTATCATTTTTTTGGTGAATTTGCATCAAAAGCGACATATTGATCGGTCGATCATTATGTGAGGGGGAGTTAGGATGTGATTCTCACAATAATTTTTTTATGAATTATGAATAATGATGATAGTAATAAGATAATACAAAAGACAAATAGGTATAATTAGAGTATATGAAGAAAAGGATTTCAATGTGTCTAAACAAAGTTATTGTTGAATTTAAATAATTTTGGAATGTTTAAAAAAAAAAAACAAAAAAAAAAAAAAGTTGCTTGCTGGTCATGGATAGATGGATAAATAAATAGAAAAATAAATAGAATGATAGATAGAATATATAAAATATGACAATCAACTAATGGGAAAGTTTTTATGTATTTTGTTTCAAATCTGTATTAGGGTTAGAATGAAACAATTTTATAAATTGATTAAGGAAGAAATGAAAAAAAAAAAAGGGTGAAAAATTATGACAAGTATTTTTAGTCGGAAAATTACTTCTGGTTTATCTGATTCAGTGATTTGCTATAGTACATCTGGAGCAATTGATTCAAAATGTGTATGAAAGGGCGCCATAAATGAAGTGTGAGTGATTTAGGTAATATTTAAGTTGTGCGAATGTCATTTTGATACTAGTTGTTCTCTATGTTCAGAGTTTGACTAAAGGTCAGTAGGTCAGTGGTTTCACAGATAAGAATACACATAGAGAATGTGTCATATAATGGAACAATATACTTGAAAAGAAGATAATTTTTAAAGTAAGATCATAGATTATCCATAAAATATTTATATGATATGGTTAAAGTTATAAGAGTTTCACAAGAAGTTAAATACATTTATAAAGTTGAAAGAAGAAAATATTTAATATTACATGATTTAGATGGAGAATTAATTAAAATTAAATATAATAGTTTATACTTTCTCAATGGAATGAAATATTTAAATATTTTTCATAGAAACATCTCAGAATTTTTGAAAATGTTTATGTACAAATTCTGACTCACTAAAATGTATTAATGTGTATTGTATTAATGTTTATTGTACTGTTTGTATTGGAAAAAAAGAGAATCAGAAACATTTATTATTTAAGATGAATGCACTTATTATTTGTTAATTATAGTGCATTGAGGGGGAATATGTTAGAAGTTTTTGAGGTAATTAATATTTTAAAGTGATAAGGGTTTCTGAAAATATATGTAAGTTATATGTTCAGTGGTAAGTGATGGTTTCTGAAGGTCACACAACAGCAGATCATATAGGGAGGAGGGGATTTGCTGAGTAGGTATTTATATTTTGAGTTACTAGTCAGGACAATGGGTGGAGTTATGTTACTTATCTATAGACTGAACCATATTGGGTATATATGCAAATGTGGGTGTTATTAGAATATGCTGACATAACATCTTGAACAGTATAAGAATGGAGTAGGGTTATAGGAAAAGGAGGATTGGTGGGAGGAGAAAGAATTCTACACTTTGGAGAATGTAGATCAGAAGACCCATTCCTCCTTCTGAGGCCATCACCATGCCATATGTTACCAGATGTCAATCTTGTCTTTGCTTGTCTTTCTGAAAAATAAACCAACTATTGAACGGACGAAGGATTCTTCAATTTCTACTCCTGAAAGTACGTTTGAAATGCCTTGGATGAAAAATACATATCTCCGCTACACACCCTTTGGAGAAGGGTTACTGATTCACATATAACACAAAGACTTTGCTATTCATTAAGAAACGCCCCTGTGAGTGAGTATGTAGAGCTTCTTGTACACTACACTACATTTGCATTTTATTCTCCTATACTCACCTTTTAACAGAGGGCTTTTCATGCAGATGAAAGGGACTATACATTCTTTTCAAACCCCCATCAATGGTATTCACGCATCGATTTATTTTTGCTACCTCAACGATTACTATCATTAGTACAGGACATAAGTAATGGAAATATTACATGGTCTGACCATGCGCCAGTTACGATTAATATCTTTCTGAAAGAAGCTAAACATAAAATAGATTGGAACTGGAAATTGAATGAAAGTCTTTTGCAACGTCCTGAAATTAGAGAAGAGGTGGCAAAGAAAATCGATTCGCATTTTGAAACGAACGATAATGGAGAGACTAAAATGGGGATAGTGTGGGAAGCTCATAAAGTAGTAATTAGAGGAATTCTAATAAAACATGGGTCCCGAATAAAGAGAGCCAGAGAAGAGGAAACAGGTAGATTATTGGAGAAGATAAGGGAGATAGAGATACAACATAAGAGGTTAAAGGATAGGGATACAGGGATTGAACTAGCACATTTAAGAAGACAGGTATCTGATATTTTACGTTATAAGGCAAGGGCTATCATACAACAAGAGAGGAGAATAACATATGAATTTGGAGATAAATGTGGTAAAGTATTAGCAAGGAAATTAAAAAAGCAACGACTCCACTCATACATACCCTATATTAGAACAAAAGGAAATCTTAAATGCTCACTTCCGAAAGATATTGCAGAAGAATTTAGACAATATTATACCTCATTGTATAATCTTTCAGCTCCCTCCTATCCTCCCTCATTATTAGAAGAATATCTCGAATCCTCAAATTTAATAAGACTATCATCCCCAGCGTGAAATAAGCTTGAGTTACCAATAACAGTAGAAGAAGTAACTTGGGCAATAAAGATGTTAAAGCAAGGAAAGGCTCCCGGTCCGGACGGATTTACTCTGCAATATTTTAAAAGCTTTCAACCACAACTAGTCCCCTATATGGTTAAAACATATAACATACAAGGAAAAACAGAGCTTCCACCTGTAGAAGCATTAAAGGCACATATTATACTTATTCCAAAAGAAGGAAAGGATCAATCAATATATAGTAACTATCGTCCAATATCATTATTAAAAACCGATTATAAAATATTTACAAAGATACTCGCAGCTCGCCTACAGCCATTTATGACACAGTTGATCCATTTGGACCAAGTGGGGTTTGTTCCCACACGGGAAGCTAGGGATAGTACAATTAAGGTCCTGAATCTAATTCAATATGCAAATCATAGGAAGCTGCCGAGTATTTTTGTCAATACAGACGCAGAAAAGGCCTTCGATAGGGTCAATTGGCCCTTCATGTTAGGAGTCTTAAAACAAATGGGCTTTGGTGATCGAATGTTGGATTGGATAGCAGGATTATATTCAAAACCACAAGCATTGGTGAAGGTCAATGGGATAAATTCTGAAAATTTTTCCATATCGAATGGGACTCGCCAGGGATGTCCCCTGTCGCCTCTTCTATTTGCATTATCATTAGAACCTTTGTTAAATAGAATTAGACAGAATCCTGATATTAAAGGTATTCCTTTAGGGGACCAGGAATATAAACTCTCAGCATATGCTGATGATTTATTATTTTCACTCTTTAATCCACAAATATCATTACCTAATCTACTGAAGGAAATAGAGTGTTACGGAGTCCTGTCTAGCTTTAAAATAAATTATAGCAAGTCGGAGGCGATGGGGATATCACTGGAGGGCTCCATTCAAAAAAATCTAGAGGACAACTTTAAGTTTAAATGGACAGTCACAGTGCTGAATTATTTAGGGATACAGATTACACATAATTTAATATATGCATATGCATTGAACTTCCCACCTCTACTAAGGGAAATTAGTACAACGTTGACTAAATGGAGCAAATCCTCACACTCCTGGTTTGGGAGAAGTAATATCTTGAAAATGAATATAGCCCCTAAGTTTCTTTATCTGTTTTAGGCGCTACCAATCCGGATTCCACAAGCCTTCTTTAGTAAAACCCGAAATTTTTTTACAAAGTTTATATGGGCAAGTAAGCGCCCTAGGATTAATAGGAAGTTATTAACAATGCCTAAGGAGGCTGGTGGAATCGCAGCACCAGATTTATACAAATACTACCAGGCTACTCAGCTTGGTAGAATTTTGGACTGGTGCCGACATAAAGATAGTAAAAGGTGGGTTGCCATGGAACAACAAGTAAGCCCTATTCCCTTAGATAGAGCCATGTGGTGTGGTACAGCTATACCTCTGTCATTAAGAGCCCATCCTTTAATAGGACCTACGCTCCAGATGGGAGCTAAAGCCGTATGCATCCCCAAAATTTCAACAGCAAAATCTTCCTTATTTCCCATTCTTGGGAACCCACTTTTTTTACCTAGTCTGGAATCAGGAATATTTGGGAAATTAAGAGAGAGGGGATGCTTTCAGGCATCACATTTCCTGAAGTCTAAAAAATGGCTGACAATTGAAATGTTGATGGAAGTAGGAGGACAATATGAACTACCCCTATGGCAGGCGTTACAGGTTAAGCATTTTTTGGATACTCTGGGCTCATCTGAGGACTTTGATCGACCTCTTACTAGGTTTGAGGAGTATTGCGAGAGGAAGGAGCCCCTCCCTCATATTATTTCTAAATTATATGTTTTACTAGTCTCTCCTTTGGAGGATATTGATATAAGGAGCTTGGCTAAATGGGAAAGAGATCTTGGACAACCCTTTACCTCTGCCCAACGTAAGAAAATAATACATTTGACTTTTAAATCATCTAGATGCGTTAAGATACAGGAATTAAACTATAAAGTATTAATGCGTTGGTATCATACTCCGTCACGAATGCATACGTTTTTTTCAGAATTATCGGATAGGTGCTGGAGGTGCGATAAGGAGAGAGGCACTATTGTCCATATTTTTTGGCAATGCCCAGTGATTAGACAGTTTTGGGAAGAGGTTCGGAAAATTTCTCAATTGTTTACTGAATATTATCTTGAGGAAGATCCGGCCTTTTTTCTATTACAAAGTATACACATTCCATTAGAGAGATACAAGAACTCAATGTTATGTCACTTGGTAAATGCATCATCACCACATGTTGGAAAGAAACGGGTTCACCACGAATCTCGCAATGGTTAAATAAAGTTAGGAAAATTGGGATCTTGGAGAGTTTGATCCCGTTGCCTCCCGAGGAAAGGGAGGCTATAGCGCAAGTCTGGGCCCCATGGGAAATATTTTTGCAATCAGAGGAAGGGAAAAGGTTGATTGGAGAGGAAACTGAGGATTAAATCAAAGGGCTGAGTGAGGTAAATCTTACCTACTGGAAGGGTGATGTTGGACTCCTCACCCCTTCCCCCCCCTTTTTTTTCTCTTTTCCTAAGGAGAAGGTCGGGAATCGTTGAGGGAAATTGATACGATATCGAGAATGTACGGATACTGTTTTGTTTTGTTTATAAAAATGGCAAGATACGGTTATGAGAAAGTGTTTCTTATGCATAATGGTTGTTGATAACCTATTTATTGTTTTGTTCTTGCAAAGAAATAAAGAATAAAAAAAAAAAAAAAAAAAAAAAAAGCAAACAAGACAGGGACTGGGTAGATTTGTTGTGTTAAGTAGAATCTGTGTGTAATTTTGAACTGGTACATTTTTTAAAGTGTAGCTCCAGTCAAAAAATCTATTTTTTAGCTTTTTGGAAAACATAGGGAAGGGTTATCACCCCTGTATAATTTGTTTTGCCGTCCGTATTTTTTCATCTCACTTCCTGTTGTCTCCTTCCGTTTGCAAGTAGGAGACGTTTGTAAGTTGGATGTTTGAAAGTAGGGGCCTGCCCTATATGCTCTGCAGAAATGGCGGAACAAGGTGTTGGTGCTGCCACAACATTGTAAGCCCTCAAAGTGACTCTTGGTGGGCGCTGGAGCGCCCTGCTGTGAACGATTATATCAGGAATTGTAAATACATTTCATTGTTGAACAGTGGTAGAAAAATTGACCTTTAGTGGTTGTGGTGCTGGTGCCACAACACTATAAGTCCTCACAGTTACTCTGGGTTGGCACAGGAACGGGCCCTCCTGTGAACTATTATATCAAGAATTGTAATTACATGCCCCTGTTAAACAGGGGCTGAAAAATTGGGCTGCTTGCACTGGTGCTGGTGCCACGACACTGCAACCTCTCCCATATACTCTAGTTGTGGTGCAGGGATGAGCCCTGCTGCAAAGCATTGCATCAAAAATTGTAATTAAACGCCCCTGTTAAATAGGGGCAGAAAAATTGGCCTTAGGCACTGGTGCTGGTGCCATGACACTGCAACCTCTCCCATATACTCTAGTTTTGGTGCAGGAATGAGCCCTGCTGCAAAGCATTGCATCAAAAATTGTAATTAAACACCCTTGTTAAACAGGGGCAGAAAAATTGGGCCTTAGGCACTGGTGCTGGTGCCACGATACTGCAACCTCTCCCATATACTCTAGTTGTGGTGCAGGAATGAGCCCTGCTGCAAAGCATTGCATCAAAAATTGTAAATAAGCGCCCCTGTTAAACAGGGGCAGAAAAATTGGGCTGCTGGCACTAGTGCTGGTGCCACAACACTGCAACCTCTCCCATATACTCTAGTTGTGGTGCAGGAATGAGCCCTGCTGCAAAGCATTGCATCAAAAATTTTAATTAAACGCCCCTGTTAAACAGGGGCTGAAAAATTGGGCTGCTGGCACTGGTGCTGGTGCCACGACACTGCAACCTCTCCCATATACTCTAGTTAAGGTGCAGGAATGAACCCTGCTGCAAAGCATTGCATCAAAAATTGTAATTAAACGCCCCTGTTAAACAGGGGCTTAAAAATTGGGCTGGTGGCATTACCCAGAACCAAAAATGTTCTTCCAACACATCAGCAGAAGAGGAAGAGGATAGACAATCAACATAACAAGACAGTTACTCAGCATCAGCATAGGCAGTCTTGAAGGGATGTGATATTTAAAAAAAAAATATTCGGTTACATCAGCTTCAGGTGCTTAGTAGCTGTGGGTGATCCAAGACTGATTCATCTTGATGAAGGTCAGTTGATCAACTGAGTCGGTGGACAGGCGCACCCTGTGATCGGTAACAAAGCCACCAGCAGCACTGAAGGTGCGTTCTGAAAGAACGCTGGATGCAGGACAGGTCAGTAGCTGAATTACATACTGTGCAAGCTCTGGCCAGTGATCCATCCTCAAGACCCAGTAAGCCAGAGGATTTTTGGTGGGAAAGGTGTTCAAGTCTGACCTTGCCCCTAGGTATTCATGCACCATGTAAATCAGACGCTGGCGATGGTTGCTGGAACCGATCATACCTTGGGGCTGCGGACTAAAAAATTGTCTGAACGCATCGGTCAGACGGCCACTAGTGATGGACGAACTTCCGACGGGACGTTTCGCGAACACGACCGATAGTTCGCGAACTGTAACGTTCGCGGCGGGCCCCATTGACTTCAATGGGAGACCAATTTTACAAACCTACAGGTCATATTTGCAGCCACAAAATAATTACTAGCTGTGCACACATAGTCCCACCACATGGCCAATGACATAACACATGTATGAGGTGAATCTGGGATCGACAACTACAAGCATTCTTTTTTTATATGTGAAATTCTGACAATTCAGGACTCTGGAGCGCATGAAGGCAATGGAGGAGAGGGAAGGTCAGGGTAGGCAAAGAAGAGGGTGCAGGAGATGATCACCAGCACCGTGATATAGAGCACTGACACCTGCACCGTGATAGAGTCATCTGACACCAGCACCGTGATAGAGAGCACTGACATCAGCACCGTGACATAAAACACTGATATCAGCACCGTGATATAGAGCACTGACACCTGCACCGTGATAGAGTGATCTGACACCAGCACCGTGATAGAGAGCACTGACATCAGCAGCGTGACATAAAGCACTGACACTAGCACCGTGATATACAGCACTGACACCTGCACCGTGATAGAGTGATCTGACATCAGCACCGTGATAGAGAGCACTGACATCAGCAGCGTGACATAAGGCACTGACACCAGCACCGTGATATAGAGCACTGACACCAGCACCGTGATATAGAGCACTGACACCTGCACCGTAAGCAGCCCCAAGAGGAAGTCAGCATAGCACAGGGATGGTGGGAGCCCCTCATAATGAGCATAGCACAGGGATGGTGGGAGCCCCTCATAATATGCACAGCAGAGGTACAGCCCCAGGAGGAAGTCAGCACAGCACAGGAAAGGTGGGAGCCCCTCATAATAAGCAGCCCCAGGAAGAAGTCAGCACAGCACAGGGATGGTGGGAGCCCCTCATAATAAGCAGCCCCAGGAGGATGTTAGCATAGCACAGGGATGGTGGGAGCCCCTCATAATGAGCATAGCACAGGGATGGTGGGAGCCCTTCATAATATGCACAGCAGAGGTACAGCCCCAGGAGGAAGTCAGCACAGCACAGGGATGGTGGGACCCCCTCATAATAAGCAGCCCCAGGAGGATATCAGCATAGCACAGGGATGGTGGGAGCCCCTCATAATATGCAGAGGTACAGCCCCAGGAGGAAGTCAGCAACAGCACCGAGAAAGAGAGCACATCTTCAAACAGGAGGGTATGGGCATATAGTACGGTGTGCTTTTTTTGTACAAGGAAGTGAGCCAAATGAAGAAAGAAGGTCTGTGTGCTCAATTAAAAAAATTTTTTATAGACATATACATGGTCTACTGGTCACATGTGTTGAATTCCTCCGAGATCCATGCCTCATTCATTTTTAGAAATGTGAGGTAGATAACACTGTCGTGAGCTAGGCGAGTACGCTTATCGGTCACGATCCCCCCTGCTGCGCTGAACGTCCTTTCCGGCAGGACACTGGACGAGGGGCAAGCCAACAGTTCTATTGCAAATTGGGCAAGCTCTGGCCAGAGGTCAAGCCTGCCCACCCAGTATTCCAGGGGTTCATCACTCCTCAGAGCATCCACATCGGCCGATAACCCGATGTAGTCGGACACCTGTCGGTCTAGGCGTTCCCTGATGCTGGATCCGGGTGACACCTGTCGATGGGTCGGCTGAAAGAATGACCTCATATCAGAAGTCACCAATACATCTTCAAACCGGCCTCTTCTTGCAGGCGCTGTTGGATTGGTACCCGCAACTCCTTCTCTGGGAGTGGGAATTGCTCCTCTGCCAGCGCACGCAAAAGCAGAATGCAGCATTTCTCGAAGCAAGGCCTGGAAGTGCTCCATTCTGACAGCCCTCTGTGACGGCGGTAACATTTCTGCCATTTTGTGTTTGTACCGGGGGTCTAAGTACGTTGCCACCCAGTACTGGTCCTTGACCCTTATGCTTTTTATACGGGGGTCCCTGTTAAAACACTGGAGCATGAAGGCCCCCATTTGCACTAAACTGGAAGCGGTGTGGTGGCCTGGCTCCTTCTCATCATCCAGGATAATGTCGTCCTCTTCATTCTCCTCTCCCCATCCATGCACAACAGGGATCCCAGAAAGGTTTAAAGCATGCTCTTCTTGCTCCTCCTCATCCGCCCTGGCACCATCCTCCTCTGAATCCTCTTCAGACTCCTGTTGTTGACTTGTCTCAGATAGAGTAGCCCCCCCTGGGAATTCATCCAGCATTGCGACTTCCTCATCTTCCCGCTCCTGCTCCTCCACAGCTTGATCAATGACACGACGTAATGCACGCTCCATAAACAAGGGATAAGGTACCATGACACTGATGGTGCCATGGCTGCGACTGACCAGTTTGGTGATCTCCTCAAATGGCGGCAGAAGTCTGCATGCGTCGCGCATGAGCAGCCACTGGCGCGGTGAAAAAAACCCAGCTCCCCAGAACCTGTTCTGCCGCAGAGTTCATACAGGTAGACGTTAACTGCACAATTCTGCTGGAGCAGCCTATCAAGCATATAGAAGGTTGAGTTCCATCGCGTTGGGCAAATGCAAATAAGACGTCTGACCGGCAGATTGTGTCACCACTGAATGTCAGCAAGGCGAGCCTTGGCCGTGTAAGATCTTCTGAAATGGGCCGAGATTTTCCTTGCCTGCCGCAAGATGTCCTGGACCCCAGGGTATTTGACAACGAATTGCTGCATGACCAAGTTTAAGACGTGTGCCATGCATGGCAGGTGCGTCATTTTGCCCTGTTTCAATGCGCTAAGCAGATTGGCACCGTTGTCACACACCACTTTACCAACTGTCAAATTGAGCGGTGTTAGCTACTGATCTGACTGTGAACGCAAAGCTGAAAGGAGTGCCGGGCCAGTGTGGCTTTTGGCTTCCAGGCACAACAGACGCAACACAGCATGGCAACGTCTCACCTGGCATGTCGAATAGGTTCTGGGGAGCTTGGGCGGCGCAGCGGAAGAGACGCTAGCAGCGGAAAGGAGGAGTCAGCCGAGGAGGAGAGGGAGGAGGATGGAGTAGGAGGAGGAGGAGAAGAAGAGCCAGGCCTGCATGCAATCCGTGGCGGTAAAACCAAATCTACATGGAGCCACGGGTTACATGCTTGACGGCCGTCAGAAGGTTCACCCAGTGGGCAGTAAAAGTGATATACCTTCCCTGCCTGTGTTTGCTAGACCACGTGTCTGTGGTCAGATGTATCTTGGCACCGACACTGTGTGCCAGAGTTACATTCACTTGCCGCTGAACATGCCCATATAGCTCTGGGATGCCCTTCTCTGAGAAATACTTCCTTTCTGGGACCTTCCATTGTGGTGTTCCAATGGCCACAAATTTTCGAAAGGCCTCCGAGTCCACCAGTTTATATGGCAGTAGTTGGCGGGCTATCAGTTCTGACAAGCCAGCCGTCAACCGTTGGGCAAGAGGGTTATCCGGCGTCATCATTTTTTTACGCTCGAACATTAGGCCCACGGAAGCCTGCCTTTTTGCAGAAAAACATGAGCTTGGTGTGATGGAAGGTGGAGTGGAGGACAATTGTGAGGAGAGAGGAGAAGGAGAAGTAGAAGACGAGGCTGGACGGTGAGAGCCTGGAGTGTGGCTTTGTGTGTTCCGTTGCTCCCCCTGGGCTCGGTGATGGCAGCTCATGTGCCTTCTTAAGGCGATCGTCCCTAGGTGAGTGTTGGGCTTACCACGACTAATGCGTTGACTGCAAAGATTGCAGATGGCAACACTATTGTCAGCAGTGGACACATTAAAAAAAGCCCACACTGCGGAGCCATGTGCCGGCGTCCTGGGAGCGCCAGATGTGACCGTACATGGTCGATGACTCGCTCCTGATACATTAGCAGTCTGCTTTGTCCCTCCTGTGCAATGTAAGTTATTCCTGCTTCTCCTCCCTATCTGATGGTCCATATCTCCCTCTGAATTCCCCTCCTCTTCCTCTCTTGTGGGCACCCACGTGACATCAGTAGACACGTCATCATCGACGTCACCTTCCCCACCGCTATAAGTAGAGATCTCGGAGTAGGCAGCAACACCGGGGACCAACCTCCTCCTTGGGCTGATCTGGGTACTGTCCTCAGACTGCTGAGTGGTGGTTCTTGCTACCTCCTCTTCCTGATCCAATGCCAAGAGTGGCTGCGCATCAGAAATGTCTTGATATGGATCGGAAATTAATTCCTGTGACTCAAGCGGAAGGTATGTGGTGGTGGTGGTGGTGTTGTTGGTGGTAGTGTCTTTGGGGCTGCACATAGCAGAGAGTGAAGAAGAGGGTGCAGATCGAGAGGATGAGGAGGGTGCAGAAGAGTAAGGCTGAGTGAGCCACTCAACCAATTCTGGTGCTTCCTTTGATGTAATTGCAAGCACCTTCTGAAATTTCCCACTTTGGCTCAAGCCTGTTGCTCCTGCCCTACCCCTACCACCCCTGCGGAAGGGCCTGCCTCTTCCTCTGCCTGTCATTTTTTAAATGACCCTGTGACAAAACTCTCTACAGAAGTGCAGTATGTATGTGGAAGAAGGTATATAACACCCCGCTTCAATCTGTTGTTTTTGGGGGCCACTGGTCTATCACACCAGTTACAATACCTTTTTTTTTGGATTGCGTTTTTCACTCTTTGTAGTATCGCTGCAGAACCGCTCAGCAGTCACAATGCTGCACAGTGGAAATGCACTATACTATGCTTTCTATATGTGCAAGTATTTTATACGTGTATTACACAACTCTATACTGCACACCAAATAGTACACCTATACCAGTCCTTAAGGACCTTTGTGGAACTAGTAGGTTGTGATTAGCAGACTTTCCCTCACTCAACCCTATATACTGTAGTACGCTATACCTTACCAGTCCTTAGAAGGACCTTTGTGGAACTAGTAGGTTGTGCTTAGCAGACTGTACCTCACTCAACCCTATATACTGTAGTACGCTATACCTTACCAGTCCTTAGAAGGACCTTTGTGGAACTAGTAGGTTGTGCTTAGCAGACTGTACCTCACTCAACCCTATACTGTAGTACGCTATACCTTACCAGTCCTTAGAAGGACCTTTGTGGAACTAGTAGGTTGTGATTAGCAGACTGTACCTCAGTCCCTATACTGATAAAGGACTGCTGCAGAATAGGGCAGCAGTCAGCAGTAGTGCACCTCAACCCTATATATTGTGGACCTATACCAGTCCTTAAGGATTAGCAGACTGTACCTCACTCAACCCTATATACTGTAGTACGCTATACCTTACCAGTCCTTAGAAGGACCTTTGTGGAACTAGTAGGTTGTGCTTAGCAGACTGTACCTCACTCAACCCTATACTGTAGTACGCTATACCTTACCAGTCCTTAGAAGGACCTTTGTGGAACTAGTAGGTTGTGATTAGCAGACTGTACCTCAGTCCCTATACTGATAAAGGACTGCTGCAGAATAGGGCAGCAGTCAGCAGTAGTGCACCTCAACCCTATATATTGTGGACCTATACCAGTCCTTAAGGATTAGCAGACTGTACCTCACTCAACCCTATATACTGTAGTACGCTATACCTTACCAGTCCTTATAAGGACCTTTGTGGAACTAGTAGGTTGTGATTAGCAGACTGTACCTCAGTCACTATACTGATAAAGGACTGCTGCAGCAGAAGGGCAGCAGTCAAGTATAATATTCTTTCTATATTTGGAAGAAAGAATATTATACGTGTACAACCCTATTACCATACCAGTCCTGAAAAGGACCTTTGTGGACCTAATAGTAACAGCTAATGATTAAACTGACTGTCCCTCACTGCTACACACAGCGTCCTGTCTGTCCCTCTCTCAGCACTGACAAAACA
This sequence comes from Lithobates pipiens, assembly GCF_037356315.1. NCBI lineage: Eukaryota > Metazoa > Chordata > Amphibia > Anura > Ranidae > Lithobates > Lithobates pipiens. The sequence goes on from NW_027507784.1 coordinate 212,333,422, forward strand.
CAGGCTGCTGCAACAATCACTTAAATAGCAGTGCACTCAAAGCTATATCCTGTACTACACCATACCAGTCCTGAAAAGGAATTTTTTGGACCTAATAGTGACAGCTAATGATTAAACTGACTGTCCCTCTCTGCTACACACAGCGTCCTGTCTGTCCATATCTGCACTGAGAAAAGACAATCTGCTGCAACAATGACTTGAACAGCAGTGCCTCAAACCTACAGTGGTGTGAAAAAGTGTTTGCCCCCTTCCTCATTTCCTGTTCCTTTGCATGTTTGTCACACTTAATGTTAGTGTTTCGGAACATCAAACCAATTTAAACAATAGTCAAGGACAACACAAGTAAACACAAAATGCAATTTGTAAATGAAGGTGTTTATTATTAAAGGTGAAAAAAAATCCAAACCATCATGGCCCTGTGTGAAAAAGTGATTGCCCCCCTTGTTAAAACATACTATAACTGTGGTTGTCCACACCTGAGTTCAATTTCTCTAGCCACACCCAGGCCTGATTATTGCCACACCTGTTCACAATCAAGGCATCACTTAAATAGGAGCTGCTTGACACAGTAAGGTCCACCAGAAGATCCTTAAAAGCTACACATCATGCCGAGACCCAAAGAAATTCAGGAACAATTGAGAAAGAAAGTAATTGAGATCTATCAGTCTGGAAAGGGTTATAAAGCCATTTCCAAAGCTTTGGGAATCCAGCGAACCACAGTGAGAGCCATTATCCACAAATGGCGAAGACATGGAACAGTGGTGAACCTTCCCAGGAGTGGCCGGCCGCCCAAAATTACCCCAAGAGCGCAGCGACGACTCATCCAAGAGGTCACAAAAGACCCCACAACAACGTCCAAGGGACTGCAGGCCTCACTTGCCTCAGTTAAGGTCAGCGTTCATGCCTCCACCATCAGGAAAAGACTGGGCAAAAATGGCCTGCATGGCAGAGTTCCAAGGAGAAAACCACTGCTGAGCAAAAAGAACATCAAAGCTCATCTCAATTTCTCCACAACACATCTTGATGATCCCCAAGACTTTTGGGACAACATTCTGTGGACCGATGAGACAAAAGTGGAACTCTTTGGAAGGTGTGTGTCCAAGTATATCTGGCGTAGAAGGAACACTGCATTTCATAAAAAGAACATTATACCAACAGTAAAATATGGTGGTGGTAGTGTGATGGTCTGGGGCTGTTTTGCTGCTTCAGGACCTGGAAGACTTGCCGTGATAAAAGGAACTATGAATTCTGCTGTCTACCAAGAGATCCTGAAGGAGAATGTCCGACCATCTGTTCGTGTACTCAATCAGAAACGAACTTGGATTCTGCAGCAGGACAATGATCCTAAACACACCAGCAAGTCCACCACCGAATGGCTGAAGAAAAACAAAATGAAGACTTTGGAGTGGCCTAGCCAAAGTCCTGACCTGAATCCTATTGAGATGTTGTGGTATGACCTTAAAAAGGCCGTTCATGCTCGAAAACCCTCTAATGTAACTGAATTAGGACAATTCTGCAAAGATGAGTGGGCCAAAATTCCTCCAGGACGCTGTAAAAGCCTCATTGCACGTTATCGCAAACGCTTGGTTGCAGTTGTTGCTGCTAAGGGTGGCCCAACCAGTTATTAGGTTTAGGGGGCAATCACTTTTTCACACAGGGCCATGATGGTTTGGATTTTTTTTCACCTTTAATAATAAACACCTTCATTTACAAATTGCATTTTGTGTTTACTTGTGTTGTCCTTGACTATTGTTTAAATTGGTTTGATGTTCCGAAACACTTAAGTGTGACAAACATGCAAAGGAACAGGAAATGAGGAAGGGGGCAAACACTTTTTCACACCACTGTATATCCTGAACTACACCTATACCATACCAGTCCTTAAAAGGACTTTTGTGGACCTAATAGCTAGCGATTTGGGTCACTGCAGTCTCTCCCTGCTCCACACAGCAACCTCTCCCTATAGTGACAGTAGAAAGAATGTAAAATGGCCGCCGGATCGGGTCTATTTATAAGTTAGGGGGAATGTCCAATTGTCCTTGTGCTGTAATGTCTCAATTGGCTGTCCTGTACCCCATGATGGATGTGTCATCATAGGTCAAAGTTATTTTACACAGTAAACACGTGAGTCCGCCGGGCGAACAGCGGCAATAGTCCGCCGATCGGGTGGACCGCGAACAGCCGCAATTCGCCACAAACCGACCGCCGGCCGAACCGTTCGAACATCCCTAACGGCCACCTTCTCCACCGCTCCTTCTGAATGATGCCTCAGCAACACGTTGTCCAGGACCAGGAGTTTGTAACCTCCCAGTCTCTGGGAACGCGTTGCACAGACCTTTCTGCAAGGCCTCCCGGAGATGTCTCATCCTCTGCTCCCTCTGCGACGGCACGATAAGGTCGGCAACCTTACCCTTGTACCATGGATCAAGGAGAGTGGCCAGCCAGTAATGGTCCCTCTCCTTGATCCGAAGAATACAAGGATCCTTCTGCAGGCTTTGCAGGATCAGGGAGGCCATGCAGCGTAGGTTAGCTGAGGCATTCGGTCCGGAGTCCTTTGGGTCACTAAGGACAACATGATCCGCAGCAACCTCCTCCCAGCCACGTACAAGTCCATGGGTTTCTTGGGACTGTAAATCATCCCTACAAGGCTGCTGCTGATGTTGAGTGACAGCCTCCACCTCCATGCTGACACAATCATCCTCCTCCTCCTCCTCATCCTCTTCCTGTGTGATGGGTGGCACAGCAGGAACACTGTCTGGATAAAGGGGGCCTTGAGAGGCAAGGAAGTCTTCCTCTTCCTGCCTCTGTTCTGCCACAAGTGCCCTGTCCACTATTCCACGCAGCGTATGCTCCAACAGGTGGACATGAGGTACAGTGTTACTGATGCATGCACTGTCTCTGCTCACCATCCTTGTGGCCTCCTCAAATGGTGACAGGACAGTGCATGCATCCCTGATCATGGCCCACTGGCGTGGTGAGAAAAAACCGAGCTCCCCTGACCCTGTCCTGGTGCCGTAGTCGCACAGGTAATCATTGATGGCTCTCTGCTGCATGTGCAGCTGCTGCAGCATGGCCAACTTTGAGTTCCACCTGGTGGGCATGTCACATATAAGGCGGTTCTTGGGCAGGTTCAACTCCTTTTGGAGCTCAGCCAGTTGAGCACAGGCATTAAATGATTGGCGGAAATGCACACAGACTTTCCTGGCCTGCTTCAGGACATCCTGATCCGGGTACCTGCTCAAGGACCGCTGCACCACCAGGTACGTGAGCCACACAGGGCACATGGGTCAGTTGTCCCTGTCGGAGGGCGGAGAGGAGGTTGGTGCCATTGTCGCAAACCACCATTCCTGGCTTAAGCTGGTGTGGCGTCAACCACCTCTCGGCCTGCCCCTGCAAAGCTGACAAAATATCTGCCCCAGTGTGGCTCCTGTCCCCCAAACAAACCAGCGCACGCATGGCATCGTTTTGCCTGCGTACTTGCGTATCCCCTGGAACGCCTATGGAGCTCCGCTGGTTCTGAGGACAGAGCACTGGAAGAGGCCATGGAGGAGGAAGAAGAGGAGGGGGTGGAGGAGAGAGGTTTGTCACAACCAATAGTAGCATTTTGGAGGCATGGTGGCGGAACAACCTCCAACACTACTGCACCTTGTCCTGCATCCTTCCCAGCTGCCAGAAGAGTGACCCAATGGGCCGTGAAAGATAGGTAAAGTCCCTGTCTATGCCTACTGGACCATGAGTCAGCGGTAATATGCACCTTACCACTGACCGCCCTGTCCTGCGAGGCAAGGACAATGCCTTCCACATGCCGGTAGAGAGCCGAAATCGCCTTCCGTGAGAAAAAGTGGCATTTGGGGACCTGCCACTGAGGAACCGCACATTGTACAAACTCACAGAAGGGGGCCGAGTCTACCAACTGAAAAGGCAGCAGTTGAAGTGCTAGCAATTTAGCCAAGCTAGCATTCAATCGCTGGGCATGTGGATGGCTGGGAGTGAACTTCTTTCGACGGTCCAGCAGCTGGGGCAGGGACATTTGCACGCTATAATTGGACGTGGGTGTACTGCTAGCAGAGTGTCCAGAAGCACACCTAATTCTACACCTTCATTCCTCTCAGAGCAGGTTTCAGAGAGGACTGAAGGTCTAGTGGGGTTGGAGATCCCAGCTGATGAGGAGCAAGGAGAGGTCCGCTTTGTTCTTTGGTGTGGGTCTTTGAGGTACGCTTGCCAACGACAGGTCAACATATGTCTGATCAAGCATGTGGTGCCCAAGCGGCTGATGTTTTGGCCACGCGAGATACACTTGAGACATATGTTGCAAATAGCAGCGGTGCGATCTGATGCACTCGTCTCAAAAAAGGCCCACACCAAAGAACTTTTAGAATAACACGCAGAGACAGCACCCTGCACAGGCGGAGCTCTGCGGTGTGATTCAGTCAGTGTGCTGCCCCTAAGCTGGCCCCCGGAGGGCATCCTGCCTCATTGGACATGTGCCTCCTCCTCTCTCCTACCAGGCACCCACGTGGAGTTAGTGCCCTCATCATTCCCTTCCTCTTCATCGCTGGAGCAAACCTGGCAGTATGCTTCAGCTTGTGGAACATGACTACTAGATTCCTGTCCTTCTTGAGCATCCCCTCTCTCTGTGCTCACGCTACTGCCTTCCTCTAGCTGAGTATCATCATCAGAGCCTACAAAACACTGGGCATCCTCCTGGAGCATGTACCCAACACTGTGCTCAAAGAGTTCAGGAGACTCCTCAGGAGGACATGGTGGGTCTAGGGAAGGAGTCACTGATGTTGACATTGAGAGGTGGGAAGACAATGCGTTGGCAGCTGCTTTGCTAGTACCCTGAGCCTGGGTGAGAGAGGATGAGGAGGATGAAGAGGGCTTGGTCATCCACTCTACCAAGTCTTCGGCATGTTGCGGCTCAACATGTCCAGCTGCCGAAAAGAAGGACAAGCGTGTTCCATGACCACGTGCTGATGATGACGATGCACCGCGTCCACGACCAGCACTGTTGTCTCTAGACACAGAGCCTGCTTGCCCTCTTTTATCGGCTCGCGCCTGTCTGCCTCTCCTTGTTGGCCTTCCAGACATGGTAATGGCCTGAAGGGAGATGGGAAAACCAGCAATTGGGTAGTGTATATTGTGCTGGAGGCACACACAACACCCACTAACTCCTGCAGATGGCAGATGGCTCAATTAGAGAAGAGCTATATAGGTGGATAGAACGGTGTATGCTGCGGTCAGGGCACGCAGACAGCACGCACAATCTCCTACAACTGACTGCAAGCTCTATTTAAAAAGAGCAATATAGCTAGCTATATAGGTGGATATAACGGTGTATACTGCGGTCAGGGCACGCAGACAGCACGTACAAACTACTACAACTGACTGCAAGCTCTATTTAAAAAGAGCAAGATAGCTAGCTATGTAGGTGGATATAACAGTGTATACTGCGGTCAGGGCACGCAGACAGCACACACAATCTCCTACAACTGACTGCAAGCTCTATTTAAAAAGAGCAAGATAGCTAGCTACATAGGTGGATATAACGGTGTATACTGCGGTCAGGGCACGCAGACAGCACGTACAATCTCCTACAACTGACTGCAAGCTCTATTTAAAAAGAGCAAGATAGCTAGCTATGTAGGTGGATATAACGGTGTATACTGCGGTCAGGGCACGCAGACAGCACGCACATCTCCTACAACCAACTGCAAGCTCTATTAAAAAAGAGTAATATAACTAGCTATATAGGTGGATATAATGGTGTATGCTGCGGTCAGGGCACGCAGACAGCACGCACAATCTCCTACAACTGACTGCAAGCTCTATTAAAAAAGAGCAAGAGAGCTAGCTATATAGGTGGATATAGCGGTGTATACTGTGGTCAGGGCACGCAAACAGCACGCACAATCTCCTACAACTGACTGCAAGCTCTATTAAAAAAGAGTAATATAGCTAGCTATGTAGGTGGATATAAGGGTGTATACTGTGGTCAGGGCACGCAGACAGCACGCAGAATCTCCTACAACTGACTGCAAGCTCTATTTAAAAAGAGCAAGATAGCTAGCTATGTAGGTGGATATAGCTGTGTATACTGTGGTCAGGGCACGCAGACAACAACCACTACAGAAGATCAAGAACGCAAAATTGGACGATAACGAAAGGTGTATACTGTGTTGAAGGTACACAAAACACCCACTAACTCCTACAGAAACCAACACACTACACAAGGCCACCGCGCTGGCAGCCTTATATAGTGTGGGGCGTGTACTACACAGCCTGAGCTATGATTGGCCACAGGCATCCTGCCTGTGGCCAATCATGGCTCTCCTCGCTGCCGGTGTTGTGATTGGCCAAGCATGCGGGGTCACAGTGCATGCTTGGCCAATCATGAGCCAGCAATGCACTGCGATGGCGCAGTGCATTGTGGGCTGAGAGCGCCACACGAATTTGGCGCGAACGGCCCATAACATTCGGTATTCGCCAAACGGGCGAACAGCCGATGTTCAAGTCGAACATATGTTCGTCTCGAACACGAAGGATGAGCACTGATGTGGCATGAATGAGCACTGATGTGGCATGGATGTGGCACAGATGAGCACTGATGTGGCATGGATGATTACTAATGTGGCACAGATGAGCACTGATGTGGCATGGATGTGGCACAGATGAGCACCGATGTTGCATTGATGTGGCACAGATAATCACTGATGTGGTATGGATGATCAATGATGTGGCATGAATGTGACACGAATGAGTACTGATGTGGCATGGATGTGACATGGATGAGCACTGATGTGGCATGGATCTGGCATGGATGAGCACTGATGTGGCATGGATGTAGCACGGATGATCACTGATGTGGCATGGATGTGGTACGGATGATCACTGATGTGGCATGGGTGTGGCATGGATGATCACTGATGTGGCATGGATGTGGCACAGATGTAGCATTGATATGGCATGGATGATCACTGATGTGGCATGAATTTGGCAGGGATGATCACTGATTTGGCACAGATGATCACTGATGTGGCATTGATGATCACTGATGTGGCATGGATGAGCACTGATGTGGCATGGATGTGGCACAGACGAGCACCGATGTGGCACGAGTGACCACTGATGCGGCATGGATGTGGCACAGATGATCAGTGATGTGGCATAGATGATCACTGATGTGGCATGGATGTGGCACAGATCATCACTGATGTGGCATGGATGAGCCATGGATGGGGATGGATGAGCATGGATGAGCCAAGGATGGAGCACGGGTGAGCATGAATATTACATAGTTACATAGTTACATAGTGAATGTGGGTGGATGAACCAGGGATGGAGCATGAATGTTGATGGATGAGCCAGGGATGAGCATGAATGTGGATATGTGAGCCAGGGATGGATGGATGAGCCAGGGACGGAGCATGAATGAGGATGGATAAGCCAGGGATGGAGCATGGGTGAGCATGAATGTTGATGGATGAGCCAATGATGGAGCATGAATGGGGATGGATGATCCTGAGATGGAGCATGAATAAGGATGGATGAGCTGGGGATGGAGCATAGAGGAATATGAATGTGAATGGATGAGCCAGGGATAGAGCATAAATGAGGATGGATGTGCCAGAGATGGAGTATGGATGAGCATGAATGAGGATGGATAAGTCAGGGATGGAGCATGGCTGTGCATGAATATGGATGGATGAGCCAGTGATGGGCACAGATCAGCGCTGTGGGCACTTCAGATCCAGCCCACTGTATCGACCAGCATGAGGAGGGGGAGGAGCCATGGATGTGGCACAGATGAGCACTGATGTGCCATAGATGTGGCACAGATGAGCACTGATGTTGTATGAATGTGGCACGGATGATCACTGATGTGGCATTGATGTGGCATGGATGATCACTGATGTGGCATGGATGTGGCACAGATGTAGCATTGATATGGCATGGATGATCACTGATGTGGCATGAATTTGACAGGGATGATCACTGATTTGGCACAGATGAGCACTGATGTGGCATGGATGATCAATGATGTGGCATGGATGAGCACTGATGTGGCATGGATGTGGCACAGGCGAGCACCGATGTGGCACGAGTGACCAATGATGCGGCATGGATGTGGTACAGATGATCACTGATGTGGCATAGATGATAACTGATGTGGCATGGATGATCACTGATGTGGCATGGATATGGCACAGATGATCACTGATGTGGTATTGATGTGGTATGGATGATCACTAATGAGGCATGGATGTGGCACGGGTGATCACTGATGTGGCATGGATGTGGCACAGATGATCAGTGATGTGGCATGGATGAACACTGATGTGGCATGGATGTGGCACAGATGATCAGTGATGTGGCATGGATGATCAGTGATGTGGCATGGATGTAGCACGGATCATCATTGATGTGGCATGGATGATCACTGATGTGGCATGGATATGGCACAGATGATCACTGATGTGGTATTGATGTGGTATGGATGATCACTAATGAGGCATGGATGTGGCACGGGTGATCACTGATGTGGCATGGATGTGGCACAGATGATCAGTGATGTGGCATGGATGAACACTGATGTGGCATGGATGTGGCACAGATGATCAGTGATGTGGCATGGATGATCAGTGATGTGGCATGGATGTAGCACGGATCATCATTGATGTGGCATGGATGAGCCATGGATGGGGATGGATGAGCATGGATGAGCCAAGGATGGAGCATGGGTGCGCATGAATGTTACATAGTTACATAGTGAATGTGGGTGGATGAACCAGGGATGGAGCATGAATGTTGATGGATGAGCCAGGGATGAGAATGAATGTGGATGGATGAGCCATGGATGGATGAGCCAGGGATGGAGCATGAATGAGGATGGATAAGCCAGGGATGGAGCATGGGTGAGCATGAATGTTGATGGATGAGCCAGTGATGGAGCATGAATGGGGATGGATGATCCTGAGATGGAGCATACATAAGGATGGATGAGCTGGGAATGGAGCATGAATAAGGATGGATGAGCCGGGGATGGAGTATAGATGAATATGAATGTGGATGGATGAGCCAGGGATGGAGCATGAATGAAGATGGATGTGCCAGAGATGGAGTATGGATGAGCATGAATGAGGATGGATGAGTCAGGGATGGAGCATGGCTGTGCATGAATATGGATGGATGAACCAGTGATGGGCACAGATCAGCGCTGTGGGCACTTCAGATCCAGCCCACTGTATCGACCAGCATGAGGAGGGGGAGGAGCCATGGATGTAGCACAGATGAGCACTGATGTGGCATAGATGTGGCATAGATGTGGCACAGATGAGCACTGATGTATGAATGTGGCACGGATGATCACTTATGTGGCATGGATGATCACTGATGTGGCATGGATGAGCAGTGATGTGGCACAAATGATCACTGATGTGGCATGGATGTCGCACAGATTAGCACCGATGTGGCATGGATGAGCACTGATGTAGCATGGATGTGGCACAGGGATCACTGATGTGGCATGGATGTGGTATGGATGATAACTGATGTGGCATGGATGTGGCTTGGATGATCACTGATGTGGCTTGGATGATCACTGATGTGGCATGGATGATCAATGATGTGGCATTGATGTGGCATGGATGATCACTGATGAGGCATAGATGTGTCACAGATGAGCACTGATGTGGCACAGATGAGCACTGATGTGGAATGGATGATAACTGATGTGGCATTGATGTGGCATGGATGATCACTAATGTAGCATGGATCATCACTGATGTGGCATGGATGAGCATGGAAGAGCCAAGGATGGAGCATGGATGAGCATGAATGTGGATGGATGAGCCAGAGATGGAGCATGAATGTTGATTGATAAGCCAGGGATGAGCATGCATGTGGATGGATGAGCTAGGGATGCATGGATGAGCCATGGATGGAGCATGGATGAGCATGAATGTGGATGGATGACCCAGCGATGACGCATGAATGATGGATAATCCAGAGATGAAGCATGAATAAGGATGGATGAGCCAGGGATGGAGTATGGATGAATATGAATGTAGATGGATGAGCCAGGGATGGATGGATGAGCCAGGGATAGAGCATGAATGAGGATGGATGAGCCAGGGATGGAGCATGGATGAGCATGAATGGGGATGGATGAGTCAGTGATGGGCACAGATCGGTGCTGTGGGCACTTCAGATCCAGCCCACTGTACCGACCAGCATGAGGAGAGGGGAGGAGCCACTGATGTGGCACGGATGAGCACTGATGTGGCATAGATTTGGCACAGATGAGCACTGATGTGACATGGATGTGGAACAGATGATCACTGATGTGACATGGATGTGGAACAAATGATCACTGATGTGGCATGGATGGTCACTGATGCAGCATTGATGTGGCACAGATGATCACTGATGTGGCATGGATGTGGCACAGATGAGCACTGATGTGGCATGGATGTGGCATGGATGATCACTGTGATGGGAGTCACTTTTGAGCACAGGATGACTGAGAAAATATATCTTGGATTACTTAAAATGTGACAGTAATATTTATCCACAATATCTCCCAGGCTATATGTAAAGAATATTCTTGGTTTGTTTGATTCTGAACTCAACATGGTAGTTGAGAGAGCTGATTACATTGGCCTCTAGAACTGGGTAGGAGCCGGACAGTCTACTCATACTATAGCTTGTTGCCTTGTAGGCTGAGGAGGGGGGATCATTGTTTGTATTGTTAACAGTAGTTAGCTCCTGTCATTGTGAGAAGGAGTCCCGTGTTTAAACTTATGATAATGTATCATCTACTGTGTGAAGCTCGTGACAACAAGTCTGACCTGTAGTGAAATCTTGATTTATCATAACAATGACCAGGCAGATTAAAGGGATTTAGTTAATGAGCTCATGTTAATTAGGTTTCTGGTCACAGGTGTATTTTCAGAGTAATATGAGCAGGAGGTATATACCTCCTCCTTTTACCGTATATAAGACTTGTATTCCTTTCAATAAAAGTTCATTCCAGTTTGACCCTCAAGACAGAGCCTCGTCTCGTACTTGGGGGGGAAGAATTATTCGTATGTGTTTCTTGTTTGGCTGATCGGAATGTTCGGTAGCTGCCTTTGTGTTCGAAAATGGAATGTCCTAAACGACTTTAACCCCTTTATTTTCAATTTGTTTTTATTGTATATATGACAGTCAAAACAGTGACAAAGTACAAAAAATGAGAGTTACACAATATTATATCGTATACATCATACAATCATCTTGGAATACAACGTTTCTTTAGAATTAAAGGGACATGCAGTTCCATCAATTTTTGGACTGGTTTCTCATATTTGTAGTTAACCATTTCCTGAGTGGTGGTGTTGCCACTGTGGATCCGGCACCCCTAATGGAAACTGACTGTGCCATGGACCACAGGGCATCACCAGTGGATATTAGCTTCTACATGACCATTAGACTTTTGTTACAATATTTTATTCCATTAGGTGTAGCTCCCAAACTGGGACATAAAGAAAGTAAAATTATAACTATGCCGACATAAATCATATTTACAAATAACATGTAACATAGAACATAACATGTACCACCAAGGGTTATGAGTGAGAATTCCAACTTTATTTAATAGGATAATGTGCTTGCCATGTTTCCCAGCAGGAATTAAAGTTGGAGATATTCTGGGCTTTGAAGGCAAAGAATTGTTCATAGATATATTGTGTTTTAACTCTATGACTTCTGATAGAAGAGGTGTGTCCTTGGACTTCCATTTAGAGGTTATGGTTAGCTATGCTGCTATCAATATGTTTGTAACTAGGGATCTATATTTACATGGGATTAAATGCACCCATATGTTTAGAATGGCCTACTGTGGTGTAGGAGCAAGTTTCTCCTGTAACATTACTTAGCAGGGAAAATACTTCTTTCCAAAAGTTTTTAGTTTTACACTTACATAATATGTGTAGGATGCCACCATTTCCCCCACACTCCCTCCAACAATCTGGGGAGGAGTTTGGGTAAATCCGCGGCAGCCTTACTGGAGTTAAATAAGTTCTATATATTATTTTTAGCATCAGTTCCCAATGATTTACGCAATGAGAATATTGAAAATGGGATTGGATGGCTTTTTGCCATTCCTTTTGAGTAGAAGGGGTTCCCAGTTCCTTTTCCCAGTTTTGCATATTTGTGGATTTTTGGAACTTTCCACTATACTGTAGCTTCTAAAACCACGAAAGTCCCTTTGTACTGTCTCGGTCTGACCCCAAGCTTGACCAAGTTTCCCTATGTACATATGCACTACAATGTGGTATTTTTTGTGGAATGGGTTATTTTTGTGGAAGTAAGTGGGTTGAATATTGGAGAATGAAGTGGATCTAGGCTATTTGTTTACTAGTTCTTTGTAGGATTGTATCCCTTCTCTAGTCCATTAATGAGTATTCAAATTTGTCTGTAGTATCCTGAGGTACTATGGTATGAAGGTTCTTCTACGCTGCAAGTGTGGCATCTATAGAGGGGAAAGGTTTAAGAATGAGGTCTTTATGGGTTAGACTTGCTAAGAGAAGGGCGGCCAGTTTTTTCATTGCCCACCGTGTGCTTCTCAACCTGAACCCACAGTTTGTCGGAATCGGGGTCTGTCCATGCTCTCGTCTGGTCTAAGCAAGATGAAAAATAATAATTTTTGAGATTAGGGAAATTTACATCTCCATTTGATTCAGTAGTATGGGAAATTACATTTTGGGCATCTTCTTTCCCCATATGAAACTTCTGAACAGTTTGTCTGTCTCCTTAAAAAATTGGTCTGGCACAACTATAGGTATGGTTATAAAATAATATATAATTTTAGGCAACAGTGTCATTTTGAGAGCTGAAATTCTACCTACTCATGGCAATTCATATTTTGAGATGTTCTGCAGATCCTGTTTGATCACCTCTATTCATTTAGGGAAATTGGCTTTATAGGTGGATACCGTTGGGGAAGCTACAGTAACTCCTAGGTATGCTAAATTATGCTGAACCCATTGAAAAGGGAAAGCACCTTTTAAGTTGGTCTTTCATCGTTTTAGTCAATCCAATTGGTAAAATAGAGGACTTGTTAGAATTCAATTTATAGTAAGAAGCCAACCCAAAGTCGTCTAGAATCGATTGTATCTTACTCAGCGAAGGGGCCAGACTGGTTAACGTCAGAACTACATCATCAGCAAACAATACAATTTTATGATATATACAATGGGGAGCTGCGCTAAATAAAATGAAAAAAGTTGCAAATACTCTTGATATTATATACTACTACCCACATGTGTTCATATGAGTGAATAAATAAATCAATAACAAGTGGAAAATAAATAATGTGAATTACATCAAGTGAATAAATGAATTAATTAAATAAATAGATTGGATAAAATGAAAAACACGATCAAGCCTTGTTTAAATGTGAAAAAAATCAAACCACATGCATCAAATAATATAGACTCACACCGTCAGGTGTACACCCTCAAATATCAATAACTGAATAGATATAAATTAATTGGAAGAACTCTAATAAAATTAAAAATTGATGAATTACCTATATAAATAAATACATAAACATAAATAGAAATAAATAGGCATAACAAAATTCAAAATTCATTCAGTTTGTAAACTGATTATAAAGAATAATAGTCCAAATAGGTCCCATAGGTTATAACAAACCAAAAATAATAGGTAGTCCATAGTGAAGTGAAGACTAACACCGACAAAAAAATTGTGTTGACAGGAATCAGATGAAGCACCTCCACCAATGAGTAATCAAGTTCGCTTACCAAAGCATAAGATCTCATGGTTAAGTGACATGAGCACGTGTGGGAGAGTTTGGCATTTTCCTTTCTTTTCCCTCAACCAACATGGTGGATTTGCACGCCCGATGGAGCTCAGATCGAGGCGTGGTTTTACTTTGTGTTATTTAAGCGGTGCGTCAGGGCACCATCCCGTACCCCGTGATCACGTCCGTATAGTGACGAAAGGCGTAGGGAGGAACGGCGTGCTGACGTCACCGCGTTCTACGCCAGACCCGGAACTGTGGGCGGTAGCCGAGAGCCGGCCGGCTCGATTTTGAAAATTGCTTTTACGTTCATCGAACATGTGAGTTTACTTCCTTTATATCTGTACAATAAAAGTCAAAGGGTTTTATGCTATGCGTGTGTCCCCCTGTCTTTTTACATGGATTGGGTCATAATCCCTTAATCATCTGGATTACTTGGAGAGAGAGGTCCTGTGTAGTTCCTTGGGATGGTTTACTTAGACCATCTATATTTGTGATCTTTTGATCTCACTTAACCCTGAGATCTTATGCTCTGATAAGCGGCCCTGATTACTCATTGTGCAGGTGCTTCATCTGATTCCTGTCAACACGATTTTTTTGTCGGTGTAAGTTTTCACATTGGACTACCTATTATTTTTGGTTTGTTATAACCTATGGGACCTATTTGGACTATTATTCTTTATGTTTACAAACTGAATGAATTTTGAATTTTGTTATACCTATTTATTTCTATTCATGTTTATGTATTTATTTATATAGGTAATTCATCATTTTTTTTTTTTGTCGAGTTATTCCAATTAATTTATATCTATTCATTTATAGATTTTTGAGGGTGTACACCTGACCGTGTGAGTCTATATTATTTGATGCATGTGGTTTGATTTTTTTCACATTTAAACAAGGCTTGATCGTGTTTTTCATTTTATCCAATCTTTTTATTTAATTAATTCATTTATTCACTTGATGTAATTCACATTATTTATTTTCCACTTGTTATTGATTTATTTATTCACTCATATGAACACATGTGGGTAGTAGTATATAATATCAAGAGTATTTGTCTTGGTTTCTTTATAGTAACAACTTTTTTTCATTTTATTCAGCGCAGCTGTGTCGTGGTATAACGATTTGAGCTGCTGCTCATAGGGCGGTCTATCTGAATAGCACAGTTTTACTTTTTTACAATCCAATTTTATGGGAGTAGCTACCAATTTTGATACCAGAGATTGTGTCGCAAGATCTAATGGCTTCTGCCAGGGGTTCCATTATTAGACTAAAAATCAGAAAGAGGACACCCCTGACGTGTACCATTAGTTATGCTGAACTTGTCTGAAAGTACATTAGAGTTGAATTTCTTTTTCTAGAATTGGGGAGTTTAAAGAGTTTAAATCTGCAGTGGTAAGTGTAGGCAGTTTAACTGAATATAAAAAGGAATTTGTGTAGTGTTCTGTGGGTTTGCGAGGTGTTGGGATCAGAAGCTAGATTGTATAGGTCACTGTAATATTTTTGGAATGCAATGGCAATTTCTGTTGGATGAAAAACTATTTTCCCATTGTGAGGGTCAGTTATGTGGGTTAGTCTCTGGTGGTGTTGCTTTTTTCGGATGTAGTTTGCCAGTAGCTTTCCTGCTTTGTTGCCGTGAGCGTAGTAATTAGCCTTAAAACTCTTAAGTGAATTTGTGCGTTCTTCTAAAAGAGTCTGCCTAAGTTGTTGTCTGCATTCCAACATGTCCTTTGTGATGCTAGGGGAGGGGTTTTGCTTGTTATGTGTTTCCAGGGTATTTCGAGTTTAGAGAGATTTTATTAGCCTTCTGCCTCTTTTCCCTTGCTGCAGCTTGTATCAGCAAACCTCTACTATATGCTTTATGAGCACACCAAAGATACACTACATTGGTATCTGCATTATCATTAAAGGGGTTGTAAAGGTAAATGTTTTTTCACAGGTGAAAAAACATCTGAAAGTCCCGGCGCCCCCAGCCCCCCCCTGTTTTACTTACCTCACCCCACGTAAGTTCCGCGCTCGTCCCCCGACGTCCTTTCCACCTTTCAGCCTGGCCACTGATTGGCTGGAGTGGATGGATGGAAAGCAGCGCAGCCAATGCCTCGCGCTGCTGTCATTTACATCCACTGACGCGGAGCGCCGGGGGCGGGGCCGTGTGATACAGCGAGCGGCTATAGCCGCCGGCTGTATCACGGGAGCGCGCCTGCAGATGCTTCTCACCATGCGAGGGAGCTTGCATGAAAGTGAGAAGCACCTGCAGGAGGAAGCCGAGACAGCCCCCGAGGGACCCCAGAAGAGCAGGTTCGGGGCCACTCTGTGCAAAACGAGCTGCACAGTGGAGGTAAGTATAACATGTTTGTTATTTAAAAAAAAAAAAAAAATCACTTTACAATCCCTTTAAGTTGAAAATACTCATCGAGTTTTTTAGATAATTGTCCCTTTTGTTGTGGATTGGAAAGTAAAATTAGGTTGTTCCTCCATAAGTATGCAGGGTTGCAGGAATGTTGCTCATTAATGGTGATAGTCACTGGTGCATGGTCCGACCATGTTATGTTGTGGATCTTCCCTTTCACAGTCCTTTGGAAAAGGGAGAGATCTGAAAGGATCAAATCAATCCTCGAATATGAATTGTGGGGAGCTGGAAAATGTGTATAATCACGTTCTGAGGCATTCATGCATCTTCATGAATTGTATAGGTTGGAATCGTTGATAAAAGATTTAATTTCATATCTGTGAACACTCTTAGAGGTGGAGCAGTCTATGGATTTGTCTACTACACAGTTAAAGTCTCCACAGATGAGTAAGGAACCTTTACTGTGTTTAGATATACGTCGGTAAAGAGACTTTAGAAATGATGCTTGGCCTGTGTTGGGAGCATAGAGGTTCACTGTGGTATATAGTATGTTGTTCAGTTCACAAACCAATATAATATACCTGCCTTTCGGATCCTGTATGGCTTCATGTAGAGTGAATGCAGTGTTTTTATGCACTGCAATCATTGTACCTCTTTTTTTGGATGTGGCACAGGCTTGGAATATATAAGGGAAGGACTTGTCTGAACATTTTGGTTGTTTTTTTGGGGAAAATTAGTCTCTTGAACACACAATATATCTCCTTTAAGCTTTTTTGCCTCCTGCCACAGTACCCGTCTTTTAAATGGGCTGTTTAGCCCGTTTGCATTGATGGAGATTCATTTAATGGTCATTTGCAACCTGTGGAGTCATTGTTGGGTGTGTAGCAATATGATTCAATATATATTGTAGTACATTTCTTTTACCTGTCAGTGGCAGCATTGGATAGGCGCCATAATGCTGAAGGGTAGTATCCCTGTATATCTCTGCTTGGTCTGCATCCATGTGCAATTTTCTGGGCAAGTTTTCATTGTAGCATAGTGGTACATGTAAAATAGAAAAAACTGAAAGAAATGAAAAGTATAAACATGTATAATGGAAAAAACAAAACAAAAGGTGCGAAAAATTTCCGCTACTGTACATAAGGGGGTCCATGCTCCCAAGATCCCGTGCCTAATCCAGGATAGGCTAAAAAAAGTGTGAGGAGCTACCTGCTCAGCAAAGATATTTTGTCATCCTCACCCATGCTTAACTTTTTGCCACTCCTGGGGTATTTTATGGGATGGTGGTGGTGTGTGGGGTTCCCCATCATCTGGGAGGAGCTGCCACGGTCTGGCTAGTTTCAAACCGTTCTCCAGGTTGGTGATGACAAATGTTTTGTTATCTTTAGTGAGGATGATTTTGGTGGAAAAGCCCCAGATGTAAGGAATTTTGTGATTTTATAAATGCTTTGTCAGTGTGGCTAAGTTCCTGCGTACCTGCATTGTATGTTGCGAGATGTTAGAGTATACAGAGATGTCTGCATTGGGGTTAGGTAGTGGGGAGTTTTTCCTGGAATATCTCATCAGGTCTTCCTTCACATGAAAGAAATGTATCCATGCTATGACATCTCTGGGTACTTTATCTGGTAAGTGCTTTGGTTTAGGTGGACGGTGTGTACAATCTACAATCACCTCCCTTTCTGGCGTTTCTGGCAGCAATGTAGATATAAACTGTTGGACATATTTCCTGAGGTCTACAGGCATAACATTTTCTCGTCACCCCTCTCAGTTTTACATTTTTTCTTCTAGAATTGTCTTCTTAATCTTGAAAAATAAAAAATAAAGAAAAGTGGGACTTTATATGAAGCACTTCACTAGACCGAATGAGCCAATCAATGTTCACATTGTTTATTATCAAAAGTCATACATATATATACCACCATAGATAATAAATTGATGTAACAGTAAAATAATCGATCTCAATTGATAAATATAGACATAACATAGTATTACATGATTAGTTCAATATAGAAACATTGTTTTAAAAAATTCATAAATATCAATAAATAAAATCTAACCATTTCATGATAATGTACAATCAATTCAATATAGTGTATATATATATATATATATATATATATATATATATATATAGTAATAGACTTTTAGTATGTAGACCGAGATATACATAATAGTAGCATTAAAACGTTAACAATAATGGTGGATTGGTTCATTAAAGTATGATATAGTCCAGATATATATACATGAATACTGTGACAACGCATCATAAAAAAGCTCTACGCGTTTCGTGGTTACAATACCACTCATCAGGAGCAGATGCAGGATTTTGGGGTATCTATAATGAAATAAAATTACCAAATGAATATAATAATCCAAAGTATATAGATATGAAAGGGAGAGGGGAACCACAAAAGTCCCAAACAGTCTCACCTATCTGTAGTGTATAGGTACAATTGTTGATGATGGCATCAAAAGGTAAAAAACATTATAGAGAACGCTACTCCCAGGAGCTGAGAAGGCGAACCCTGAGGCACGGCTATAGCACCACTGACCAATAGTAGACGTAAGGGGGAGGTAAACAGTTTCCAGCCATGATGTGTGTACTTAATGGTATGCATAATTCATCTTATAATTGGTTCCCAAACATATCTGTAGTGATCAAAATAGTAGAAATAAAAATTAATAATAAAGGCTGAAAAACTAGAAAGAACCTCCCCTAGTAGAAAATGTGCCAGAAGGAAGAGAACAACCGAATAGTGAAAGAAAAGGTGATGTAGTGTAGATAAATAGAGCAAGAGTTTTAAGTGATAATAGAAGATAAAACAATGTGTCATGTAGCCAAGATACCTTACCAGGCATATAACAAAGGCGCAAAACGTGTAGTGGTAGCTTGTGGGTAAGGCCAGCTAGCGTGTCGGCATTGAAACCAGTGGTTTGAGTAGTAGCCGTGTAACAAGGACATCCCTCAACGTCACGCAGCGTGATGACGGGGAGGCGGCGTCATCGCCCAGGCAACAATACGTACCCGGCATTTGGCGCCTAAACCCCCCACATGTACAGCGCCGATGGATAAACATATCGGTGACGCGGCGTCATGAATGACGCCGCTCACTCAGCATGTGGGCGTGGCGTCGACCCGCAGCAGACACCTGACCCGCTCCCCACAAGAGGGGAGGCCATGGTTTTGCGCCTTTGTTATATGCCTGGTAAGGTATTTTGGCTACATGACACATTGTTTTTTCTTCTATTATCACTTAAAACTCTTGCTCTATTTATCTACACTATATCACCTTTTCTTTCACTATTCGGTTGTTCTCTTCCTTCTGGCACATTTTCTACTAGGGGAGGTTCTTTCTAGTTTTTCAGCTGTGGAATCAGTCTTTATTATTAATTTTTATTTCTACTATTTTGATCCCTACAGATTTGTTTGGGAACCAATTATAAGATGAATTATGCATACCATTAAGTACACACATCATGGCTGGAAACTGTTTACCTCCCCCTTACGTCTACTATTGGTCAGTGGTGCTATAGCCGTGCCTCAGGGTTCGCCTTCTCAGCTCCTGGGAGTAGCGTTCTCTATAATGTTTTTTACCTTTTGATGCCATCATCAACAATTGTACCTATACACTACAGATAGGTGAGACTGTTTGGGACTTTTGTGGTTCCCCTCTCCCTTTCATATCTATATACTTTGGATTATTATATTCATTTGGTAATTTTATTTCATTATAGATACCCCAAAATCCTGCATCTGCTCCTGATGAGTGGTATTGTAACCACGAAACGCGTAAAGCTTTTTTATGATGGGTTGTCACAGTATTCATGTATATATATCTGGACTATATCATACTTTAATGAACCAATCCACCATTATTGTTAACGTTTTAATGCTACTATTATGTATACCTCGGTCTACATACTAAAAGTCTATTACTATATATATATATACACTATATTGAATTGATTGTACATTATCATGAAATGGTTAGATTTTATTTATTGATATTTATGAATTTTTTAAAACAATGTTTCTATATTGAACTAATCATGTAATACTATGTTATGTCTATATTTATCAATTGAGATCGATTATTTTACTGTTACATCAATTTATTATCTATGGTGGTATATATATGTATGACTTTTGATAATAAACAATGTGTACATTGATTGGCTCATTCGGTCTAGTGAAGTGCTTCATATAAAGTCCCACTTTTCTTTATTTTTTATTTTTTATTTTTCAAGATATCGGGGATGGAGGTGTATGTATATAGTTCATATGGCCTCATATAAAGTCCCACTTTTAGTTTTGGCTCAGTATTTTTGGTCTTCTTAATCTGCCATTTTACTTTTAATTGTTTGCATTTCATCCTCAGTCTCATTGTATCCACAAGCTCATTATGGGCCACAGCAAACTCTCCCATTTTGTCCTCAGTGTGGGATACTCTTTCTCCTATGGCAGTTACTTCAGCTTTCAGCTGAGTTGTGCATTCCATCAAGTTCCTGGGTAGAGAGCTCCCTCAAAGTCACTAGCATTTCTTTCATTAAAGTGTCAGTCAATGGTTGATCCAGGGTAGGCAAGTCATGCATTTGTTCTATGAACTCTTTAGTACTGTCCTGAGATGTATCATGCCCCCCCCCCCCCCTGCTCACCTGGATATCTGTGATCTTCCAACTGCTTTGTGAAGCTTTCTGCGGGCTCTGTACAGGCGATGAACCTGAGGAGGGTCTGCTGGTGTACCCTGAGGATGATGCTTGGTACCGGACATCCTTGTTAGGTGCCGCTCCGCTGCCATGGCAGTGCCATGAGTTGTAGGCCTCAGCGCCATCTTGTGCCCCACGAGCTTCCAGCCTGTAAAAGTCTGTCAGTTTTTTCTTGAGCCCTGTTCGGACTTTATTTTGAACATCTTGCCGGCGGTTGTTAGATAGGTTGTTAGGGAGGTGGTATACCCTCACAGTGCCTTCTGGCGTTGCTTCTAGTTGCTGGATTGCCCCGGATTCTCCTGTAGCTCTCACCTCATGCTGCCATAGCCTCGGCTGTTGGGTACGCCCCCCTGCTTTAACCCCTTTGATAGTCGGCTTGTTGTTACAACTGGTGGCAAGCAGCTGGATTATTCCCGCAGCCCAGAAGGACACAGGCCAATGGAAACACAGTATGAACTGCTAAAGCACTCTACCCTCAAGGACTTACTGAAGAACTGGGGCCGACTGGCCAACAACCGTAAGAAGAGAGACATTATCGCAGAACTAGTCTAAATTGATAGAGCTGAAAGACCCAACATAACTGAAAGGCCCAGCGTAACAGACAGGACACCCGAAGAGGCAAGTTTTGATCGGGCTGTTAACATGAGATTTGCACATTATGGCCGATACCCTACAGCGGAGATAATAGACCGAGTTATAGTGACTGTGGAGGCAAATTGGCTACAGCAAAGAGGTGCTGCAGCAGCAGGAGTCACAGCAGCACCAACTTAAAGGAGAAAGGTACATTTTGCTGCTTTTCAAAATGTCATCAAAGCAGAAGGGGAGATTGATTGGTACCTTGCCAATTTTGAACGGCAATGTGCCCTACACTTTTACCCTCTTGGGAGGAGCACCTGGTTCACATAGGGGTGGTTCCAGACAAGATTTGTCCGCAGGCCTGACCTTGAAACCAGACAAGTGCCATCTAGGTATGGTGGAAGTGCAGTACCTGGGACACTGATTAGGGTGTGGGAAACAGAAAACAGAGCCAGCCAAGGTGGAGGCAGTAGCTAACTGGCCCACACCCCATACTAAGACCCAGATATTAGCCTTCTTGGGGACTGCAGGGTACTACCAATGTTTTGTCCCTGATTATAGTGCTATCGCCAAGCCTCTGACTGACCTGATGAAAAATAATTTACCTAGGCAGGTCCAGTGGACTCCAGCTTGTAAAGATGCGTTTCTAGCCCTCAAGCAAGCACTTGTAATTGCCCCTGTCTTGGCCACCCCAGTACCTAACAAACATTTCCTTGTCCACACAGACACTTCCATGTTTGGGATGTGGGCAGTGCTGGGCCAAATCGGGGAGCATGGAGGAGAACTCCTCATCGCATACCTTAGCAAAAAGCTATTACCCCAGGAAATGAGCTAAGCGGCAGTGGAGAAGAAGTGCTTGGCCCTGGTCTGGGCCCTTAAAAAGTTGAACCCTTATTTGTACGGACAGGAATTTACATTAGTCACCAACCACAACCCATTGGTCTGTCTTAACCGGGTCTTGGGAGACAATGGCAGGTTGCTGCGTTGGAGCTTAGCCCTTCAACCTTACAATTTCACCATCAGCTATAGACCTGGTAAGCAAAATGGCAATGCTGATGAGTTGCCCCGGCAAACAGACGTCACTCCAGCCTGATAGTTCCACACATGCCCAAGTTGACCTGAGAAGGATCAAGCCGGGTTTGCCAGAGTGTCCCACAAGAAGGGAGCCATGTGACGGGAGTCACTTTTGGGCATGGGGTGACTGAGAAAATATATCTTGTATTACTTAAAATGGGACAGTAATATTTATCCACAATATCTCCCAGGCTATATGTGAAGACTATTCTTGGTTTGTTTGATTCTGAACTAAACATGTTAGCTGAGAGAGCTGATCACATTGGCCTCTAGAACTGAGTAGGAGCCAGACAGTCTACTCATGCTATAGTTTGTTGCCTACTAGGCTGAGGAGGGGGGATCACTGTTTGTATTGTTAATTGCAACTGGCTCCTGCCATTGTGAGAAGGAGTCCTGTGTTTAAACTTATGATGATGTATCATCTACTGCGTGAAGCTCGGTGACAACAAGTCTGACATGTAGTGAAATCCTGATTTATCACAACAATGACCAGGTTGCTTAAAGGGATTAGTTAATGAGCTCATGTTAATTAGATTTCTGGTCACAGGTATATTTTCAGAGTAATATGAGCAGGAGGTATACACCTCCTCCTTTTACTGTATATAAGACTTGTATTCCTTTCAATAAAAGTTCATTCCAGTTTGACCCTCAAGACAGAGCCTCGTCTCGTACTTGGGGGGGGAAGAATTATTCGTATGGGTTTCTTGTTCAGCTGATCGGAATGTTCGGTAGCTGCCTGTTCAGAAATGGAATGTCCTAAACAGCTTTAACCCCTTTCTTTTCAATTTGTTTTTATTGTATATATGACAGTCAAAACAGTGACAAAGTACAAAAAATGAGAGTTACACAATATTATATCGTATACATCATTCAATCATCTTGGAATACAAAGTTTCTTTAGAATTAAAGGGACATGCAGTTCCATCAATTTTTGGACTGGTTTCTCATATTCGTAGTTAAACATTTCCTGAGTGGTGGTGTTGCCACTGTGGATCCGGCACCCCTAATGGGAACTGACTGTGCCATGGACCACAGGGCATCACCAGTGGATATTAGCTTCTACAGGACCATTAGGCCGCGTACACACGGGCGGACTGTTCGCCCAATTTTGTCCGCTGAACAGTGTTTCAGCAGACAGTCCGCTCGTGTGTGGGCTTCAGCGGACAGTTTCAGCGGACTGTCTGACGAACAAAGTCTTACGGAATTTCCGTAAAACTGTCCGCTGAAACTTGGTTTGAGCGGACAGTCCGCCCGTGTGTGTGCCAGTCCGCTGTACTTTCGAAATGAGCGAACTGTTCCCGCCCGGAGAAAAGTCTGCTCATTTCGAGCGCGTCTCCAGGTAGGCGGGGCCCGCGAAGGAGATGTCGCGGGCCCCGCCGCCTGGTATGGACTTAAAGGGGAACCCCAACGCCGAAAAAAATCGGCGTGGGGGTCCCCCCAAAGTCCACAACAGACCCTTGTCCGAGCACGCTACCCGGCCGGCCAGGAAAGGGGGGCGAGCGAGCGCGCCCCCCCTCCTGAGCCGTACCAGGCCGCGTGCCCTCAACATGGGGGGGTGCCTTGGGGAAGGGGGGGCCGCGCGGCCCCCCCACCCCAAAGCACCTTGTGCCCATGTTGATGAGGACAAGGGCCTCTTCCCGACAACCCTGGCCGTTGGTTGTCAGGGTTGTCGGGCGGGGGGCTTATCGGAATCCGGGAGCCCCCTTTAATAAGGGGGCCCCCGGATACCGGCCCCCCACCCTATGTGAATGAGTATGGGGTACAATGTACCCCTACCCATTCACCTGTGAAAAAAAGTACAAAAAAAAAACACAACACAGGGTTAAAATATTTTATTGCACAGCTCCGGGGGTCTTCCGTCTTCGGGGGTCTTCTCGCCGTACTCCTCCGCTATCTTCTTGTAGCTCTTTTGCTAGCGGAGGAGTCCGGCTTTCTTCCTCCCCGCCGCCAGCCTCTTCTCCCGACTTTGGGGGTCTTGTCCCCCTCTTCGGTTCTTCTGCCAGGCCACCGCGCCTTCTTATAGCTCTTTTAGAGGCGGTGGCCCGGTCTTCTGTCGCCGCCTTCCGTTCTTCTGCCGGGCCACCGCGCCTTCTTATAGCTCTTTTAGAGGCGGTGGCCCGGTCTTCTGTCGCCGCTGTCGCCGCCGTTGCCGCCTTCCATTCTTCTTCTTCTTCTTCTTCTTCTCCAGGAGATGTTGACACGACGCTCTCTCCGGCCGGAATGCCAGAGCCGCGCTGCGCTGCCACTTATATAGTGACAATGGGGCGGTGTCACATGGTATATGTCACATGGGTTGGTCACATGGTGACCCCGCCCCCTTACGATGTCATAGTCCCCATGTGACATCAACCCATGTGACCAACCCATGTGACATATACCATGTGACACCGCCCCATTGTCACTATATAAGTGGCCGCTCAGCGCGGCTCTGGCATTCCGGCCGGAGAGAGCGTCGTGTCAACATCTCCTGGAGAAGAAGAAGAAGAAGAACGGAAGGCGGCGACAGCGACAGCGGCGACAGAAGACCGGGCCACCGCCTCTAAAAGAGCTATAAGAAGGCGCGGTGGCCCGGCAGAAGAACGGAAGGCGGCGACAGAAGACCGGGCCACCGCCTCTAAAAGAGCTATAAGAAGGCGCGGTGGCCCGGCAGAAAAACCGAAGAGGGGGACAAGACCCCCGAAGTCGGGAGAAGAGGCCGGCGGCGGGGAGGAAGAAAGCCGGACTCCTCCGCTAGCAAAAGAGCTACAAGAAGATAGCGGAGGAGTACGGCGAGAAGACCCCCGAAGACGGAAGACCCCCAGAGCTGTGCAATAAAATATTTTAACCCTGTGTTGTGTTTTTTTTTGTACTTTTTTTCACAGGTGAATGGGTAGGGGTACATTGTACCCCATACTCATTCACATAGGGTGGGGGGCCGGTATCCGGGGGCCCCCTTATTAAAGGGGGCTCCCGGATTCCGATAAGCCCCCCGCCCGCAGACCCCGACAACCAACGGCCAGGGTTGTCGGGAAGAGGCCCTTGTCCTCATCAACATGGGGACAAGGTGCTTTGGGGTGGGGGGGCCGCGCTGCCCCCCCTTCCCCAAGGCACCCCCCATGTAGAGGGCACGCGGCCTGGATGTGGGATTATATTGCATCCTTTAACTTTATGCGATTTGGGACATACATCTTTTGTGAAACATATATTCACACCTGGTTTCTCTAGCTGTATATCTGGCATAACCTGTGAATATGCTACATTTATTACATTCCAAGTCCACCCTTGGGCCTTAGGTGCCCCAGGGTTTGTCTTACTAAGGGGTGCGTATTTTAAACGCATAGTATTTGACCCATTATATTATTTTCATATTTTTTAAATTTTTTATATTTATTTACCACTAGTTTTTTATGCCAATCTTGGCGGGATGTCCGAATCCCCTCTTGTTTTTCTTTAATTTCGTTTTTTCACTCTATGATACTCTGCCTTTTGAAATGCAGGATGCTTTTTGGTCGCCATGGTTACGTCGCGACCTGTCATTTGGTTCGGCTTGACGTAACTGCGTCCTTTGTATACATATTCTTTCGCCTGTCCCGGATGTATTGGGTTCTCTGCAGATCATGGCGCATAACGTGACGTAGTCACGTCACAAGCCACGACGCATGCGCAATGTCGTCACATATTTGATCGTTTAGATTCGCTCCGATGCCGTTCGTCACGCCCCGCAGCGTGTGACGTACACCACGGGGAAATTGGTGCCAAGTTTGGACGCCCCTCCCCGCTCTCACATGCCTGTATAGTGATGTACCAGGTGACGTTTACACGCATACGCCTCTACCCTGCGGAGGGCCGTCCTCCACAGTCACTCCCACATCTTGTCATGTGATACGTACACTGAGTGATTGGTGGAGGCTTCTCCGCTACACTGCACGCCATGACGTTTCCGGTCACCTGATCGGAATCTCTGGCCTATGGAATAACACGTAATATCAGTTACCATGGTTATGTATATACATTTCTCGGCTGCATATCGCCAACAAACAAGCAAGAAACATCTAACTTACACAACGACTGATCACCATGAGACATCACCTTCTTGACCTCCTTAGCTACATTTGTGACATAATATAAATGTGAACCAGTCCTTCCAGGCGATGGTATAATATAATCTATATTGAGGTAATATTGTGTGGCTGATCTTTTCGCATTACTGTTAGATGTATTTCCGCACATGTTCTGTGGTTGTATCAGACTCCCCTGGAAGAGGCCTAGATCAATATATGTAATTGATTTACTTAGTATATAGGTTATTTGATCTATCCTTCACTATCACCAAATCTAAATTAACAGCTTGTGTGAATAGAAAGGTTATATTAGACGATATGTGTATTCGTTTATTGCGTTTGAACATGTTTATCTTGACCTGATCTAATTGTTCATTGTATTTGTAAAAGGCGGTCCGTGACAGGAGTCTCTGCCCCTTTGTAGGCGGAACTGTCTCTGACCCCTTATATATTTGTTAGCAATGTGGCGGGCCCCAACATGCCCCTGTCGAAGACATTTATGTCGAAACGCGTTGGGCTAGCTGTTGGCACCCTACATTGCTTTTAACTTTATTTTATTCTATTTTTGTGATCACCAAGTCATTAATAACTTTTTGACTTCAATAAATTCGCATTTTATACCGTTTGACCCGCACCATGTGGAGCTCTTTTTTCTCTTCTTTTTGGTCTAAACCCCCAAACATTTTCCTCCCCACTTGGGGTGATTGGAGTATCGGTGTAATGGGCCGCGTCTGAGCTGGATTTCAAACTACCTCGATGTTCCATCTGTGAAACACACCATTGAGCATACAGCCGTTTGAAGTTCCTCCACCAGTCCAACGGACCTCCCTCCATATACTCCTTGGTCCCAGATTGTGACCTCAAGCCTTTTCAGACTCAACTGTCATACGACTGTGTGAGTCCAACAGAGTTGGTAAGAAGTATTTATCTACCCTCTTTGACGTTTACAGACAAGCTGACTTACATGAACACATCTGCTTAGCGCGATCTGTTTTTGCCTTATGACGGTCCAGTCATTTCCATACCAGCTTTATTGTGAAATTGGTGCCCATCTTATGGACTTTTTCCTTGAATTATTTATATTAACTATATGATTTTTGTTATTTGATTATTCTTTTCAATTTATGTTGATTACACTTATTACTATTGAAGCGCTACACAAATTTTTTCCCTTTATATATTATTTTTAGCATCAGTTCCCAATGATTTACGCAATGGGAATATTGAAAATGGGATTGGATGGCTTTTTGCCATTCCTTTTGAGTAGAAGGGGTTCCCAGTTCCTTTTCGCAGTTTTGCATATTTGTGGATTTTTGGAACTTTCCACTATACTGTAGCTTCTAAATCCACGAAAGTCCCTTTGTAATGTCTCGGTCTGACCCCAAGCTTGTCCAAGTTTCCCTATGTACATATGCACTACAATGTGGTATTTTTTGTGGAATGGGTTATTTTTGTGGAAGTAAGTGGGTTGAATATTGGAGAATGAAGTGGATCTAGGCTATTTGTTTACTAGTTCTTTGTAGGATTGTATCCCTTCTCTAGTCCATTAATGAGTATTCAAATTTGTCTGTAGTATCCTGAGGTACTATGGTATGAAGGTTCTTCTACGCTGCAAGTGTGGCATCTATAGAGGGGAAAGGTTTAAGAATGAGGTCTTTATGGGTTAGACTTGCTAAGAGAAGGGCGGCCAGATTTTTATTGTCCACCATGTGCTTCTCAACCTGAGCCCACAGTTTGTCGGAATTGGGGTCTGGTCCATGCTCTCGTCTGGTCTAAGCAAGCTGAAAAATAATATTTTTTGAGATTAGGGAAATTTACATCTCCGTTTGATTCAGTAGTATGGGAAATTACATTTTGGGCATCTTCTTTCCCCATATGAAACTTCTGAAAAGTTTGTCTGTCTCCTTAAAAAATTGGTCTGGCACAACTATAGGTATGGTTATAAAATAATATTTAATTTTAGGCAACAGTGTCATTATGAGAGCTGAAATTCTACCTACTCATGGCAATTCATATTTTGAAATGTTCTGCAGATCCTGTTTGATCACCTCTATTCATTTAGGGAATTTGGCTTTATAGGTGGATACCGTTGGGGAAGCTACAGTAACTCCTAGATATGCTAAATTATACTGAACCCATTGAACAGGGAAAGCACCTTTTAAGTTGGTCTTTCATCGTTTTAGTCAATCCAATTGGTAAAATAGAGGACTTGTTAGAATTCAATTTATAGTAAGAAGCTAACCCAAAGTCGTCTAGAATCGATTTTATCTTACTCAGCGAAGGGGCCAGACTGGTTAACGTCAGAACTACATCATCAGCAAACAATACAATTTTATCATATATACAATGGGGAGCTGCGCTAAATAAAATGAAAAAAGTTGTTTCCCATAAAGAAACCAAGACAAATACTCTTGATATTATATACTACTACCCACATGTGTTCATATGAGTGAATAAATAAATCAATAACAAGTGGAAAATAAATAATGTGAATTACATCAAGTGAATAAATGAATTAATTAAATAAATAGATTGGATAAAAATGAAAAACACGATCAAGCCTTGTTTAAAGGTGAAAAAAATCAAACCACATGCATCAAATAATATAGACTCACACAGGTGTACACCCTCAAATATCAATAAATGAATAGATATAAATTAATTGTAAGAACTCTAATAAAATTAAAAATTAAAAATTGATGAATTACCTATATAAATAAATACATAAACATAAATAGAAATAAATAGGCATAACAAAATTCAAAATTCATTCAGTGTGTAAACATAAAGAATAATAGTCCAAATAGGTCCCATAGGTTATAACAAACCAAAAATAATAGGTAGTCCAATGTGAAGTGAAGACTAAGGCCACGTACACACGGGCGGATTGTCTGCCCAACTAAGTTCGGCAGACAATCCGACAGACAGTCCGTTCAAAATTAGCATGAACGGACTTGACCACACACGATGAGCAGACAGTCCGCTGAAAGCGTGCGTGATGACGTGTACAGCACGTACGACGGGACTAGAAAAACGACGTCCTATACACTGCAATGCAACCTTCGGCCGTGTAAACCCTTTCTGAGCATGCGCCATACTTAGTCCGTCCAACTTGCCTACACACGAGCGGACTGTCCGCTGAAACCAAGTTTGGACGGACAAAACCAAGTTTGAACGGACTGTCTTACGGAAAAGTTCGTCAGACTGTCCGCTGAAAAAGTCCGCTGAAGCCCACACACGAGCGGATTGTCCGCTGAAACACTGTTCAGCGGACTAAGTTGGGCAGACAGTCCGCCCGTGTGTACGCGGCCTTAGGCATGGCATGGCTTAGGGAGGGAAGGAATGGGAATGTGGATGTGCTGTGTTGTGCTGGGACACATGTGCGGTGGGGGGACGCGTGTGTGCGTGCGCTGGGACACATGTGCCGTGGGGGGGACGTGTGTGTGCTAGGACACATGTGCGGTGGGGGGGACGTGTGTGTGTGTGTGTGCGCGCGCTGGAACACATGTGCGGTGGGGGGGACGTGTGTGTGTGCGCTGGGACACATGTGCGGTGGGGGGGACGTGTGTGTGTGCGCTGGGACACATGTGCGGTGGGGGGGACGTGTGTGTGTGCGCTGGGACACAT